>NC_140580.1:177216250-177828674 GCF_964204655.1 Triturus cristatus | reverse complement strand
GGGCTAGATAAAGAAAGCCTGTGAAATAGGGGAAATACTCATTGTTGTGTGAGTACGTGCATGGAAGACGAATGTGGAGGTAAGGCGCTGCGCGGAATGGAGTCTGCGCAGAACAGTGTGTGAGGAGCTGAGAAAGAGAAACCCACAGAGAATGTCAGAGGGGAAATGGAGACGAGAAGAAAACACTGCATGATTGTCTGCAACTTGGACTACCTATTTATCTATTTGTCTTCGAGACGCTTCAAAACGGCCATCTTACGCTCTTTGAACGTACTCGATTCTTCAATTATAAATTCAACCATTGCCCATTTTTATGATCAACTGTTATATATTTTTTAAGGGGTCATCGCGAAGTGAGAATAAAACAATCTATTTCCCCTTTTCTTCTTCAGCCTCACTAACAACAACAACAAGCGTTGGCCGCGCGCGAGCGGCCGCAAGACGCTATATGTGGTGGGGGAGGGGGTGAAGCGCGTGCGTCATCGCGATCGCTCTGAAAGCGAAAGTGATCGCGATGACGCAGGAGTTCTCAAAGTGCTGCTGAAGGCTAGCGGTTCACGCGTGCACGGTCGCGTGAACGCAAGCGCTAGGCCAACCAGCAGCACTTTGAAAACTCACATTACAAAATGTCTCTCCGAGCCAGCGCATGCGCTGGGGCTCAGCGAGACCTAAAAACGGATGCCTTGTAATCAATTCTCACCATGGAGGGTGGTTGGAAATACAGGACTTTATTGGGGAAGACTTGGACTCGAAGTAATGAAGATTACAGGTAAGTAACCAGTGCATTACCCTCTCAACCATCTTCCCTGATCTAGTCCTTCCATGTGAGAACTACCCAAATATCACAGCATGATTATATGTGCAAAAAATCATTAATACACGAGAAGAAAGTGTAATTGATAAAATGTTTAATAAGGGAAATAGTGTTACAAAAACATCCTTGATATATATACATATACAATCATTATCTTCAAGAAATCGCAGATGAAACATGATCACAAAATAAAGTTGAAAAACCTTCCCCCAACTGTAACCTATGATATGAAGAGGAACTATGTGGAGAACGCCAAGTCACTACACAACAAATGTCCCTCAGTGATGCCCCTTTAAATAAAGCCATTGAAGCTGCCATTCCCCTGGTGGACCTGCCTGTTACTTGTGAGGGAATGGATGTGTGGGACAACTCATACCCTGTAAGGAAGCTCGAAAGAGTGGATGTAGAATGCCCCCTTATTCGCCATTCCAAATGTGACAAACAGGGGGTAAACTTTGCAAAATCATGATGTTCTATGCAAATAAATTGAAAGGGTTCTGTGTACATCCAAAGTATGTAAACATTCCTCCTGAGATGAGGAAGGATCTGGATGAAAAACAGGAAAAACAATGTGCTGAGAACATTGGAAAGATGATGGAATGTTAGGCAAAAAAACCAGACTCAGACTAAGGACCACTTTGTCTGGAAAAAAGCGAATGAACGGAAAAAACAGACAATAAGGCTCATATCACCCTCAGTCCAGAACAAATTGCCACCAAGAAGCCTACCTTTTGTGTCAGCTCCACTGAGTCAACATGCTCAGATTGTGTATCCGTCAGTTCATGTAGCACCAGGGGCAAATCCCAAGGAGAAACTGGAGAGTATTTAACTTGATATTGATGAAAAAACTTCTCAACTGCCTAGAAGCCATGGAGCAATTTCTGCTACCACTTATCCCTAAAAAGCTTGAATTGCTCTTCATTGAGCCTTAATAGTGGAGACTGCCAAACCGAGTACAAAATCATCCCTCAGGAAATCAAAGATTTTGATCAGTTCACATTGGACTGCAAATGCTTACAGTGACACAATTTCTCAAAGTTCCTCCAATGTCAACTGTATGACTTACCAGTAGCAATTCGATGAGACTGCTGAATGGACGCTACCATGCCTGAAGAACAGCCCTGAGCCAACAACATTAACCTCTCAGTAGCCACAGCCCCAGATTCAATCGGCTGAGTGAACTCTAAGAGAGAAGCAGCTGACTCAAGAGTGTTGGTTGACAGGGAAATGGTCATGGAGGAGATACCGCCATCTTCTGTAACAGTGGAAACCATGGCCTTCTCAACCTTCCTGAGACTAGCAACAGAACCCTGGCATGATCATCCCAAATTTTCTGCAGGACTTGGGGGATGAATAGAAATTGAGGGAAGAGAAAAAGAAGACCCAGATGCCACCTCACTTGCAATGCATCTATCGCCCATGCTCCCCTCGATATGATCAGAGAACAAAACTGAGGAAGCAGAGCATTCTCCTGTGGGGCAACCATGGAAAGCTGAAGCCCAAACCATCTCCTGAAAGATTAGGGGAGAGAGACATGGGGAGATCGACAAGCGAAATCTGCTTAGCTGGTCGGCAGACCCTTTCTCCTTCCCCAGGAGATATACTAGCCATAGAGAGTGGATATTTTCCGCTGCCTAACCACATATCGCCTGAGCCAACTGAAAGACAAAATGAACTATTCCAGCTTGCCTGTTTATACACACTCTTACAATCTGATTGACTGTCTGAATGCACACTGCTTGATTTTTGATTATAGGAAGATAACACATGAGAGCAGTTTGCACTGCTGCTAACTCCCTATGGTAGGCAGTACACTGAGCCTCCTGAACAGACTGGCTTCCCACAACTTTGGCTATTCCCAGGACTGCACCCAACCCTTCTTGCTGGTATCTGTTAAAATAACCAGAGGAGTGGGCTGATTCAATGGGAACCCCGTCTGAAGAATCACTTGCATAAGCCACCACTGGAGTTCTAACCAGATATGTGGAGAAACTGGCACCAAACACTCAGAATATTGAGAGAGGGAATTCCAGTGGTTAAACAGATGGTGAACTAATGGATAAAGGTGAAGCAGGCTCCAAGGCACCAGAGATAGTGCTGAAGCCGCCTCTCCCCTGGACTCTGCAGCCACAACTTTACCGATGCTTCAATCATTTGAAGGAGGCCTGACAATTGCTACACCAATCTGTTTGGTCTGTCCAGGGAATGAAATACATCCCCTATGTGCATGCAAAACAGTGCCCGATAAACTGAAATGTCTCAACTGGCTGAAGATTAGAGTTGTTGAGATTGATCATGAAGCCATAACTCTGCAGAACATGACATACTTCTGTGACATCACTCGTGGCCTTTCAAAAAGAAGAACTAATTAACCAATCATCCAGATAGAAGTTACATTAATACCTTTAAGATGAATAATACCCACCAATGGAGGCGAGAGTTTTATAAAAACTCATGTTGCTGAAGTGAACTGAAACAGCAAGACTCAAAATTGGCAATGATGATCCCCTTTCACAAAGCGCAGAAACGTCTGGTGGTCTGAAAAGGATGGCACATGCAGATAGGCATCCACCTTATCCAGTGACATGAGAAAGTCCCCCAGTTTCAATAATTGGAATATGTTCTGTAATGTCGTAATTTTGAAAGTCTGATACAAGAGATGCTTGCTGAGGCCTTTTAGATCCAACACAGAGCGAAAGTCTCCTGAAGGTTTCTGAACCATGAAGAGTATTGAGCAATACCCCGAACCTTGTTCTTAAGGAGGGCCCGAAGTATAGCGTTCTGGAAATGTAGTTTTTGGACTGCAAAGATTGAAGCTTCCTAGTATCCCTGGGCAGGAACGTTGCTTTGAAACAATTTAAAAGCACATCCAGAAACTCCAGCTAGTACTCTTCGGAACCTACCCTGACCGCCCAACCATCTGGAATGGTGTTAGCCCAGAGGGTTTTTAACCAGAGCAGTCATCCTCTTGTTAAAACATCCTGCCCATAGATATGGCTTTGGAAGATTTAGAGGGTGGTATTTGTCTGGATTTGGGGCCTCCTGACCATTACCCCTTCCTCAAAAGGGCTGTGAAGCCCCTTTGTCAGCAGTCAGAACAACCTCTACCTCTTGTAAAAGCCTTAAAGGGGTAACCATTTTTTTTCTTTTCTGCTGTTTTCTTGATCATGTCTTCTAACTTCTGACCAAAAAGCTGGGGTGCTCTTAAAGGGTAACTTCATCAACACTGACTTCTGAGAAGTATCCACCTTCCAGGCCTGCATCCACAGATGACAGCGAGAAAAGATCACTGACCTGGAAGCCACTACAGAGGAACATAAATTGTCAAAGGATGAATCTAATAAAAACGGGACTTGTTGCTTCACAGTCCAAGCCCTCAGCCATGTGATGTGCCAGACATTAGAAGTAGGGGTGGGCGGAATTTGCGAAATTCACTTTTGCAAATTATCGTGAAAATGTCAAAATTAAAAATCTCCGCAAACATGCGGAAATATCGCGAAGATGCGGAAGTTTTTTTCCCGCCCGTTCGCAGTATTTTCTGCGTGGTCGCGGCTCACCAACTTACCCATGCGGTTGCTCGCGGGCGCAGCCATCTTGTTTTCACTTGTCTCGCGGTGCATGATCGCGAGAAGAAAGATGTGATCGCGCGACGAATGATGTTACTGCAGGCGCGAACTGTCGCGAGACAGCGCAAATGGCTACCAACAATCCAACATCTCGTGGAGAACGCGACCGGACCGGGAAAACTTGTTGGTGAACGCGGAGATTGAGGTAAGGCGATCGTGCGCACACAAGAATGTATTATTTTACAGCGCGAGCAAGCCAAAAATTTCCGGTAAAATGCGGATTGCGGAAATTTTGACATTTTCACTCTCTACGCGGAACCCGAAAATGTCAAATTATCGCAATTTCCGCGAGCGGAACAGAATTTTATCCCAGGCCTAATTAGAAGTCCTTAAGCAGCGACTGTCAGAGACGTATTAAGGCATGGGCAAAGTGGGCTCTGGCCCAGGGCCCCAGCCTTTCGGGGGGGGGCCCTGATAGATCCAGCTCTGTTCTCCAGACAATCCTGCCCGGATGACCTTGAATGATTTGTAAACATACATTATTTTAAATACAATTTTCCTTTAATTTAGTTTTAATACCGGTAATGTGAGGGAGTCTATGACAGATGTTTTGCAGAGAAATGTTGTGTTTATGTGTTTCAAAACCATGCAATATTTATTTAAAAAAAGTTCATTTTAGATCAAAAAAGGACTTCAGTTTTGTGAAATTGCAGTGGATCATAGAGATTATGTGCAATAATATAATTGAGCTGCTGCTACATTGCAATATTGACAACACACATCACTATCCCAGAATTTTTCATAGAAACACATTTAGAATTTGGACCAGTGTGGCTGTGCAGTGTCAGTGACCTGGCTAAAGAGGGAATGAAAGAGCTGAAATTGACTCATAAATTCAAAGCTGTTATGAACAGGGAGCCCCAAAATTATGTTTGGCACAGGGCCCCCAAAATCTATAAGATGTCCCTGGCGATTGTACCAAATATATAGACTATGTATTTTCTCCCACCACAAAATTAGATGGCACATAAGATCTTTTGATCATATCCACCTTTTTGTCCACAGGATAGGACGAAGCATCCTCTGAGATGATATCACCCTGTGTTGACAGCCCTGTCATAAAATTATGATCCCTGGCCAAGCTCTGCCTTGTGCATCGCTGCATCGCCTTTGCTTGTTCCCCTGTTGTTCCCTTGTTTATCTGCTCTGGTCTTTGCCTTTATTACCTACTTTTCCTCCATTCTTAATTGCTTGTTTCCACTGTTTCTTCCCTTGTTTTTCTGCTTTTGCCTACTTGTCCTCCATTCTTAATTGCCCGTTTCACTGTTTTTTACCTCATTTTAATGTCTTTGCCCTACTTCTACCTCCATTATGCAGCCAGTTTTCCTGTCTCGCGCCTAGCCCCAGCCACGAACCTCCAGTGCACCTCCATCCTACCAAGACCTACTTAATGGAGACCGCAGTGCAGCCATGCCAAATTCACACAAAAGGCAAGCCTGTCTGCTCCCGTCTGCACCAGGACCGCGCCCAGCATCAGGACCCCTGGTCCCTGGCGCACCCGCACATATGACAATGCCATCCTCCACGCCCTGACCACCACACGGCCCAGCAAACACTGCTGCCACCCAGAACTGCACTCTATGGTAGGACCATTCTCCTGCACCAGATGCACCTTCTCCTGCACCAGACAGACCTCTGCCATACCACAAAGCACCACACCACACCAGAAGCGACACACAGACTCCACTGCCTACTCCTCTACACGCGCTCTATGTGCAAGCATTCCACCGATCTATGGGATTTCATTGTCACCCTCACACCTGACATCATCTTCCTCACTGTGACTTAGCTC
Organism: Triturus cristatus; assembly: GCF_964204655.1. Classification (NCBI taxonomy): domain Eukaryota; kingdom Metazoa; phylum Chordata; class Amphibia; order Caudata; family Salamandridae; genus Triturus; species Triturus cristatus. The sequence continues at coordinate 177,822,442 of NC_140580.1, read as the reverse complement.
AACCCCGTATCCCCCCCAGACAATACCACAGCAATCCCTTCAGGACATAAAATCACTCAAAGTCAAAAAGTACTTTATTCGGTTTGTTTACAAAAACCATAAAAGTGTACACGCATCAAGAATAGGTATCCAAAAAATACGTTATTTTTCTTAAAAAGAAAATATAAATACAGACATTATAAAATCACTCACCAAGACTTCACGAGCAGGCTGAGAGTAGGAATAGCCATCACCCACAAAGGGACTATTCAGTGCACAAACACCACCACCACCCCCATTGAACATCTCAACTTCAAGCTCCACACTGATCACAAGACAACCATCAGAGGCACCCTCACATACCTGTCCCTGGGCCCACGCTCCAGCTTCTGCAACACTAACGCAGACTTAATTTCTCCCCTTGCCCTAGACTCCAAGGATTACATCTTCCTCTGTGACCTAAATTTCAATATCGACGACCCCAATGACAACAATACCGCACATGTCTTTGACAGTATGAGCAGCCTTGGACTGACCCAGAACATCCACAACCCTACGCCCACCACAGGACACACACTGGACCCCACATCCAGCAACCACGTCAATTACGGGCACGTCACAAAACTCACTTGGACCGATCACTCCATCGTCCACTTCAGTATCTCTAGCCACTGCACCACCACCCCCAAGATAACCAGCGCCCCCCACAGCAGTTGGAAAAAAGTTTTAAAGACCATCTGGATGGAGGCCCTCAACACCTCCAGCCCGCTACACTGCCGACATCGAACGCGAAGTTGAGAACTTCAACACCTGGATCACCAACTGCAAAGACAGCATCTCCCCCATCAAGAGCAACAACTAGACAAAATCCTCCAAAAGGGCCAGCTGGTACACCCAAGAACTCAGAACAGCAAAACGAGGAAGCAAAGAGCTAAAGAGGAAATGGCATGCCAACAAGAACACCTCCAACAGGGCAGCTTTCAAGACCTCCCTCAACCTCTACCAGCACCTGCTGATGGCCACAAAGAAGACAGCATTAGCCGCATGTATCGAAAGCAGCTCCAACAACACCAAGAAACTCTTGAACACCGTGAAGGAAATCTCCAACCCAGCTGCCATCAAAAACAATGTCACGCCCTTGCAAGAGCTGGGCGACAACCTCGCTGACTTCTTCAACAAGACTGCAATTATATACAAAAACGTCTGAACCCCAAACCACACCTATGGACTACTTCAACAGATTCAACACTGCTGAAACCAACACGACCCACAGACTGACCATGTGGAACCTCCTCTTGACCCAGAACACTACCACCATCAAGAAATCCACTCACTTGAGAGCTTCCTCAGACCTATGTCCGCACCACATCTTCAATCTCGGAAACCAAAGAATCGCCAAGGAACTCACCACACTACTGAACAAATCAATCACCACTGCATCATTTCCCAATCCCTCCTTGACGGAGGACAAATGACAGCTCTGATCCTCCTCGACCTCTCACCAGTCTTCAATTCCATATCCGTCTACATGCTGAATGAAAGACTCCACCACATTGGAGTCCAAGTTGGAAACACGCCTAGATAGATCACCTTCTTCCTCACCGGTAGAACACAGAGGATCCGCCTCCCACCTTTCACCTCCAAACTCAAGGCGAGCACCTGTTGTGTACCTCAGGGCTCAGCCCCACACTCTTCAATGCATACATCGGCAGATTCCATGGCCTCAACATAATCTCCTATGCTGATAACACCCAACTTCCGCAGATGCATGACATGCATTGCCAACTGGATGAAGAACACCTGCCTGCAGCCGAACACAGACAAGACAGAAGTACTGATCTTTGGCAACAACACCAAACTTAGGACCCATGCCCTCCAACCACGTCAGAAACCTCAGAATCATTATTGATAGAAAACTCACTATGAAATCCTAGATCAACGCCGTCTCATCCACATGCTTCCTCAATCTGTGCATGCTACGTAAGTTCTTCAAGTGGCTACTAAGCCTTGGCGGAGTTTCGCAAAGTGCAAAAAAAGCTTTGCCATGTTACGCGGAGCTCTGCAAGTGGCAGACTACATTAGAAAAATGCCATTAACAGTATTTTTCAGTGCCGGGTGTTTGTCTGCGCTGAACAGCGCAAGCAGGTGCAAGCTGGCGCTGCTTTTTTTCCACCTCTCGAGAAGATTTTCTACTTGAGTGGCAACTTTCTCAGCGTGAATGGACAGTTTCTCAACGCGAGCGGTCGCAAGCATATGCGACCACTCGCATTGAGAAAGTCGACCACCTGCACTGTTAAATCTCACCGGGAAGTTGATTTTTCTCGATCGCCAACTTGACATTGATGAGCACGAATGAGGAAAAATCTCACCAGGAGGTGAATTTTCCTTGCTTGTGCTCGCCAACTTGATGTTGACGAGTGCGAGCAAGGAAAAAAACTCCGCTCCGCGTTCGGAACTCCGCGAGCTCCACGTAACGCGAAGTGCAGAGCAGAGTTCACCGCCCAGGCTTAGTGGCTACCCCTGCATACTAGACGCAGTGTGACACAATCCCTCATCACCAGCCAGCTAGACTACGGCAACGCTCTCTACATAGGAATCGCTGCACACCTCCGACAGAGACTTCAGATCAATCAGAATGTTGTAGCCTTAGTAATCCTTAACCTTCCCTGACAAAACCACATCACAGCCCACCTTAGGCAACTCCACTGACTCCCCAAACAGAAGAGATGCCAATTCAAGTTGCTGACCCATGCACACAAGGCTCTACACAACCAAGGGCCTGCCTTCATTAACCACCGCCTGAGTTTCAACCATCCATCAAGGAGAGTTCTCTCTGCCTCCTTGTCTCTAAATGCTACTTCTTCCACGTCGCAGCAAAGACCTGGAATAGCCTCCCCTTGCAACTCCGGACCATCATCTCACTTCCAGAATTCTGAAAAGCCCTCAAGACCCCGCTATTTGAATGAGCTGCTGGGACCTGCAGCCTCCTGGACACCCTATCAGGTGATAGACATGCTTTATAAATCATTGATTGATTGCTATACCTTAACAATAGCTGGGAATATATTCACAAATTGTTCAGTACAATATCATTTGGAGAGAAATCATGGAAAACAGGATTTATCAATGTCTCTCAATTCATGCTGTAACACTCTCCAAAGGGCAGCATGCACAGGCATTGATTCTGAACTAGGGAAGCTGAGATTTTCTTGCAAATGCTGCAAAATGCCAGATAGTTCAGTCGCTTTTTATTCTCCTCTTGCATATTGGCCACATCAGCCACAGGATCTTCAGGCTCTTGCACCCTGGGAACTTTGGGCAGTGGAGGACCTTCCCTGGCATGCAAGGCTGCCTCAGCTGCCATTTGAATCATTGTCGGCAGTGAAACCTGTGAGGGAGCCTTGGAACAGGGCCCAGGAACCTTTACCACCACCTCCTCCATTTGGTATGAGGGGAAGACAGACTTCTGCTAAATCTCACCAACTGTGCCAAAGAGAATGCCGAGAACAATCGATTTCCTGATTGTCAGTCCCTTAGCAACATGCCCTCTTGCAGTCAGTCTCACATGATTTTCAAAAGGACGCGTCATCTTAAAATGGGCAAACCATCCAATAATCATTGAAAACAAAGACCACTTAAGACAGCATTAAGCGCACGGTAGTCAGCAGAGAAAAATAACTGCCCTTGGCATAAATTATTACTAAACAATTACCAATAAGTAGCATGACCTGAAAGACTTCTATAGCATGGATGGTACATCGCACATGAAAGGCTCGACTCCCGCCTGCTGTTGCAAGGCGTATAGGACAAAGAAAGCACAGAAGTTCGCTACAGCAGTACCTTCTAAAGCATAACACCAATACCAACATTATTCAAGAAAAAACACAGAGAGTTACCTGGACTACCTGGGGCGACAGTCTGCATAAGAAAATGACAGGAAGCAATGTTCGACTTCTTCCCCTTTCTACTGGCCGCTGGGTAATGGTGGCCATGTTGGGGGAACTTTTTTGGTCAGCTAGGAAACAGCGTCTGCAGGGACGAGATGAAATCTCACACATAAGGACTGGATCAGGGAAGATGGACAAAGAGGTAATATGTATTACTAGTATTTAATCTTAAAGGCACAACTGTTATCAGTTAGTCTCATGTTTGTTTCATATGTTCTTGTATTTAGAACTGGAGGCATTCACCATCTCTCCTATTTTTCGAGACTATAACCCTGGGATAGAGGTGTGATTCACTTCTCGCTTATTCATGACCCTAACATAGCTGGTGCATCTTATGAACGACAGCAGGAAGTAGAGTCATGGATGTTTGAGGCAATTCAGCAGATCCTGAAAATATTTGGGTGTGTTTTTTCAGGTATCATTTCAATAGATCAACAATCCAAGAAGCCCTGAGCACAGAGAATTTCCAACCAATCCCTATCTTCGCCCCTTCATCCAACTTCACTAGGTCCCACATCATTTGTATATGGCAACATGAGGAGTTGGGAGGTGGAGTTGGGAACCACAACGATCTGGCCAGACTCTGGTTCAAGATAGGTTAGTGGTTCAGAAGCTTGCAAGAACCTGGGCATCAGTAATAATTAAGAAAAAAGGAGGGTCCTTTTGGAATACATTCTATAAAAATGTTTTAAAAAATATGTAATTTCATGCCATTCAATTTAAGCACATTCATATGACTTTTTAAATAAATGTAAGGAAACATAACATTTTGCTATATCTAAATTTCAAAATAATTTTTAACATCACAGAAAGGTACCTGGTACTATAGTTAAAATATTATTTAACACAATACAGAATGTTTGCAATATATTATAAAATATGGGTGCTACAACACAAACGTTTGTGAAGATAGTGTAATTCTCAGGTGAGAGACACGTGTGCAAAAAGGATTTATTACACAAATATAGTTAAGAAACACACAAAATGTGCAAGGCCTTTTGGTCACCTTAGCTAATCTAATTGATGTGGTTCTGAGAGAGCTGAATATGAAAGTTCTATTTTCATAGCATCTATAGCAATGTAACTAGCAGTGGCAGTCCAAACAGTATGTTGTCCTCTAAAGTTTGACCCCCACATACCAATTTAAAGGGGTCTTCATCAGGAACAAGAGTCTGAGAAAACTTCCTCAATGCCAGTTCAAGAGGAAGCTGTTGGTCTAGACAGAACTAATGAAAAAATTGCTGAATGGTTAATGGTTAGATAATCAAAAAAATTCAACGTACAACAAAATCAATCACAGAAAGCAAGTATTCTTAGAATAGCAGGGCACTGTCCCTGTCAAGGCGAGCAGTAATCCATATGGCAACATGTGCAAGGCCGAAATGCTGTCCAAGATGATGTCAATTTGCTCAGGAATGGCAGTAGGCATACTTATGATTACAGTTTGTGTCTAATTTGTTGACAGACCTTAGCATATTGTCTCTGTGCTTCCCTAAAACAAAGCACAGGTTTGTTTTCACTTTTACTTGGTAAATATTTATTTTTCTGAAATAGAATTATATGGTATGTTTCACCAATGTGCTTGTACGACGGTAGTACAGTAGACAATGCCTTCCACTTTCTATTTCTCCATGGTCACCCTTGGTAAAGCCTTACCCCTGAGGTTTTAAACTACTCCTTAGGAGTTAATTGGGCTAAGAACCTTTACAACTTTGGTGTGATAAATCCTCCTATCCATCTCTCAGGTAAATTTCCACATTGCAGGTTTAAACTTACTGTATTTTGGGGTTATATGTTAGTATCTCATTTTGCCTTCTTTCTGGGCCACAGGACTGTTGTTAGTGTCTAGAGGCTGTCTTTGATTTCTTCAATAGCGCTGAGTCTAAGTGGGGAGCTAAATAATCTTCAATCATGTTTAGTAAGAAATATAAATTTGTCTCAAACATTATTTTCACATTTGATGCCTGAGTACATATTGCCTGCTGTGACTGTGTTCTCACAGGGCTGATGTAAATGCTCTTTATAGCCTTCTCAATTTGACATTAAAATGTGTATTTATTTTAATCATTGGCCCAGATTTTCAAACTCCCTGTCTAAATGTGTCCCAGTGGTTATTCTTGAATGACTATCTCTGTTTTGTCATAACTAGTGTTATCAATGTTTGCTGTTTTGCTGTCATAGCTTTACAAATCAAATTGTTATGTATGTGTTAAGAGATTGCCAGCTAAGGGTTTTTAAGATGATATTTTTCAAATATGTTCCAATTACTTTTTACTGCCTTCGTCTGTCAGCAGGGCCTGCTGAGATCTGTTAATATATGGGGCACTTTTTGTAAACCTTGGTATAATCTCTTGACAGTCTACCTAAATACGTGGTTAACGAGAAGCACATGAGTTCTTAAGTGTTGTGAAGAAGCGCGCTTTGGTTGTTTTTTGTCTATTGATCCTTTGCAAGTCATTATTGTGCTATCTTCGGAGGATAGTGGGTCATGGTGGCAAGTAGGACATATCCCCTCCAGAATCCACAGTTGTCAGTCAGAATGACCGAAACTGCTACACGCCATCTACTTTTCAATGCATGACATGGTACCACAGAGATCAACTCCATCTGATGCTCTGGTAGAAAGGTTAGTAAACAGGCCAGATGTAGGGCCAAGTGGGCAGACACATAAGTTCTGTTTCCGCTTGATAGGGAAGAAGGACATCCTCAGCTCTGTCAGAAAGCTGAGCTTTGCACCACAGCCAAAACCTCTCTAACTGAGCTCTGTGTACTCTCACCTCTCAATCAGTGATGGTGATCTGTCGGAGGTAATGGTTGCATATGCAATTGAATATGAAACTAGGGGGCTTCAACACTTGAGCAATTGGTCATGTATTGCAGGTCCCTTTAGTGTCACTCTGAAACAGAAAGCGTACTAGAGAGGTTGGGCTGCTTTTTCTTCTAAGACTGCAGCAGGCTTTAATTGGCTCTAGTGGCCAGCACATGTGCGCCACCTGTAGCATTTACTGGCCCCCACTTCAATGCAGGGACCTTCACCTGAAAGTTAAGGCCCACCTGCGACATAATGTGATGGAATTGGCATTTTGGGTCCCCATTCTTGGCTTATTGCGGATATTGTTAACATATTTTATCCTAATTTGGGCTAATGTTGTCAATGAAAAAATTTGGTAGACATTATTTTCATATTAATTTCATATTCATGTTATATTCATGTGATAATGATGCCCATTCTAGATGCTCTCAGATTTATTGTGGTTATTTAAACGGTAGCTATCTGTCCCTTAAACTAGACCTGAAAGAAATATAGCGCTGAACCTTTTGTGAACATAGTAACAGCAATTTATGCCACTTGCTACTTAACGCACTATTTGCAGCATAATTTGAGGTTCTCAGCAGAAAAATTGTTATCTTGCTCTCGGATGAAACTAAAACATCACTGTTCATTATGTCGGACAGTTTAAGGTGCTCTGCCTTTGTTAACCTGTCAGCTTCCAGTTGCTGATTGCTGTCGGATATTTAAATGGTGCGAATAAGATGAGAATAATATTTGTCCAAATGTGGGTTAAAATTACAAAAAAGGGAAATATTACAGCTACAGAATTACTGGATTATGACATACAATTGCTTTTTTTAAATCACAGGATGGTTTTGGCGGAAGTAGCTTATTCCACAAAATACATGAGTTATTCCATGTGATGACTTGTCCCAGTCGGCTTGTTAAAGCTTCTTTTATGTTATCAAAGCTTCTTGTTATGTTATCGTCACGCCGAACATGCACAATTGATATAACCTGTCTGCTAACTGATATTGTAAGGTCTCTCTACCTTGAGTGTTATCACTGCTTTAAGATGCTATATGGTTCACCTAACTCTAATTTTTCCACATCTCACTCTGAACCATAATCTATTTGGAAAAGACAGATGTGGACAAAGGAAAGGAAAAGTAAAGAAAGATGCTAAGCATATTTTGAAAAATGATAGTCACTGGAAATTACACACCTACCTTGCTTTAACTGCTTGTAAAAGCTATATCTCGATAGCTCATTGTTGGAATTGGCCCTTTTAGCAGGGGTCTCCCCAATCTTTTTGCCTTCTATTTTTCTGGCCCTGTTTTTGTTGGCTATATTATTATGGGCACTTTACCACTGCTGATCTGTGCTAAAGTGCATATGCTCTCTGTATAAATAGTGATATGATTGGTTATCCTTGATTGGCATATTTGATTTACTGGTGTGTCATCAGTAATGTGCACTGTGTGTGCCGGGGCCTGTAAATCAAGTGCTACTAGTGGGCTTGCAGCACTGTTTGTGCCACCCACATGAGTGGCCCTATAAATTTGTCTCAGACCTACCACAGTAGTGTCTGCATATGCAGGTATATATTTTTTTTACAGAGTTTTATATAGCGCGAACTAGACCCGAATTCGGTATCAGAGCGCTTTACATAGCACCAGTTGCGTTACATGAGGACACATTCATTTTTTTGTTAGGCATGGGGAGATTAAGTGATTTGCCCAGAATCACAGGATGTTCAGCGTCATTGCCAAGACTTGAACCCAGTTCCCCAGATTCAAGGTTGACAGCCCTAGCCGTTAGGCCAACTCCTCTCCCCAAATCTGCCATGTTACCCTGACAAGTGCATCCACTCGCCTGGCCCAAACCATCCCTTTCCTTACATGTAAGGCACCCCTAAGGTAGGCCCAAGGTACCCCCATGGGTAGGGTGTAGTATATGTGAAAGGTAGGACATGCACTGGTGTGTTTGACGTGTCCTGATAGTGAAAAACTGCCAATTTCGTTTTTAACTATTGAAAGGCTGTCTGTTCCATAGGCTTATCATTGGGGCTGCACTGTAACAATTTTACGTATGTAACTTTCAATACGGACAAGAAAGAAGAATGGAGTTTAGGTTCTAGGAACTCAAAATTTATTAACGCACCTTTTGGTAAAGCAGGTTTATAAATTCTGTGTTTGAAAATGCCACTTTTAGAAAGTGACCATTTTCTTGCTTTACCATTCCGTGTTCTTCTGCTGTTTGTGTATTCAGTGTTGGAGTGACAGGAGCTGGGGATGTGCATTCACTCTAGACAGTCACAAGGGGGTTGGAGGTGTGTCCTGCCTTGCCTGTCTCACTCATCGCTGACCTGAATAGACCCGGTCTGCATTTAGAGTGGTGGGAGGAGTTTCACTTGCACCTGAATAGGCTGTGTCTCCCTTTCACATTGTTGTCTCCCAGCCGCGGTCGGTACTAGGAGTAGCTGCAGGGCGGTGACGTGCGGAGGGGGAGGGGCAGGGTGGGGGGTAGTAAACTATGGATTACAGAGGTTTACAGGTAAGTTAACATATAAATTAATAAAACGAATTTCGTTCCGTGCACTGCATCGCATTTGGGGATGCAGTACACGTAACGAAATTCGTTTTATTAATTTATATTTTAATTTACCTGTAAACCTCCGTAATCCGTAGTTTACTAACCCCCACCCTGCCCCTCCCCCTCCCTGCAGTTACTCCTACTACCGACCGCGGCTGTTGTCTCCGTCCCCTGTAGTCATGCTGCACCAGGGAGCACAGGACTGTTTTGGACTGGGTTCAGAGACCCTTGCCACAAAAAGAACAGTGACAATATAGGGTATAAGTATTGAACCTTAAAGCCCAGGCATTTAGATTACTTCAAGGAACAAGAAGACCCTACCAAGAAGAAGAGTGGAGTACTGTGTGAGGAGTGCTGCCTTTTCTGTGTGAGGTATGGGTTGGCCTGAAGTTGCTGCTTCTGTCTGTGGTGGAGGAAAATAACTGCCTCTTTTTGCCCTGCTGTGGTATCCTGCTTGTGAAGAATCTCCACATGCTTGTGTGTGCTGGCCTCCTGTTGGAAGTCTCAGGGATACATAAGACTTCAGGAAAGATCCTTGATGGGTCTAAAAGAAACCTGCCTGAAAAGAGAGTTGAAGCGCTGTGAGGAGCACTACCCCTTTTCTATAGTGTAGGGGGTGTATTGGCCTGCAGTTGCTGCTCCTGCAGGAGAAGGACTTGATTGTTCTTACTTTCCTTTATTTGAAAAGTAAAGTATGTGAGGAGCACTTTTGGTTTCCATCTCAGCACGTGGGGAGCGCTGTTAAAAAATCCCTGTGCTAGCGCATGCGGCACTGCCCCTGCCTCGTGTGTTTAAAAAAAAGGGAAGTGAGAGTGATGCAGCGAGGCTCTTATAAAAAAGATACCAACCCAGAAAAACCCTTACACCATTTGTTCATCGGTGGGGCCCATAACACTGAAACACACATTCATTCAGGTTTTTCTGTATCAGTGATAAGTAGACGAGCTGCAAGACATACGGGGTACCTTGTTAATATTTTTGCCTAACTAATAACTATATACACATTACATACATTTAATTTTGGAATTGTCAGTTCTAAACATCAATGTACTCCGCTATTTCGGTCGATGGACTAACTCGTAGGAATCAGTTGATGGCGATTAAGTCAAGCTCAATCACAATTAAAACCTTTTAACAATTATTGATCATAACTTTAATTCTAATAACCACAGACTCAACTTTTGAGCTAATGTGAAATTTTATATACATTTATTGAATAAATTGAATACGTGAAGTCTTATTAGACAAATATTCTAGACATTATTACATAAGCATTTACGTAAAGATTGAAATAGAAACGGAAAATACTGATTACCCTTGGCCTTAGGGCGATGACGAGAATGGTTCACCAGAACATGAACCGAAGATCACAGGATAGGTCCCCAATACTGACTGACTGTCCCTCTAACCTCCTCAGACGTATTCCCCTCCCAGGATAGAATCCCGCAACGGTCTGGTTCCTTTTCCCCATCAACGTTCGAAGTCCAAAATTGACAAAGTCTTTTTCAGCATCAGAAGGAAAAATCGTCTCAACAGACAGCGTGTCGTGTTGAATAGATCGATGTAGATAGCACAAACTCTTTTATACCCTTACACTAACTTGCTATAACCAAAATTGAAACCTTTTAGGGGCTACATTCATTCTGATTGGTCCATTGGAGGGGTGGTGATGGTTACCTCGTTATCCTCCTGGCTCAAATCGGTTCCGCAAACCATCCATTCATACAATAGTTCTCATCAAGTCCAAATGTTCTTTAACTTTGATAATATATATGCAACATTATTCGACAGTCATGAATTAGTTCATGTTCTGGAGTTCGAGTCTCCCATCCGTTCCCATGCATTCATGCTGAACTCTTGGCACAACTCTTGTTTTAGGTCAGACTGGCCTTGACATCTCTCGCTCCGGGCATAGGCCACACACTTGTGACTGGAACTTCCCCTCTGCTCATGCGCGGGGTCCATCTTTATTCTGTGCAGGCAATCATGTCTCTCTGGATCAGCCATTTTCAGACGAGGCCTAGCAGGCCCAGACGGAACTAATATGAAAACACCATAGCAGAAATTAGACATAGAAAATAAGCCCTTCTGTTTACCACCCACCATTCCAATGACCCGTGTTAGGTGTTACCTAGCATAAGCGACATTTAGAGCCATTTTACTTACCATCTGCATTCTTTGCCACAATATAATTTTACTACAAATGAAATACATGCAATTTACGTCTACTTTGTACACGAATCACAAACCTATGTTAATTTAATTTCACATTTGTAAATAAATTCGATTTTTGCAATGCCAGTTACTTTCCCGCGTGTAGTGTCTAATTAAAGGAGCATTTGTTGATTAATCCATGCATTCAAACAGTTAGTATTTTTAAAGTTATGTGGTCATTAACTTCGATGGGGTACAAAAAAAAATTGTATTTCCCCTACTCCATCAATTACCCCCTTTGGTGATTTTTAAGATCACCACAAAACCATCTCTACCAATTTATCAGAAAGCATGTTTTTTGTCCTTTTTAATTTGTTAGCTCAAACAATTGTATTCTTCACACTCTGTCTGTTAGATTTGTTGTACAAGTTCTCTTTAAATTCTTCTAATTCAATTTGTCCCATTTCTCGTTCTCTTTGTTTATTTTCTCATTTTGTCTTTTTATTTTATTTTCTTCTTTTCTTTTTCTAATACATACACATGATAATCTCAACATCAATGTAATTAATAATACTATTGTCACTGGTATTAGTACTTTCCCAACTAATGAACTACCTATTTCTGCAAACCATTTCTTTACTGAGGAAAAACTCTTACCAAGCTTCTCCAAAGCACCATCAACCTCCAGTGGGATATTTTCTTTATGCAATTCAGTAATATTCTTTATGTAAATTTGTGTATTCTGACTTTTATCAGGAATGCAAGTGCAACAATGTTGTACCTTCAGCATTTCACAGACTCCTCCCTCTTTTGCCAAAAGAATATCAAGGGCAAGTTGATTTTGCATCACCATAGCTCCCATGGCAACCATCTCGGTATTTACCATTAAGAACCCTCCAGCAGTATTCGTTGATAAACAATCTACTATTGTTGACAATTTCCGAATCTTATATGTTTTAAAAGATATATCCACTGCTGGTATCAATGCTCCAAAAATGTCACCTATTGTCTCTGAGAAACTTTCCTTTCTTCTACATGTTAGTGGTTTACCTATCTCGTGAGTTCCTTTAGTTCCCCTATCTATATGAAATATCTTTGGAAAGACCAGGCCTAGATAACATGTTCCGTACCAATGGTCCGGCAACCTATAATAAGCTTTGTTCCCACAAATAAAATAGATCCCTGGGAAAACTGGATCTTTTCCTCCTTTGAATCCCCATCCCCCTATAATTCTGTATGTATCTCGGCATTCACTAGCACCCACAAAATAGTTGTCAGACATAGTGTTATCTCTACGAATGCACAATTTCCCTTGTTGTGGCAAATCTAACCCTATTGCTACATTAGTTTCACTCTTATCATAACCTCCTTCCTCAAAACCCCAAGGTGGTGTTTTCATCTTTTCTCCTGTTACTTTTCTTTGAAACTTAACTCTTCTATCCTCTACCATGTCTAAAAATACTTTTTCTTCTTTCCTTAATCTACAAGTAAGTTTGTGTCTAAATGCGTATTCTAATGTTAATTCTTTACCAGGCTTCACTTTGTTTAGTTCAGAAACTGCAGAAACTTTAACAAAAACAGCATCCATATCAGTATAATATTATTCTAATTTGCCTGTCTTATAAAATAAACTAGCCAACAAACTGCAACTTATTTCATATGTCAAAGGAAGGTGATGATATGTTACACCCTCTGTCACAGACGCAGGTAACTTCAGGCAGACATAACAATCCCTAACATCCATTGTCTCTACATATTCATATAAAAGCTTTGTAAAAACATTCTTAGAAAAATCATTTATTGACCTGTCTCAATGAAACTCAGTATTATCTATCAGTGTTGCCGTATCCTTTGTGTTATGTGCCTTATCACTATTTGTTTTATTGTTCAACCCAGACGTATTCTCTGCAGTTAATCTAAGTGGAATAATTATTGCTAAAATGAACCAAATAAGCGTTAGTAAACCTGTACAGTAAACACACATTCTACACCATCTGTGTAGAAACCTACACCTAGATCTTCTATTTTCATTCTCTGCCATGGTAAACTATAATCTAAGATATGTACATAAAAATGTATCTCTCCACACTCGAAAATATGGCCTTTGAACCAACTGCCCTTAGCGCACTGTTTGGTCCTTCAAATTTCTCTTTGATTTTGTCAGTTTGTCTTTATTCTGGTTTCTTCAGTCTCTTCAGGATGGGCACAGTTCACTTTCACCCTCCTGCTTACAATTTGTGTTTGGGTTCTCTTGACTGCTATCCACCTCTTCAATGTCAGGCAGTGCTATGTAAGTCCATTCAGGTGATTTGTATTTCAGATGAGGTCTTTTTACTCTTTTCGGTCTTTGCAATTGTCCTTTATTCAGATTTATTTGATTTCTTTGACTCGTTATTTCATTCACTTGTTCTTCCTTGTCTTTGTTCAAATGTATTATTTTATATCTCAGTCTTTTACTCTCGTTGGGCCAATTGTCTCCTTTTCTTGGCCTTTTCAGTTCAGTCTCTGTTTCTTCCTGTTCCACTTTCCAAGCTCTCTTTCTTGGTCCTCTCCTTTGTTTTATTTCTTCTTCACTTTCTTCCGATTCTGTTTCAGATCTCACTTCACTTTCTTTAACTTTGAACTTTATGACCTCTGATTCTCCATCTGATTTTAGATTTTCTTCTGTTGTTTCAATTTCTTCTGAAAGAATTTCCCCAAAACTTGTACTTGGTTGTTCAACATCACTGTGAATTATTTCTTCCTCCCTTGTTTCAATATCAATTGTCTGTCTTTCAAAGTCTTCTGTTTGCTTTTCAATGTCCTCAGTTTGTCTTTCACCAGTATCAGATTGTTCTGCTTCAGATGTCAAACTGGTATCTGATATTTCCAAATGTCGACTTACAGGTTCTTCAGGATCTGGAACTTTGATTGTATGGCTGGCATGAATCCAATTTTTCACACCTCTACACTTTACTGCTGTGGTAGTCACCAAAATCACCTGACGTGGTTTATCCCAGCGAGGAACCAGGCAATTTCTTCTTCTGTGGACTTTTATGCAAACCCAGTCTCCTGGACTCAGATCATGAGCTGGGTTTCTCTCAAGAGTGATCGCATCCGGTCCAACCCGATGAAACACAGAATGCACCACATCAGCCAATCCTTTACAATATTCCAGAATAAGATCATCAGTTATAGTCAGCAGTTTGTTGACAGATACAAATGCTTGTCTCATTACTCATCCCATTATTATTCCATGAGGACTCAAACATGTTTTTCTGTCTGGTGCGCTCCTCATGCTCATGAGCACAAGAGGTAGGGCATCTGGCCATTTGAGTCCTGTAGCTAGACACATTTTCCCTAGCCTATTCTTGATTGTGCCATTTACTCGCTCAACCACCTCAGAAGCCTCTGGTCTGTAGGCACAATGCAACTTTTGTTGAATGTCTAATGCTTCACATATCAGCTGGATAACTTCATTTTGGAAATGACTTCCTCTATCTGTTTCTATTGTTACTGGAAAACCATATCTGGGAATGAATTGTCTCAGCAGGAGTTTGCTACAGTAACTCAATCATTCCTTCTTGTCGGAAATGCTTCCACCCAACGAGAAAACAAACAGACAACCACCAAGACACACCTCAGTCTGTTACTCGGGGGCATTTCAATGAAATCTAGTTGCATTCTGGTAAAAGGACCTCCTTCTCGTCCTATTGTCCCCAAACTCACTACTGTTTTCCTTCCAGGATTCAACTGTTGACATATAAGACATCTTTGACAAAGGCTTTCAGATATAGCCCTACATTTTGGGTTTTACCAAGTCTGTTTAAAAAGTCTGATCCTTTCATCTATACCTATGTGTGCCTGTCCATGGTACATCCGTGCCATGTTAGAGATCATGCTATCAGGCATAACTGGTCTTTCATCCCTGTAAACCCAAACTTCATCTTCCTCTCTTCGGCTACAGTCTGATTTTATCCATATATCTTTTTCCTCATCACTTGCTTCTTCCTGCAATTATCTCACCTCTTTCCACGTTTCAATTGTGTTAGTAAACATCAAAGGACATGAAACATGTTTTTTTTCCCTCCTTCGATTCATTGAGGTCGTATGTCTGCCACAATATTGAGCTATCTCATCAGCGAATGTGTTGCCCTCTGTAATTTAATCATCTCCATTCTTGTGTGCAGCACATTTCACTACCGCAATCTGTTTAGGCAGCTGTATCACCTCAAGCAACATTTTCACAAACTCACCATTCCTAATTGGAGATCCTGAAGAAGTCATGAATCCCCTCTGGGACCAGATCTGTTCAAAATCATGTACCACTCAGAAGCCATACTGGCTATCCGTGATCACAGTGATTCGGAAATTTCTTCCCAGTTTGCAAGCTCGAATCAGAGTAATCAGCTCAGCAACTTGGGCTGAACGTAGTCCTCTCAAAGAAGATGCTTCCATTATGTCTGCCACTGTACATACAGCATACGCAGCACTTAAAATTCCTTCTTTCATTCTCAAGCACGATCCATCCACAAACATCACATAATCTGATTCTTCTGGAGGTTCATCTCTGATGTCAGGGCGGGGCTTTGTGCAGAATTCAAGTACATCCAAGCAATTGTGATCAACGTCATCTTTGACCTCTGCATTTACTGCATCAGGCAATAAAGTGGAAGGATTCACATTTATGCATCTCACAATTGTTACATTGTCTGCACCTAAAATCACCTTCTCATATCTGGTTAATCGGCTATGTGTCATGAATTGGGTCTTTGTTCTGGTTAGAAGGATTTCAACTGAATGTGGGACACATACCTTTAAAGGATATCCCATCACAATGCCTTCACTCTGTTCCAGACTCACACAAGTAGCTGCTACTGCTTTTAGACATCCAGGCAATGCTTTTGCTACTGGGCCCAAAACAGCTGAAAAATATGCTATCGGCCATCTCATTCTTCCATGCCTTTGTACTAGTACTGAAAGTGCACATCCGTCTCTTTCATAGAGTACAACTCAAATTCTTTCTCATAATCTGGCATTCCCAATGCTGGGGCTTCACAAAACCTGTTTCTCAGTTGCTCGAAAGCTTCCATCTCTTCTTCATTCAACGCAATTAGATCTTTTACATCACTTTTTGTTAATCGCTGTAAAGGTTTTGTAATCAATGAAAATCCATTTATCCACTGTTGGCAATAGCCAACCATTCCAAGAAACATTCTCACCTCTCTCTGTGTCATTGGGGCTCTCATTCCTTTAATAATCCTGATTCTTTCTGTTGTTACTTTTCTCATCCCTTTTTCAATCTTATGACTTAAATACTGTACTTCTTGTTGACAGAACTGCAGCTTAGATAGGGACACTTTATGTCCTCCTTATGCCAAATGATTCAACAATGCTATTGTGTCAGTAATACATGCCTCTTTGATCCTTGATGCCACCAATAGGTCATCAATATACTGAACCATAACAGATTTCTCAGGCATTTTCAAACTTTCTAGAGATTTCTTCAGAATCTGATAAAAAATGGAAGGACTTTCAGTATACCCTTGAGGAATTCGGCACCATGCCAAAATATGCTTGCCAAACCGGAAGGCAAATAATGACTGGCTGCGACTAGGGATAGTTCATAAACTGGTAGCTTACCCTCAAATTAAGAAACATACCTCTACCCCATGCCCGTGTGATGGGACTTCGAAACAAAGTCCTGAGCATTTTTTGTTGATGTGCCCATTATATTTGTGTTTTCGTATCACTTACCTGAAACCACTTTTTAAAAAATATTTTGTGCTCACTGCGAAATCCGCTATGAGCCTTCTATTTGCACTTGATGAACCTGATGTGTGTTATTTTACTGCTGTATATATTTTAAAATCTGTATCTGCAAGAAAAAGTATGTCCTTTTTATCTTGATGTGTTTAAGCTGTTTCTAGTCAAACCCATTGGTTTCCGTCTTCCCATTGTCATGAATTTTATTGTGCTTTTATGATTGTTTTCTAAAATGATCGATTAAAGTTTTTTTGGGGAATTTTTTTGAATTTGACTGGCTGTCAGGGTGTAATGGAATTGAGAAAAATGCATGGTACAAATCAGTAACTGTGTACCATTCTGCATCATGAGGAATTTGATACAATATTACAGCAGGGTTTGGTACAATTGGACAACAGGGAACAACAATTGTATTCACCTTTCTCAGATCGTGTACTATCCTATAGGTTCCCTTAGGCTTTTTCAATCCTATTATAGGTGAATTACATGGGCTACTCATTATTTCTCTCAGAATCACTTGTTCAATCATTTTATCACTGGTGTTATTCCTTCAATAATTTCTGGCGTTAATTTTTACTGTGGAGTATTCGGGTAAATTGCTTCTTCTTTTACAGTAATTTTTACAGGATCACTTCCTTTCATTAGACCTATATCTTCACCCGTAGAATCCTATACATCAGTCTTTACTATTCCTTTCAATTCAGTAGGAATGTTCTCTGCATCAAACACAGGAAATGTATCACATTTTTCTGGTTCAAGTGCTGACATAGTCATTTTATACAGAAAATTATCATCTGATGTCTGAAAAGCAATACCATCTGGGGTACAGTAGATGGTGCAGTTCATTTTACAAAGTATATCGCGTCCAAGTAAATTTACAGGACTGCAATTGCACACTACAAAATGGTGCATCTCTCTAAAGGGACCAATTTCCACCTCTACTGGTTTTGTGAGAGGAGTTTTAATTTGTCTGTTGGAGACACCTATGACTTGGATGAATTCTCCTGGGAGAGGAAGGTTTGGAATTTCAACTGATCTTACAGTAGAACGGGTAGCACCAGTGTCCACAAGGAAAGTTACATTTACTCCATTCACCTTTCCATCCACAAATGGACCTGACTGATCTACCTCTAGAGTTGTGCCAAGCACGCACTCCTCTTCCTCTCCTAGGCACCGTCATAAGCTTTCATCCGATTCATTTCCATCCGGTCGTAGCAAATACTGTGAAACAGCATCTGCGCGTTGCAATTTCGTTACCTGTTCTCCACCGTAGAATCCTGCCTCTGCACTGTATCTTTGAAGATTTACACTCTTTGGGAGAGGTGGCTGCGGCACCTGACTCTGTTGAGTAACTACCTGTTGCTGTGGAGGTTGTTGATAACCCACCTCATTCTGTACCTTTGGATTTAATGATTTATTCTCGGTATAAATTATTGGAGGTAATTTACACTCGTTTTTCCAATGCCCTAATTTTCCGCAATTATGACATGGCCATTTCTTTTTAGCTTCTTCTATATTTATCTGACCTTTTCCTTTACCAATGTTTGGTTTCATTTTTGTCTGCCCTGCTTCATTAATCTGATTAATTATCTGGGCTTCTTGCTGTTCTGCAACCTTCTGTAAAAAACTGAGAGGGACCCCTTGTAACCTCCAAGGGAAATAGGGTACTTTTGATAAGTCAAAGAAGGAATTTCCCTTGGATATCGCGATATCCAGAGTTTTAAACTTAACACGCTAAATAATCAACAATGATAGAAGAGAGAAGAAAATAAAAAAATTGAATAAAAAAATTCCCCTGTGCCCACATTGCCTTTTCTTTAAGCTTACGTTGTCTGGCCTCAATGTCATCACTACAATATTTTGCATACCTTACTATACTAGACAGCCAACATAACATATGCTGCTTAATCATTTCACTTACCTCACGTCTCAAACCATACAAAAATCGATATACAAAGTGACTCATGTCTTTTTCACTCAAATTCTCATATCCACAGTACTGTTTAAAAACTAGAAGCAACCTTTCATAATAAGCGTGCACAGACTCCTTAGATTCCTGAGTTGTTCTATCGATCTTTACCTAATCTGTTTCTCTCGGAGGAATCTTATTTTTCAGAAATGTGATTACCTGCTCATATTTTCTCATTACTTCTGGACCTGGGGCTCCTGTTTTTGCATCTCTAGGATATTCTTCCTTGTGATTTTACATTCTGTCCACAAATCCGCAGGTACAACAATCTCAAACAATGCATCCAAATCTTCCCACAATACGTTTGAAACCTTTACAAACCGTTCCACCTGTCTGTACCATTCTACAGGCTTTTCTCTCAATCTTGGAAAATCATTTGTAAATGTATATCCTGTCTGGACCAAGGGACATGTACATAACCTCCTCCTGGAATGTCTCTCATCGGACATTCTACTACTGTTGGTTCTTTTTCTTTTACTGGGAAAGCTAATGTTGCTTTATCAGAAGTACCTTCTTTTCTCCTTATCCACCTACTTATCCATTTGTCTACATCTCCCCATTTTCTCAGTAACACAATTAGTTCTTTTATCTGTGTTAACCGTCCTGAAATGTTTAGATTTTCTATATCTTTTTCAATAAAATCTACTCTGTAAGGTTTCTGTAATCCTCTAACGTTTGCAAAATCTACTCCTAATTCATTTGCTGTTTCTTCCAATTTTTCATGCAAATTCCTAGCTCTCCTAGTAATACTTTTACACATAAACATCAATTCATCATCCTGATATGTTTTTACCGATCTGTACCAATAGTCCCTAGAATCAGTTCTTCCATGCCTGTTTTTAATCTAACCACATCCAAAGGTTGTCGTTCTGTATCTCTCTTCTGCAAATTCATCACTGTTGGGAATGGCCCTTTTTGCAGGGTCATCCCAAAACTTTTTGCCTTCCTCCTGTATTTTTTCTGACCTGCTGATCAGTGCTAAAGTGCATATGCTCTCCCTTTGTAAATATGATGTGTGAATTGGTATATCCATGATTGGCTTATTTGGTTTACCTGTTACTCCCTAGTAGCGTGGCCTGTGTGTGCCCTGGGCTGGTAAACCAAATGCTGCTGGTGGGCCTGCAGCGCTGGTTTGCACCACCCACAGAAGCAGCTTGTAAAGTGTCTCTCAGACCTGCCACTGCAGTGTCTGCGTGCAGTCTTGAACTGCCATCTTGGCTATGTAGTGCACCCACATCCCAGCCCCTGAACCTTCCCTTGGCATCATGTAAGCCACCCCTATGGTGGGGTGCATGATATGTGTAAGGTAGGACATGCTCTGATTTGTGTAGCATGTCCTGGTAGTGAATTACACCCAATTTCGTTTTTCACTACTGTAAGGCTACCTGTTCTCCATAGGCCAGAATGGGCAGTTTGACTATTACACTCTATAGTCCTAACTGACCCCAGGAACATGGTAGAAAAACGAGTTTAGTATGCCTGAGCTCAGAATATTAAAATACATCTTTTAGTGAAGGTTATTTTTATATTCTGTGTTTGAAAATACCACTTTTAGAAAGTAGGTATTTTCTTGCCTAAGCCTTCCAGTGTGCTCTGCTATTATGTGTATTGGCTGTCTGGGTTTGGAGTGACAGGGCTGGGGAATTCCAGGAGACAGGGTGAGGTGTCCCAGTGGTGAATGGAGAGATCTGCATCTAGATGGGTGGGAGGAGTTGCACCGGGGACCTGAATAGGGCTGTGCCTTCCCTCCACAATGCTGGCTCCACCTCCTGTGGTGCGTCTGATGTCTCTGCCCTGCACCCTGAGAGGAAAGAAGCAGCCTGGTAAACAAAGTGCTCCAGGTTTGAGCAGAACTGGTTCTGGCTGGGTTCAGTGACTTTTGACTCTTTAGAACAAAGACTTTTGGGGTATAAATATCTGTGCTGAAACCCCTAAAATTTGTATTACCCCTGGATCTCAAGACCAACCTCTGTCCGTGGAACTGAAGAAAGCTACAGGAGAGGACTGTCCTGGTGTTGTGTGCTGTTCCCTGGATTGGCATGCAGTAGTTTTCATTGGACTGGTAAAAGGAGGGAAAAGGAGCTGTAAGAGAACTTTTTAATCTTGAACCTGCAATCACCCAAGGGCTAGAGAGAGAGCTAGCCCCCTGACTGAAGTCTCAGGACCAGTAGACTTCATTTCGTCGCTAAAGCCTCAAAATTATCGCTAAAGCCTAAAAATCATCGCTACACCTACAGAGCGTAAAGAAAATCATCGCATCACTGCCGCTGAAGGCTCGCTGGACTGATCATTGCCCCGCACGTTTGCGGCCAAAAAATCCTCACTACAGCTGCTGAGCGTAAAGAAAATCGTAGCATCACTGCCACTGAAGGCTCGCTGGCCTGATCATCGCCCCGCATGTTTGCGGCCCGAAAATCATCGCTACAGCTGCTGAGCGTCTAGAAAATCGTCGCATCGCTGCCGCTGAAGGCCCGCTGGCCTGATCATCGCCCGCATGTTTGCGACCAGAAAATCATCGCTACAGTGGCTGAACGTCCGGAAAATTGTCGCTAACCCCCGTTAGCGAGCGGCCATGACCAGAGCATGAGGAAAAACATCGCTAACCCACTGGAGCGACATTTCTTGTGGATTATTTGCCAACATCTCAGAACTCTGAGTAAGAGGGGTTGCAGAGACCACTGTCCTGAACTGAACTTTACCTTACCCATTGGAGCTATTTTTGCAGCATCCAGAGAGAACTATTTTTGTACAGTATTGTGATTTCCTCATTATCTGGTCTTGTGATAAGTCTCTATAAATATAACTATTTTCTTTGATAACTACCTGTGTTGTGTCCCTTTGTAGTGTTCCTCAGTGCATTTACTGTGTATGATCATCAACGCTTTACACACTGCCTCTGAGATTAGCCTAACTGCTCGTGCTACGTTACCACAGGGTGGAGCAGGGGTTGTCAAGGGGGTGCAGCCCTTCACTCTGACTTAGAAAGAAGGGTCCCTGCTTGGACAGTGGCCATCCACTGCCAACCAGAGACCCCCATTTCTAACAGTGACTCACTCATTGAATTCTTCCGCAGTTGGATCCACAGGGATCGTATTTAATTCTACCCTATTCACACTTTTCTCAGGTGTTTCACTTGCTGATTCAGCTTCCATAGGAATTTTATTTATTGGACTCTGATTTATTGTCAAATCCATAGGTGGAGTTAATCTGACCGAATCTTTTGTCTCCCTTACTTCAGGATAAATATTTTCTCGTACTTTTTACATACTGGAATTTAAGGGAATCGTTAAGGAATGTTCATCTATCATTTTGATTTTCAAATACTGGTATCACTGGACCTATAGTTACTGGCACAGTTACAGCTTCTACATTCTTTGTCAATTCTTTTATCTTTTCAGCCAATTCGTTTGTTGTTCTTTCTAGCTCAGACCTATTATGAATATCAGGTTCTACAATCCGTGGTATTTTGTGTCTATTAAATGGACTATTTATTTCAGAAAATTGTTCTGGGTTTTGATTCATCACAGTTTCCATTGGCGGTGCATTTGGTGTCACCACCGCAGAAGCCTGCTGATATGGGGCGGTCTTTTATTTAATATGTCCTCCAGCAACTCATCATCTGTATCACTGGCTCCTTTCTGGTACTTGATGCTTCTTTTTCTCTGTACACTTTTTCCCTACTACTTCTTCAGCTGTTCTAGCAGGAAATATACCATCTGTCATATTAGCGTACCGCCATCGTCTCATCCTGTCTTCATGACTCCAACCCCATACTCTTCCATTATCATAACTATCATCCCTTGTACCTCTGGGTCTCTCCCTTTCATACATCTCATCTTCCCATTCACCAAGGGCTTCAAACTGAGTCGGTCTAGGTCTCGGTTCAAGTTTCATCATTTTGTTTCTCAAGTTTCGTAGTATAGCTGTGCTAAACGAACCAGTTTCTGGAAACGCGAATACTCCATCATTTTGAGTATATTTTGCCCAATTTTCCAACCAAATACAAGTATGATAACCATATTTTGTTATCATGTAAGATGCTGGTGTTTTCGGTGGAGGAAGCACTTCTCCATCTCTCGTCACAATCCTTTTATCTTTCTTAAAAAGGTTCTTGAATTTCGTAAACCATGAAGGTTTCTCTATCTCTCGTCCATCGTAATAAGCCATATTCCACAGTTATTTGACAAAGTGAATTCACACAACTCTCCTTTAATCTGCTTGACTATTCTGTCCTATCCCAGCACGAATCACACTGACGCACCAATCGGAAAGCTTTACGTCACTCTCGCACTGACCTATTCCAGCGCGAATCACACTAACGCACCAATCAGAAAGCTCATCGTACTTCCGCGACTGTCCAATCCCAGCACGACTCACACAAACGTACCAATCAGAAAGCTCTTCATACTTCCGCAACTGACCAATCCCAGCGCGGTTCTTGTTGACGTCAGCACTACTTCTGCTTCTGCTGACCCCTCATTTACAAAATTATCGGCACTTATTTTATAACTCGTTGATTTGACAAAATCGGTTCATTTACTACATAAAACACATTTCCGTTCTCTGTTTCTCTGAACAAAAGAGATAGTTTATTCAAATTCTCAAAAATACTGTTTTGTTCGATAAGCGTAGCACTTCCCTCTACCTTACCCTTCTCTCAAGCAAGAGGTAAACCCGTTTCTATGGGGATCAAACACATGTGGAGACTATACTGCTCCTGAGAAGGCCAAAGTTTAACAAAAAAACCTGTTGCTATTTCACTCAAAGCAATTCACACATGAATTTCCCTAACATAACACAGTCCTGTGTTATCACCAAATTGAAATCAGACAATGCACAGTTCCATGTGACTTCTCTTGTCACATAAATCCACTTCCTACTTCCCGGAAGCTTCAAAATTCCGACTACATATAACGTGACACAAACTCAACATAGAGTGTTCAACATAGAAATTAACAATCAATAATCAATAATCAAATAATCAAATAATCATTAATCCCTTAAACTGACCTATAGAAACCATAACTCTGCTACCAAGAAAACCGATGCAGTCCTTACGACACCAACCCAGAAAACCCTTACACCATTTGCTCATCGGTGGGGCCCATAACACCGAAACACATATTCATTCAGTTGTTTCTGGATCAGTGATAAGTATACGAGCTGCAAGACATACGGGGTTCCTTGTTAATATTTTTACCTAACTAATAACTATATACATATTATATACATTTAATTTTGGAATTGTCGGTTCTAAACATCAAGGTACTCCGCTATTTCGGTCGATGGACCAACTAGTAGGAATCAGTTGATGGCGATTAAGTCCAGCTCAATCACAATTAAAACCTTTAAACAATTATTAATCATAACTTTAATTCTAATAACCACAGACTCAACTTTTGAGTTAGCAGGAAATTTTATCTAGATTCTTTGAATAAATTGAGTTAGTAAAGTTTTATTAGACAAATATTCTAGACATTATTACATAAACATTTAAGTAAAGATTGAAATAGAAACGGAAAATACTCATTACCCTTGGCCTTAGGGCGATGACGAGAATGGTTCACCAGAACATGAACCGAAGATCACAGGATAGGTTCCCAATACTGACTGACTGTTCCTCTAACCTCCTTGGACGGATTCCCTCCCAGGATGGAGTCCTGCAACGGTCTTGTTCCTTTTCCCCCTCAATGTTCAAAGTCCAAAATTGACAGTCTTTTTCAGCATCAGAAGGAAAAATCGTCTCAATAGACAGCGTGTCGTGTTGAATAGATCGATGTAGAATAAGCGCTCCAAATACATCATTGTAAGCACAAGCTCTTTTATTCCCTTACACTAACTTGCTATAACCAAAATTGAAACCTTTTAGGGACTACATTCATTCTGATTGGTCCATTGGAGGGGTGGTGATGGTCACCTCATTATCCTCCTTGCTCGAACCGGTTCCGCAAACCATTTATTCATACAATAGTTCTCGTGATTCATCAAGTCCAAATGTTCTTTAACTTTGTTAATATATTTGCAACATTATTCGCCAGTCATGAATTAGTTCATCTTCTGGAGTTCGAGTCTCCCATCCGTTCTCATGCATTCATGCTGAGCTCTTGGCACAACTCTTGTTTTAGGTCAGACTGGCCTTGACATCTCTCACTCCGGGTATAGGTCACACACTCTGCTCATGCGCGGGGGCCATCTTTATTCTGCACACGCAATCACGTCTCTCTGCAGCAGCCATTTTCAGGTGAGGCCTAGCAGGCCCAAACTGAACTAATATGAAAACAAAATAGCAGAAATTAGACATAGAAAATAAGCCCTTCTGTTTACCACCCACCATTCTAATGACCCATGTGAGGTGTTACCTAGCATAAGCTACATTTAAAGCCATTTTACTTACCATCTGCATTCTTTGCCACAATATAATTTTACTACAAACGAAATACATGCAATTTACGTCTACTTTCTACACGAATCACAAACCTATGTTAATTTAATTTCACATTTGTAAATAAATTAGATTTTTGCAATGCCAGTTAGTTTCCCGCATGTAGTGTCTAATTAAAGGTGCATTTGTTGATTAATACATGCATTCAAACAGTTAGTATTTTTAAAATTATGAGGTCATTAACTTCGAAGGCGCAGAAAGCGTTCTCCCTCTCCCTGGTCCCGATACGTGGTCCCACAGTGATTTACAACCAGGGCTCTGCTTACTTGGCCTATGCTGTACAGGATTAAGGTACCCAGAGGGAAATTGCACTGCTGGCACAACAGCGCTGATCGGCTCTCCTCAATACAGCATGGCACTGAGGGCTGTGAGTGGAGAGGAATCAGCCAGCGAAGCTGCGTCCGGCCCGGAGGAGTCCCCAGCATTTCCTGGCAACCAACATGCCGCCTGGAAGCTCCTGACATTGCCTAGGAACATCCCAGGAAACCTAAGCAGGTGCAACGTCACTGGCAGCCTGCCCAATGTCAAAGTCAGAGAAACTTGTTTAGCGCACAAATCACCGGAAGGTCTTACGGCGCTTGCGGGACTCCACTGTGGTAGGAGTTAGACCACATCGCACCAGCCACACCGAAAGCCTCAGGCCATTCGAGGTTGGGGTGGAGTCGCCCTACTGGTTACAACTGTGCCACTCACTGGCCAGCTGCCAGCCCTTTTGCTATACAATAGAGACACCATTTTAATATAGTGTGCTACTATATTTATTCGCTCAAGGACCTCAAACAGGTAGTGCATTGGCATTGAGTCAAACCTTTTCTCCACATTTAATGGCATCACTGCCAGATCTCCCTAACTTCTCTCTGACACCCCCATTACACTGCCCAGCATTCTGATGTTTAGCACTGTTCTTCTGCCTTATCACAAAAAATCTTAGTCCTTGTGTACCAAGGTCTAGATCACTCTGTTTAATCTCATCACAAGCACCTTGCCCAGTATTTGTGTTGTCCATATTAAGCATAGCTAGTGGCCTATAGAACCAGCAATGATAGGATCCTTTTTCCAGCTGCAGGAGCATCACTATAATGGCTTCTCATTGATCTGGGCAGTTCATCACTCTCTAGGGCCTCCCAATATGCCGCCAGTAATTTCTCCACTAACATTTCTCATATGTCTGATACTATTCCGCTGGCAGGCCATGCACCCCCGGTGTTTTAGCCATACGTAGTTCTTTCATGGCAGATTTTAGATCCACCAACATTATGGGTTCATCGAGTCGGGTTTTCTGTTCTTATGGCAATCATGGCAGTCGTGCAATGTGCAGCATCAGATATTTCACAGACGCTGCTGTGCACATAGGGTTTCGAGTATAGTCACTTGTAGAATGTATAGAAGACGCAATTAATAGTACTCTGTGTGTGAATTTTGATGTCCTGCTAATTTCTTATGCCTGTCATCATCCTATCACGTTGCGGCAGCCATGCAAGCATGTTCCCCTCTCTATTGCAATATAATGATTGTCTGAAATGTGTGCTTTGTAGCCTCCCTTTCTGCAATTTTTTCCAGTACACTTCTTCTTAGATCATACACTGTCCCTTGTATTTGTACATCCCTTTGCTGGTATTTCCGTTTCTCCTCTAATTCTTTTTCTGTTGCTACTGTATTTCTAAGACTCATCTCTTTCTTCTCCTGTTTGCGTTTGCCACTGTTATGACTATCTTCATTGCGCCCCACTCTATCTCCCTCGCACTAGCTGTGCTTGTGTTTTGTTCAAAATAAGTTTCCATCCTCTCCTTCATGTCCTGTTTGAATAGAGCATATGCAGAGCTATTGTTGGCAATCTCCATACTGATATGGGCCTCCTGAGTTTCTGGCATTGATATGTGAATTTAAGAGGGCAGTGATCTGACAATATTCTTCTTCCCGCGCATGTCATGTCTGAGACTTGTTGTGCTTGCTAGCGGGTCGGCAACTCATAATCTATTCTGGTATATGTGCCTGTCGCGTGTGCATAATGCGTGAATTCCTGTGTGAGTGGTTATTGATCTCTCCATACATCTATCATGTTAAGATCCTCCATAACGACTTTTTCATTCCCTGCTCATGCATAAGGTTTGCCGATATCCTGTACAGTGTGCCATTTAGTACATCCTTGATGTTCCCCATCCATATCATGCCTGTTTCCACGTGTGTGGCAACTAGTCTACCTACATCTGCATTGAAGTTATGGACATCTGTGTTAAGTGCATGGAGGCCCACTATTACCAAATCAATTCCATTTAGTTGCCATGTAGGGAGACGTATTGCCCTTCAGGGTAAATTACTTTGATATGTACTTTAAATGGTGTTCAAGGTGCTATCCATATTCCCAACCCTTTGGCGTGAGTGCTGTATCCTGCATTGTACAAACTACCTCTCCACTTATCCAGAATTTAACAGCACTTCCTGCTAACCTATCAGTCTCCCACAGGCAGGATATCTTTGTACTCCATTTACTCAAGTATGTTTCCACCCTTGCTCTTAGTACAATTGTTCAACCCCCTGACCAGGCTTAGGCGAAGCTGGCATAGTTGCTCTACGTGGCGCTCCACAGAGGTGGGCAAAAACTCTGCTCCGCAACTCCACCCCCTCAATAAATATTTTTAAAATAAAAATTAAGGAAAAAAACACTTAACTCTATCACCGCGTATCCGGGCTGCCCTCCTCCTCCTCGCCGTGGTCTCTTCTGGAAACCAAAACCCCTATGTCAGACGTACGTCATGGGTAGGACTGCGCACACCTGCCTACCATGATGTACTTCTGATGTAGGGAATTCTGCAGGAGAGACCACGTTGGGGAAGGAGGGCAGCCCGGAGATGCCGCGATAAAGGTACGCTTGTTTTTTACCTCAATTTTTATTTTTATTTTTTTTTAAATATATTGAGGGGGTGGGGGTGGGGAGGGCCCGGGGCTGAACTCCGCTCCGCTGCGGAGTCGGAGTTTTGCATAATCATCGCGTTCTTGGCGGAACACGGAGTATGCAAAAATCCCCCAAGCTCCACGAGTTGAGCGGAGTTCTCTGCCCACACCTACCCCTGACTTTTCAGGACACCATCTGTTACACATATTTTGCCATTCTCTCAGGCACAGAACTTTCAACACATTCAACAACAACCCTATGCTACTTAGCATGCTGGCTTGTATAAAGAAGCCCAAGCAATCATGTTTGAGGCATC
This sequence comes from Triturus cristatus, assembly GCF_964204655.1. Classification (NCBI taxonomy): domain Eukaryota; kingdom Metazoa; phylum Chordata; class Amphibia; order Caudata; family Salamandridae; genus Triturus; species Triturus cristatus. The sequence continues at coordinate 177,793,629 of NC_140580.1, read as the reverse complement.
CCTCCTTCTCAGGGTGTTGCAGTTTACTACTGCACGTGCTGCTGTGTCCTATGTTCTTGCACAAATGTAACCTCTTTAAGATTCATTTAAATATTTACTTCTGCCAATCCATTCCCCATAAATCCTCCCAAGCACAAGGGCCCTCTCAGTGTTGGTCCCTTATGTTGTGTCTGTGGGGTGCGTGCTGCCCTCTATATTGACCCAATCAGTCCCATTTCTACGCCGGCAACCTGCCCCCCCCATTGCCTCTCTCATATTACCATTTTTCTACGTCGATTATACACTTTGTTGCACTTCCACATTTCTGTCTTCCCCATCATTTTTGGTTGTGCTCCACATCTGGCTAGCCTTCCACAATTTGGTTGTTCTCCTTTATTCGATGTCTCCAACCAGTTCCATGCCCAGTAAGCTGCCTCAAAGAAGTGTGGTTTATTTATTTTGTCTCACTGGGAAGACCATCATGTTCTTGAAATGTAAGTCTCTACATCTTCTTTTGATGCCTTCGAGGGAACAGCACTGTCTTTCTATTTGGAGTGTATAATCCGGGAACCACATTATGCTTGTGTCCTCTAGTGTCACCTCATTTCTTCCTCTTGCCTCCTGAAGGATAACATCTCTGTCTTTATAATTTAGAAGTCTGAATTTTACCGTTCAATGCTGCGTCCCAGGCTGGGGCAGTGTAGCTGAAGTTCGATGTGCCCTTTCTATTGAAAATAACTTCGATCCGTTATCTAGTCTTCTAGAAATAGCTCTAGGCAATCACCTTCCATAATTCCAGCAGACCCACCAGGCGAATGTTGTTTCGGTGAGAATGCCCCTCTGCATCCTCAATCTAATTTCCAGTATCTTGGTCCCGAAGCGTAGCCAATCTACTCCTTTGGTCATAGTGGTGACTGTTTGGTGAGTATTCTCCACTTGCTTTTCTACTTCGGTCATTCTGTCAGTTACATTCTGCAGATCCTCATGTACCAGACCTCGATCAATGGTGACTGCATTTACTTTAGTTTCCAGTGACGGCTGTGTGCCTTGTATCACTTTCATTCCATATCAGAGAGTTAGTTCCAGGCGTTGGGGCTTTTATTCTTTCCTCTCATTACTGGTAGTTGACAGTGCCTTAGTCTACTTATCCACATTAGATTGCATGGAGCCTAGTTTTGTGGGTTTGTCTTTTGCCATCGTTTGTCCCCATTGCATTCTCCTAGTGGCTTGACCATTTGCAGTGTATTCCCTACTTCACTCTATTGTTTTCTTTAATATTTAGAGAGCTATTGTGTTCATTACCATAATGCCTGACTGCACAAGCCACCCAGACTTAGTCAGTGCGCCTGTTTATTGATTGCCTGGTTAGCGATTTTGCACTGCCATCTTCCTGTGTGTTTGTGGCCTTTATTTGTCATAACAGGCTTGTTCAGTTAACCTTTCAGGTCCTCCCTGCCTCTGTCTTAGGCTCTGCCCTCCTGGTGCCCCTCCACTCTCTCAAGAGCTTCATGGCGGCCCAAGTTTCTAGTCATTCATTTCAGGCTCCCATGTCAAGGGCAGACATGCTTATCTCTCACTGTGTTGACCACCATGTTTGCCCTCTTGACCTCTATGTTTCAGTCTTTGCAGCAGGGACATTCTACAGCCGCCTCCTGTAGTGCACTTGGTCATCAGGTTCCTCCGTTTGTCTCTCTGCCCCTTGCCTTCTGTTCCTGCTTTGTACTCTGGTATTTCCGTACCTTATGTCCTTCCCCCATTGCGGACTGCAGCAGGCTTCCAGGCAGTCCTGTCACCCAGGCCTCTCCAATGGCTGGGTCCATGCCACCCTATTTCATAAGGTTCATACTCTAGTACCAATTTTATATGGACGGACTGTAAGGCTAAGCCCCAGGGGTTGCGCTCTCTCCAATTACACCTGCGCTCTCTCTCACACCTCAGGGGTTTGAGCGCTCACTTATTTTCCCTGGTTGTCCCTTATATGGGGTCAGAATGCACGTCTGCAGACTCTCTCTCCCCAATGCTCATCGCCACTTCTACTGCACTTCAATGTGGTCGGCAGGATCTCTTCACAGCTGGCTACCGCACAGTGCCAATTTTTACAGGCCCTGTTGCCAGTCGCCACATTTATTGCACTCTCAGACGGCACCTTATATCTGTGGGGTCTTTCCTGGCATAGGGTCTGCACAAAGCACCACTGACCCAGCGCGCACTCTCTGGCCACTCTACACAACGCACTTCTCTCTAGCCATCTTGACTCTCCTCATGTCAGCACCTGCTTCATCTTTTCAAGTAGATTTCTTGCTCCTCGTGTGATTTCCAGTGGTGGCGACAACAGGATTATGTAGCCTTAAGCTTCTTGTGCACGGCCATATTAATATAGCTTGATTATTCTATCTGACTTAGTTTCATATTTTGGGCTGGGGGCTGGAGCACTCAGAGACGTGTCCTCGTGACATTGCTCAGCAGGCCCCAAAACGAAACTAATCTTAGCACCAAAGAATGAGCCTAGTTTGAGTGTCAAAGATGGATCACACCTGCAAACCTTCTTTGAACAATAAGGCTAATGTTCAATGTAATAACATTAGCTTCTATTCCACCCTATGTTGGCAGGCTGAAAAATCTAACAAGCAAAGGCTAAATGTGCCTCCCCATAGCCTTCAAGAAAAGTAGGTGATAGGATTCAGCATTGCCCCAGCTCAGTCTTCTGGCATGAAGTTCCCTCTGTAATCCATCACACTCTGTTCCTAGCTTGTAAAGCATTATCTGATCAATGTTGAATGTTTTAGAATAAATAATTAGCAGAAAAAAGCCTGGGTAACCTTTTACTTATTTTCATTCTGTAAAACCATGCCCTTTATAATAAGAACAATAATCAAGAAATTAGATTATCGGCTCCCACGAAACATTGTACGTAACTCACCTACAATTATAAATAACGGGAAATACATGTTATGTTAAATACTGTACTTATTTTTTAAAGCAGATTTGATTATCAAGGCATAATGAAAAAAAACATTAATAAATGTGCATCTTGTAATTGAAGCTTGTGTCTAAATAATCAAAATATGTAGCACAGAAAAGGGGGTACCTAGAATGGAAAAACATGATAATTATAAGAGCAGACAAAGTCTCGGGTAACCTTTTACTTAGTTACATTTTGTAAACCAGTGCCCTTCATAATTAGAACTATAATCAACAAATGAGATTATCACCTTGCATGAAACCTTGTTCAAAACTCAAAAACAAATATATATAACAGAGAATTCAGTGCAGATTGAATACATTCGAGCAAAATTGACTATCATGTTGCAATCAGAAAACAACATTAATATATGTGCATTCTGTATCCAAAGCATGTGTCTAAATAATCACTATGCAGCTCAGAAAAGGGGGTAAATAGAAAGGAAAAACATGACAATTATATCCTAGAATTTTTCAGCACAAAGGACACTACCTTAAAATGGAATACACCTCTCACACAGAAATTGCAGTCTTCCCTTGGCGCTAGGTGCTAAAGCAATCTTCCAGTTGCCAGTGGTAAGATCAAAGGTGCTCAAGCATTTTGTAGTACCCAGCCAGTCAGCTCTGGGGATCTGATGTGCACCTGTCTTGGTGAGTTTGCTGAGGGGTCTGTCGTCCATAAACAAGCGCAAGTCTGTGGAACCTAGCTTGTGCACCTACACCTTGGCACTAGATCAATGAGTCCATGAACTCTCAATTATTCCCAAACCATACATCTTGGACACCTCGGCCTTGAAGCATTCCTGGACTAAGTCTGACGGTGATAAGTCTTATTCTGTACAAGTGTGTCAATTCCACAACACTCACATGCATAAGTGCGAAACACAGCATAGATGCGTATGTGAGAGCCACACTGACGATGCAAATGACACCACATGACGAGCAGCATGGCAGGAGTACAATCACCATGACATTGTGCACGCCACGACACTGAAGTGGCTGAGTGGGGACCACATCCGGAAAGGAGCAGGTCACACTCTGACACATCCACGTGCACAAACAACCACCGACATCAACAATACATCTCCAGGCAAATAATGCACAAGAGTACAAAAACCGTTCAAGAGCACAAATGACCCAAGTCGCCAACATCACCGCACCTTAAAAGCACAAAAGCCAAATGCACACCGCCTCCAAGGGGTAAGGGGCAGCAAATTCACAGCTGCAGGTGCGACTCTCCCTCAATTCAGCACACACACATAGCAATGACAGCACATCCACATGGATGACAATGTGGTACACAGTGCAACACTTACACTGCAGAACAGAGAACACAACTGGGCTCGCCTGTGTGTAGAAAATGGCCAATCACATCTGACATAACAGGAAACTGTGAGATGAAAATGTACGTGTACAACCTCACCTACGTCATGTAGTACAAATGTCCACTTTCCCGCATCAAATAGTCCACCTCACACAAACAGTCACAATGTACATTGTCATGCAGTCTGCATGTAAACTTGAACAATGCGTCAACATACATGCCAACACAATGTCAACAAGCATCTCCCCTTCACATTGCAGAGGGACAAACAACACCTCCAGCAGAGCAGAACAGACAACTCTACAGTGATGCTGAAGAGGACCGCCACACTTCCAACACCGACTCCCTACAACAGTCCATGGACATCTTAGGCAATCAACTTCCAGGAGCAGGGCAGCCCAGCTGCATCGAGGATACCCCACGCCCTGCACAGACAACACAGCTGGACGCACCCACCACCCCGGCTGGCTCCCAGCAGCCCACCAAAGCACAGATTGCATTCCAAGGCCAGGTGTCAGACTGCCAGTAGGGGGTGGCCGAACATGTGCGGGTGGGGTACTACCTCATGGAGGCCGAACCAGATCACACACCTGAGTGGCTAAGTCCCATCAGGTACCACCTACACTGCCCAACAGAGACCCACACTGCGACATAGACCCATGCCTTTGCACATTCCCAGAACTAAGCCACACCCAGAGCCACTGGATAATCATCCACACCCATACGATGGACTGGCGTACGCCGGCCAAATTCACTCCTCTTACGTATTGCATGGGGAATGACAAATCTACATGTGCAATGTCTCATCCTCTGCCTGCGCTGACATGGCTGCGTCCGCTGTACACTGCACAATGTAATGTTGTTAGGCCCGGGGCCTTAATGCATACATCAGGAGCACACGGAAACACTCAGATGAACTGGCTGCAGGCATGTGCGCTCGACACCTTTATTGGCATGGTCACATGTACAGTGAAGCATGTGCTGGATGTGTGTGGGGTGAGTGTAAGCCAGCCCTAATGGAGTCAGTGCTGGCAACAACTTGAACAGTGATCACAATTGAAGCGGAAACAGGAAACACCAGCATAACAGAAACAACTGTGAAGCATCATGGCGGTAGCCGGAGAAAGTACCGTGTCCACCCAACATGCAAGCAGAATGGACCATGATCTGTGGTGCACTGAGTTAGTGGCACCTGAAGAGCTGAGCAGAATATCAAGCTGATGATGGCACCCATGACAGGTGAGAGCAACTCTGATAGTCTGGCAGTAAGACACTTCCAACTCTGGCACCTGTTGTTTGAAGTTGGTCCTGGCGGTGGTGGCGTGTACATCCTGCGGTGATGCGACGTCGGGGCTGGTCAGGACTCGATTTGATGTGTGTGCCCAGATGCACCGCAGTTGAGACCGGAGGCAGCGGACAGCGCAGGGCCACAGAAACTTGGCCTTGATGACCCTCAGTCCATCAACCCAGAGGCCATCCAATATGCAATCAGACAGGGGCCATGACTTGAGCTGCACAGAGTTAGTGGCCCCAGATGCACTGCGGCTGGCACAGGCACACCACCACGGGACGGTGACTTGTGGTGCAGTCAGATAGGGCCAAGCGAGCTGAGCGGGTCCTCGTCGATGTCGAAGGTGAATGTAGCGGAGGTTTGCGGGGGACAATGGAAGGTGTCCTCCAGGGCATGATGCTGAGGGCAGAAGCCAGACGGAAGTGGCAAATGAAGGAGTGGAATGCTACAGCCTCATTTTTGCCACAAAGTCAGTATCACCGACATGATGATGAAAACACCCCCCAGTCCATAGACTCAGTCACCACCAAAATTCAACCAGAAAGTGTCCATGGATGTCAGGGAACAGACTTAGTGGCACAGGAGCTGAAAGGGAATGCAGTGTGCGATGACCCCAGAACAATGACATCAAGTCTACTATAAATAAATCATGACTGAGTTCCCAATGTGTGACCTACTCGACCGCAGTGTATGCCGGAGGCAGCGGTCCACATGGGCCCACAGACACGTGTTGCTGGCATGCTATGCACAGAGTTGCTGCCACCTGATCGAAGGGAGTACAGTGAAGTAAGGCTGCCATGTATGTATGGCCTCGGACATCATGAAATCAAGACTCAGTTCCATATGTGTGACCTACTTCACCGCAGTGTAGGCCTGAGGCAGCGGTCAGCAGGGGCAGACAGCCACGTGTCGTTGGCCCGCGATGCACAGAGTTAGTGACACCAGAGCAGTTGTCGGCAGTGTCCGATCACCTCCGTAACAATGATCCTTGTCTCCTCCGACTAAACCGTCTCGACTCCTTGCGTACAATGATATGTACTCCACCATGCAGAAATCAAGACTCAGTTCCAAATGTGTTTCCTACTCGACTGCAGTATAGGGCGAAGGCAGTAGTCAGCAGGGGACCACAGATAGCTGTCTTTCGAATGCTATGCACAGAGTTGGTGGCACCACATCGAAGGGAGTACACAGATATGACTCAGCCATAAAGTGTGTACTCTGCCATTGCATAATCAAGACTCAGTTCCTAATGTGTGACCTACTTGACCGTAGTATAGGCCAGATGCAGAGGTAGAGTACGTCAACGAAAAAGGAGTAAAGTAGGCCTGTGTCGCTGAGGCCGTGATGAGGCTGCCAATATCGCGGGCCTCTGGCTTGGAGCTTGCGCCAGCACATGGTGGGCCCTCTTTGACACACGCCGATGTCTGAAGGTGAGCAGTGAGGCCTGGCTGCGCTGGGGCGAGCATGACAGGTTCAGGGACCAGCGGCCCGTAAGGCAGCAGGTGCACAGGATCGCAGGCCGCACCACTCACGGCGATGGCATCGACCTCGTGGCAGGGTGGGTGATGCCGCCCTGGCAGACACATTGGGCATTCTGGAAGAGAACCACACCCAGAGCTACATGCTTTTTATTCACACCCCTAGGCTGGCCTGGGATACGCTGGTCCAGCCCAATGCACACACGCTTACAGGGGGGGACGTCACATGCTCCATTTCTGCGATCTTCCCCACTGGCTGTGGTGATATGGTTGCATCCACTGTCCACTACACTCCAAACACCAGCAGTGCATGTAGACATGGATATGTCTGTGGTCTGCATACTGCAGTCTGTCCAGAACATCTCCGCCACACTTAGAATTGTGTACATTCTCATTCATGGGTCACTTGCCTCCTTCGCACATGCCTGGTTCCCACCTCTCCAAACATCTCCACACATTCTGCTATTGTATGGCTGAGGTGCCATGCCGTTGATGGCTCATGTACATGGCCCACCAAGGTTGCCACAGTAAGTTGTGCTGTTGTGTCTGGTGGGTGGGCATGTTGTTTGGCATGTTGTATGTGATTTTGTGACGTGTGCATTGCCAGAGTTGTGAGTTGCATGATTGTGGAGTTGAGGTTTGTGGTGTGTTCATTTGGTACTTGCAAACAAGCAGTGCATTCCCATAGGTGCCATCCTGGAAGCGCCGGTTGATGTTGGACTGTCAGAAGATGAAGGAATCATCATGCACACTGCCTGGGTAGTTGGCTGCGACATTGGTGAGGAGTCCCCGGTGGCCCATTATTGCCTGCACATTGATGGAATGCATGTGCTTTCTGTTGCTGTAATTGTGTCGGCAGGGGGCACAAGTAGGACATGTGTGCAGTCTATTGCCCCCAACACATGTAGGAATCCAGCTATAGAATATAGTCCTTGCTTGGTCGCCAGCTGTTCTTGCGCATCGCGGGTGACGTATAGGTACTGGGGGACCTGGCTGATGATGGCATCCAGGACAGGTGTGAGGAACTTGGATTGGGCTGGCGGTGAGACTCCTCCGACTCTGGCGGTTGTTGGTTGGGAGGTACCAGAGCCCAACAGGTGCAGCACAGCCAGCAGCTTTGTCTGTGGAGAGATGTTGGTTGTCCGCTGTGTTGGTACCGTCAGCCTGTGGGCAATGATGTTCAGGATGCGGAGGATGGTTGTCCTTTTGACCCTGTAGTGGGCATTGGCATTGCCTGGTGTTGGGTCTGTGAGGCTGGTGCATTTCCTGAAGGTCCGTTGTCTTTGTCGGCGCTACCTCTGTGGTGGTCCGGGGGTGCGGGAGGGGCCATGGGGGTGTGGTGGTCCTGGGTGTGGTGGAGAGAGGTGTTGTTGCCCTATCGGGCTCCAGGATGTATGGTGAGTGGCTCCATGGCATCTGTTGTTCTTCATGTGTGGCTTTGGGCTGGGCTCCCTTTGATGGTGCAGGTTGCCGTCCGACTTTACACCAGGTCAGAGCAGGTGTTAATTTCCTGCTGCTAACACGCCTTATCGCCTATTTGGTGGTCTTATCGCCGATCTGGCTGGTCGTTGAGAATGTTGCGGTGTGGTGTTGTAGCGGCTTTTTGCTCGGGAACGCCTACTCTGCATCTCATTAGCGATAGTTGCTGGGGTCATCTGTGGCGATGTTTTTTGCGGGTGCTTTCGAAGGAAATTGGTGGTATCGGCTGTTAGCACCAGCTTGTGAATGGGGCAATAATTTTATTGCAGATTTGGCTGCGCAAAAGTGCCGATAACTCGGCGATAGTTCCTTGAGAATATGCCCCAATATTTCTTTCCCTCCTCATTTCCTCTTGTTTCTGGTGAGCTAATCTCATCTTCTCCCTCTCAAACTCCCTGGCCTTCTCCTCTCACTCGTTTTTTAGCATTGTGTAGAACTAGACCTAATCCTCCAAAGCAAATTACTTCTATAGTTGGTGACAGTATTACCCTGGACTTTAGTATCTGTGATAACATTGGAGAATTGTTCGAAAGACGATTTGGGGATACACATGGGGTGCATCCGTGGGAAACCTGTGATAAGGGGTTAAGTGAGCCTTCCTCTGCAGCACTCACTCTGTTCAGCATCTTTAACTTTTTCCTAATATAACGCAACAGGATTTCACTGACCTTCCTTATGGAAGTCCTTTACCCTCCATCTAAATACCGATCCCTCAACAGACTTTGGAACTGGGTGTCAAGTTCACTCCTCCTAAACTTGTATCTGACATTTTGTTTGTGCAAGCTTTACAGTATAAAGGTTTAAAGTATTAATTTGTTGTTTCAAGTTGGAGTTGGCCTTTGTAGGATCTAACATCGCTTATCGAAAATTGTGAGGCCCTGTTCAGCTACCAAAGGAAACAAAAGGGCTACTGGGCCTCAGCCTTCGGGACTGGGGTCATATGCCTTGGATGCTCCTTTCTCCATCCTACTATGGGTCTACAAACCTGGCCAAGTACAACCCTTTCAGCACTTTCATTCGAAGCAATGTCAAGCAGTCACAGAGTTCTCAAGGACATTAGTGTGGGGGTACAAGAAGCTCAGCACTCAACAAACACCCTACACTGTAAATACTGAATTGTCCAACCCAGCGCTTATCTTTGTAAAAGAGAAGTACCTAAAACATAATAGTACATACTACAAAAAACTCAAGTACTCAGAGTCTTTGGAGCAAGACCACTGTCTAATGGGCAATGATATCCCCCGCTCCTCTCTCTTCTCTGGAGTTAAAGTAATTCTTGTGTGAGTCTCAAGCACAGGTGCAATTCACCTCTCTCAGGCGTTCATTCTCTCTTTCTTAAATTTCCCTCCAGTTCTGGTCTCTCTGGAAGGCCTCAAGGGGCCACCACAGACTTCAGCCTTTGTCCTACTCTAGATGAAACTTGATGTGATGGATGCAGGGGTACCAGCCCGCTTCTTCAAGACTGTTGCAGATGAGGGCAGAGTGGTGTATGTGATACATGTATCATGTACACTTCACATATGCAGGCACATATACACTAGGATGTTAGCACAAACATCTTGGTCCAGTGTGTAAAAGCAGAACTTTACATGAGTGGCCAGTAGTCCACCAAGCCTGTGAAGCAGATTAAAGGCTTTGGTCAAGACTATACGAGTACTGAAACATGGTATGCACTTACAGCTCCAGCAGGCAGTTTCTTATGCCTATGTGAAGCATGCAGCCTTTATCTCATGTATTTTGAAAACTTCCTGAATTCACGGCTTCTAGGCTGCCTGTTCATTTCTGTCACTAATCTAATCTCCTCCTTTGAAGGAACCTTCCTGCAGCCACTTCCAAAGGACTCCACTTTCACCTTCAGTAAATATCTACTCCATTGAAGTAGGGTTAACTGTGCATGCTTCTACTTGTTCTGAGGTATCCCATATTATAAGTCTAAAACTCAGTGGGATCCTTGTGGAATTCTTTGGATTTTATTTGATTTAGTATCCATAAAGTATACAAATACTCTGGTAAACGTGTATGCTAGCGGTAGCCCAAGTACAGCCACTTTAAATTATGGAACACAACACTGTAGACACCTGAATCCATGGGCATGTCAAACAGGACAGTTTTGGAGAAGTGCATAAAATCTAAATACCTCAGGACAGTGGTTAGGAGTTCTGGACTTTAGCTGTGAATACCGAAAAGCATCTGCCATCCACGTGTGCCCTTTGGATTTGTGCAAATATCAAGAAATTAGCAATTTGAAAACAAAGAAATCCAGTAGAAGTATAGCTTAAAAAGATGTATGCGTGTAACTAGGTTAACTAGGTGAAATTCCAAATAGAGCATTATGACATAGAGGAGGGACTCTGAGAGACATCTTATTTCACAGAATTGTATTCTTTTTGTGACAAGAAACAAAACCAAAGGCAAATATAGATGAGAGACATCTTTAAAATAAAAACAAAAAAACAACTACTACAAAAAGGAAAGATGAGTCAAAACGTGAGCTGTCCTATTCAGACCAGGGATCAGACAGACATCAGTCTTCTCTAGGCACTGTAGCCGGACAATTAGAGAGCCAGGCAAACTGAGATACACATGGCATAAAGAACCCCCTGTAGTACTATATAGGGATATTACACGTCACCAAGGAGTTCTGTGGCCACATAGCAGAACAAAGCAGAAGGCTGAGTTCCTTTATAAGGTAATGGTATTCCAAGGTAAGGAAACCCTTCCTGCACATAAACAATCTCCTCACAACGCAGGCATCCTTGCACCAATTTCATGTAAGCCAAAAATGCAGTATAGAAATATGCAGAGATTCTATCCGTAGCATGGAACACCTAAACCCGTATAGTGTGGAAAAAATAAACATGTTGCATTAAATATCTCTTTTTTAATGAGAACTCTTTCTTTTAGAAACACATATCAGAAGAATAAAATGCAACACCCATTTTCCTTGTTTGAACTGAAGCAGTACTTACGCTTTATAACCTGCCTTTCACCCAAACTGGAAGCTCTGACAGCAGGAATTGGCACGTCAGAACTCAACTGCAATGAGCTATTACAGTTAAGAGCCTATGTAAATTCTTTAATACAGGGGACGCCATCCTTCACAAGTCAACGGTAATAAGGAAATTAGAGATGGGCTTTTATACAGGCATTGCATACTCTTCTGTATTTTCAAGAGTGACAATAGTCCAGACTCAGTGGTATAAGTGACTGCAAATAGACTTCGAATGACCAGCTGATTAAAGATGATAACAATGTATTCACTTGAGCTGTCAATGACTACTGATCATCAAAGCTGCTGTCCATCTTTTGTGCAGAAGAGGGACAGATGGGAGGGGCCACCAATGGGGGCACCCAAGAGGCTAGTCACCAAAGACCAATACCTCAGTCTTATAAGTGTTAAATATCAAGAGTTTGTTTCAGTTAACCACTACACACTTGCATTCACTCAATTTGGATAAAACAATTTTTGTGTTTTCGTCCTCAAGCAGAACTAGCAGAGGTTCATCTGCCAAGGTATTAACATTCACTTCAAGAGCACATATCAGAGCTGTCAGGGAGTGATAGATATATTGAAAAGAGTGGTGATCTGGGCAAAGTCCAGTAACAGCCCACATGAGATTTGAGAGATGTAAATGCCTTAATTGGTGGTTGATTTTTTTTGTTGCCGTTGAGAGTTTAAACTGTTTTTCAGAAGGGTTCAGGAGTTTGTCCTCGTTTGCTTCGATCACATTGTTCCACTGCGATGTGGATTGATTATGTGTGTTTTGGGGTTTTTGTCTCCTGCTGCATGAACTTAAGGCTTCTACAGAACATTTTGTGACGTTTATTTTCAGTGGACAATGGAAAGTATGTTTTCCTTGGTGCTGTATAAATTGCCTACAATCTGTATTTATAAGTAAACATTTAAACTGTTTTCCTTGATTATTTTCTTGGCCTATCGAGGTTTACCATTTGCCCCCTTTGAATCTCACAGCTTTCAGTTCCTATGCTTAGGACTGTCTTTTTAACTCTTTTGAAATGTGTTCTGGTGTGTAATTTGTCAGCGTGTTTGTCCTGTTCTGCATCAATACGACCAGATATGTCAAGAAATGCTTTCCAGTTTCAGTAAATTATCGATGCAAGACATTGGAAGGTGTACTTATCACTATTTCTAAGTCAAAAAATTATTTATGCTTCGATGTGTTTTTTTCTCATTCCATCATCGCATTCTTCTGATGTAGCGGTTTCATTTCTCTTTCAATTTTTTTTCACATTCTTAAGTGTGGATTGCATTTCACATATTTGAATGTCCTTCAACTCTCCGATGTTCCTGATGGTGTAATGCTGATAGAACCTGCATTGGAAGATGATGATGTTAGTGTCAATTTCTCAAAGTAATTTGGAAAATGTTAGGTAACCTGAAGGGATTATACCCTCTGATGTTCTCGAGGGGCATGGGGTCGTAAGCCCTGTGAACATGGGGTCTGATACCCTATTCCAAGAGGGAGCCACTCACTGCTTAATTGTAGCAGGTGCTTACCTGAGCCTGAGAACAAGGACTGGACAAAGATGTTTGTATTCATGATATCACTGACTGTGCTGGTGTGGGGTTAAACATTTTGGGGCTCATTTATGAGCCCCTGCGTCACTTTTGCGCCACCGGTGCGTCACTTTTTGTGACGCACCAGTGGCGTAAAACATGCGCCATGTTGCGCCATATTTATGAAGTGACGCATATAGGTAGATGCGTCACTTCGTAAACCCCTGCGCTACATTATACCTGCGCCAGGTATAATGTATGCAGGTTGGGCGTACCCCCGCAAGAAAGGGTCGTAGGGGGGGAGGAGCCTAGCGCGCATCCAAGATGGTCGCGTGAGCACAGGGCTCCCCGGACCCTCGCTGCTCCTCGGAATTTATCCTGACAATATCCTGATTTGGTTTATGGAATCTGGGAGATGACGACCGGCTGAGCACGTATCTCCTTTCAGAAATTTAATCGGACCCGGGAATCCTGAGTTATCGTTGTTTGAACTTTTGGGACCCACCCGACGGAGGTGCCCGGGGCGAAGGTGAGCCGTGGGGCCGTGTCGCAGTTGAACAACAGCGGCTGCGGCGCGGTGCCAGGGGCCGCTCGGCCACTTTCGGTTTCACTTTCAGACCTCAGGGGGCTGGCCGGTGGAGCGATTGAGGTGGCGGGGTGTTTCCCTGACCTCTGCACAAAGCTTTGTCACCACCTGCCGCTAGAGTGCCTATCGCCTCGGGTCCCCCCGCACCGTCATACTGTGGCCTCGGGTGAGGCGCTGGTTTCCAGGGCCGGTATCCCAACTACTTTTGTCCGGCGGTCCCCCTCGGAGTCCGTGGCCTCATGGGGGACAAGGGGGGCCCCGAGGGGCGCAAGACTAAATCCTCCCTCCGTGGAGGATCGGTCCAGACCAACAACATGGACCGCTATACTCAGGGCAGGGGCTCTCCTGGAACGGCCGGTCCCCCCTCAGACGTCGCCGGTGGTGGCACAACCGTCTCTTCGGAACTTTCCCTACAGGACATCATGGGCGCCATTGATGGCATCAGGGAGACCATCGCCACGCAATACGAGGCCCTGGCCCGCAAGATCGATACGGTGGCGATTGATGTCACCTTAATACGGGCGGACCTCTCCAAAACAAACGAGAGGGTTCAAACTCTCGATGCGCGGACCTCCACCCTGGGTGCGGATGTGGCGGACCTGCAGGCCGCGCTCGGCGACATCAAGGTGGTCAATGAGCAGATGGCCCGGCGGCTGGAGGACTTCGAGGGACGGGCCCGACGCAACAACATCCGTGTCATCGGCGTACCGGAGTCCTCCGACGACCGCCCGGTTGACCTCCTGGTCGAGGAACTCATCCTCCAACAGCTGACCCCTGCGGGCTTGAGTAAATTTTTTGCCGTTGAACGGGCTCATCGAGTTCCGGGCGGGCGGCCACGGCCGGGGGCCCCCCCGAGGCCTATCGTGGCCAAACTGTTTTACTACAGAGACCGGGATGCGATTCTGCAGGCCTCGCGGGTCCATGGCCCGGTTCGATATGAGAACTCATCCATTAACTTTTATCCGGACTTTACTCAACTTGTCCAGAAACAGCGGATGGGATTCCAGGGGGTGAAACGTCTTCTTCGTGAGCTGGGCCTCAAGTACTCTATGCTCTACCCTGCCAAACTCCGAGTGGAACATGAGGATCGGACTGCCTTCTTTGACTCTCCTGTGGCCGTGAGTGACTGGTTGGACTCGCTGCCGGACAGAGGTGGCCGTCCCGGGCCCTCTGCGGGTGCCAACGGTGACGGGTCCCCTTTGGAGTGACTCTTGGTCCTTGATTTTGCCAATTTGCACTGCTCAGCTGGGTTGTACTTCTTTGGTTCAGTGTGTTTTGCTAGTACCTGTATGGGGGGCGGGCGGGGACGGGTCCCTCTCCTCCTCCGGGGTCTTTTTGTAGACTGGGGTTAGTTGGGCGACAGGCACACTGCAATTTGGGGGGGTTTTTTGGCCCGCAGGGGTGCAGGGTGGGGGGAGTTGGGTGTTGGGGGGGGTGGGGGGGAAGGAGGGGTTGTTTTGTAGTGTGGTTTTTGTTTGCAGGGCGAGGTATTGATTTTCTGCCACCTTTGGGACTTGTGCTACTTGCGGGGGGACCTCTGATCTATTGGAGGGGATGGGGGGGGACGGGTTGAAGCTGATGTCATGGAACGTCAATGGGTTGGGGGACCGTATCAAACGCGGTGTAGTTCTGCAGTATTTGCGTCGTCTGACTCCTGATGTGGTGTTTATCCAGGAGACGCATTTGGTTGGCAATGTCTGCCATGCAATGAACAGGGGGGGATACCGCCTCGTGGCTCACTCTGGTTTCACAACTGGCTCCAGGGGGGTGGGCATTCTCCTGCGATCCTCACTTCCGTTGGAGATCACGAGGGTGGTCTCAGATGACAGAGGGCGTTATGTTTGTCTGACTGGGAGGTGGGAGGGGCATCCCCTTGCCCTGGTCTCAATTTACGTCCCACCGGGCCTCCAGAACTCCACCTTCGCGGACTTGGGTCGAATGCTGCTTGAACTTCCGGATGGCCTTTTGCTTATGGGCGGGGATTTTAACTCGGTGGTTTCGGGGGACCTGGATCGTCACCCACCCAGGGCCCTCCCCGCTGCCCAGGCTTGGCTAGGCGGTCTGTTGGAGACCTTCGGCCTGGTGGATAGTTGGCGATTAATGCATCCGACCCAATGTCAATACACCTTTCACTCTGGGGCACATGGGAGTCTTTCTAGGTTAGACTATTTCCTTATGCCCGCGGCGCAGACGGGTCGAATTCGAGAGGTCAGGCACCTGGCGAGGGGTATCTCCGATCATTCCCCGCTGTGGCTTCTCTTTGACACCGAGTCGCGGTCTGCAGGGCGGATCGCTCCCATTAACCCGTGGTACCTGCGAGACCACACGACCCGCGAGAGTCTGGTTAAGGCTATGGACCAATACTTTCTTGAAAACGAGGGGTCTGTGTTGTCTGCAATGTCCCTGTGGGAAGCCTTTAAAACCGTAATCCGCGGACACGCCCTCTCCCAGATAGTAGCGGCCAAGAAGCTCAGGAGTGAGGCGGTGGTGAAGCTGGAGACTGACATCTCGGGGCTGGAGTCGGCCTTGGAGGCGGGTGTCACTCCGGACGGGCTCCATGCCCTCAGCCTGAAACAGTTTGAATACAGATCTCTTGTCACCGACGCTGCCAAAACTATGTATAGGGAGCAGCAGGGTCGGTTGTATGATGCCGGGGACAAGGCGGGAAAGCTGATTGCGTGGCTGGACAAGAAGGAGAGAGTGAATCGTGTGGTCCCGGAGTTGCGTGTCTCGGATGGAGTGTGTGTGACTGAGCCTGGTGAGATTGTGGAATGTTTTGCCGACCACCTCCGGACTGTGTACTCCCCGGTGACTGATAGGGATGAGGAAGATTCTCGCCTTCTCCTGAGGGACATTGCTTTGCCTGGCCTTTCTGCCGAGGACCGTGAGCAGCTGGACGCTCCCTTGTCGGTGGATGAAATCGCGACTGCGATTCGGTCCCTTCGCTCGGGCAAGGCCATGGGTCCCAACGGTCTACCTATCGAATTATATAAGTTGCGCCCGGATAAACTAGCTCCCTTCCTCAGTCGTATGTTTCAGGAGTCCCTTGAGGCCGGTTCCCTTCCGGTCGACCAGCGACTGGCCACGATAGTCGTGATCCCCAAGGAAGGTAAGCCACGGGACCGCTGTGCCTCTTACAGGCCTATCTCACTGCTAAATGCGGAGCCTAAAATCCTGGCTAAAGTCCTTGCCAATCGTTTGTTGAGCGTTATCTGCGATCTGATTCATCCTGATCAATGCGGCTTCATCCCCCATCGCAACACCGCCCTCAACTTGCGGCGACTCCATGGCGCCCTCGCCAGGGCAGAGTACCTCTCCGAACCGGCCGTGCTGGTTTCTTTAGATGCCACGATGGCCTTTGACACCATCGAGTGGCCATTCCTCTGGGCTGTCTTGACCAAATTCGGCTTTGGGGAGGGATTTCTTGGCTGGGTGAAGCTTCTCTACACGGGACCCATGGCTCAGGTGGTGGTTAATGGGCGGGTCTCTCGGCCCTTCGCTCTCGGTAGGGGTACGAGGCAGGGGTGCCCGTTGTCCCCTCTGCTCTTTGCTCTCGCCCTGGAGCCACTCGCCGCTTGGCTCCGCTGGGAGCCCTCGATCAGGGGGATCCGGTGGGCCCCGGGCTTTGAGGATCGGGTCTCGTTATATGCTGACGATATCCTCCTGTATCTTACCTCGCCGCGGCAGTCGCTGAACGTTCTCTTCGATGTTCTGACTTCCTACGGGAGAAATTCGGGTCTCACGATTAACTGATCTAAATCCTGTGTCTATCCTATCTCCGGTGGCCCCCCTCTCCTGCCGCCTCGGCTTCCGATTCAAATATCTCTGTCCGGCTTTAAATACCTGGGGATACACATCTCGCTGGACCCGGTAGCTCGCTATGAGCACAATCTCCTGCTTCCACTTCGGCGTTTGAGGGAAGACACGGCTCGGTGGTGTAGGCTGCCCCTGTCCCCACTGGGTCGGGCCGCATTGTTTAAAATGATGTCCCTTCCCAGGTTCCTCTATGCACTTCAGAACTCCTTCGACATCATTCCAGTGGCCTACTTTCGGGAAGTAGAGAGCCTGCAGAGGAGACTGGTGTGGGACGGACGGGCGCGTATCGCCCTGGCCAAACTCACTCTCCCCTGGTACGACGGGGGCATCGCGCTTCCCGACATTCGCAGGTATTATTGGGCCTCACAGCTGTCAGCCATTAACCATGCCACGTATGGGCCTGGCTTGAACCCGGCGTATGAGATGGATAAATTCCTGCTTCCCGGCGGTAACTATACCAGGGCGCTTTACTCCCGCTCGGCTGGACGGACCCTGACGGGCCCCACTAAGATCGCGGTACGGATTTGGAAGGCGGCCAATGTAGCCATGGGCTGGAGTGAGCGACTGACATGCGCTACTCCTTTATTTGCCTCCGACCGACTGGGAAGCCTCTGGACAACGAAGGGGTTTGACCGTTGGGACACGATTGGCATCAGTAGTGTGGGAGACTTATGGATGAAGGGCGCGGTTAAGACCTTCGCGGCGCTCCAGAGCGAATACGAACTCACGGAAAAGGAGTTCTTCCGATACGTCCAGGTTCGGCATGCCCTGCTCTCTGTCTTTGGGGAGGGGACCAAGATCCCGGCCTCTTCGCCCCTCGAGGACCGCATACTTGATGGTCATGTTCCCGACAGTACTATCTCCTTAATCTATAAAAAACTCATTAATAATCGGGCTGACCTATTGGTGCGCCTTCGGGAGACGTGGACGGGGGACGGGGTGGAATTAGACGACGAGGACTGGCAGTCCGCACTATCGTCCCCCAAGAAAGTCGCCATTCCAGCCCGTCTCCGCCTGGTCCAGTTAAAGATTGTCCACCGGGTGTATGTGACGGGCCCCCGTCTGGTCTCGATGGGATTCTCGGAAGACGGGCTCTGCAAGCGGGGGTGTGGGCTCAGTGCCACCTTTCTCCATATCCTTTGGGAGTGCCGGGAGGTGGCGGACTACTGGCGTCGGGTTCATGGGGTCATGGGACAAGTCACCGGGGTGGCGCTGCTGCCGGAGGTGCGTCGCTGTGTCTTGAATGTGTGGGAGCCCAATGATTATAATGCGGCGCAGACTCGGTGGGCGGCCCTGGGCTACATGATTGCTAAGAGGGATATAGCGCAGCTTTGGGGCTCCCAGCGGCCACCCACCGTGTCAGTATGGAAGGAAAACATGGACTGGTGTATGTTCAGGGAGAAGACGGTATATGTGGCCCGCGGTAAACCCGGGGCATGGGGTAGAATTTGGGGGCAATGGAACGTGTATCGTGGGGGTATCTGTACGCCCCCCCTAGTGGACACCGATATTGCCTTGTCCCCCTGACCCTTGATGGTTCCTTGCGACTGATTGTAATAATCGAATATAGATGTTCCTTTCCCGTTACCCCCCCCCGATCTTTCAGTACTCCCTCCTGTTGATAGCTAATTGAAGGTTTGGAGTAAAAGTCCCCCGGATGTAGCCTGACACACGCTTTTTGCCCGTATGCCTCGCCCTTTGTTTTTTGTTGTTATTTATGTTAAATGTATGTCTCCTGCTTCTCTCGAGCTATCCTGAGCCATTTACGGGGCTGGGCCCCAGGTGTCGCCTACTGCTTTAACTAATGTACGATTCTTTCTTAGTCTAGCGGCCGGCCCTGGTGGTTGTAGGCCCATGCTTGTAACTGCTTTATTGTTTTAATAAAAATTTTTGGAAAAAAAAAAAAAAAAGAAAGGGTCGTAGGAGTGGCGCAGCGAAATCTATGAGATTTCGCTGCGCCACTTCTAGGACGCCAATGCGTCAAAGCATTACGCCTGCCTCATGGCAGGCGTAAGGGTGACGCAGGCCCTTTCACATGGGGCTTGCCCCATGTGAAAGGAACATTGCTGGAGTTGCGAGGCTTCCGACAATGCGCCACTTTTTGCACCGACAGATATGTCAGTTATACTGATGTATCTGTCCTTCCTTGCGATATGATGTGTCATATTATAAATATGATGCATCATTGGTGTCGCAAGGAGGGCGCACTGAGAAGTGACGCATCGCTGCTTTCACGCAGCGATGCGTCACTTCTCATAAATGAGGCCCTTAGCATTAAAGAACTGCTGCTGCAGTAACTTTGCAGACTGTGTGAGGTGCACATGTTTTATTTCAATAATAGGACTGCTCCACAGCAAAGGGGATGCACCACCAGTGGCACATAACTCTTTTCCCAGACTATATTACATTTGATAAGGGAGAACAACTGGCTTGTCTCCTCATGACAGATTTGAGCCAGTGGTGCACTGTACGTCAGTGTAGTACTTCCTGTGTCACTTCTACTCGACTATCCATTGATGTGGACCACCGCTGGTGTGGCATTGGCCTAGTAAGATTTACATTCATATTTAAAACCTTAGCCAAAACAAAGTAGGGGTGTGCGAAACATGTGTAATTTGTTTTTGTTCAATTATGTGAAATTATGGGAAAAGTAAGCAAAATTACGCATAATTACATGAATTGCAAATCTGTCATTTTCACTACATGTACAAAAACATGCATCCTCGTGTCAATTTTTGGTGTGCGGATGCATTTAAACAAAAGCATTGCGTTCAAAATCTGCTCTCATTCTGTTGTTTCCATGTGTTACGGCAAATTGTGCATTCGCAGTAAATGTTTATCATGAATGACGCATAATTACTTGAAGTGATTTAATGAAGTAATTTCCGGAATATCATATTATTCACACCAGATGTGTAACTACTCAGAATGAATCCATCTCAGCATAATTATGGATTGGTGTACATTTCAATGGTAAACTATAGCATACATATTGGTGTTACTGTGCTTAAATGCATCCTATACATTGAAATTGGACCGACAAGAGACCTACTGCAAGTGCAACTATAGTAAACTGGATCCAATAAATCACTGAAGGTTCTTCATTGTAATTTTCACGATTGTGGAAGCCGGTAATTAGAATATTTCAAGTCCACTTCCACTAGTATTCCACTAGTATGTTATTGAACTATAGGATTTATTTTAAGAATGAGGATGGGCTTTATTAATTTAATATAACTTAAAGTAATTTAAATTAATTTAAGGTTAGAGTTAGGGTTGGCAGTAGGATTAGATTAAGGTTTTTAATTTAATTCAATTGTAATAAAAATAATTTAAGAATGGGGTTAAGGCTAGAAATATGATTAAGTTAAGGTAAGTAATTACATTTAATGCCATTTAATGTAATTTGACTCAGGATTAGTGATGCAACTATGGTTAAATTAAGGTCAATTTAAACAAGGGGGAGAAAGAGAAGAGCTTGTGGGTGACTGGGTAGTGATATATCACCCAAGGGTTGTACTACATGAAGTCTTAGGCATTTACAGAAATTAAATTTTTTGTGGTTTCCTTGAAATGCAGGATCTGGGAGATAAGGACGAATGTAGTGAACCTGGAGAATAGTAGACAGTAGAGTAGGTGAATGTTGCACCCAGTTCTCAAAATAATGAATGAAGCTACACCCTGAGGTTTACTTCCTTGTGTTATTGTAGATTTAAGACTTTTTAGTATTCACAAGGGTTTTCAGCAATACTCTGGGAGACTTGTGGAAGTCACAGACTCCCATGACTACTCCTGTTAACGTTTTATGAATTCTCAGTTATGTGAGACATACGGCTGTTATACATGAACAATTGTGTGTATTTATGTGTTGTGGAAATTTGTACAGTGCAAGCATAGCCAGAGTTTATGGAACACTTTAGAGAACCAGTGGCTCAATTGTACACAGTGTAAATCGTACATGCAAAGTTGTCTTCAAAATTAGTGTGATAGCTATTTTGTTTTGTTTTTCTTCTTTGGATTATACTTCTCCTTGTCGAGTAAACCCTTCAAATACACGTCCACTAATTACAGAGTGTTCCCCCACCTTTCGAACACTGGAAGCAGATGTACCCCTGGCTTGACAGAAGTAAATCTATTTCCATGGCGAGAATGGGTGGTGGAGAGGTTTCTTAATACTCACATCTTTTTTTTCTCTGCTGATAGGAGACGTCTTTATGAAGCCCTTCTTCAGTAAATATAACAGTAAACACCATGGGCTCCATAAACTAACCCATTTCCATACATATGTCTTCGTATATCAAGTGTGCACATGAAGCTGAAATCAAATGGCAAACAACATAGTCCCGTTCAGATACAGGTGTAGTAGTAGCCTGTCTAACGTGTTCTTGCTATTCAACATTATGAGCAGAATATTTTGCATGCAAAGGTATACTGCTTAAATGTAACTGTGGATGTGGGCAGAAGGAGGAGCCCACAAATAGGCGATGACTTCTGAAAACTAGGCGTGGCTAGCGACGCTGCGGTCAGGTCGACAGTTGAAAACCATTTGATGCCATTTGTATGAGACAACATCTCGCTGATTCTAGGCAAGGGGTACTGGTCAATGAGAATATTATTTTTGTTAAGGTCCCGGAGATCCACACATAAACGGAGTTTGCCGTTTGATTTTTTGGAGCAACCTAAGGGTGCGACCTATTCCGCAGACTCCACGGGTTCAATGATACCATTTCTAAGTAGTTTAATGAGTTCAGATTTAACTTCCTCTCTGATAGAGAAAGGGATGTTTATGCATTTATGTATGCAAGGAACTGCATCTTTTTTTAGTTCGATTTTATGGTGAAATCCCTTCAGCTTCCCTATTTTTTCAGCAAATACACGTGAAAATTTGTTTTTGATAACTTTCTTATACTCATCCTCGGATTGCAAAGATAATACAAGATCTGGGCTGTTGGGATCCAGGAGTATACCAAGCTTTCCCTGGTCCATCCATCCTAGTACAGAAGGACCAATGGCATATACATAAAACTTGCTCACTGTATGTCGGTCTTTGAACAGGAAGGGCAGTTCTCTGTAGCCTAAAACATCAATGGGCTCTCCGGTAAATGTTTTTGGGGAAATGTCGGGACTGGCAAGCTTGTGGCCCAACACCGGTACAAACTTTTCTTCCCAGACGCTTTTGTTTATAATGGTATAGGGTGACCCTGAATCAGCTACAATTGAAATGTCCACCCCACCAATATTTAGATCACAGATAGGTTTTTTACTCTTTCCCTTTACATTAAGAACGTCATCATCAACGAGGATCATGTCTTCATCATCAGAGGAGTCTAAATAATCATATTCATCAGGTACAACCACTTTTATGTTAGAGCCCCTTCTTTGTTTGCTATGACACTGTTTAAAAAAATGGCCAATAATTCCGCATTTGGTACATTTCTGTTTGAGGGCAGGGCAATTTTTGTTGTTCGCTAAATGGAATCTGCTACCGCATCTAAAACATTTTCTGTTCCCGGTTAACATAGTTTTAGAAGAAGACTCCTTCCTTGGGTTGGAATCATAAGAGGATGTTTTTGCGGTGTTTCTAGAGTGTTTCACCCTGGCCACAATGGTTTGTTCTTCTTCTATAGGTTTATGTTTGTCTTCAGAAAGGACGTTTTTAGCACACCTACCAGTTAGATCTGTCCTCTTGACCATGTCAATGATTTCTTGGAGGGGAGCCTCACCCTTAGCCCACAGCTTTTCTTGGATTTCGCGATTGGCAGATTGCATTATTATCTGGTCGCGAATGAATTCGTCATGAAGCTCACCAAATCTACAGGACAGTGCTAAGTTTTTTAAGTGCAGAGACAAAGTCTTCAATGGATTCTTCTGGATTCTGTTTACGATGGAAGAATTTGTACCTGTGGACTGATACGCAAACAGTGGGTTTAAAGTAATTTGTAAGATCCTCTAAGGCATGAGCATAAACGTCGTTTTCCCCTTCAGCTCTGTTTTTTTTTTAAAATTAATGCGGTTATACATTTTCATAGTTTTAGCACCTAAACAGTGTAGTTAACATTTTCTTTTTCCTTTCTGGAGTTAGCTCTTCACCCTCCTCTTCAAAAGTGGAGATGTAATTTTCGAAGCACTCGCACCAATCTTCCCATTTAAGAGACGAATCACCTGGCGAAGGAATGAAGGGTTGAGTAGGTGAGAGGTTCCAAATGTTGCCTGACGCCATGGAGAGAACGGGTAGGGAGGAAAGAAGAAAAAAAATAAGGGGTAAGAGAAGGAAAATAGTATACTAGTAGAGTATAGAGGAAATAGGAATATGGAGGAAAAGGAACTGTAAGAAAAGTAAATGGTAGAGAAGGACGTGGAACAGGTGCCAAAGAAGATAATGTAAAAGATAAAAAACGACAAACTCTGGGGCATATTATCAAGCACGGCGTTAAAATTATCGCTGCTTTAGCGGCAGAAAACTGCGGTGAGCTCCGTAACAGCCACACCCAGGAGAGTTAAAAAATTAAATCACAGTTGTATAAGAGATGACAGTGTCACTGGAAATATCTCTTATTGATCATGATCCAAAAATCATGATCACTCACACATATCAGGACTGAAAAATAAGCATGAGTGTAACATCATGTTGAAAACAAACCATTACTGGGATGTGCTGTAAACTGCCATGCCACGTGGCAGGGCTTCATTGGCAACATTCACACCAAAACCTCCACAGCAGCTCCTCTAGTGAGATACTAGTGTGTTGAACATGTGTGAGTTTAGGCTTACCAGGTTTACATGTGTGGAATGTAACACCTGCTCGTAGTCATAGATTTGATTGATGTATCTATAAATGCAGGCTGTCCATCACGTTCCCTTCTGCCGAAATCAGGTTTTAAAAGTTGACATTTTTATTGGCTTTATTGTATCTCAAAATAAGGCCTCTTTCACTGCTACTTTAGATGGTCTGTCAGATCAAACAAAGGGGAGAATTTTTCTTCCATGTACCAAGACGTAGAAGCGACTTCCTTTACTTTTGGTAGCCCTCTGAGTAAATCAAAGGTGTAAAGTGTGTGACCCTTCAAGAATATCTACTAATTGCTTCCTTTCGCTCTTCCACAAGTTTGAATTTACCCAGTGGTCGAAAATTCAACAGCAACTGGGCCCAAAGGGTATCCCTAACTGTCTTTCCTGAAGCTCCTTTTCATATCGTATCGTTACTCAGTTACAGTATCGTTACTCCATGGATCGTATTCGCTTTTCTGGGGAAGCAGAATATTGCCGTTCTATTTTTCAACAAACATAAAACAGAAAACATGGGCCTTCCCTGTCATTTCCTGATACTTCTCCCCGAAATGATTTAAAGGACGAAAACCCCTTTTTCTTAGACAAGGCAAGTTCTATTTTGCCCAAACTAAAATAAATAAATAAATAGATAGATAAATAAATAAATAAGTAAAATGAAAATAACAAAATCTCGGACCCACAAAGAAAAGATAAAAAACAAAGTCAATAGCCCCACACTGTTCTCCCCTGAACCATGGTGGGGTCTTGATAAAGGATGTAGTGCTGGTGCCCTTCAGTCTTTCTTGCTATCTTCTTCAGTGTTGTTTTTGTCCTGCTGGGTCCACAGATTTGGCTCAGTGTCGTTCCGAACAGTCTGCCTCCTGATATCATAAGTGCCAAACACACTGTAGAGACACGTTTGGGCCACTGTGAAGTCATCCTTATTTTGCCCGTGCCCCTTGGCGGATGATCTCTCATCTACCTCTTTTTGTGACGTCCTGAAAAACATACTATAGTCCTTTTAGTTTTATCTACTTCTCCCTTCTTTTATCTTTCTTCCCTTTCCATCACTTAAAAAGTATTTCTTCCTTTTCAGTTTCCTCTTTAAGTCCTGTCTGTTTACCTAAACTTTTCTCCCTTTTTAGGTCAAGAATCAGCATGCATGCACTGTCTGCAAGACCTGCTGTAATCACTCTACTGAGTCTAATTACACTTTCTTGCATTCCATTGGTTCGCAACCCCATTGCACCAATTTGCTGGCTCCTTATTGGCCAGTGCTCCTGATACACCACATCCATTTTTGAGCCAGGAGCACTGGCCAACTACAGTTTCCTTACACTCTACGGCCTTATCTGTTTCTTGGGGGCTATTTATTTAGTACCCCGCACCCGGCGGCCTTGCTGAGACCCCGCCACACATGTTCTGCTATCCGGAGGGCAATACAGTACGAGAGGTCTCAGAGATTGCAGTCCTGGAAACTCAGACCTGCCCCTAGCTGGAGAGGATACTGTTGCATGGTCCTCTGTGTGGACCTGTCTGGGGACGCGACTCCTGGAGCAGCTGCAGGATTTGCTGCAGGCCTTGCTCTTCCGGCTTCCACTCGTACTCCATCTTGGCTGTTTTTCCTCAGTACTGCGAGGTGTTCAGGTGCTGATAATACCCAGAGTGGTGACTTATCTTGGCTGCGAAGTGTTCAGGGGCTGATAATACCCGGCCGGGTGACTTATCCTCTTCTCGGGATAAGACAGTCCCAGGCCGAATGTTGCTCTGAAATCACACGCGGTTCCACTAGGATTAGCACGCAATTGGCAGCTGGGTCTAATGTAATTTGGTCCTCGCCAACTCCAGGAGCGCTGCACGGCTCCAGAGACTACGCCTCTCTCGGGGACTAGGTATCAGTGATTGACCCAAAAGGGTCCTGCTGCATGCTAGTGGTAGAAAATGCTTTCCTAGTTTTTTTTTAACAGCATGGTGCCCTTCATGGGCCACCGTGCATATAACTTAAGACACGGGCACCGAGCTATGTTTTAGCATGGCGCCTCTTTTGTCATAGTGTATTTTTTCATTCTCCCATATCCAGGCGAACCCCGGGCGCTGCTCCCTTTTGATGCTCCACAGGTAGCAGCACCCCAGACGCATTTACCATTCAAAGTGGCCAGACTCAGCTGGGGGCCCTCGATATAGGATGCAGTTCTCCCAGCCCGGCGGTTGCTTATTAGTGCAAACTTTGTCCATTTAAATGTTATGCACCATTTCAAGATAGGCGACACATTTTCTTGCATTACACAGAGAAGCTAACGTAGTAGACCTTTGACCTTCTGGTCCATCTTCTCTTTTCACGGGCCGTCTGGCTTCGGTTTCGCTCTCGTGGGCTGGGTGTTCCACATATCCTGCTTTCCAGGTCGCTGCTTGCCCAAGGAAACCATTCCATGTTGCCACCTTAGGTTTTTGCCAATAGAAACTACTGTTTTATTTAAAACATGAATATTATCCATATACATTATGGGGCATATTAGCAAGGGCTTTCGATAAATATCGCAAATCGCGCTTAGGACCTATTTTTTTATCGCCGTCTATCGCTGGATCCTATCGCGGAGATAGCGCGTTATTACCAACGTATATGTCCAATGCAATAAAAGATCCAGCGATAGCGGCGAAATCCAGCAAAAACACAAGTAAAACAGCTATAAAACTTTTATCGCTAACGTAAAGCTTGCCAATAGGTAGGGGAGGATTCAGCCTTAGAATCCACCCCCCATTGAGGATAATGGCTAAGTCAGAATTTTAGCAGGTGTAAAAATTCCTGCGATAACCCCGGTTAGCGCGACTTTTGTCATCGCTAACCGGGGCCGGGGCCTCATTGCTAATAGGCGTTGGGTCTGTTAGTGGCTGTTTCCGTGGTCTTTTGGTCGGTAACGCCTACTTTGCATGTCATTAGCGATGAATATCGCTGATATGCAAAGCGGCCCCCAAAACGGTCGCTTTCGCCAGAAAGCTGTCGCTAACAGCTGTTAGCGACAGCTTGCTGATAGGGCGATTAAAATATCGCCGCTTTAGCGGCAAAAAGTGCCGTTAAAGCAGCGAAGACGCCCTTGCTAATATGCCCCTATATTCCTTTGAGTGTGGTATAGAATATAACTATAGCAAATAAGGCATTTATTGCTCGCATGTTAAAGCCACACCCTCATTGTCTGCATGCCATCTCTCTGTCCCCGCACCTGTCTCACCAAAGAGTGATGTATGCACGTTGCAAACCTTGCCCACGGCAGTAACATTCTTCAACTTTCCAAGGGAGCAGTTCTGGAAGCTCGAGGCTTGTAAGCCTCTAGGACACATGAACGTTTATATATATATTTTTTGCTTTCTTCCTATCTCAAGGACCACTGCAACAACTTTCAAAGGGCATCTAAGCAGTAAACCGAGATCCAGCTATACTGGCTAATGCCCAGCTACATTTTGCAGATGGCGGTGGACCTGCTGGCATCATTCGCTGCTTGCTTTGTGTGTATGCTTACATTCAAACGGGCAGATTTACAAGCCCCTTCTGCCTCTTTGCGCCGCCATTGCATCACTTTTTTTGACTCAACGGCGGCGCAAACAATGCACCCTATTTACAATGTGACGCATCTAGGGAGATGCGTCACGTTGTAAAACCCTGCGTCACATACCTGCGTCAGGTATAATGTATGCAGGGTGGCCGTTCCTACGCAGGAAGGCCTCGTAAAAGTGATGCAGCGAAATCTACAAGATTTCACTGCGTCACTTTTAGGACATCACTGTGTCAAAACCTTACGCCTGCTTGAAGCAGGCGTACGGAGTGATGCAGTGTAGTGGGAATAGGCCACAAAATGCATTGCTGGAGTTGCGTCGTGCTTACGACACGACTCCAGCGATGCGTGACTTTTGCCCCAACAGATGCGTCAGAATTTCTGACGCATCTGTCAATCCTTCCGCCATGGTGCGCCGTATTGTAAATACGGCGCATCCATGGTGGCGCAAGCATTTTTTAGGGTGGCGCAAGGAAAGTGACGCATCTCTATAGATGCGTCACTTTCTTGTAAATCTGCCCCATAGAGCCGCTGAGTGTCTGCATACCACATCATTAGCCATGATTGGCTGCAGTGTGTTTACAGTACGAGGTTTTATCTGCTTTGTTTATTCCTCTCATGACGGTTTTGTATATTGGTTTAGCAAAATGTCTCCTCTAATGAAACCAGTGTTGGCTTTTAAAATGTAAAAATGTTCTTTAATAGCAAAAAGGTTTTACTGTTAGTTATTGAACCTGCATGCTTATAGCACACACTGCCCTGGTGCCTGGGATTATCGCCATCCCTTCTTGCATTATGCCCATCCTCACGGGTCTCTGTTTACTGTGCCTGCCCATGAGTGATCTTAATGAGGTCAGCAGGGCACACACCCCCATTCTTTCTCCTAGGCAAAATCCATAGGTACCGACATTTTCTGCACTCTGTCCCCCTCATACCACTTTCAAACTGCAGCTATCAGAGTTTCTGAAGCTCCCCCTCACAATGTCCATTGGTGCTCAGCCCTGCTACTTGCTCCAAAAATGTCTATGTTTTTATAAGTGCTTGAGTGCTAAACTGCATGGGTAAAAGACATTGTCATTTACAACGCCAATAGGTCTAACTCTTGCAAAAGCGAGACCTATTGCATTGCAAATTCTTGTTTATTTTCTAGGTCCCTGTTATCTGCACAGCAGACTCAGACGTTGTGGGAACCATGCGCTAGCTTCAGGGAGGTGCCTCCAAACTCTGGCAACTGCATCACAGTATCATTAGGAGCTAATGTTATTCTCGGGTGTGTACGACTTTCTTAGCAGCACCAATATGCATCAAGAACTGGTGTGCCTCCTCCCCCCTTTTTGCCACCTGCAGCTGTTTTTAATCATGTTCTAAGCATGGTATGTATGTGAGGGATACTGCACATGTACTGTAATGATCAATGCAAAAGGGGGAAATCATTCATTCCTGAACCATCAGAGGATAGACTAGCATCCTTCACAGTCTTGCTGTTTCTCCATCCCTGATTACCACAAAACAGCTAAGGAGAGAACAGAGAGGGCCCCCAAATGCATAAAGGTAAAAGCTGAGAAAGTTGGGTAGGCAGCGCTGGATGAGTTCTCTAAGCTGCTTGGAGGGGCTGAAACCTACCTAAGCCAGAGAGCACTCTTGGTGATGGGCAATCTGTCATTAGGAAGTGCATAGCAGAAGGGTTGCTGCCATCAACAAAGTCTAAGAAATCCACTAGTGCTTGTAGGATCACCTACTGCTGGTCCAAATTAAAAGCCCTGGACATCCCAGGGAAACCCACCAAGCATTGCATGAAACACCAGTCTCAGCGCACCCTGCTAAAAAAGGATGGTGCTGATGAAAGCCAGACAAGACTCCCTTTTTAGGTCTCGGCTGGCGAAAGCAGCGTGCATGCGCTACCCTCATCATACGAGGGCTTCATGGAATCAATACAGATTCCAAAGCTCTCGGAGGCAGAGTTGAAGCCCCGCCCATCTTTTTCATTGGTTCGCGTCGTCTTGCATGCAAAACGCTGGCTTCTTATTGTAAAGGAGGCTTGTTAGTCCCTCCTTGTTGCCGCCTTGTCTCCTTTTGGCCACGCTCACCGGGATTTGATCTTTTACCAGCAGCGTGACACTCTCTCCTTCATTAGGCCCTAGGCACTTTTTTTTTCTCACTCAGCTTTTGCAAAGTCAGCCGCGTGTTTGCTTTCACATCGCGCTTTCACTTAAAGTGAAAACGCATTGCGAAAGTAAACATGCGGCTGACTTGGCGGTACCGCGCTTGTTTTTACTCTTGTGACTACCTTCCAGCTGGCAGTGAGAGACGCAAACCCCATCACCCATCATCCAAAGCCTCTTTTCTACCTCC
This sequence comes from Triturus cristatus, assembly GCF_964204655.1. Taxonomy (NCBI): domain Eukaryota; kingdom Metazoa; phylum Chordata; class Amphibia; order Caudata; family Salamandridae; genus Triturus; species Triturus cristatus. The sequence goes on along the minus strand of NC_140580.1, from coordinate 177,763,528 downwards.
CTCCAGGACATCATGGTGGAGTTTTCCTTGTCCTTACTCACCTTTCAATAAGAAATCTTGTCTACTGAGAATGGCCATGATATGGAAGACCCTCGCTCCCGAGGTGCTCCCAGCGGTGTTAGTCCTAGCTCATGCCTTGCCTCAGCACACCTGAGAGCGCTTCGGCCACCAGTGCTCAAATGGACAAATGAATCCGTAACAGCGGCACAAAACCGGGCTCAAGGCTGAGGCAACATATAGAGACAGTGCCCTCAGATTAGCTGCACTAGACGTGATTCCCACCTGTTCTGCAGCTAAATGAAACTTTATTGTCACTCCTCAATAAGAACTAGACGGTACAAAAGGAATGCCGGAAGGAGCCACAGGAAGCGACGTGATCGTGACGCAAGATTCGGCCGGGTGGTTCTCGTCGGCGGAAGTCTTCTCACCATAGCTGCAGTGCACGGAGACGAGGGATGGTGGGGCCACAGGAAGCTAACCACTCGTGACGCAGTGAACAGGCTGGGTGGTTCTCACCGGTGGAAGTCAACTCACCAGAGTCGTTGTGCACGGAAAAGAGGGCTCCAAGGGGCCACAATCTTCTCAAAAGCAACGGCCCCTTCATATGGCTGGGTCACAGGAGTCTTCCAGCTGTCTCGGGTCAAGACACTGGTGAGAGGAACCGACGGAGGTGGGATGCGCAGCAGGTACATTTCTGTGCCAAGTGCACACTCTGCATTGTATTGCATTGTGATGCACTTGTATTTTTACAGCGACTTGTTCCTTAGAGGCAATGCCAAAGCATCCTGAAGGGAGGAATCCTGTTTCCTCAAGCTATGTGGAAAGCCGCTGCCTCGCTATGCAACCTGCGTTCCTGCAGGCCTGATCTAGCAGGGGCTACAGTGATGTGCCATATTTTTGTGTGAGCGGTACAGTCAAGTCTTGCAATACGTATTTACAAAGTCGCCCAGTAGTTTAGTTGTTATGGAATCCCCAGCCATTCATTGGTTTACAGCTACAGTTAAAGATGCAATTTCAAAACCTATTTGCACAGTCAGGTCGTATACATTTAAATGTAAAAACACACAACAATAAAATACACAACTTCCAGGAGTGCTAAAGAAGAACTTTGTCACTTATCTGTAAGAATGGTTTTGCAGCGTGAAGCTCTTCTAGATTCACATGCGGTGCATTCTTTGACCACCTAGTGGTTGGGTCTGGAAGTATTACTTTTTCTAATTGTACGTCGACATAGGCAGAGTACATATGATTCACTATGACATGAACCATAAGCTGACAATGCCTGTTAATATAACCTCCATTTTAGATTTTTTTTTCCGTCCTCTGTGCTTTATTCTCCTCATTCATTCAGGAGGCGGAGAGGTCACATGAATCTAGAACAGCTTACAAATGCAAAAAACATTCTTACAGGTTTTGTTCACAGTGTAAAGCTCGGCTAGAGCTCACGCTGTGCAGTGATTAGTTAGTGGTGCAATTTCCATTTGGAGAGCAGTGTGAAGCAGGAGTGATTACTAAATAAATGCCATAGCACCAACTGTATTACTACTGCTTCTGTATCTAAACAAGTAGTTAGTGTTTTTTTACGAATATGCATTTGGCTGACCTTGACACTGCCATTCATATGTCTTAAAGATACATTAGACATAAAGGACAATGTTGCTCCCTTTTTCTCAACTCAGATGCCCTGTTGACCTACTGCAGGAGATTTACTTGCTAAATCAAAGTATATCTGTACAGTTTGAACTACCCACCGGGCAATAGTCCCTTTAGTCATTGCTGTACCCAATGCCTGTAGTACAAGCACTACAAAATATTGCTTAAACTTCCCGATAGTCTTTGGCTCCTGTGCAGAGTATATTACATCTCTTTTTACTTCCAACATATGTAATGCTTTATCTGCAGCATTTGTTAGCTTTTGAAACAAGCATTTAAAATGCAGTAGGTCTCGCCTTTCATTAAGCTAAAGCCATTTGCTTTGCTATACAATACCATTAGCAAAGCAAATGGCTTTAACTTAATCAAAGGCGAGACCTATTGCATTTTCAATGCTTGTTTCGTCTGGAGGGACATGAGCAGCAGAGTGATGGAGAGTGTGTAAGTCATGTCTCAAAACTTATATAATGCCCATGTTGGCATTTACTTTATGTCATACAGATCACATAATCATGTCACAGCCATGTACACTGACATGACTAGTTTAGTGTTAGATAATCACATATATATATGGAACGAACACATAAACATACCGACACATGGCTTGTGAAAGTGAAATCATTGTCCTAATAATCTTTGTTTGTTGAACTCACTTAATTTTATTGTTAGGTATTGATGCATATTGGAGATGGATGTAGAGAGTAGGCAATGTTATCCAATATACTCTGTTACAACGACGTATGTGTGACATCCATATTTCCAATGTTGTCTGAAACACAAATGTCATTCTGAAACAATAAACAGAAATGGCCTGATTTTGAGTTTTGCAGATGGAGAAGTGTCCACTGGGATAGCTGAGGACATTATCTCTACAATCCTGAGGGTACTCTGTACACCAAATTTAAAGATAACACTTTTGACAGGCATCAGCCAAACGTTTAAGGAGTTTATGTTTTTAAGGAATGATCTCCTAAAGCAGCAGTTTGTGCCTGGAAAAAACCTAATGACCCCCCACACTTTAGGCATATTCGCCAAATGCGATGCAGCGCGCGCAACGAAATTCGTTTTATTAATTTTTTTCGTAACTTACCTCAAATCGGCCGTTTGCCGCATTTTGCAACCCCCCACCCTGCCCCTCCTCTGCGCCATGTCACCGCCCCGGTAAAACGCCCTACACGGGCGGTCACTGCTGCTTGGGAGGTGTTAATTGCTGCAATCTTTTGAGCTTCCTGATGACACAATATTTTGTTTTTGCGAGGTATAGTTAGTAGACTGTTAGAAATGGGATTTCTGGTTGGCTAGGGCTTGCGCCAAAGCCAGGCAGAAACCACCACTCTAGTCAGGGCTGGGGAGTTACACGCCAAAGATAACCCCTGCTCACCCCCTTGGTAGCTTGGCACGAGCAGGCAATGTGTAAAGCGTTTGCGCGCGCGCACAGCAACAACACCCCAGGCCCACCACAAAAGAAACTCCACACAAGTTTATATATAAAAATAGCCTTTGTATTATACCAAAACACATTAGATTATATTCACACAATTTACACTGTGCCAACTGGCACTGGACAGAATTTACAGGGGACTATTTACACAAGACAGGGCCACATGGACCACTGTCAGAATTAGCACAAATCACCAAATGTAAATGTAGAAATGTAGAACAAATAATAAATGTAGCGCACAACCAGTAACCACTGGTAAAAGGTAAGTACACCCTACGCAATCCTAATACACCTTAGGTACACATCACGCAGGGAACCATGAACTCACTAGTATAATCTCTACTAGCAAAAACAATCTCTTATGCATAAAACAGTTTAGGAATGAAAACCAGCATAAAGACAATGCGCAGGCGCAAGATTACACATGTCAAAACAACCCGGTACCCTAGATGAGGGTACACCACAGCAAAACTGTCCCCAGGCCAACTTGGCCTCTCTGGGGCTCAAACGCCCTTTGTCCGGCAGAGTCAGCGCAAGATTGCGCAGGCTGCGCAAGCCAGGAGCAACAGAGCACAACCTACACGTTGCAGCTGCCCACTAAGTGCTGGGCAGCTGGGGAACTGACTTATGCCACACGTTGGAGCACGCAAGCTCTAGGACACACTATGCTGTGCTGGAGCCACCTAGGCTCTGGACATAACAATGCCACAGTCACGTTGGAGCGCACTAGCGCTCTAAACAACACTGCCCCTTCGTTGGAGCGCCACAGGCTCTTTAAGCAAGGTGCCCCGCGTTGGAGCCTCACAGGCTCTTCAAACAATGTACCCCCGTCGTTGGAGCGCCCCCCCCCATCAGGCGGGGGGCCGCTCAGAAGACTCTTAACCAACAATGCCCCCAACGAGATCAGATTGGAGCCCCACTCACCGGGATTCCTGCAGCTGCACGCGGGCTCTCTTCAAGACGGGAACTTCAATGTATGAGGCAGGCACCAGCCAGGTACCTCACCTCTCCACCGGCTGCTTCACTTGCGGGGCTCTCTTCGGCTTACGGGAGCCCCGCCATCCATAGTAGCAACTCCTCGGCGGATCCTCGGCGTGTCTCCACCGGCTGGGCTCAGCCTCCGGCCAGCGAGCCAGGAAACAGACTTCCCTCGCTCTGAGCTAGGCCCCGCCCACGTCTCGGCGTGGGCTGCCTGGCTTCCTGGATGTCCCGGCCACGGCGGTGATTTCAGTACGGCGGCAATGAGGGGTAGGCTCCCTCTTCTTTAAACATACCAAGCCGGGTGCGCACCCGCTCGTGGTTGCAAAAATGCGGGGTGGGCTCCCGCCTTCTATAAAATAATTTCAGAAGCGGGGTAGGCTCCCGCTTAAAGCGCATAAACGTGGGGTGGGCACCCGTTCGGAAAGCAGCAAAAAGCGGGGGAATCCCTACGTCGGGATTCCCTTCCAAAGGATCGCCGTCCAGCGCTGTGTCTCTCACGAAGGCGCTCCTCAGGGCGCCGTACACCAAGTCAAGAGGGTGATCATGGGGAGAGCTTCCCCACCAACCAGGCAAGGTCCATGGAAAGTCTTTCAGCAGTAGGGGGGCAAGGACTGGGCCCAGGGGCCAGCTCACAGGGCCCTCCAGCACCCCAGCAGGGAGGCAGTCCCCAGTGGCGGTCTCTCCTGGCGCCCAGCAGCAGCAGGCCCCCTCAAGTTTAGGATCAGAAGAAGAACATTTCACATGGGGTCACAGCCCCTTCTTATACACAGGTTTCCTTTGTCTCAAGGTGCAGGGAAGGGGCGAACCAGTTACAACTGGTTCCTGAGCACTTTGTTTTGCTCAGCCCCTCTCCCTATTCACAGAGCAGGCCAGGGTCATCAGTCGCACCACAGGGGGCGGAGCCAGCATTGTGTGGGGAAAGCCCAGCCCTATTCAGGTCCTAGGTGTACTCCTCCCACCCATCTGGCTGCTGATCTCCCCATTCACCACTGGGTGACTCATCCTGACTCTGGGGATTCCCTAGCCCATCACATGACCTCAGCCAGTCAATCACGCGCCAGGCAGTCACTGCACATTTATGCCAGCGTCTAGAAGTGGCACTTCCACACTAGCTACATGGACACCGCACACATCATCGCGCAGCATTTCATCACACGAGTCCGCACATACCAAACTTGTACCTGCACTCCCCACGCATCAGGAACTACCAGGGACACATACATTCCCCCATGCATTCCTATGGGAGGGCAGGCCAACCTCACTACACGCACGCACTTTACCCTGGGACACAGTGGTAAAGTGCGCAGAAGCCAAAAATCACTAACACCAGGTCACAGTAAAAAGCAAAAAGTTTCAGGGGTGAACCTGCCAGAAGGGCCAAGTCCAACATAGACAGAGTTCATGACCTCGAAAATCTATTGAAAGACCAAGAGACTAGGACAGAGCAAAGCTGGGAAAGACGAGTTCAAGCGACAGAGAGAAACATGAAGCAAACTTGAGAAATAAAAAGGTACAGAGATCAAACTGCTAAATATCAGATGATGTGTGATTTATTTTCAACTGCTGTCTTGCAGGCAGTGGGATAGCCACCTAGGACTTTGGCAATGAGAATATGGCCCTCTAAGTATACATTTTCTACTTTATGAAATAGTATGCAAAAGTGTGCAATAGCACTGTAAACTGCAAGATGACTCAGTGAGTCAAATTCCCGTTGCTAACTTCCGTATATCCTACAGCACACAGGTCTGAATCCTGTAAGGGCTCGCTCAGCTATTCATCCTTCCAAGTCTGATAAACTGTTTACAATTCAGTTCAGCAAAAAAAATCCTGCAATTAGGAAGTTATTCTTGTTCCCTGTTCCTCTGGGTCATAAAAATCGTATTTTGTATGTCTATTTACTTACTTATATACTATTGCGCGACCTCCTCTGATGAGTGTGTAAAACGTACCTTTTGCCCTGAAGTTTGGTCCCGAATTTTAACCTTCTGTCCTGAATTTTTGTCCTGAATTTTGACCCTTTGCTTTGAATTTTTACACTCACTGTCCTGAATTTGCACCCATGCCAGTTGGTCACCCAAGGCTGAAAGAAAGAAGTGGGTTGATTGGGACATGGAGGGCCCTGGAACCGAATCTCACATCCCGGCTTCTCATCTTGACCACGTGCGAATGTAGGCAGATTAGTGTATCTCTGTGTATCCTTTGCTTCCTTATGTGTTTAGAAACAGAGGAAACATGCGTCTTAGGTGCTACATGCAAACTCCGACATTTAAATCTATGCCTGCAGGGTGCCAGTGCTTCACCCTATAGAAGCTGACAACAGTCATGAATGTGGGCAGCGTGTAAGATGCATTGGAATGGGGTACGGGTCATCAGTGAAGAGGTCATTTTACCGTACCCCTTCAGATGTACCCGAACCTGCATGCCCACATCACACTACAGCACTCGCTTCTTAAACATATAACACCTACTCACACCCAAAGAGCAATAACCATCCAACGCCAAGAAATACCCTGCACAGCCTTGTTAGCGCTTCATATTCATGTTATTGTGTTTAAGCGCTGTCTATGCAGCTGAAACCACTTTCTGCTCGTAGACAGGGGCACATATATTCAATTATGATTCTGTTTCTAATTAATGCTGGGAATTATATTTTTTCTGACAGTTTCTTTGCATGAAATGTTGAGCGCGGGTAGAAGGCATCAATTCAGTGTCGAGAAATTTTTACTCAGACATGGTTCTCTATGTTATACTGCCTCAGTGATAACGACACCAGGAGGCCAATTAATTTAGGGGCATATCAACAACAACCGGCGATAATTATCTGTAAGCGCACTTAGCGCTAGGATAATTATCGCCGGCTAGCGTGAATTTTTATCGCTGAGATAGCGTGCTATTAGCAACGCTTATCTCAATAGCGATAAAAATCCTCACGCTAACAGGCTAACGTGAGATCATCGCTGGAAACCCAGCGATAATCTCACATTAGCTTGTTGATAGGGACAGGCAAACTTAGCCATGATATCCTCCTTCCATAGGATATCATGGCTAAGTCAGAAAAATACCAGACGTAAAAAAGCGGCGTTAACCGCGGTTAGCGCTGCTTTTTTTGTCTCTAACAGGGTTAGCGACATTCTTGATAATAGGAGAAATGTCGCTTAGCGACATTTCTCCTTTTATTTTACTCTGGAACGCCCCCTTTGCATCTCATTAGAGATGCAAGGGGAAGCGTAGAGTAAAAGGGTGCTAACATGCAAATTTGCATGTTAGCACCCTGTTGTTGATAGGGCGCTCGATTTATCTCTGCTTTTTTGTCTTTTAAAGCCAAAAAAGCAGATATAAAGCCCTTGTTGATATGCCCCTCTGTTTGTTAGCCGGATGTAGCATATCACTGTGCTACTTTGTTGCATGGCACTCTCAGATTCCGTATCATGTACAGTGACATAACAAGCCATTAAAGTTACATAGTTGTTATTCAGGTATAGTCAAGAGACAACCACAGCATTTGACATGACTTTAAGGCGATGCTAGCATGTAAGAGACTGGGATAATTTTGAACATTTACCTACCTTATTTCGGTTTGTAATGTTGTCGGCTTGATCTCGTGGACTTCTTGACACACACACACCCTGTTATCATATGAGTACCTGTGGGTTGGGAAGAGAATTGGAGAACATTGCATGAGTGTGTTTTGTGTGAGTACGCTCTAGAAATGACACTTGCGAGAACACCAGTTACACGCTGTAAGAAATTGAATGATGGGGGTGGAAGCCAGGCAACAACCACAAACCTTGTCAGGGTAAACCACAAAAGTCACTAAATAAAGCTGTGCTTAACCCTCTGGTAGCATTGCACAAAGCAGTCAGGCTTAACTTAGAGGCAATGTGTAAAGTATTTATACAGCACACTAAAAGTAATAAAGTGAAAACCAACACAAGAATTTTTCCAAAACAATCTAGAAACATAGAGAACATCGTAATGAACAGAATGAGAACCGAATAACAAAGATCCATACAGCAGAAACTGAGATATGCAAAGTCAAAGTTTTAAGTAGATATAGCACGTAAAAGCACAAAGTGTCACTTGCAGTCATCTCGTCGTGCTAGACTGGGGGAAAGTCACATGTTCAAGCCGACTGTGATGGAGCACAGGCTCGATAGCAGGGAGCAGGTTAGTCCCACTAAAAAAGTTACCTTCTCAAAGTCCAGCGCAAAGAGTTCCATTTGCGATGGAGGAGGCTGTGAAAAACAGAGAGCATCATGTCTGGTCGTCACTGTAATGCAAAGCGCTGTAGTGTGAAGAGCTGGTCATGCATCGCAGAGAGTTGTTGCTGTGGCTTCGGTTGGCGGTCACTGCGGGCTGTCCGTGCTGAAGTGGGAAGTGCAGATCTTGGGTAGCCTGTCATCGCTGATGGTCACTGTAGCGTGAAATGTGGGGCACACCGGAGCTTTAAGTTGGCAGTTGTCATGAGCGGCAGAGTCTCAGAGTGAATGGGCCTGTTCACAGTCACAAAGAGCCCAAAACCTCAGGATTTCACCTTTCTATATATGAGGAGCTTAACTGAGGCCCACCTAGGGTCCTGGACCTAGGGAGGCGTTATTGGGGATCAGGAACTCACTCCATCTGAGCGCAGCATGGTTCAGGCAGGTGCAGTTGGAGGTCCAGTGCAACAGGTCAGCTGGACAGTTGTTGGGATGCCTCTGGAGCTTGTTGTGTCCCTAAAGCTAAGAGAAGTGCTCAGCCAACTGACACTTGTAATCATTAATTTTAGCCAGGGGTGAAGGAAGCAGGTCCAGTCTTCAGAGAGCAAGGACGTCCTCAAGCAGCAAGGCAGTCCTTGGCAGCAGCAGGGCAGGCCTCTGTGGTGCAGTGCAGTCCTTCTTCTGTAATGTCCACAGGTCCAGAAGTGTACGGAAGAGGTGTTCTGCGGATCCAATATTAATATGTGGTGCTAGCCTTTAAAGTGAAGGAACACCCTGATCTACCGTCAGATCTGGTTCTGGAAACTTCTTCCTTTCCCCTCACAAGGCTTCAAGAAAACTGGGGTTGATTTTGCCAGGTCAAATTGGCACTTTAAAAATGCACTACTCACATCCATTTTTGGAAAATGGCCGTAAATGCTCACTCAGCCCCATCGTGGAATTCTGTGGAATCTGACAGAGTTTTATTGTAGTTCGAGTGATCCCATGGAATCAAACTCTGCAAGTTCTGCCCACCTCTAAGTACATGAAGTACCATAGACAAGTGACTTATAAGTAAATTAAATGTGCCAGTCATGTGTGAGCTAATGTTACTATGTTTGAGGGAGAGAGCAAGCACTTTAGCACTGGTTAGCCGTGGTAACGTGCACAGAGTCCTAAAAGCCAACAAAGAAGGGTTCAACAAAGGAAAGGAGAGAAGGCAAAAAGTTTGACATGGTCCTGCAGAGAGGGCCAGATCCAACACAGGCTATGTGGGACATGCACTGCAACAAGTATTGAGTTCATGATAAACATTGAGGTGCACATGTAGGTGACTGTGCTCTCTGCCTCATATGCCCAACTCATAATCAAAAGAAAAACAACCAAATGATGATTGTCACTGCGCACAATGCTAAGAGTGACAAAGACCCTTGTCTGGTAATCTCCTTTTCAAAAAAGTAATCAAACTCAATGGTCAAGTATAAACCAACATATATTACTGCATATATGCAATGGGTAAATACACGTATGTCAATACATATACAAGCTACAACACTTGTGTAATGACCTCCAACTGTTACATTCGTATTAGTACATAAACATGATATATTTCCAGTACATATAATTGTTTACATGAGAACATAAAGGTGAGCCCAATGCATTTCGGGACTATCATGTCCCTTCATCAGGGGCAATCTAAAACAGAAAAACAATAATACAAGGTATTACTCAAAATGAACATTACATGATACTGAATCAGAAACTTTACTTTTAGTATGAAAAAACCAATGAATCTCCCTCTGTGAGTTAGCGAACAACGTACCACTATTGATGTCAGTGTACCAATCCCTAAGAAGATGCCATCACCAAAAGTAGAAAAAACGCCGTGGTTGTGTCAGTGAAGAAAGTATTTGTGATCTGAAAAACCAGAGAGATAGATGGAAAAAAGTAAGAAATAGGGTTGCTTAAGTCGTGGCGAGTGAAACTCACCTAATGTACTGTATCGTTAAGAAACCTCGATAAGGAAAATCGAGACTGCTAGACGGCAACGCTGTTGCGTTCAGGAAAGAGAAAAAGAAATGAATGACTGAAATGATTAGTCAAGGTGTAAATTAATGAGCGAAGTGCAAGGAACTTCACTTACCAGCAACTGTAGGCTGATATCCGCGGGGTAAAGACTAGAAGCAAAAAGACGAGCCAAGTAAGGAGGTGGTTCTAACGTTACCTGATTAACCATGGCAAAAAGGACGGCATCCGAAAAATCAGACAAACGGACATAAAAACTTACGTATGTCGCGTGATGCAGGTGCGTAGACCGTTGTAGCAAATGGGAAGCAGTGCCGGAGCGCAATCCTCTAGGGAATGCAACCAGCCATTAAATACAATATGAACAGAGGAACGGGAACAGGAACTGGCTTCCGGAAAGGGATCGAGCTAGAAACGGGACTGGCGGGTGTCGCCATGATGGAAAGGAGAGTTATCTCTAATACAACGATAACAAGGAACAGAAACAAACGAAAATCTAAGGATATCACTAATGGAACGAGCCTAGATAAATAGGAGAAGTGGTGACGAAAAAACGAATTCCCACTTAAAAAATACCAAGGTCATACAACAAGACCGGAATAATAAATAATATGTGATAAGAAGAAAAATGAATACCAAACTGTACGAAAGCCAATAAAGCTGTTCAATGAGACAACTGAAAGTAAACCCACTGCATAGGGGGGCTGAAAAGATTCAGGGGGGAAAATATAAAAACAAACACTAGTACGATAAATGGCTATGGTTACTGGTAAGAACAATGGCAGGAAGTGAGTGAAGAAATGGAATAAAGGATATGCAATCTCTAAAGCGAGAGAACAAATAAGTCCTGAAGGGCTCAAACATGGAATGTGGCTAATTTGCTCAAGAGAAAAATAAGAGTGAAGATCAATACAAGAATAACAAGTAAAAGGTATATGACCCCGAAGGCCTATAAAGGACAGGGTGAAGGACAAGGTGCGTGTGAGAGTAATATGATGAAGAAAAAATGAAGAAAGAAATAAAATAAAAACTGTGTCAAGAGTCATGAGCTGCTAATTTCAGAAGGAAATATTTATAGAAAACATGTCATATCAAGACGGTCATTGAGACCAAACGGAGTCATGGTACGGAGATGTTGAATCCAGAATATTTCTTTGTGGAGAAGCACATTAGTTACATCTACACCAGGCTTAACCATTATAGTTTCAATGATTTGGAACCGGAGTTGTGAAATTGTGTGGTGTGCTTCTGTCCAATGGGTAGCGAGGCTTGAGGTAGTATTTTTGTTCCTGATTCTGGATTTATGCTCAGTAATGCGAGTTTTAATTTTGCGTTCCGTCTTCCCTACGTATGCTTTTCCACAAGGGCATTTGATACAGTAAATGACATGTGAAGTGTTGCAGTCACTAGTGTGTTTAAGCTGTATCTTTGAGCCGGATACAGGATGAGTAAGGGTATTGCCAGTTATGACATTGTTACAGTGCACGCACGATTGGCATTTGCGTGTCCCATGATATACACCCACTTGTTCTGTGGTTATAGTTGGTTTCAAAAGTGTACGCAAGTTTCTACCTTTTGTGTACGCGAACATGGGTTTGTTTTGAAATAAGTTTTGAAAATCTTCTTCTTGTTGGAGAAGCTCCCATTGGGAGTTGATAATGTTCCTAATTTTAGAAGATGTTGTCGAAAAACTGCTTACAAATACCAATCTTTGTTGGGAAATACGTGGTTGCTGTGTCAAAAGGTCTTGTCGTTGTTTAGCCATAGCTTTCGTTAGGCAAGTCGTTAATACATCCTGAGGGTAGCCTCTTGCTAGAAACCGTTTTGAGGTTTCAAGTACTTCAAAAGAACTGTTTGCAGTGTCAGAGCAAATCCTTTGTATCCTAATAAATTGAGATAATGGAAGGTTCCTGATAAGATTGCGTGGATGAAAGCTTGAAAAAGACAATAGGCTATTGCGGTCTGTTGGTTTGTGGAAAATTGTCGTAGTGAATTGATTCAAGGGTGTTTTGACCACTTGTACATCCAGACAATGAATAGTATCCTCATGAATCGAGTATGTGAGTTGAATGTGTGGATTAATGTTGTTAAGGGTCTCAATCATTGTAGTGAAGGAAAAAATGCTGTCTTTCCAAATGAGAAAGATATTGTCAATATAACGATAATACAAGATAATTGTGGACCACCAAGTAGGGTTAGAGATGATATTGTCCTGCTCATACTGTGCCATATAGATATTGGCATACGCCGGAGCTCCAGAAAAGCCCATCGATGTTCCAGTGAGTTGGGCATAAAACTAATGTTGATATTCAAAATAACTATTGTGGAGGCAGAATTTGAGTAGTTGAAGAATGAAAATTTTGTCAGTGTCAATGTCTCCCATCTTGAGAAGAGCCCATTCCACTGCATCAAGACCTGCTGCATGTGGGATCGAAGTGTACAGGGCTGTTACATCAATAGTGCAAAGATAAATGGAACTTTGGGAGTCAATCTTCACTTGTTGTAGAGCCTGAAGAAAATGAGTTGTGTCCTTTAGGTGTGTGCTCCATGATTGCACAAATTTTTGTAAATAATAATCCAAAAATTTCCCGATAGGATCGAAAATGGAACCACATCCGGACACTATCGGGCGAAATGGTGGATCATTAGGGTTCTTATGTATCTTAGGGATCATGTACAGGTGCGGTCGACGTGGATTGGAGGTCATGAGGTACAGACGTTTGGCGTCATCAATCCATTCATTATCACATGCCGCCCTGAGTAATGTGTTGAGCATGTCTTGAAGCTGAACAGTAGGGTCACATGCAAGTAACATGTAAGTGTTGGTGTCTGAGACGTGTGAAGATACTTTAAGGTGATAGTATTCAGTGTCCATGACCACTATGGCGCCTCCTTTTATGATAGTCCCGAAATGCATTGGGCTCACCTTTATGTTCTCATGTAAACAATTATATGTACTGGAAATATATCATGTTTATGTACTAATACGAATGTAACAGTTGGAGGTCAATACACAAGTGTTGTAGCTTGTATATGTATTGACATACGTGTATTTACCCATTGCATATATGCAGTAATATATGTTGGTTTATACTTGACCTTTGAGTTTGATTACTTTTTTGAAAAGGAGATTACCAGACAAGGGTCTTTGTCACCCTTAGCATTGTGTGCAGTGATAATCATCATTTGGTTGCTTTTCTTTTGTCTTCAACTGCATGCTTGATTGACAGCGAGCATATCACTGCAGCACCTACATTATTTATAAGAGTAGCACTTTTAAGTGAGTAAATAGGAGTGCGCTGCTCCCTACCAATCATCAACTCATAATCAGCCACCAAGCAGTGACAAAGGGCGTATAAACATTATATTGATGTGTAAATAGCCTTGATTCCCTTATCTGGTGTGTTGGCAGAAATGTCATTGCATTGACACATCCCTTGCTGCTTCATGGAGACGGCTGTGAAGTTCATCTTGTTGCTGCCGTTGCAGGACACCACTAACCTTATGCAGAGGATCTAATGCTTAGTTCAACCTCTCACCACCTTAACCACTGATCACATATATGAAAACAAGAGGACCGGTGGTAAAAGCTAGAAAGGGGAATTGGATAAGAGAGAAAATGACTCTAACTTGGCTGATCAATGAATGTCTGCTGAATGTAGTGAGTTCCTACAAAAGAAAGAGATATCCTAGGTGTGCTGCCTTTCAGATAATTCAACATAAATAGAATTATAAATACAAACCTGGATGATATCTCTTTGTAACCAATTCTCGTGAGTTTGACACGAAAATGGAAATTCACTAAACTGGTCCTACAAACAGTAAGTATCTCCAAAGTTATGCATGTATATACATTGATCTCTCTGTGGTTTTTATAAAAACTTCCAGCGCCATCACTACACGCTTTCTGATTAAGATGAAAACAGCCTGTCAACTTGGAAGAGATAACCGATCCCAATAATATACAGGTATACCTAAATTTCGTAGTGAGATGTTACTTCTAAAAAACTTTAAAACCTTATTTATGACATTATTCCCAATTTTAACAGTTTGAAAATAGTTCAAGTTCAATGTTTGTTTTCACCAACAATACAGATTCAGGATACTACACTTTGCTCAATTCATCAGTACAAACGTTCCTCAGTAGGCAACTGCTCAGCAAAGGAACATCTACAATCAAGTAGCAAGTTCTGGCTGCAGCAACTTTGCAGCAGGAGTGTCTACTAAGGACACCATCAACCATGAGGCAGGTTATACCTAGAAATCCAAGATGGCCACCAACTCCGTGTATCTATGAGTTTGGTCTACTGGGAATCGAAGTTCACAACTAGTGTGATGCCACGCAGCATGTCTACCTTGTGTGTGTCACCTCAGTCAACAACATATCAGCACTCTGTGATGACTGCTGATGTCTGCTTTGCTGCAAGACAACCAGAGTCAGACCTGACACAACATGCCGGCTATACATCCCGCAGAGCAATAAGTGGCATATCCATCCCTGCTTCTTGACATGCTCTTGCCACTACAAGGGTGGTCGCTACTACTGGCCTTGCAACGGTGCATGCACAGGGACTGAGAAGAGCAAAGGGACTTTTTGAGATGTGAATTTCATGCCTTGTTTAGAGATGTTTATTAACCATCAGGGGGCATATCAGCAAGCTGGCGATAAAAAATTATCGCCGCTTTAGCATCCGTTTTCGGACGAAAAGCGGCGATAATTTTATCGCTTAATCAGCAAGGTCACGCTAACACGTGATTCCTTGCCATATCTCCCTTTCCCATAATGCCCACCTTTGCATCTCTAATGAGATGCAAAGTGGGCGTTCCGTCCCAAAATAACTGGAGAAATGTCGCTAACCGACATTTTTCCAATTATCAAGGGAATCGCTAACAGGCATAGCGATAAGAAAAGTAGCGCTAACCACAGTTAACGCTACTTTCCTTACGCCTGCTTTCACCCTGACTTTGCCATTATATCCAAGGTAGGTGGATATAATGGCTCAGTATGCCCTGCCTTATCGGCAAGGTAACGCCAAAATGTGTGAGATTATCGCTAGATTTCCAGCGATAATCTCACTTTTGGCTGTCAGCGCGAGGAATTTTATCGCTTTTGAGATAAGCGTTGCTGATAGCACGCTATCTCGGCGATAAAATTCCACGATAGCCGGCGATAATTATCCTAGCACTAAGTGCGCTTAGCGATAATTATCACCAGCCCTTGCTGATATGCCTCCAGGTTTGTTGGCACATTGGTATTTGTGTGTTGTGTTGTAGGTGTTTGAAAAAGCCCTTTGTGCTGTGAGTGTCATGCATTCTGTTTGTGAACATGGTGAGCTTTGCATAGACTGTGATTTCTTGCTACCACTATTCTTGTGCATCTTACTTGGCCCAATGCTGCTCTTTGAAACAGGTACACCAGGAGGCGAGGGCGTACTGCTCCACAGTGGTTAGATCTAGGTCACCAGAAAATATAGCTTCCATCTCTACCCTGGCAAACTTATGCTTCACAGCTCTACCCTCATCTTGCCACTCTTTGTTGATTTTCATCACAGTGCGTACGTCCACCCCAATACTTTAACAATATCCATGACAACCATCTATTCCTCCTCTTCATTAAATGTCGCGTAACATTTGAATTGGATGGTCCGGTCTTGAGACTACAGAAGTACTCTGGCACAAGGGAAAGACTGCAGGGCCCAAGGGTTGGGTTGTATTTATATTCTTCAGAAATGTGTTGCCGCCTGGTGAGTGTGATTACCATCAGCTGTAGCTGTTTCCTACGTCTCACCCTTCGGACAGATAACCAGTGTTTGCCTGTGATGCGTGCCATTCCTCCCACACGACATACACTTTGTTTGCATATTCTACGAGGTACTGGTATGTAGTATAACACTCGTAGGTTATGTGTGTGTTAACACTCCCCTGATTTGCATTGTTGCATGTGGCACGACGGTATAAATCTGCATGTACTTATTAAGACATGTTTATTTTTTGCTGGTTACGGTTATCCATATACATTCGCACAGTAGTAGACCTACTTATTCCTGTGCACACCTAACACGAGGCAGGTAACCAGTGCGCTTTGAATACGTCATAGACGTGCTTTAAATGACAAACTTGGAACCAAAAGGAACTCTGGCAAAAACGGTCTAGGTAGACCGCTCTCTTCCTCCCAACTGTTTCTTTCTTTCCCGCCATCCATTCTTTCTATTTCCTTTTCTCGCTCTCTTCTCCCTCTCTCTCCCTCTTCTCTTTCTATCCATCCTCTTTTTCTAGCTGTCTCCCTCTTCTCTTTCTATCCATCCTCTTTTTCTAGCTGGGGAGCTGGAGAGAGTGACGGAGGTGCGGCCCTGGCCTCCACACACAAACCACCAAAGACT
The DNA here is from genome assembly GCF_964204655.1 of Triturus cristatus. Classification (NCBI taxonomy): domain Eukaryota; kingdom Metazoa; phylum Chordata; class Amphibia; order Caudata; family Salamandridae; genus Triturus; species Triturus cristatus. Next base: position 177,746,870 of record NC_140580.1, on the reverse strand, counting down.
CCAGCCCCCCCCCCCTCCCCCGGAAATGCCCAAATGAGATGAATCCCCAGATCGAACCCGTTCGGCTCTTGATGTAGGACGAAGTGCAGCCACGCAACCTTCAATTTTGAAAAACGGATAAGGTTCATTCTAGTTTAAACAGTTTTTAATGAAATGTTGAGAGAGCTTCGTGTTAACAAGTATTGATTGAAAACAGAGCGGCACAGCCAGTCAGCACAACTAGGAAAATACAGAATTTAACACCATCCTGATGTAGAATCAAAAAGGAGCAGGTCAGGCCTGTTGTCTATTACGTAATTAATATAATTTAATCAGCAGTCTTGAAGTTAATTGAGGACATTTTAACTTCAACATATATTTGGGGACTTGTTCCTCAGTCCTACTGTTGTGTCTAGTTTGAGAAATTGGGTTACTGTTTGGGGCGGGGGTGAAACTCTACTGAAGCAACAACCACAATTCTTGTCAGGGTGAAGCACAAGCAAACCCCAATTTCACCTGTGCTTTTCTCTCTGGTAGTGTAGCACAAAAGCAGTCAGGCTTAACTTAGAAGCAATGTCTCAAGTATTTATGCATCACACAAACAGTAATAAGGTAAATACACAACACAAGAAAGATTTATCACCAATTTAGAAAAATAGTGTAAATTTGAATGAATTATTTGGCACCCAAATGACAAAAATCCAATGAGTTGAACTGGAGAAATGCATTTTTAAAGAAGTAAAAATAGTGCTTAAAAGCACAAAGAGCGAGAAAGTAAAGGACACAGAGATGATGGATGGAATGCGGAGCAAATCAAACATTCACCCCCAGTCAATAGTTCTGGGTTAAATCCATTGTTCTTTTACTCACCATGCCACCCCAGTTTAGACCCCACCATATGGAAATCAGTCTTGACCTTGTGCCACATGGGGACAGTCCAGCCTGAACTGCCAAGCCTGGTCCTCCCTGGACCAGAAACAAGCATCATGGGACCACTTTCAGGGCATCACCCCCATATCAGCCAGGCTAGATTGAATCCAGTGACACAGTGAGCCCGGGACCCATGTGGGCAAACCCGGCGCACTTAGGGCGAGAAAGCAAAAGACACACAGTGCCAACTGTGGTTATCTGGTTGCACCAAACCTGGACAAACTCACAAGTTGAGGCCAATCGCGATGGACTGCCAGATGGATACAGGAGCCAAGTTAGTCCGGCTGAGAAATGTACATTAAATCCTGGTTGTGAAGCATTGTGCAGCTCAGCAGCAGTCTCAAAGAGCAATGCAACCTTCACATTGAGAATGTGATGTGCAGGTAGTGTTTCCCAATCGTCCTCCAAGAATTGTGTATTACGTTGTGTTCCCCACCATGTTCAAAACGATTCTGAGACAGCATCAGAAAAACAATAGTTTATAAATGTAGTTTACAGTCTTATAATGACCCCACTGCAATTCTTCCAAGTATGGTTATACTGAGGGATTAGGGACTAGATCAATGTGTACCCTCCCCAGGATGACAGACAAAGCATTCGATGGCTGAATGAAACACCAGTTCTGGGAATGGAGAGGTCATACTCCCTCCATAGGTCAATGAATGTTTTGGAGGAACCATGGGAGATTAGATCATCATTAAAACCAATGTCTCATGTGATCCTTAAAGACCAGCTTATTTCCACTTCCCCGATAGTGAGGGCAGTGTTGCACCACAGTGACGCTTAGGAGTAAATGCGTCCCAAAATCTATGATGCTAAGAGGTTAAAGGAGGCGAGGCTTAAATACAGTTATTTCAAAATCATTCAGTTCATCTCAGCATGGACTTGTTTCTGGAGATGTGCAGACCAGGAACGTGACACAGTCCACATGTCATGAGAGTGTCCCACGCTCCGTGATTTCTGGACACAGATCTGGAACCAACCAAAAGGGGAGCTATGGGTGTTTAGGCCATTGACCACCCGTTTGGTCAACTACATGACATCTCAGATTTCCACTCTCAGAAGCTACATGTAAATGGATGGCTCTCAACTGCTTTGTGCGTGGCCAGAACAGAAATCCTGCATCTTTGGAAGAATTCAAGGGCCCCTTCTTTCTAGACTTGGCTGGAAAATATGGACAGTCTAGCACAATAGGAGAGATTTATTTATAAGTTGAACTTCAAGTTGCAGACTTTTGATAAGGTCTGTGGCTCCTTTCTCAGGAAATAAGGATGTCCCTACCCATACCTACAACAGGTACATCTTGCACATTACACTTCAACATTGTCCACCTAGAACATCGATTATGTGTTCTGGGCCTCTCCAGATTCTATTCTTCTTCTTGGTATGCAATATCGGTTGCCATGATGGGCACCAAGGTTCTTCTTCCAGGTCCCTCATCACCTTGTCTTAAGCTGGCAGACTTACAGAATATCTGGGTGTGGCTGGCAATACCAGCAATCTGACCTTTGCAATTGTTGGAATGAGCTGGATCGGGAGAGGGATCTCTTTAGTTCTCGATATTGGGAAAAATGTTTCTCTTTTGTTTCCTCCCATAATATTGTTCTCTTTTTCCTTTTCTTTTCACAAATTCTAGTTCATGTATTGCATATTGTTCATGAGTATGTTTGCATTTTTCTGCATCACAATATGTTGTTCATCACAAGCCGCTCCCTTTGGAGTACAGAGGAATGTATTTGTAAATTGCACTGACATTGGAGTGTTAGTTATTGGTAATGCTCTGATCACACTGTGCATGCTAGTTGTACCTTTTGTTATATATGTGGTCCACTTGATGCAAAAATTAATAAATAATTGCAATACCAAAGATCCGTCACATAGCAGCGGTTCTAATGAGCTGTGAGGGCTGCGATGCAGGCTTGCGTCGAGGCTGTGTCAGTTCAGATTAGCAGGTGGGATGTCCAAAATGAGGATACATTGTGCAGCAGTTGTTCTGATGAGCTGTGAAGGCTGTGATGCTGGCTCACGTCATGGCTGCGTCATGCTGATTCAGTTCCAATGAAGCACTGTGGGAGATGCATCAGGTTAGCATCACACTGCCTCAGTTCAAATAGATACCACAGCTGGTGTGGTAGAGCACCGTAAGCCCCACTTAGAGGGCCCTACTGGGGATTTAGGACTCACCACAAGCGGAGTCCAATGCAGGCCTCAATGTGGTTAGAATGTTTTGTGTCCCTGAGGCTCTGATCAGGAGGCCAGCCAAACTATTCAATGGAGTCACTCTGGTGGTCCTAGGTTCAAGATGCAGGTCCAGTCCTTCCCACTGAGACGGCAAGGCAGCAGAGCAGCAGAGTAGCAGTGCAGCACGGCAGTCCGTCTTGCAGCAGAGCAGCACAACATTCCTTCTCCTGAGTCTTTGACATGTCCAGAAGTGAACTGGAGAGTGGGTCTCAGGGTCGTTTTTGTATCCCTGGTGCCCACTTTGAAGTTGAAGAAGCTTCTGGAGTTTTCTCCAACAGAGTTTTCTTGAATTTCCTGCCTCCTGCCCTTGTCCAAGTCTGTGTGGGGAACAATAGGCTATTGTGAAGTCTTTTGTGTGAGTGCTGAGGCAGCTCCAATTGAATTGCAAATGTGGTAAGTGACAACTCCACCCCCTCATCCTGCCAAAGATGGCCCATTTTGCCAACATCCAGACTATATTGTGTGGCTATCTAGGAGAAATACACAAAGGTTAACTGCCACCTACACCAAGTCATGTGACCTAGGAACAGGCTGTAGGCACCAAATGGTCAGGATAAGAAAATTCCAACTTTCTAAAAGTGGCATTTTCAAAATTGTGACTTAAAATCCAACTTTGCCTTTAAAGAGGGGTTTAGATTATGATTCCTCAGACAACAAACATAACTTTACTACCTACTCCTAATCAAAGGTTATCAGTTATTAAATGTAATAAGGCAACACAATATTATCCTTGGCCAGGGGTAGGCCTTGCAATAGTGAAACATAAATTTAGGAGTTTTCACTACCAGGACATGTAAAACCTAAAAGTCCAACTTTTTCAAAATAATGCACCCTATTCTTGGGACTGTGAAAGGCCTACCTTAGGTGTGACTTAAATGTATTAAAAAGCAAGGTATGAGCCTGGCAAAAGGTTTATTTTGCCGAGTCAAAATGGCAGTTTAAAACTGCAAACACAGGCTGCAACGGCGGGCCTGAGACATGTTTAAAAAGGCTACTTACTTGGGTGGAACTATAGGTGCTGCAGGCACACCAGTCCCTGGTATATGTAGTACCACTTTACTAGAGACTTCCAACTAAACTAAATGTGCCAGTGGGATATAAGCCAATTTTGCCATGTTTAAAAGAGAGAACACAAGCACCTTAGCACTGGTTAGCCGTGGTAACGTGTGCAGAGTTCGAAGGCCAACAAAAATGAATTCAGCAAAACGGGAGGGTTAAGGCAAAAAAATTGGGGATAGCCTTGCAGAGAGGGCACATTTCCGGCATCACCTTTGTTTATATTTGTGATCTACTGAAAGCAATAGCCACACAGCCTGTGAATTACTTGTTAAACCTTACAGGTCTAAAAAAAGACCTAAAACCCCAATGTATTAATTGCTGGTTGCAGTACAATACTGTCTTAAGGGCAGTATCTGCTCTATGCCCCAGCCAGGTCTTTGCATTTTCTTGATGTAGTGACCCACCAACAGAGCACAAATGGCCTTCTTAGGTATTCTCAGAAATGCCATCGTGCATGATTCATTCTCTGAATCCTTGAGAGTGGCTATGAATACCGACATGGAGCCTGAAAGTGACAGCAGACCTCTGTCTCTGCATTTGCTATTGCAGTGTTCCAGCAGCATTACCGAAGACCTTGAGATAACAATTCTAAAAAAAAGTATCTCATGATAGAGATGTGACCTTGGCTTTACCATATTGTGGAAAATGTGAAAGAGTGCTAATGAAAGGCACCAATAATGCATTCACAAGCATTAGCAAAACCTACAGGGGTCACTTTTTGGGCCTGTTGGCTTTGCCAATGCTGTTCGGAGGACGCGAATGTGTGGGGACTAGCACACGAGGGAGTGGGTATCATGGAAAGCAGGGGATGTACGATTTTCCAGTGGGGAAAGCACACAACGGAGAGAGCAACACAGATTGCTAGGGGGTTGAGGAGGTTGCAGGGGGCCACGAGAGATAGAGAGAGCAACATGGAGCATAGAAGGGGGTGTTTTCAGGGGATGTACACAAGGGAGAGAACAACATGGAGCCTGAGGAGGGGGAATTTGCACTTAAGAAGTATGAGAGGGAAAGCAACATAATGTGTGGTGGGGTGTATTTTCTGGGGAAGAAGTATAGCAAGGACAGGGCAACATAGAGCACCAGCTGGAGAGCACACAAGGGAGATAGAAACAGAGCGCAAACACAGGGGGCTTGAAGGGTGAAAGCATATGAACGAGAGAACACATGTTGCTGGGAGGAAATAGCATGAGTAAAGGAGCAACATGAACCATGGGGATGGGGTGATTTTCGGGGGTAGATGCATATGAGGCAAAGCAAAAGGATCATAGGGGCAGCGGGGTTTGCAGGAGGGAAGCACCTGAGGGAGAGAGCAAAATAGATCATTGGAGATATTTTACGGATGGAGAAGCACATGAGGACCAGAGTAACATGGACCACATGGTGGGGCAGGGCAGCATATGAGGGAGAGAGCAACATGATGCTCTGGGCCAGGGGAAAGGTCAAAGGGAGCACACTAGGGAGAGAGCTGGAGTGCTTAACCAAAAATAACAAGCATTTGCAATGCAATAGGTCTCGCATTTGCAAGAGTTTGAGCTATTGGCATTGTAAATGACAGTGCCTTTTATTTAGGTTTTGAAAACCTGCAAGCGGTGCCTAAACACACACTTTGTACTCATTGCTTACGAGAAGTAAGGCTGGCAGTAGAAGAGGCGCAGTTACTGCCCGCCTTGCTTCTCGTAATCAACAACTATAAGTACAAAGTGTTTAGGCACCGCTTGCAGGTTTTCAAAACATAAATAAAAGGCACTGTCATTTACAATGCCAATAGCTCAAACTCTCTCATATGCGAGACCTATTGCATTGCAAATGCTTGTTTCATTACATGTTTCATGGTAAAGGAGAAGCCAGTGGGACATGCTTTAATTAAATAAACTGCATTTTGGCCATGCAATGCAAGTAAGCAACTTTTGCAAATGCCTGTGTATATTACTTATGTTGGAACATTAGAGCCAGATATTTTGGCTTTGCCCATGCTTATTTTTTGTTGCAAATGAAGCATGGAAGCCTGGGAGGGATTAGCCAAACTCGAAAGTATGTGCAGGTTGGGCCATAATGAAAATGCATCTCTGTGCAGGTTCTGTTGCAACTTTAAATGTTTAAACTTTTTAATAGATGCCTTAGCTTAGACATTGTTCATTTGTCAGTATCTACGGAATTTCGTAATTAGATGCCACATGAATTCTGATTCTATAGATCTACCTTCCGATTAATTAACATTTTTAAGTTGCTAGTCACTCAATAATTAATCATATAATCATGGCTCATGTTTTTAAAACATTAAATAATATGTATAAATAAAAGTATTAATGTTTAGCATTGTAGGGTGGTGGGGGTGTCTCCCCGCTAATCTGAGAGGCCTGTCTTCTCTGCCGTCATTGTTTTGTGTTTATGGTGTCATGGTGGTTGGCGCAAGCGTGCCTCTTCTCCTTGCAAAGTGTCATTGCTGCCAGTGTATTTCTGCTATAGGTCTGGAGACGAGCCCGTCTCCGAGATCACTGTACGAACTTGCTACTCCAAGAAGTTTTGTGTTTGTTCATGGTGTGTGTCTGCTAGTTTATTTTGTGTCCGAGTATGATTTTGGGTGCGTGTTTGTGACGGTTTAGAGTTATGAGTGTTTGATGTGTGTGTGTTTGATGTGTTTGATCTGTGTGTGTGTTTGTGATGTGTGTGTTTGTGATGTGTGTGATATGTGTATGTGTATGTGTGTTTGATGTGTGTTTGGTATGTGTGTTTAATCCGTGTGTGTGTTTGTGATGTGTGTGTTTGTGATGTGTGTGATATGTGTATGTGTGTGATGTGTGTGTGTGTGATGTGTGTTTGGTGTGTGTGTGTGAGTGTGTGTGTGTTTAATGAGGGGTGTCGGTGCTTGTGTGGAAGTGCCAGTGTTCGGGACGGCTGCTCTTTTGCTGGGGCGTTACAGGGGCAGAGTCGGGGCAGAAGTAGGCTTGACTGTCCTTCAGAGAATGGCGTTAAGCAAGGAACGCCGGGCTCGAGGAGTTGGTTTTACCCTAGTTTATTTATGTAAACACGAGAAGGGGAGGGGATGTGGTCCGTCGGCTGCGCTGCCAACTTTGGTGCAGGAAACCAGGGTTCGAGCCTCGAGGTCGCGTCCACATCCTGTGATTCTGGGCAAATCACTTAATCTCCCTGTGCCTGAATATGTATGTAAATACGGTGCTCATGTACAGCGCTCCAATACCTTTGGGTCGAGTTTGCGCTATATCAAAGATGCAAAAAAAAAAAAAAAGTCAACAAACGGTCGGGAGAAGAGCGCGCTGTTTAAACAAAACGCGAACTGATGGAAAGTTCAACAAGCTTGGAACAGCTGTCTGCAGGGCTGCTTATCGCTCTTTGGCAGTGCGAGGGACTCGCCTTTCAACAGCTGGTCGCGTTACATGATAGGAAACAGACTAAGAGATTGTACACGGATTACAGAGCAACCTCTGCTAAACAAGCGCACGCGCCTTGCAGAGGAAAACAGCTGAGAAAGGAGGACGCGTGTGACAGGAGGCAATAGACTGCAGTAAAGTGAGAGCAAATTTGTGCGCGCGCTTGGCGGGGGAGCGCATTCCAAGCAGGGGAGCGGACCCTTTGAAGTACGATGCCAAACGGATTGCATGGCGGCATGATGCACGTGATTGTGTGCGTGCTCACCATGCAATCCGCTTTTGGGAGCACTTTTGGGAGCCCCTTACTAGAGTCTCGCCTTGCGATTGCTATCGCAATAGCTAGGCGAGACCTAAAGAAGGAGTTCACTAAACTTGAGCAATGCAAGAACACCAGGCAGGAATGCAAAAGGATGCTCCATGGGATGGGTTATCGCAAGATGGACAAGTTGTTTCTAGGAAAGCCATGAAGTAAGATGCAAGGAATGGATAGGGATAATAAAGCCAATCCATGGTAAGTAATGGGTGGGTTGTAAGGCCACTGTATGTTCAAAGTAGGTATTTCACTCCCAGGTGAGCCCTAAAAATGAGCTTCACAGGTAGTAGGGCAGGCCATTGGAGAAAGATGCATGCGTTGCAGAGGGATGAGCTCCATAAGAAACTCAAGGAATGTTGTGTGAACATTGTGTGTAAAAAGTAACTAAGAAAAAGAAGTTTGAACAATAGATGTTATATGTCTTTTACACCTTTCTTACAAAAAGTAAAAATTATGTTCAAACAGGAAATGATAGGACTCTCTCCTTGTTCAGTAAATGTCTTAACCCCTTCGCCGCGGCACGAATTCCGCCGCGGCGCTGGGGGGGTTTGGGGGCAGCGCGGCGCCTCCATGCTCATGACGGAACCACTCCGTCATGAGCACACGGCGCCCGTGGCTCATGACGGAGTGGTTCCGTCATGAGCAGCGATGCGGTTAATGTAAAGTTTTAGCCATGTTTACAAAAATAACACTGAGGGTCTCATTTACAAACCAATTGCGATGCTGGTGTGTGACATTTTTAGACACATTAGCTGAGCAGTGTGCTTGACCATATTTCAAGGCCACGTAAAGTCACCCTGCGTGACTTTTCATGGCCTTCTAAATATGGGCCTATTTCATGCAATACTCTGCATGATAGGGGCGTTCCATGGGTGTTGCTGTGTGTGTTCTCATGCAATATCCATGGACCCTGACACATTCCCAGATTTACAAAGTGCCATAAACTTGGTAATACCTCGGAATCATATGTCCTCTCCAGGGGAGGCGTAGGAGTGGTGCAGTGAGGAGAAATACTTTTATTTCTCCTTGTTCTTTGCTCTTTCTATGTGTTCTGCATTCTGTAGGACACTTAGAAGGAGCAACATGCAATTAATGTTTGTTTTTGTGTGGAAAGATGTCCCTTCCTGCACAACAGCAATCATCCCAGCAACACAGGCATCCTTGAACGGCTGCTGTTAGTGCACTGTCGCAGAGGAGAAGGACAGGAATGCGCCGTATCTTGTAGCTATGGTGCATTCATGCCTTTTTGTTTTGCTGCATGGCAGCGCAGCATGAAGGCTGAGGGCCTCGTTTACTATATTTTGATGCACTGAAATAATCTTGGAATGTGTCAGGTTCCAAGGAAATGGGTGGGAAAACCCACATCAACCCCAATGGAACCCCTTTCACACAGAGTAATGTGAGAAAGGGGATCATATTTACAAGGTCATGAAAAGTCACACAGGGTGACTTTACGTGGCCTTGTAAACATGGGCAGGCACACTGCGCCACCAGTGCGTCTAAAAAAGTGACACAGCGGCTGCGCAATGGGCTTGTAAATGAGTCCTTGAAGTCCTAATTACAAATTGGGCAAAATAGGCTAGGGTGTTACTCCACGGTAGACATCTATCACTTGTGATGCATACCTCCTGTTCTGAATTTTCAACAGGAAAATGAGGCATAAATTGCTGAATCGTTTTGTAATTCTACAAATTCTGCATATTTTGTCTTTTTTTCTGGTCCTTTTCATCCAAAACTTATGGAAAGCGAGACTTGTCAGAATTGATCAGGAGAAAACTGAGAGGGTGTGATAATAGTGACACAACTCATTATTCCGATTTCTGTGCAAATACTTGGGATCAGAATTTAGCCCTTAACTTATAATGAGGCCCATTGGGAGGTATGATTGTGAAGCCAAACATTAAATAAATTAGATGTGGTGGGCGAGAGAGGTCTCAAATTCAGTTATGCTGTCTCAACAGTGATCTCTAGTAAGAGTAAGTTTTACTGCGATATTTTGCTCCTGACCTCAATTAACCCTGGTCAACTGCTAAAAGTAACTGCAAAGTTAAGAAAAAGACTACTGGGCTAATGTCTGACGTTTGAAGTCCCTTTTGCAGCATGGAAGGGACAGCAGCAATGTTTTCTGGTACTTTTCACTTTCCTTTGTGTGAATTTCTCTTCTGTGTTTTGTACACTCCACAATGTCCTTGATAAGTCAATACTTCTGTGGTACTTACATCAACACCATGAAAGGAGTTGAATTACTGAACCGGTTTCTGGATTATCCAATACGGCGTATTCCTGTCCTTTTCCCTTGCGATGTCGCCGTTTTAGCAGCCTACCAATGCAGGTACCCTTGCACCATGGTGCAAGAATGCCTGTGTTGTACGCAGGATTGTTTTTGTGCAGGATGGGTCCCCTTCCTGCACAAAAACAATCCTGAGAGGCTTTTTTCACTTTCCATATGTGCTGCCGAATGCAGCACATATAGAAAGTAAAAGAAACGAGTAAAAATTAACATTATCTCCTTGTAATGCCTCCCCTGGGGAGGCATATCTTTTCGTCGCATACCCAGGTTTACAAGGTCTTTTAAATCCTGGAATGTGTCAAAAACTATGGGAGCAGCGTGGAAACACCCATGCAACGCCCACGAAACACTTACTCAGGGCAGAGTAACGCAATACAGCAATTTACGCTGCATTGATTTATTCTATATTTTTGGAGCCACACAAAGTGGCTTTGCATGGCTTCAAAAATATAATTTAAGGCTTGCGTCGCTCTTCCAACACATTACATAATTCCAGAGCAATGCAAACTGGGTCATTAATTTGGACCGGTGTCTGGTATCAAGACCAAGTCGAAGGCCATGAGGTGCGCCCATTCTCTCTGAGTGCACCTGAAGCTGCATGAGTGCATGTTGGGGGGCATTTGTACTAGGAAATGGGGCAGCGCGGTCCTGCGAGCAATTTTGCAATGCTGCACTGCTTCATTCAAAAAAATGCAGGGATGAGCTGTATTTACAAGAAGGCGGCGCACCCCTGTGTTTTCCCTTGTGCTGGTACTAAAAATAGCCTCCTAGAGTCAACACAGACACACTTACGCCATAGCGCAGGGGTCCTGAGTTGCTGGGATGATTATCTGCAACAGAGACACCCTTGCACCATAGTGCAAAAGTGCCTGCGTTGCAGGGAATCATCCCTGCAACGCAGGCATCCTTGTACTATGTAGGGTGCCAGGGTGTCTGTGTTGCAGGGAATTATGGTTTATGTGCAGGAAGGAATACCTTCTTGTACATGAACAATAGTTAAAGGCAATTTGCTCTTTCTATGTGTGCTGCAGAATGCAGTACACATAGAAAGAGGAAAACGAGGAGAAATAAAAGTATTTCTTCTTGTTGCGCCAATCTAAAGCCTGCTTTTGAATGGGATTAGTTTTTGGCGCTGACTCATATTTACACATCCTTGTAAACATGGGGCAGCGTCAAAAGGCAATGGGGTGGTGTAGTGGAACGCCCACAGCAACACCCATTGTACGCCCCTTTCACGCAGGTATTTCCGTGAAAGAGTACCATATTTACAAAGCAGCGTTAAGCCATGCAAATCATGGCTTGCCGCCACTTTGCAAATATGGAGCAGGGCATTGCGCCACCAGACCATCAGTAAAAGTGAAGTTTCGGTGGCACAATCCCCTGGTAAATATGCCCCTCGGTTCCATGGATACAGTGGATAGATGCTGAGACTGGCCTAACGCCAAGAGCAGGCTTATGGTTAGTGTCCAGATGCAGGGCGATCTGCGTTGTTACTGTCAGGTTCCGTGCGGGTAATGCCTCGTTACCAGGACACTACCATACTTTGCTCTCGTGCAGAATTCAAAGCAATTGAAAATGGATCAAAATGACACATTTTAGATTCAGAAAAATGGATGTCAGTTGACCAGCAGCTTTCTGAAGCATCAATTCTATTTTTTTTAACTTCTTTTATCGCATATGTGCCTGGCTGTTAGCCTTTGTTTTTATACTCGGGTTTCTGCGCTGCTCAGGGGATCTAATCTAAGACATGTAAAGGTCCCTCATGTCTTAAACATGCCCCTGTATAATCAGCTACGGGGAAGGGCAAAGCTTGTTACTGTGCACGAGGCTGACATAAAAGTGACAGCATGCTGAATGTGGCAAATGTCTAGTGTAATGAGGCCCTCTACTGGTAGCAAAACATAAATCTGCTATTTGATCAGAACAGTGCAATGTGCAATAAAAGCCGGTGCCTTTTCAATGTCTCCAATAAATAATAGACACTTCCATGGCGTTTGCCCTTTTATCAGACGTGCTTGCGCCTGTGCCAGAAGTCATTTTGTGCTTCATTTAAGCTTAAACTAATGTCATAATCTAGAGATAGAGTCACTGAACTACAGCAAAGCACAGTCATCTGTCAAAGAGATTCACTAACAGCTAGAGGCTTGTAGCTTAGTAAATCACTTAGGGGTCAGAAGATGGGGGGGAGCTCAAATGTCCCAACAAAGAATACAGTGAGCAACTGGGTGGAGAGGTAAAATGGTCCAGGGCTACAGAACCAATGAGAGGTTGGAAACCCGTGAGGTCAGCTGTGTGATTGGGTGTTTTTTAAACAGATACGTCGGGCATATTTACAAGGTGTTATCGCCACTAGAGTGTGTCTTTTCTTGATGTTCTGGTGCCAATACCCCATTTGCCTTAATTACAAGGTGGCATTGAGCCACTTAATGTGGCTTAACACTGCCTTGTAAATAATACTCCTATTTACGCAACACATGCGTGAAAGGGGTGGACAATGGGGTGTTGCAGTGGGCACACCGCCGCATCACCCTTTGCTTTTTGATGCTGCCCCCTATTTACAAGGCTGGCGTAAATATGGGGTAGCACCAAAAATAAAACCAGCTACAACCTGCTCTTAAACTGCTGAAATGAGGAGAAATGGTTAATTTTTCTTCTTTTTTGCTATTTTTATGTGTGCTGCAGAATGCATGGAAGTTACAAATCACCATTAGTGATTGTTTATGTGTAGGAATGGACACCTTCCAGCACATCCTCTCTTAGTGAAATGAGGATGAGAAACACCAACGCCGGTGAACCAGATAAGACTACGGGCCCAAAGACCAAACTGCCAAGTTAGGATTTATTTATTTGGGGGGTGTCACACCCAAGCCCCTCCCCCCGTCCCAAATTTTAAAAAAATTGTTGTAGTGGTATGCGATGCAAATGTATGCGTTGTAAAGGTTGTTGCTGCCATGCGCCGGCACAGGCACCCTTGCACCATGGTGCAAGGATGCCTGTGTCTTGGGGAGATTGTTTTTGTGCAGGAAGGAGCACCTTTATTTTTGATAATCTTGCTCGTGCAGTAGCAAGGAAATTACACATTTATCATTATTATTATTTAATTAAAAGACTAAGGGATAAATGTATCAAAGGGTTTTCACCATTTGGTGTCTTTGAGAAAATGTGTTCCTGCATAAGGCCCTAAGACCCTACTAAAGTTTGAAAGGTTGCTTGTGCGTTGTTTTATGTTGTGCGAGCATCCACATAAAACTCTAACAATTGTGGGACTGAGAGGCTGATGGATTTTTGGTCACCCAACCTACAATTCCTAAAATCACAGGATATGCAGTCACAACATCCAGAGTGACAATGTATCAAAAGTACATTGGAATTTGGAATTGAGTTCCAATCCAAAACTGTGAGAAGAGTGGATTTAAAAAGAGATCCCTAACGATTCTCAATACAATGTATCAATCGTTTGGAACCACAAATTCATTCACAAATCATTGATTAAATGTCAGCTCCTAAACGGCAGGTGGTACCAATTCACAAACTGAAAGTTGTCCATGAAGGACAGCTTTCACTTTCTGAATGGAGGTTCTGGTAATTTAGGGGAGCATGGAGTGCACCCATAGAGCACTGCATGTTCCCCCAGTATTCTTCAAAAGATACAATTTTTACCACAGTGTCCTAAAAGTCATGGAATTTATTTATTATAGTCGTTTTTGAAATGCAGCAACGGAGGTCTGCTGTCTCTCTCCATCCCTGTACTACCTGCCCTCTCAGTAGGACTCACAAACAGAATCCTCCCTTTTAACATTAATAGGGCTGTTGCTTTCGCGGATTCTCACCACCTGGGTGCCTGAAAACTACTGTACTTTGCGGATGTCCCACAATTCGAGGTGTTCAGAAGACGGCATGCCACACCAGCAGATGCATGCTGGGAGAGACTCTGATGTGCACCTGTTTCCTCTCGTGCTCCTAGGCTCCTGCCTGCTGCTCCTTCTCCCTTGAACTCCAAAATGACAATCACCTGCCTGAGGGTTGGTAGCTGCTTTTAAGGAGACTCCACAGATAGTCCACTTCAGGTATTAATTCCCTTTCCTTTTCCCTTTCTATGGTTGTTCCTCCCTTTGTTTCTTCCTGGCTTCCCAATCCATTATGTTTCATGTCTTGTGGAGCTTTCTTTTTATTTTACCATTTAAAGTCCTCAATCTGGTTAAAGAGTGTATTGCAACATTGCTGTGTTCTTTCACTTATCTCCTCCCTCCCTCCACTTGCAGACCATGACACTTTGCACTTGGGACTTTCTTGTCTGGGTTCCTAACTCATGTTTTTTTCCAACGCTGTGAAGAATTCATAAGCAAGGAGGTCTTTTACCCCTTTGGATTTTTCCTTCTTAGAAGGTGGCAGCTTCTCAAGGGCACTTGCTTACCATAAATTCCAGTATTTGGTAACATTACGGCTTCCGGAAACAGTCCCTTTTACCCCGGACAGCAAAAGACCTGGATCTGGATTACAGGTATGTCTCTATACTGAACAAGGGCAAGTTCTGTGAATCCTATCAAAAAGTTGCTTTAGCACTGCAATAGACCAATATTGTCATCAGGTATCAACGTGGATCCCTTGAATCAGGTGGAAGAGCATTAGAACTGGGTACCAGAGATATGATCAGTCTGGTATCCATTTCAGATCTGAACCTGTGCACTTTGATTGTCTTTAATTAGACCTCAATCATCATGACCAGTGTATGCAATGATATCGGTGTGTGTGTCTGTGTTTTTTAGCGCCGCCTGAAACAATAAATGTATCCCCAGTTCAGATTTCAACAATAAGGGTCACTGTGCCAGTGCAGTAGGTATTATACTTGCAAATGTGCACCAGACAGAGTCTCTCTCTCTGTCTCTGGGATGGCTCGGGATGTGGTCGTCATTTCCTCACTGGTATTCTCTCTTCTTACCTTCTCAGGTGCTTGTGATCCCCATTCCATTAGTATAGGAGAAGGGGTATTTTTTCTGATATGGGTTCCAACTTCATCCTCACTCAGCAGGGATCTTGTTGGCGTATTCAGGACAGTGGTCTCACATTGCTTGGGGGACTCTGGCACTTTAGTCTTATGACAAAGGACACTGTGTGAAATTGAATTGTTGCATGAGGGGTGAAACCCTCCTTAAGCAACAAAAACAAACCTTGCCATAGTGAACCACAAAAAGTCACTAAATTGACCTGCACTTAACCCTCTGGTAGCTTGGCACAAAAGCAGTCTGGCTTAACTTAGAGGTAATGTATTAGGTATTTATGCAGCACACAAACATTAATAAAATGAAAACACAACACAAGATAAATCCCACACCCATTTAGAAAACAGAGTAAATTATATTAAATTATTTGGCACCTAAATTACAAAGCTCCAATCAGTAGAACTGGACTAATGATTTTTTTAATCTTAAAGTGGAAAATACCACTGAAAAAGATCAAAGCTCATATTGTGGGCATCTCGTCATGCATGACAGGGGCAAAGTAAAATCTTTTAGCAGACCCCAATGGAGCACGGGTCGGGTACACAAAGTGGATTGGTCCCAATCTCTGCTTGCCTTCAGACTTAAAAGATTTTTTAGAAGAAAACGTCAGAGAAGGCAAAGTTCAGCAGTGAAGGGCACCTGCGGTTTCCGAGGAGGATGCATCGTCGCTGGGAAGTCACTAGGCGAAGTTGTGAGGAAGATGCCTACGTTCAGACTTAGGGGCCTATTAGGATGGCGGGCGTTGCGGTGCTGGGACCGGCCGCCAATGATGTGGCGGTCCCGCACCGGCAATTAGGATGCCACTGCCACGGTGGCGGTGGCATTTCTCATCCACATTATTGTGCCAGGCGGTGCACACAGCACCGCCCACCACAATGCTGTGGCTGCACACTGTGCATATGCATGCACAACGTGGCAGGCACAGTGCGGTGCCTGCCACGTTGTGCATGCAAATGCAGGAGGGTACCATAGGTACCCCCATGTGCCCCCCCAACATCCTGGAGGCCCGCAACGGGCCCCCAACTCCAAAATCCGCTAGCCTTTCCGTGGTGGCATTGCCACCACGGAAAGGCTGATCCCCATATGCATAGTAATATGGATGGCGGTATCTAACAGACACCGCCACCATATGCAAACCTTTTCCACCCAGTCGACTCATCGACCGGGCGGAAAAGCGGCGGACGGTCTCCGCGTCCGCTGCGGTACCCCCTGCCAACATAATCAGGCGGGGGGTAAATTGCATGCGGGCGGTGGATAATGGTGGGCGGATCGCCACCCCCATGCGGGCGGTGGCGATTCACCCGCCATTATAATAGACCCCTTAGTCTCTTTTTTGGAAGCCGAAAATCTCCAGTGGAACAAAGCTGCAGGTTGTAGCCGACAAGAGCTCCATAAGGCTACATACCTCTTCTGCGAGGAGATGCTGAACAGGATTTGCTGCTGGGGAGAAGAACGTAGTGGGAGCTGCTGCGAAGTCAGGCCGACCGGCGACACAGGTAAGTCTCGGTCTCCTCTCGGTTCTCAGAGGACATTTTGGGCAAAGGTTTTGGATTTGGGCTATCTGGGCACCATTTCCAAGGGTCCAGGACAGCAGAGGCACCACTTGGAGAGTCAGGACTTACTCAGGCAGATTCTAGGTGTGGGTTCAAGATGGTTGGAACCTTTTATGTCCCTGAGGCTCTGATCAAG
Organism: Triturus cristatus; assembly: GCF_964204655.1. Lineage (NCBI taxonomy): Eukaryota > Metazoa > Chordata > Amphibia > Caudata > Salamandridae > Triturus > Triturus cristatus. The sequence goes on along the minus strand of NC_140580.1, from coordinate 177,729,977 downwards.
AGTCCAGCCAATGAACCCTTAGAGTCACTCTGGAAGTCCTGGGTTCAAGGAGAAGAGTGGGGTTTTTAGCAGACCTCAGGGGCTCAGACCAGGCATCAGGCAGTCCAGCAGTCTTTCTTGGTGCTGCAAAGCAATCCTTTTGAAAAACACTGCCGACAGTAGCAGCACACAGTCCTTTGGGAATCCTTCTGGAGGTCCAAGAGTGAACTGAAGAGTGGGTCTGAGTGCCCTATTTTATACCTGGTTTCTCCTTGGAAGTGGGAGAAACTTCTGGAGCCTTCTTCTCATATACGTGTCGGAAATTAACTTAGGGTTTAATTATATGCAATAAAAAAGGAGTTGGAGACTTGCCATTGGAGTTATTCTGCCTGGTCAAATTAGCAGTTTAAAACTGCATATATGCTGCAATAGCAGACCTGGGACAGATTTTAAGGCATTACATAATTGTGTGCCACAAGAAGTGCTTTACGCCTACTAGACACATTTAATTTACCAGCCCTGGATATATGGAAATTATCACCAGGTAGCAGTTCTTCACAAACACCTTGTATCCTATTTGAACATTCATGGGAGGCAACCTAACCTTTTGAATGGCTGCTTCATTGGGCTTATGCTATGTCATGTCATGTCATGTCATGTTATGTTATGTTATGTTATGTTATGTATTTTTATGTTAGGTTATGTCATGCCTTACCATGTCATGTTATTATTTGTTATGTTTTATTATATCATGTTATGTTATGTCATGTTTACTTATTTATTGAAAATATGTACATCCTCATGGCACTCTCTGTACCCAACTTCATAACCATAGCTAAAAGAACTACTAGCCCGTCATACCAGAAATGGTCGATTGAATCCAGTGAATATTTTAATAATTTATTAGTTAAAATGGCAGGGTTTCAGCATTTTCCTGAACTGAAAGAGGCAAGATTCTAAATGGAGGTGGAGGTCCAGCAGTAAAGAATTCCAACCCTTAGGTGCTGCAATGAACATCCTTTATCAGTAGAGAATATGGATGTAGGGATTGACAATAAAAACTGGTCTGCAATCTGACATTTCTCAGAGGGTGATGCTATGAGAATTTGGAGGCTAAGTTGGCCAAGATGCTTAGGTAAGTAGCTTAATGGATGATTGTGATCAATGCAAAGATCTCAGAACTGGAGTACTGTTTTGATGCTTTGAAGACTTCTTTCAGATCAGTAGCAGAATTTTGCACTAACTGAAGATGTTGTAAAACCTTAGCTGCAAAATAAGTGATGGTAGTCATACCCTCAATACAATGGTAGCTGTCATTGCAATCTGGTAGTCAGGTCAAAGTTTTAAGGAGCAGTGGCTCCACTGGTATGAACCAGATGCTTTGCCTGACTATGGGGTGGAGGGACTGCATGTTTGATGAGGCAGAAGTATGGCGGCGCTCCCACTCTGCAAAACTGTAAAAGAGGTCCCAAGATGCCTTCGCTCTGAAGAGCTGATGCAAAATTCCATCATAACATCTCAAACATGGTAGTGCACCACTCACAACTAAAGAAAAAGTCACTTTACATCGGTAACAATATTAGTGTGGATCCATAATCTTCCTACAGAGATCTCAGACTGATGAGAAAAATCTTTTTCACTGCAGTGACTCTCCAGCACCACCAAATGGCATCCTGTGACTCCAGCTGACACGCAACTTCTGAACCTGACATACCCAGATATATTAGGCACCAATTAGTGCACTGACATCAGTATCTGAAATGTTCTCTACTAATGGCAGCATCCCATACCATCTTGCCTGTCATCAGAGAGGTATTAAACTCTTCCATCTCCTCAGGCATCGTTCCCCCTGCATGGAAGCAGGCCATGGTTAGGTCACTGATTAAGAAACCCAATCTAGACCCGTCTGAGTTGGCTAACTACCGCCCGATTTCTCTGCTCCCTTGGCTGAGCAAGATTTTGGAGAAATATGTGAACCAACAGTTAGTGAACTATCTAGAGGACCACCACATACTGGATCCCACTCAGACGGGTTTCAGACCTAAGCACGGGACAGAGACCGCTCTCCTCATGGTCGTAGAGGAAGCGAGAAAAATTCTGGATCAGGGAGGATCAGTGGCAGTGATCCTCCTTGATCTAAGCGCGGCTTTTGACACAGTGTGTCATGACACCCTACTAAGCCGCCTGTCCGGTGTGGGGATCAAGGATAGGGCTTGGGCATGGTTTGAATCCTTTCTGGGGAACAGATCCTTCAGGGTTTTTGATGGCGATTCAGCTTCCTCCAGTAGACCTTTAAATTGTGGAGTTCCTCAGGGCTCCTCTCTGAGCCCTGCTCTATTCAACCTTTATATGAGACCGCTGGCTAGTGTCGTCCGCCCATTTGGAATTAAAATCATTTCATATGCGGACGACACGCAGCTGGTGGTCTCACTGGCGCAGGAGGCATCTCGAACTGCGCCAGGCGGGCTCAGAGAATGCCTGGAGGAAGTGAGGAGCTGGATGTCGTCATCATCCCTGAAACTGAATGGAGAAAAAACTGAGCTGATGCTCCTAGGACCCTCAGAGCCGGCACTCTCCCCTTCCCTATGGCCCCCATGCCTAGGACCGCCTCCAACCCCAAAAAGTACCATCAAAAGTCTTGGGGTATGGCTAGACAGCTCACTGTCTTTCAATGTCCAAGCCACAAAACTGTCAGCCACATGTTTTGGCATTCTGCGAGTGCTAAATAAAATCTTCCCCCTCCTCCCCTTGGAAGCCAAACAGGCTGCCATTCAAGGGCTTATCCATTCACGTCTTGATTTTAACAACGCACTTTATTTGGGGGCACCAGAATACACTCTTCGGAGGCTGCAAACTGTACAGAACAGCGCAGCTCGCCTTCTACTTAAAATCCCGCACAGGCACTCAGTGAGGACCGGACTGACTAGCCTCCATTGGCTACCGGTCCGGCAGAGAGTTCTGTTCAAGGCACTATGTATAGCCCACCAAGCCTTCTGGGATACGGGACCCATCATTACCCGTAATCTGACCACCCACTACATCCCAAATCGCAGTCTCCGCTCCAGCCAGACTTTCTTAGCAGCAGTTCCAAGAATAAATAGATCTAGAACCGGCGGAAGGACATTCATGTACAATGCAGCGAAAGCCTGGAATGCTCTACCGCTTCATCTTAGAGCCACCCAGAATCTTACTATGTTTCGCAAGCAACTTAAGACCCACCTGTTCACATCTTCCTGCTAAACTTTTGTTTCTTTTCTCCGTCCCTTCCCTGCTCCCTGTAGGTCCCGGCTATCCTAGCGCTTGGACGCCTTCGGGCAACAATTGCGCTCTATAAATCCCCAAGTTTACAAGTTTACAAGAGAGAGCCCTAACAGTAACAAACACAGCACACAACCCGTTTGAATATTGATCAAGTATTTTATTGATCAAGGCACTAGCTCACCTGGGATTAGGAATCCACTATTCTCATGGGTACCACAGTTGAATAACTTGTTCTTGTGATGAATACATAGTAGGAAACTGGCTCTGTAGATACTAAACCAAAATGAGGTATATTGTGCACAGAGTCCAGTGGAATCCCAAAGGTAGGCAGAGGTAAAAGTAGTTGGGCACCTTACTTTCTATTTGTGGTAGTGTGAGAGAGCAGTCTGGCTTTATCAGAGGGTAGTGTTAAGCATTTGTTGTACACACTCAATTAGCAAATTATTTCACACACTCAAAGACTGAACTCAGACCAAGTTTGTTTATATCAAAATATTACTTAGTTTTATTTCTATAACCAAGCCAATCCTGTTGCAGGTAAGTGAAAGAAATGCTTTGCAAAATTCATATGTAATCATTTACAATTGAATGCAGGTTCAAATACCGTTGATTGAATTTCAGGTTAGTGACTGTTTTGAATTCACTTTTCAGTTAATTTATAAATTACTTTACACGTTACTTATTGGATTACTTTTCAGATTACTTTTGCTAATCAGTGTGATATGCCTAGATAGTCATGTTTTACATCTCATAGAAACTACAGCAATTCAATCATGTGACATCCATGTCTTCGATTTTGATTTATTACTACTTAACTGTTTATCATGTTGAGTTCTGGCTAAATTGATGTATTATTTTTTATTGCAGAGAGTCAATATGTTTGCAGCGATTATGTGTCATTTTTTGTTTTTGTTTCAGTGTTGGGGTAGAGCACGAGTGTTTTGACGTCCATTGGCTTCATTGGGAAATGCATTGTGGGAGTTTGAGCCTTTTTGACAAAGTTTCCATTAGAACGGAGTGCAGTCATTGAGGTCACGTGACAAAATAGATTTTCCAGGTGCCGGTAATCATCTAGTGCATGAGGGGGTACTTAATTAGCATAGCGCACGTTAGCGAAGGACTATCATGAACATAACTAACAGCATGAGGTGATTCTGTTGCAGTTTGGCGGTTTTCTAAGGTAAGATCCTTATAGTATTGCAGCATAGAGAGACGGGTTGTGGGAAATATTTATAACATTGCTGGGAGGAAAGAAAGGGTTGGAAAGCAAAAACTAATGCTTGGCACACTGGTAGTTTTCATTAATTTGGCACAAGAGACATTTACGAGGGTGGTAATATGGGTGTATCTGTAGAGAGGCTTTGTTTTTCTCACTTTTTCATTGATACTGGGACTAGGGTGGTTAAGTGAGACGTTTTTCAGCATTGTTTATTATTTCAATGGTTGTTTTATGATCTGCTGGCTTAGTGGTTTCTTTTACTTTATTGTATAGATCCCTGACGAAGAGCCACAATGGCTCGAAATGCATTGGATATTAATATACACGTCTTTTCCATGAAATGATTGACTTCAACAGGAACGTGTTGTTGTATGAAGCCTGGATGGGCGCACAGCGCATGAGAAGATTTTCAATAAACTGTTTGAACGAAATCATGCTGTCTCCGCAGTGATTTAAAGAAAAATTCATAAATTTTGGAGAAACAAACGTAAAATATCTGGCATGGTGTGTTAAGTATGGATTACCTGGATTAATTGATATACTGGAGGGGCTTTTCCCACACTCAGCAGTGCGACAGTTTGGAGCACAATGAAAATGCTCCTGTTTATGTCTACTGTAGATATCACACTGAGACATCTACTAGATAAAAGATAAGTAAATCACTTGTAGTACATTTGCAGTTTTGTTAATGTTCCATATAAGTCAACTCCAGACTTGAAACAATTTTTAGGAAAAAGCAGTCAATGCAATCCTATGGAGGAAAATAGAGTTATCGGTTAACAGGTAAGTACTTTCTTGTGAGAGTTGGTATTCTGGGGTTAGAACCAGGGTTCCCCATGGGTTGAGGACGCACTCTCAGAATGCTCTCAGTGGCACCAGGGTGGCCGGGTGCAGAGTGCTGTGTCCCACTTTTATCCAAAGAGGGATAGGGGACCTCTGGTTAGTGGCTGCTCACGGGCAGGCCACAAGGTTGTGGGAGCAAAGCTCCCTGTGTTAGGCTCAGGGCAAAGGGGTACCCAAGTTAGCACTCAAAGTACACCTGCAGCAGCACAGGGGCGGCTGGGTGCCGGGTGCTGTTTTGGCATCTGGTGTCCTGTTCGATTTAATGGGGATTCTCCGGTTTCAACAAAGACTGCAGGCTCGGGGACAAAGATCTTCTGGAGGTGACCACTGGTTGGAAAGGTAAGTTGGGATGCCTGGGGATGCTGGGACACCCTCGGTTGTACCCCCAAAGGCGGTGAGACTTCCGGTGCAGGGTGTCTTTTGGCATCAGTTTTTCTTACCAGCTCCAGTCAGGTTGGGGGGATTCTCCAGAAAGAGGCTGCAGGCTTTGCTGGGAGATTCGAGGCAGGTCAGAGATCACCAGATCTCAGGTCAGGATTACCGGGGAGACCTCCTTGTGGTGTTGGGCCACTCGAACTCTGTCCATGGGCATCGGGTGCGGAGTGGTGCAGACTCGTGGATTTGGCCGGAGCCAGAGTCTGTGGGTAAGCAAATCCGGTGCTCTCAGGAGACAGAGTCTTTTCAGTGGAAGGCAGGGCAGGTCCTCGGGGTTCATGAGGTTGCTGGCTGAAGGACACACTAGGATTTTGCTTCTGCAGGTTTGAGGTGGGGACAGGCCGGTAGGGCTGGGGCCAAGTCAGTGGGCATCCTCCTCTTCTTAGCTTCGGCATGGCTCTTCGGTCCTTTTTCTTCTTTTCTTCTTGGTTGGTTCTTGTCTGAGGAGGCAAGGTTCTGGGTGGCCCTTAAATACTAGATTTAGGGGTGTTACAGGTAAGTAAAGGTTGGGACCAATGGGTCCCAACCTTTACTTACCCCCTATTATGTCACCCCCAGTAGGAGGGAGGCATATGCCTCACTCTGGTTGGCTGAGTCCCCCATCTGCACACCTCCCTTTCTCACTTGGTTTTCCCGCCGGTTCTCCGCCCCAAAGTTAGGGTCAGAACCGGTGGGGCCACTTGCTGGAAGCAGCAAATGGCCTGGGGAAGCTCACAAAGGTGGCAAGCCTTTGAAGCTTCCCCTTTGTGGACCCTGCCCATCCTAGGGGAGGAGGATTGACACCTCATCCGAGGATTTGCATTGTTTCAGACCCCCGAGAGCAGCAGGCTCTCAACCCAGGGGTCCAGAAACATGTCTGGTGATGGCAGCTGGTGAGCAGCCACTCAGCCTGGACACTAGCATTGGATCCTTTTTCAGGGGGCTTCTCTAAGATGCTCTCTGTGTGCATTTTTTATTAAATCCCATACTGGCATCAGTGTGAGTTTAATGTGCTGAGAAGTTTGATACCAAACTTCCCAGTTTTCAGCAAAGCCATTATGGTACTATGGAGTTCGTAATGATAAACTCCCAGCGCCATATACTTTTAATGGCATTACTGCACCCTCACCACTGGTATAGTGCGCACAGCTAGAAGAGTGACTGACCTATGCCAGGGCAGTGGGTTGTAGGGATGGCACACAGGAATGTGTGCCATGTCAACTCTTCACTTTGTTCTGCACCAAAAACTCAGCCTGCAAAGGCAGTGTGTGTGTGTAAAGGTACAGGGCCTCTCAGGGAGGCGCAATAAGTGCTGCAGCCCTTCCATGGCCTTCCATGGCCACAGTGCCCGTGGTACCTGTGGTACCATTTACAAAGGACTGACCGCAGGAACCCAGGGCACACTCAGTCAAAGCACATGAGCAGTTCAGCAAAAAGTGGGGGCAACCATGCAAAAAGAGGGCACTTTCTTACATACATCTTCATGAATATTCTTCACCTTATGAATGAGTTCCATAGCAGTAATTTCCTAGGAAGTGGTAGTGAGTAGTGTTGGTTAACCAAGGAAGTAATCCAACACAGGTCAAGCAAAGTACCTGTCACTGCAGACTTGAGATGTGAGGCAATAGTGCTTTGCTAAAGTATACAAGGAAGATCATGTATCTGTCTGGTCGAGGTCAGCAGATTGGGCACCTCTGTAAAGAGCCATGCTAGCAGCCATGGCTCTGGTGGGTTGAGCACAGATGCCTGCCTGAGGGTTTTTTTCTTGGCCAGGGTATTGCATATACAGAAGAATACCCAACACAAACTGGTACATTTGGTCACCACTTTGCCCTTTTGGCTCCAGTGAAACATACAGAGATAATCATCTCTGTTCTGTTGAGTGTGACAGATGTAGTATGTAATGCACAGATTGATGGACATTCATTCTCCTTGGTTGAAGGGAAGAAAGTTAGAATAGTGATAGAATGGGCCAAATGAAAGGCCGAAAACCACCTTGGGTAAGAAGGAAGGGTAGTGAGAATGATAAATGTATCCACAGTGAAAACTGTGAAGAGTGGATGAACTTAAAGTGCCTGATATTTTCTAATAGGGGTGGGCATAATTTGCTGTTGATTGCGTAGGATTACGCGGAACTACGCGAGGAGTGTAACCATGCATTTATAGCTATTTTCTGAGTGCAAAATGTCCCCTTCTGTCAAAAATTGACACAAGGATGCATTTTGCACTAAGAAAATATCCTTAAATGCAACAGAACATGACCAACAGCAGCCTGCAACCACCCGTGCTCTGTTCCTGTGTTCTTGAGTAGGCCATTTAGGTGGGGATCTTGCTCTAGCCCTTAGACACAAATAACTTGGCCTTTCATTTTCTGTAGGTTCATGTCCAAGCCCGAAACACCACATACAGTCATCATGAGTATCCAAAATGGACATCTTATTATTGCACCTTCTACGAGGATTGAAGCCTGAGACCCCTTGAAGAGATACTTGTCCTAGCTGATGTTGAAAGCTGATAACTGTGCTGTAAAATGAAGATAAAGAGCTCCAGAATGCATTAGTGTGGCATGAAAAAATAGTCAGTGCACTGGCTGGTCCCTAATATACACGGATAACGCACATCCCAGAACTACAGTCACAGGTAGAGCTATGTGCCACCTCTTGGTAGAACTGAAAGGTCACAGCTGGGAAAAACTTTTTCCAGAGCAGTCTGAAGCTTGCATGGAATATTCATAAGGTGAGAAATCTCCGAGGACGATATCTCCATCAGAATGCCTTCTTTAAAAGTGGTGTTACACTCTGAGCCTCAGTTCTGCCAAAATCAAAGAAATCATGTCACATCACTCCTGCTCTCCTATCACTTAATTAAATGGATACCTACTGAGGGCTCTTTCATAAAAGTGTACCTCATCAGAAAAGTATTGAAAGTGAACAAATCAAAATATCTAACAGAAAATAAACTTGTGTGTGGATCCTATTTTCATAGAAGCATTGATAGCCTTGCCCTCAAAATATTAGTTCATTTTCTGGCAAGGGTCAATGAAATAGAATTCTATACCCACCCAAACCAGAAATGGACCCACCTTAACAACTTTCAGAAAAAGCTACAAAAATGTTCATACTTAAATATTAGAAGTCCTCTACTTTGAATATGTGTCTAAGCACAGGTTTTTACAATGGTCCTACATGCCTTCCACATTCTTGAGCGCTTCACACTTTTCACATTATCCATACCTGGCCATCTCTTCCTACAGAAATAATAGAACTAAAGATCTGGCTTTAATCCAAACATAAACAAACAAACAGACACACACAAACGCACAATGAAGCAAGCAAAAATCGAATCAAAAATATCATATGACATGAAGATTGTGCCACAAAATGTAGTCATTACAAAAATATTGAAGAACAGAGTGTAGAAGGTAAGAATATCACTTGTTTAATGAATATAATAATGTTTTAAAAAAGATTGTTTTATATTATATTGTTTACTTTAATGGAGTTGCAGTGAAATTATGTTTAATATATACTAGTTACAATATTATTTGAGGTGTTAGCATTAATAACATAGCTATTTTACTTTTTTAAGATAGTTTGTAATTTTTAATGTACCATTACTTTTTTAAATATTTAATTAGTAATTTATAATTTAGTAGCAGGATGTTGGGTTTCTAGGGGAACAGGGCAGAAAGTTATTTAAATGATAAATATTTTTTATAAAATTATTGATTTGTTGATTCAGTATTTAATTGGTAATTATGTAAAGTATGTAATTGATTAATTGTTATTTTAAATCTGTATGTTTATTTTGTGATTGTTATATTTTATTTTTCAGCATACTAATCCTTCGCAATGATAAAGAAAGCATGGACACTCCGGGTCTATGTTGACCCGGAGTGCGAGTGCTTTCTTCATCATTCCAAATGGATTCTGCTGGTTTATATCGGCCACCGTACACCTGATTGCATGCCACAATTTGGGGACAAAGGCACCTGTGGGACTTTGCAAGAAGTGTATTTTTATTTTTGTATGATTTGATGACTTATTTATAATTTTGAAACGGTGTGTTTGTTTTGTAAGGGAATAGGATAGGAAGTTTTAAAATTGCGATTTTTTAAAATTACTTTTTATGCGAATTGCAGATTTACTAGGAAATTAATTATGTGAATTACATAACTGGTTATATTTTAATTAATGTTATGTTATTCACAATAGTATTTAATAAAATATATTTTATATGTATTATTGCTTTTTATTTTATTTGTTTTATTTAATTAGCATTTTACTGTTATTTTTGTTTTAGTTTTAATTTATTTTGGGGCTTGGGTTTATTTGTGGTAATAGTAATTGTAATTATTTTCAATGTATTTACTTTGTGTTTTAGTATTATTAACATTTATAAAGTTCATTTTATTTATTTATGTTTTATATATATTTTTTATTTTGAATAGGTTTTCATTTTTTTATGCTGTCAGGTATTGAAATGTTTTTTTTAAATGATGAGGAGTTGGAGTTGTGTATGTAACCATGGGGCACATGCATCAAAGAAAAAAACGGTCTGCCCCTTTGCGACCTTTGCGACCGGTATTTTTGCATTTGGGATGCCTCATCCCAAATGCAAAAATCGCAAATTGCGATTGCATTTAAGGAATCGCAAATTGTGATGCCTTGAATGCAATGCAAGATGGCATTTAAAATAGCGATTTGGCTATTAGGGTCCGCTAAATACCGAAAAATGAAACCTGATGGTATTTAGCGAAAACCTTGAAAAATGCACTAAAGTTCCAGGTTACACGCACACATTCCCGTGGGGCCTGTGTGCGCAACATGGGTGCACATATCAATTTCAGGGGTGCAACAGGGTGTCCTTTTGAGTACCTAATGGGTACTCGCAAATTGCGCATGCAATTCCCATTCATTCCTATGGGGATGTAGGCCCATAGGAATGAATGGGAAGCCATTCCTTAATTGCGAGTCGCAATTAAGGAATTTCTAGGAATTGCTATTTTTTTAGCGATTTTTACAAGCATAGGCTTTTGCAATTCCCTATTAGCTAAACCTTATTTTTCTCTAATAAGGAATCGCAAATGGCATTTTTGATGCATGTGCCAGCATATGTGTTACGGATGTGCACCATATATGTGCAACACTTTCCATGATTTTATTTACGTTGGAATTGGAATCATAAATGTTAGCACTTCAAAGTCCAGTTCTTTCCCTTCTGCTGCTTAGATTTGAGTGGGAATAAGAAACCTCACTCCTTGAAAGTTCAACACTTTCACTAATGTTGATTTAACTGGAGTGGGAATAATAAATAGAACCCTTCCAGAGTCCAACATAGTCCTTGATTTTGCTTACATTGGAGTGGGAATAGTAAAGTTTATCTCTCCAATGTCCAAAACATTCCCCACTGTTGCTTCACTTGGAGTGGGAATAGTACATTTAATCCCCCAAAGTACAACACTTTCACTACTGTTGCTTAGATTAGAGAGGGGGTAGTAAATCTAACCCTTCCAAAGTACAGCATCTTCTCCACTGTTGTTTAGATTTAAGTGGGAATAGTAAATTTAGCTCCTCCAAATTTCAACAATGTCCTAATGGGGCTAAGATTGGAGTAGAAATAGTAAATCTAACCACTCCAAAGTCCAACACTTTACAATCCGTTGCTTAGATATGAGTGGAAAGATGGAATCTAACCTCTCAATGCCCAACACTTCCCCTACATTTCTTGTGGAAATAGTAAATCTAACATTTCCAAAGATCAACACTTTCCTTGATTTTGTTGACGGGGTAGTGGAATAGTGAAGTTAATCCCTCCAAAGTCCAACATTTTCCCTACTGCTGCTTCCATTGAAGTGGAAATAGTAAATGTAATCCCTTGATGGTCTAACACTTTTGGTACTGTTGTGCAGATTAGAGTGGGAATAGTAAATCTAACCATTCCTAAGTATAACAATTTCCCTAGTGTTGCTGAGATGGGGAGTGAAATAGTAAATCTAACTAGTCCACCACTTTCCCTACTGTTGCTGAGATTGGAGCCAGAATATGAAGTCTAACCCTTTCAAAGTACACCACCTTTCTTTATTTTGTTTATGCTAGAATGTAAATAGTGAAGCTAATCCCTCAAAAATCCAATATCTTCTCTACTATTTCTTTGGATGAAGTGGGAATAGTAAAATTAACCCTTCCAAAATCCAACAATTTCACTATTGTTTCTTAGATTTGAGTAGGATAGTAAATCTAACCCCTCCAAAGTACAGCATTTTACCTGCTTTTGTTTACATTGGAGTTATTATAGCAAAGCTAACCCTTATAAAGTCCAACATGTTCCCTGAGTTTGCTTACATTGAAATGTTAATAGTAAATTTAACCCCTCTGAAGTACAACACTTCTCTGCTTTTGCTTACATTGGATGAAAATAGTAAGTATAACCCTCTCAAAGTCCAACACTTTCCCTGCTGGTTGGCATAGTATATCGAGCTCCTCCAAAGACCAACACTTTTTCTGCTTTTAAATAATCTGATGTTACTCATTTGATGTCCAACCCTTTTGCAAGCTTTGTATATTTTATGATTGTTGCTATTGTTTTATATTTTGTATTTTGAGCTTTATTTATTAGATTTGTTTATTTTAATGTTTTTTAATTAAACGTTTACGTTTTTATATTATGTTTTTATTTAAGTGTGATACATGTTTCTGTTGATATGTTTGTTAATTTTAATTTTTAATTAACTTAATATTATTAATATATTTAAATGGGAAATATATATATACTATTTATATATTCAATTTACAGCAATAATTATATTTATTTATATGATAATAATGATAATATTTTAATTAGATTATAGATATGTTTTTTACATATGTTTGTTCACTTTTACTTGCAAGTTATTTTTTATATTTGTAATTTAACATATATTCAAACTTGTGTAGTTATTGTTTTTATATTTAAAAAACATATATGTAAATTATGTACATTAATTTTTCAAATGTTTATTTTTAATTATATTAAAATTTTGGTATTCAATATTTTAAATAATGTACTTAAAATCATATATCTCAATTAATTTTTCTATATACTTACCTCTTTTTACTTTATTGTGTGCCACAATATTTTGATAGTTTACTTACAAAGGGCCCGATTCACAAAGGTAAAGTTAGACAAAAGTTTAACTTTTCAACTTTAGGTATTCACATAGGGCATTTACTACTCGTAAATGCCCTTTGTGAATACTGAAAGTAGTAAAGTTCGACTTTCGGTATTCACAAAGGACATTTACGAGAATTAAATGCCTTTTGTGAATAAAGAAAGTCGTAAAGTTAGACTTTCGTCTAACTTTACCTTTGTGAAACGGGCCCAAAGTATATAAGTTCAATGTTTTGTAGACAATATATATGAAACAATATTCTAGTGCCACAATATTGTTGTTCACATTACTCTGTCATACAATCGCCATTGGCACAGTAGCTGAAGCATTTTGAAATTAAAGTCTCTAACCTATGCTGTCCCTTAGTTTATTAGAGGTCAGGTTCAGATTTGTAAGCTATGTGAGTAAAAAGCTCATCTGTGCGCTTCCGTTTGAGGTTTATTAGTGGTTTTAATGATTAATGCTCACTCTGTAGTGCAAAATGCACCTCTCATGTAGGACATCTTTCAAGAGTTTATCTTAAAATTGATGTGAATTACTGGAGCATGACACTCAGTCAAGGCCTGACCTTCAGTGGTCAATGTGACTCCTCCATGCTCTACTACATCTAGTCTGACTTGCAAAGAGAGGAATATATTTCTCTTCATTCTCACAAAAACTTGACTGTCTCCACTTTTAATGTTTCAACCCTTGAAGTGTACAATTTATATGGAATATGTTCAGTGTTGCATTTAAAAATTAAGCGAGTTGTTGCTAATGTTACACCCTCTGGAGGTTCGGAAGCCATACCAAAAAGCGTATAGTTACTTCATGAATGGGATAAGGTAAAAGATACCGTAACATTCATTTCCCAAGCCTTATTATCCAGAAACCATACAGTCCCTGGAATCACTTTTTCCTGTTGAGTATCTTTATTCCCCATACTCCTAATGCATGTGTAATTACACACATTAGAAAAACAATTAATATATTCTATAAAAATACTCCATATGCACATTTTCCATGGACAGCTCCTTATGGTTTACTCTTTGATATCTTTATGGAGACGATCATGAGCAAAGATGTAAATTTGTGAATGTATACAACATAGTTGGAGGACCCTAGATAAGTGTTTCACTGAAAGCTCTGGGAGTACACGCAAAAACTATTGAATACAACAACACTGAGCATCCAGCGTCCTTTTGATTTAACCAAATGCTTGAATTTAGAGGTCACTGTAGTGGCCCCCAAATAGATCATATAAAAAAGAACAACTATTTTAAAGGGGAGCTTAGTGGTACCCCGAGAAAAGTAAAGGCTTTGAAACACCATTTGTGCACTCTCGAATGATGGTGCTACAAGAGTTATATTCCAAGAGCCAAAACCAATTGGACAATCAATGCCTAAGATTATAAAAGCAAAATAAATTAGCCAAAGCAATGTTTTACTAAAATAATTTTTCATACCCAGAATCTACTGAAGGAATTTAGAGTTATGAATGAATAAAAGGCACTTCCAGTTCGAAATTCTGGTGTAAAATCAATAGATCATTGATGTGTACACACATATTTTTCATCTAAGATCTCTTTTCTACTTAAAGCTATGGTCGAAGATCAGGCATCCCTGCTACTGTAAAAAAGAAATGTATTAACTGATAGGCACAAAGGACTATTTCCTACAAATTTTCAACCACTATCTCATTTCTGACTTTGGCAGAATACTAAACTAAACTTTGATCCTATGGACCACCTCAGAGCTGCTTCCACTAAAATATTACTAGAAAAATATGATACCTTTGTTTGCATAGTATGTCTGCTCTTCAACCAGTTCTTGATTACAGGGGGGTTGTATTCCTTTTACATTAAAACAAACTATATTTTTGTCCCACGAGCATGGCAGTCGCTCTGTGAAGAGCTCCGCTTCAAGAACATTGAATCTATCATTTCACCACCATTCCACTGAGCCATCTGCCCTGGGTTGAGATGTGTTGTGGTGGGGATCGGAGCACAATCACTTCTATGTTTGCCTGGCAACTTTAGACTCCTGGAATACCGAAATCGCAGTGCGGCCTGTGGCCGGCATTACCCGCACAAGGCAATCGGTAGCATCCTGGGGGAGGGCGACTGCACTTGAGCCGAGAGGAATGCTGGAGCCTGGACCAGAGGTGCCATGTAAGATGTTGATGGCCGTGCAAGGCTGCCAAACTGTGGATACGGCCTGCAGGGCCCTGGGCGGAGGGTGAGGCCCATGGACAACTGCAGCGGCCTACCCTAGGAGCTGAGTCCAGATCACACACGGAGGAGACACTGTGGAGTTTGAGGGGCTGGCCGCTACAAAGACATTGGCGCACTGGAGCTCCTGAAGATGGAGACGATTGCGCAGCTTCGGGCGGGTTGAACTGCGGTGGCTCCCTGTCTGCAACACGCTGATGAGTGCTGGGGGCCTCCCTTGTACATCAGGTGTGGTAAGGATTGCGGGAACCACCCTTAGGCTTGGGAGATCGAGGAGGGACCTGGGCCTCCCTACAAGGTTACTGGCAATTACCCAGGAATTGCCTCTGGAGTACTGTGGAGGGGATGTGCCCCCCATGAGACCTGAGGGACCTCGGTGAAGAGCTTGCGGCCTCATTGAACTATACATCCAGCCTGTTGGAGCCTCCTAGGTGCTGCCTGTCTGGACTGGTCGGGTATGGCCTGGGGGGATGAGACCTGCTCGGACTGTCCTGGCATGAGCTGTTACTGTGCTTGAAGACCTGTGAGGTGGGGTGCTGGCCCCAGGGCCGTTACTTGGGGCCCAGTTTGTATTAGGGTGTCCTTTCCTTTCCCCCTTGCTCCACGATTGGGGCCCGAGACACTGTGCTACGGTGACTTCTGGGAGTAACGCCCTTCCAGGCGGCGTCTGGAGCTCTGGCTGGGGCCCTACTTGGTTCTGATTGGTGAAGGTAGCACACGGGAGCAATGAGATTTCTTGGGGTTCCTTGCCATCCCTCTTGACAGCTGTTCTGCCGAGGTAGTGCATTGCTACATGGGGACCTGGAAGCGCTGTGGGAGGACATGGCCATCTTAGTGGGGAACCTCGCGCCTGATTGTACCAGTGGATTGGTGCGGTGTCTGCCTTCCAACAGTGGATCCCGTCTTGACACAGATTGTCTCCTGGAGACACCTCTCCCTTATAGCCCGGCCGACATGGTAAGTGACAAACCAGCCACTACAGCCTCCCAGCAAAAAAGGGATAAGTACACTATGCAATAGGCCCCTGTGCTGGGGGTCGGGAGAAAAGGGGGTGCTCCTGTGCCGGTTGAAGAGGTAGGACACTCCTATCTTACATGTCCACTGTTTGCTTCTGTTGACACCATGAAAATGTGCCTGACAGCGTGTAAATGTAGGATGCATATACTGTACCAGTTCTGGGAACCAATGAACAATAAGGCATATATTTTAGAAGAACCAATAATATCGCTGGTGTGCTAGATGTCCGCATCTTCCAACCTAACATAACTCATAACCAATAATTATGAAAAGAACTAAAACAAGACCGCGAGGTGTCAAATACACATAGCTTCCAGCATCTAAGATAGTATGTGCCGTTACAGTTAAGCCGTGTTAGGGGATACGCTTGATTTGTCGAAATATGGGTTGTTGTCTCTAGTGTGCGTTTAGTTGTGTGGTGTCCGAAATGTCCCATTGCGGGGGTCGCATCTGTGCTGTGATCTGAGGGGGACGTGAAGCAATTCCTCACTCCGATAGCTTTGCCTAAAGGTGCCCCGCCTACGCTGCCTCCCCAGTCCCTCCAGGCAACCTTGTCAAGTTTCCTCTCCCGCTCGCCGTGTCAAGGGAGCACGCACTCCCCCATCCGTCCCCGCGAGAGCCCTCAACATGTCGTCCCAAGCTTGTGCTTACGCAGCCCAGCTATTTCTTCTCTTTGTAGACTAGTGCTCTCCGCCTGTGCCCAATTCTCCAGAGATTTTAGCCAATGGGATACCTCCGGGGGGTTCCTGTGTCTCCATCTTTTAGTTATCAATCGCTTTGCGGTAATGAGGCCTAAATCGCGGAATCTGGAGCTCACTCTGTTGGCTTTTGTGCGTTTATAGAACCCCAGGATGCAAACCTCCCATGTGCAGGGCAAGACAGTATTAGTGCTGCTGGCTAGGGTTTCCGCGACCGTGCGCCAATAGACATGAAGCATGGGGCAGGACCATAGCATGTGTAGTAGGTCAGCGCCTGATAAATGGCATCTTGGACAGTCTGAGGTCGTGATGTTGAAGTATCTATTTATCTTATCTGGCGAAAGATACACTCTGTGCAGTATGTACGTTTGTATAAGTTTAAAGAGTGAGTTACGCGGTATGTGTGTGGCGCCAGCTAAGACACGTTCCCAATCTTTATCGGTCCAGGGTTGACCTCTGTCCTCGGCCCAGCTCGCCCTAAGTTTTTGCAATGGGTTCAATACATGTGTAAGGAGGGCCTGCACCAGCCAATGAATCACGTGTGTTCCCTCTCCCATCACATGTAAGTACTGTAGCAAGAGATGCGTTTGTGGTTCAGTCGACAGGTCTCCCCATGTTTGCGTGAATGTACGTATGAAGGCTGCGTGTAGGAGAAACTGACCTACCGGTAAGCCGGTATCCTCTGACAATGTTGCAAAAGGCAATAGGGCACCGTCTACATACAGATCCCCCAAGGTCTCCACTCCCGCCGTCGTCCAGGACGCCAGCTCTATGTCAGTTACAGACTCTCTACCTCTGGGCATACCCACCAGCGGTAAAATTGGAGCGTAAGGAACAGTGCCCTTTGTAAGCTGAAGGGTCCTACGGTAGCACCTATATGCTATCCCAAGGTATAGCTGCGTCGGGCGGAGAGAGGTCGCCAGAGGGTGAAATAGCCCACAGATTTGCATCCGTATCCATGAGTGTGTCTCCGTAGCGGTGTCTGCCAGGTGTCTACCACTGAGCCACTTTGCGACCCATTGCAGCTGCGCAGCCAAATAATATAATTCTAAATGAGGAACCGCTAAGTCCCCACGCTCCGGTGGTGCATATAATTTCTGTAGCGCTATCCTGGGTCGCCCCTTGTTCCACACCAAGCCCCTGATCAACCCCTCCAGCTCCCGAAACAGCCGTACCGGGACATACACTGGCAAATTTGCAAAATAATACAATAATCTAGGCAGTACTATCATTTTAGTGAGGGTGACTCGGCTCATCACGTTTAGTGGTAGAGTTTTCCAGAATTGCATCTGTGCCCGTATGGAAGTAATGGCGCGTGTCAGGTTGCCTTCCAGTATGTCCGCAGGGGACCTATAAATATATATGCCCAGGTATCTAAACATTGTCGGGTGCCAGTTGAGCGCGGCTCCGTTCATTGTTATCCCAATTGCGTCGACGCATTCGTTGAAGGGGTAAGCGCCTGACTTAGTCCAGTTCACTTTAAGACCCGAGACTTCCTCAAATCTGCCAAATATGTCGGACACCGCCTGCGGTATCTCATGTAAGTCTTTCATATACAACAACAGGTCATCGGCATACAGGGACACCGTATGTAGCCCATCTGCCAGGGGTATACCCCAGTCTGTGCCGCTTTCTCGTAGCATAGTCGCTAAAGGCTCCATCGCGAGGGAAAAAAGCAGCAGAGACAACGGGCACCCCTGCCTGGTTCCACGCCTGACCCTAACCTCGTCCGACGCAAGTTTGCCTGTGCGGACTCGCAATGTGGGCCGCTGATACAATAACTGTACCATTTGTAAATATCCATCCCCTAACTCATATTTACGCAGCACCGCTGCGAGATAAGGCCACTCCACTGAGTCAAAGGCCTTCTCCAGGTCGAGCACTAGGCAGCCAGATCGCAGCCACCGCTGCGTTGCATATTTCTGCACCCTGTATAACCTGCGGATATTAAGGGAGGTGTTCCTGGTTGGGACAAATCCGTTTTGGTCACTGTGAACTAGGGCCGGCACAAATGGAGACAGACGCCTAGCCAGGGTGGAAGCAAGGATTTTGTAGTCCGTGTTTAACAAGGCCAGTGGGCGATAGGAGCCTAAATCTACAGGGTCTCTACCTGGTTTCAGGAGGGAGACTAGCGTCGCCTCGTTTTGTGTACGCGTGAGAGTGGAGCCCTCTAGGGCCGCCGCATACACTCGGAGCAGCTCTGGTATTAGCATATCGGAGTACGCTTTAAAAAATTTGGCCGGTAGTCCATCCGGACCTGGGGATTTGCCGTTCGATAGCGAGAAAATACTCTCTCGCATTTCGTCTGGCAGTAGAAGCGCCCCCAGCTCGTCCTGCTGATGCTCCGCCAAACGCAGCAGCACCAAAAGCGCAAGGAACTCCTGTATATCTATGTCTGTGGCCCGCAAGCGAGACTGGTACAGTGCGGTGTAGTGCTCTACGAATGCCGCGTGTATATCTGCCTGAGTGTGGACCATTACGCCATGTATGTTTTGTATAAACATCACGGGCGCGGTAATTGTGTCTTGCCGTATCAGCCAAGATAGCAGCTTGCCAGATTTGTCCCCCATGTTGCGCGCCGAGTGTGCTGCGTAGTTCAGATTGCGGAGTCGTTCGAGCAATCTGGAGTGTTCTTCTTTGGCTCGTGTCAGGGACCCATCTCTGCCCTCTATGGCTTCCCCCTGTCCCCAAAGCAGATCAGTTTCAATGCGTGTGAGTTCCGTTTCTACTTGTTTTCGCATACCTGCCTGCATGCCAAGACATTCGGATCTCACCACTACTTTAAACGCACCCCATTCTACCTGGGGCGTCGTAGCGGTACCAGTATTTTCTTCGAAGTAGTGTGCTATATGTGTGGCCAGCAGGCTCCGGAAGGGCCCATCTAATAACAAGTCTGGCTGCAACCGCCAAGTCGGAACCGGTGCCCGGGAAGGTTCCCACCGCATCTCTAGTAAGTGTGGATTATGATCTGAGTGTGTCCTCCCTAAGTAATAAGCCGCGGACACATGTGGAAGCAGTTCCTCAGAGAGCATGTACCTATCCAACCGTACATGTAAATCGTGAGCGCCAGAATAGTACGAATACACCCTGTCCTGGGAGTTGCGATACCTCCAAACATCCCTTAGGCGCCAATGCTCCGCCCAGTTAATCAGCGCCTTCATGGCTGTGTGTGTGGGTGCGCCCGGCAGGGACGGGAAGGAGCGATCCAATGTGGAGTCAAGTACACTATTGTAATCCCCCCCCAGCAGCATAGGTACATCATGCCAATGTGTCGAGATGCTTCATTGTGGAGCAGGTGCACAGGGCATCAATTCCCAAGCCTACGGTCTGTGCTTCACCCAAGCCGTTCATTGTATGTGTACTCAACTACATGGAGAGAGATGCTGTCCTTCAAACTGCCCACAAGGCTGGCCAGTTGACTTTCCAATCCTCTCTGGTGATGATCTTCCAGGATTATGCTTTGAAGGTAGAGCAGCAGTGCCAGTTCTTTCAGGACGCTAAACACAAACTAAGAGCCATGAGGCTTACATACATGCTTATATTCCCGGCCAGCCTGAAAGTAGTTTTCCAAGACAGGAGCCTGTTCTTTGACTATCCTCAGGCGGTGTGGGAATGGATTGAGGAGATGCTTCCCCAAGCATCAAATGGCTGCTTCTTTCCCCGAGAAAGGGTGGAGGGCCCAGAGGGGTGGTGGTGGCCTCACACAAAGGAATGGCGCAGGACCCTGAACAACCATTCAAAAAGAAGAAATCGAGTGCTCGTTCATCGGGTCTTGATCATGTGACCCCCTAGAGATCCCCGCTGCAGGAGATGGACATTCGACAATGTCATCTCTGATGACCTCCAGCATGCGGCACCTGCTGCACTGTGCTGCTCTTGGAGGGCACTGTTTGAGAGTGCTACACACTTGTTTTAATGCTCTGCTCTGCTGTTCTTGGTCTGTACCCTCCATTAGGTTCATTCTTTAGGGATCATTTGTGTTTTTGGGGGGAGGGCAGAAGGGGTGATACTGCTCACTCGACTACCCTGTTGGCGTCAATCCCTAGTCGCACCATGACAGGTACTTCCTGTTCATGAGGTATGGGGGAGGGTGTTGAGGGTGGGGGAGGTCTTGGGGGTTTGTTGAGAATTTTGTTTTGTTCAGGCATGGGAACCATGCTTGCAGGCTCTTGAGACATATCTAGGATTTAGTAACACTTAACAGTTCCACTGGAGTCATGAGTGATCCCTTTCATCTGCCTGGCTCCACAGGCTCACTTAGTCCTGAATACACTTGCGCTTCTGTCCTGGAACGTCAGCAGTATGTTGGATGAAATAAAGAGAGTAGCAGTGCTCAAGGTGACCCTCCGGGTCAAAGCGGATGTGGTTATGCTTCAGGAGACCCACCTGATGGGCACTAAATTATTCTTCCTAGCTCGTGAGGGCAACACTCAAGTTTAGCACTCTCGGTTCAATAGGGAACCCAATAGCACGGCCATTTTGATCCAAGGCCGCTCCCCCTTGGTGGTACCTAGGATCTGGCACATGGGCTGGGTCATTTTGTGGTAATCACTAGCACACTCCACGGATGACCCTCTCATTGTGTTTATTCCCCTCACTCGCCTACTTCGGAGTTCCTCTGCAAACTCGGGGACCTGATGTGGGAGTTGCCAGATGCTCCGTGGATTATGGGCAGTGATTTTAATGGGGTGTGTGATGCGGCCCTGGATTTCTCCTCAGCTTGATCGGGGGCTAGTCATGGACCCACACTCCTGTCCTTCTTTGCACAGAACTGGGGCCTGACAGATGTGTGGAGGGCCCACCATCCAGCGAAACTGGTATACTTCTATTTGGGTGCCTACCGCTCCTTCTCTCGCTAAGATTACTTTATCATGCATAATCGCGATGGACATCGAGTTGTCGCTGTTGAATCAATGGCTCCGGGGCTCTCTGACCACTCGCCAGTATCGCTGAGACTGGTGTGGGATTTGATGGTATCGGGAAGGAGATGGCGACTAGAACGTTGGATTCTTCAGAAGGATGAATTTTAAGAGATGAGTCAGAATACGTGTCAGCAATTCCTTACTGATAATAAGGTCTCTGTGACTTCCAGTGTTTCATTCTGTGAGGCTCAGAAGGACACGCTTCGGGGGTGCATCATTAGTTATGCTAAGGGCCAGAGAAACAGGAGTGAACGGAAGGTCAAGGACCTGGAGGGCAGCGTGCTGGAGTTGGAAAAACAATATCTGTCCACATGGCAAGACTCTTTCCTGCACAACTCACTGCATGCTCAAACCCTGCTATTGCAGGAAACTGCACAGGAAGCAAGGGAAGCCTGGTTAGGCACATGCAGTAGAGTATATCAATGGGGCGGCAAGTCTAGCAAGACACTGCGCTGATTGTGCAGCCCCAGGGAGGCGGGGCCCCGGTGGCCTATCTAGTGGCAGGGGACGGCTCTAGGATAACTGGCAGCAAGCCCATTGCAGACACGTTTGGGGCATAGTACCATTCTTGTATGGTGCTGACCCACTGAGCCCTCGCGAAGACCTGTATCAGTTCCTATCTGATATCCCGTTGCCCAGCTTGTCTTTGGAGGAACGCAAGTTATTGGAGGCGGATGTTACAAGTGGCGAGCTATGCGCTGCTCTGGCCCAGCTTAACGTTGCTAAGGAGCCTGGACCTAATGGTTTCCTGTCTGCGGTTAGGTGTCTGGTGTGGCCGCAGACAGGCTCGCTGTTGTTGGATGTATTTTGGGGGGCATTGGTGAAGGGAGAACTACCCCTCAACTTTCGGACAGCCAAAATAATTGAAATTGCAAAGTCGAAGCACTCAGTGTGGCGATTTTCATCCCATCTCGCTTTTGAATACAGAGGCCAAAGTTTGGGCCAAGATGTTAGTCGCCCGCTTAGCAGGGGTTATCCCTTGATTGGTCCACCCAGATCAGTCTAGGTTTATGCTCCAGCGTGCTACTTGGCAAATCTTCAGAGAGTGCACAATGCAATAGCCTTGAGTGAGTCACAATCTGGACACAAAGCTCTTTTATCCATCAACTTCCGAAAAAGCCTTTGAGTCAGTGGATTGGGTATTTCTGTTTGCCCTCTTGTCCAGAGACAGCTTAGGTCCCAAATTCATACAATATGTTTGGCTTCTCTATACTGGCTTGGTGGCCAGGGTAAGGGTTGATGGAGTGGCATCAGATTTGCTTCAACTAGAGCGGGCACCCAACAGTGCTGCCCCTTTCACCTTTGCTCTTCGCATTGGTGATAGAGCCCCAGGCAGCTTAGGTGTGGGTGGATGCACTCCTGGAGGGCTTCTGGTAGTCAGAGGGAGCTTGCAATAAGATCTCGTTATATGCCAATTACATTCTTCTGTTTCTGGCTAATCCAGATTTGTCTGAGCCACAGTCGCTCAAGATTCTGACCTTATATGGATCATATTCCAGCCTTCTGCTGCATGCTGGCAAATCAACCTTATTCATCCGCGCCCAGCTGTCATGCCATGGGCGTCGGAGTTACAGGTCTTTTCTCATGAATTTAAGTACCTCGGAGTTTATGTCACTGCCGACACAACAAGGTCCTATGAACAAAATCTGGCATCACAGTTAGTGCGCCTCGGCATGAGATGTCAAGTTTTGATCCCCTTTACCTTTATTTCGTTTTGGACAATCAGCCATCTTCAAGATGGTCTCTATCCCCTTCTCCTTTATCATCTGCAGAACTACCCATTCCCGAAAATAAATGACTTTTTTAAGAACGTCAATGCACAGATTAGGTCTCTGGAAGTGCGGAATGCCTTGTATAGCCCTTGGAAAGTCTTACAAGCCAGCCTTTGAGGGTTGAATAGCTACGCTGGATATGCTTCTATACTATTGGGCAGCCCATCTGTTGACTTTGAATGACTGGTTGTTCACAGGCTTTAGTGATCCATCTTATGCTGCAAAGGGATGGATACTGGTAGATCGACAGTTTTGCTCATGTGCTCCATGGGGGGCTATCCCAGCGAATCTCCTACCTGCTACGAGGCTGGTATTTGAAATTTGGAATGCAGCCGTCGGGAAGGTGGGATGGGCAGACCGCTTTACTTTGGAGACTCCATTATGGTGATGTACTAGAATGCCATAGGTGGTCACCTTGCTGGGCTTTTCAGCCTGGGATACTATAGGCATCTACAAGGTAGGCGATGTTCTCAGGGGTGGGACGCTTAAATCTTTCTAGGACTTGCACGATGAGTTTGACTTGCACCGCACCCAGTTCTTCCATTATCTCCAGCACGCCCTCCTACCCACAATACAATCACTAGACACTATTCTTGAGTTCTCACCATTGGAAGCCAAAATCCTGCTCACGCACCTCCGTGAGCACTAGCTGTCAGAGCTCTATAAAATGCTACTGAGCATCATGCCAGGCCAGCTGGTGGGGGGTTGTACGACTTCAGAGGGAGACCTGGGCCTGTTGGAAGATGATGATTGGAGGGAGGAGTTGGAGTCTCCTCGAGTGGCAGTGATAGCATCCCAATTTTGGCTGATTCTCCTAAAGGTGCTCCATAGGGTGTACTTCACTAGAGTCAGGTTTCACAAGATGGGCCTCATACCAATGGGTGACTGCCTACGATGCGGTGATCCACAGGGTGATCTGCCCCATACATTCTGGTACTGACAAGGGTTGGGTCACTACTGGGGAAACGTGCTGAGACTCGAGGGAGTGCTGGGATGGTCTGTCCCCCGGGATCCCAAACGTATACTTCTTCACATCACAGATGACTTGGGAGGCAGACAATAACAGAGGGCACTCCTGTGGAGGGGATTAGTTGTTGCCAAGAGACACATTGCTAGGGCGTGGAAGAAGGCGGAGGCGCCTGCGGTGGAGGCTTGGGCACAGGTTATGGACCATTGTATGGAGCTAGAGTGCCAATCTATCTGTCACTGGGATGTCCCCAGAACCAATTCAAGATATGGGGTGCCTGGGCGGAACACAGAGAGATCCATCTGGAACCACATCGGGACAGGCCATGGAAGGCGGAGGGGACACGAGGAGCACAGAATCCTTTAGTTCCACTGTATGATCATAGGTGATGGATTCAGACATTTTTATTTCAATTATATTACGCTGTTGTGTTTCATTTTTACAGTACTGTGGTGTTGTATATGGATGTTACGCTGAGCGCACTGTTCTCGTTTATCTAAAACTCAATAAAATGTTTTTTTAGGTTTTTTTAACGATATTGTCTCCCTGATTACATAAATTGTCACTGAACCCTAACAACCAATTTTGCCCAGCTCCCTCCTTTGGTTAAAGCTCTTGAAAAAGCAGTAATTGCAGGAATTTAAGTTTTTCAACATTGTCTTGTTTGGAACTCAGACCAGCTTATTCCATAATCAAAGCAAAGAAAATATGGTGGAACCAGCCCTTCATGAACATTGCAGAGTTTGTGGGTAGTTTATTTGCTCTGATTTGTTTAATTAAACCTTTTGTTAGTATGTGACACCATAGACTCCCTTTGTGAGGCACATCTATCTGCGTGGCTGGAGTTGGCTGCCTGTGGTGAAATGGATATAGGGCCTGGTTGCAAGATAGGCCCTGTCACCAATCCCATGCCTGGTATTGCCGAAAGCTGTGTGCAGCATTGGTGGCCACCTTCAGCCATGGGAAGCAGGGGTGACCACCCACATGTATTTGGCTGTGTGGCCAGGCCCCTTAGCATGCCCCATACTATGCACAGCCAAAGGCCACTCGCAGTTGAGGGTTAGCTGCCCACGGGGAGTTGGTTGCAGTGCCTGTCCACACGTCAGGCCCTGCGGCCAACCCCATGCTGAGTAGGCCGAAGTCACCCTCACCAAACACTGGTTATGACCTAACATTACATTACTCATGGTATTTTCTATGACATTATATATGACATCACTGACAACATCTGAAATGAGATTATTGATGACAACATTGTGCATGACGGGCCGTGGGTTTTAGATACTTCAGTTAATTATAACTGGTGAATTTCAGTGTCTTTTTAGTATAAAATGTTAGGTTAAAACTGACATTTCACCGATCTATAACGCCATTGTAACCTTTGTTTTTTAAGAGATTTGCTAAGGTTTTATTTATGTAAAGTAATATATTGTAACAATTCCTAACTATTATGTCACTTTAACATTTGTTTTTTTCAGTGAATAAATATATATGTAAAGTAAAACAATAAAAAAAACAAGATAACAAAAAATTGGAATTGCAAGGATCACAGTGTTTTTGTCAAGAGTTTTTGCATTTGCAAACGGGCCGATTCTCTGAATCGCCCAGTTTACGAACGCAAAAAATGCTTTTGACATGTGTCAAATCTTATTTTGTTACTCGGTAACCTGTTACCGAATCGCAAAATGGATTTGCGATTCGGTATTTGGAAGGGGCGTGTTTAGGGCGTCCCTTCCAAATAGCGAATTCTAATGGTATATATGAATGTTTTGTGACTGTGAATGAGGTGGCAAAACATTCGCATTTCACCACCAACTTCAAGTGCTGGTAACCCATTTGTAAATGGGAAGGGGTCCCTAAGGGACCCCTTGCCCTTTGGGAATGGCAGTGAAAACTTATTTTCAGAGCCTACAGTGGTCCCACAGACCACTGCCTGCTCTTGTAAAAGGAAAAGAAAACTTTTCATTTTTCTTTTTTAAATGCAACGTGTTTTCCTTTAAGGAAAACGGGATGCATTTTTAAAAAAAGTTTGCTTTATTGAAAAGCAATCATGGACATGGTGGTCTGCTGACCCCAGCAAGCCACCGTCCCCGTGATTTTAGCGATTCCTAGATTTTTTAATATTCCTGAGGTAGGTCATTTGCGAACTCCTTGGAATCGCAGAAAGTGTTCAACACACTTTCATACATGTCGTTTTGCAATTTCCTAATTACGAATAGCAAGGATTCGCAATTAGGGAATCACAAAACCGTAACTAGATACATCTTCCCATATGTCACTGCTTCCATTCCAACCTAACCAACAGTAGGGAAAGTATTGGACTTCGGAAGGGCCAGATTTACTATTTCCACTCCATCCTGATCAATGGTAGAGAAAATGACCATTCCATCCACAACTATCCATTTAGAACGTTCCAGCCATAGGACAATAAAATAACCCTACAACAGTCACATTAACTATTACCAGTCCAATATAAGCACTAGTAGGAAAGTGTTGGACTTTGCAGGGATCAGATTTGGTACTCCCACTGCTACCCAGTGGCGTAGCAAAGGCCCCCGCAACTCCCGCAGTGCGGGGGGGCCTGAGCTCCAGGAGGGGCCCTCAGTGCAGTACCCTGGCCTGAGAGCACCTGAGTCCTGAAGGGGGCCCCTCCATGTACTTTGCAGGGGGCCCCTCAAGTTTCGTTACGCCACTGCTGCTACCTGAGCAACCGTAGGGAAACCGTTGGACTTTTGAGAGGTCCAACCTGAGCAACATAATCGAAAGTGTTAGGCTTTGAAGGGGTTTGATTCACAATTCCTACTCCAACATAAGCAACCAGAGGGAGTAGGGAAAGTGTTGGATTTTAGAGGTGTCAGAACTACTATTCCCACACCAGCAGTAGGGAAAATGTAAAACTTTAGAAACCTCCTATCCTATTCTCTTCCAAACCCAACAATCTGTCAAAGAAATTGACCTAACATAAAAATAAACCTTAAAATATATTACTAAATAAAAAAAACATTCTGATATAATTTAACATACTTAACATTAAATAATACCAACTTGCAACACAAAAACTAATAAAACTCAAGTAAAAAAATGTACCACCATACTCAAAAAAAAGAAATATGAAACTTTAGAAACAAATATTCAAGCCTTCTATTTTCAGTACCATGATTTTGTTGACATCATAATATTTTTGACACAATATTTGTATCTAACGATCTTGTTGAAACAATATTTTGGGGGCATACCATTTGCGACATAACATGTAACATGGGAGCATATTTACTAGTAAAGTAGTGAAGTGTGTCGTTAAGCTGCTAACGACATGCTCCGTCACTTTAGAAACGCAGGGCTGCACCATATTTATAAGAATATGGTACCGGCCTGCATTTCCCCCTGCGCTGGTGCTATATTTAGCTGCCTAGAGCCAACAAAACAGGCACCCTTGCACCACAGTGCAAGGGTGTCTGCGTTGCAGGGGAAGATTGTTTATGTGCAGGAAGGTGTCGCTTCCTGCACATAAACAATCTTTAAATGGTGTTTTGTAACTTCTATGTGTGCTGCTCAATGCAACACACATAGAAGTTGCAAAACGTCATTTTTTTAAATTATTGTTTATAAACAATCATTGGTGTTTTGCTGTTTCCATGTGTGCAGCACAACGCAGTAAACATGGAAACAGCAAAAACGAGGAGAAATTAAACATTTCTCCTCATTTTGACAGGGAAGGCCAGGTTTTCCCTGGTCTTAATTTAGGCGCTGCCCCATATTTACACCACCCTTGTAAATATGGGGCAGCGTCAAAATCAGTGGGTGTTGCAATGGAACGCCCACAGCAACACCCATTGCCCTCCCCTTTCACGCTAAGTATAGGGTGAAAGGGTGCCTTGTAATATGGTGAAGCCCCTATCGTCACCACAACGTCCTGAAAAGTGACATTGTGGTGGCGATAAGGGCTTTTAAATATTTCCCATGGTACTACAAAAGCAGTCGGCCTCGTGATCTTGTCTTAGTCATTGATAAAATGAACGAAAGATAGACGGCATGAGAATAAGGAACTGCACCAAGTGGCATCATATGGCGTGACATAATTTATGGGCTGGACAGTATATCAGTATGTAAGACGTGTCATAGGCCCCAGCCAGGGCTTTTAGTGGGCCGGGTCTCACTGGTACTGAGCACTGCACTTTTTTAAAGGGGGCCTCGAAACGGGTCTCTATCGGGCTCTGTTTCGCCCCATGGCACAGGCGGTCCGTTTTTTTCAGGACTGCAGTGACAGGAGGCACATCGATGTGTGCGTGCTCACACTGCTCACTTCTCACTAGTGGAGAAGTTACGGCATGACGTCATGCCGTAACTTCTTTAAAGAGGGTAATTTTCTCTCTGAA
Organism: Triturus cristatus; assembly: GCF_964204655.1. NCBI lineage: Eukaryota > Metazoa > Chordata > Amphibia > Caudata > Salamandridae > Triturus > Triturus cristatus. Next base: position 177,701,149 of record NC_140580.1, on the reverse strand, counting down.
TTTCCCTTGTCTTTTTGAAACTCAGGAGTAGCAACAGTGTTGTGGTGTCACCAGGGCTTTAAGTGGAAGCTTTTTCAATATTATATACAAGCCATAGTTGCTGCTTATTTATCTTATGCAACTAACAACCATTGACAAAGCCAATAGTCCTGACTTGTTGTTGGTATGATGTTACTTGTTGGATCATATATCCGGATGCAATGACAAAAACAGCAAAATACAAGTCCGGCAGCACACTATGCTAAGCACAGATTTTTAGCTTAAGTGTTTTAAGCCACGCCCTTAATTACATTGACCACGCCCCTTTGAGAGACCCCGCCCCCCCCCCAGTGTTTTTCATCCCACTTAAAGCCCGATCACTGCACTCTTAAGAAGGCGTTCAGTTTTCTGGGCATGACACATTTTCAAGCTGATAGTTGACAAAAGTGTCAAGATTTGTTTGTATTCTACGAGAGTTTCTAACACTCATCGATCACCCTGCCTTGACCGAGAGGGATTATTGTCTGAGACCCTTCCTGAAAAAGGCATACCTTACGGACGGTTTTCAGTTTAGTTTCAAATATTTTCTGTTAAACTGCTTTTCCGACGATGGCCAGTCCTTACTCCCTCCGAGCACGCGGAAAGGTCGGTCCTCGCAGGAGTCGCCAGGACACGTCAAGCGCGGCTCGTGGTGACAGCCCGCCGCAGGCACGGTGACATGTTATGGTACCGCGGCTCTCAAGATCCCAGCGGCCCCAATTGTGCTGTCGGCTCAGGTCCTGATACAAATTAATCTGAAAGAAAGTGCGAAGCTCTGCCCGCGAAGAAAAGAAGGACCACTCTTCAAAGCAACCAGCGCAATCATAAAACTATTTCCAGCAAATGATGCGTGAAACATGCTGTCAAAAATCGCTGCCCAGTTTAGGAATTCCCAGTAGGCAGTCTCGCTCGGTACTTTTGTTAAGCGGCACGTGCACTGTGAAGTAAGTGTCTCTGGTTTTCAAAGCACTGCTTCAGATTGAAGAGAGCAACGACAAAGAGCAAAGACGCACTGCACTCTCTTTAAGAATATTCACTCTTCTCTGCACACGTATTTTATCTGACTTCATTACCCCCTTAAATGATTCAGTAATTACAAGTGCTGTAATGGGCGGTGGCGTCATTTGAATACAATCGTAAGTATGTCAGAAGTGACATCATATTTGATTCCTGGATGATGAACTGGCCACTGACCAATCTCCTTGTTTCTTTTGTAAACAGTCCTTGCTGCTAAAGCATCCATGGCCTTAATACTTTCATCAGCGGTCGACGTGGATTAAAAAAAGTATGGGAACTGTGATGCTGCATGCAATAGGGGTCAGGTCAGTGAGCGTGGGATTCGGGGTCAAAGTTGTGCCTAAAAAAACAAAATATGCTGTAAATTTTTGGGGTCTTTTACCGTGATGTAGATACATATTAAATAAAGCGCACCTTAAGTGAAAAATAAATTAAAAGAAAGATGTTACTCAGTGGGAAATGCACTAAAGTATGTTACAAAGTCTCTATTAGTTAATGCACTGCAGAGGTCTGTGTGTAACCAGCAGTCGCGGCCCGTGGAGGGAGTTCCGTGGGGCGGTAAGGCGGGGCGAGGAGGGGCAGGGTGGGGGGTTCTAAAAAACCGGAATATGGATAATTGCAGGTAAGTAAACAATTAAATAAATAAAACGAATTTCGTAGCGCTACGAAATTCGTTTTATTTTTTTAATTGTTTACTTACCTGCAATTATCCATATTCCGGTTTTTAGAACCCCCCACCCTGCCCCTCCTCCGCCTCGCCTTACCGCCCCACGGAACTCCCTCCACGGGCCGCGGCTGGTAACCAGAGAGCCACATAATTCAGTCTTGGTTGGTGCAGTGGAGAATAGTGGCTTGTGCATTTTCAGTACTACGAGGTCACAGCCTGTGGCAGAAAGCACTATGAATATATAAAAGTCATTATATTAAACTTGCATTACTCACAATATAAGCTAGATTGCTAGAAAATGCTCAAAAAGGTTTAAGAAGAAATGGTGCTTCCAAAATATAGATTTTAGTAATACCCAGACTGTAAGTAATGCAATTCTTGTACATAACTGTCCCTTCAACACTTCATCAGGGGTGGTCAGCGTTGTATGAATACAATTACAATTAAAAGCACACACTTCACAGCTCAGTTGTTAACTCTTTGCACTACTACTCAAAAATGATAAATCTTTTACATCACAAAGCTTCGATTTGGTCAATTAACCCCTTCCCCACTCATGACGGATCCGCTCCGTCATGAGCCACGGTCGCCGTGTGCTCATGACGGAGTGGTTCCGTCATGCTGCGGCCGTTGGCGGCCGCGCCGCCCACGCGGCGCTAATTCCCCGCCTGTGCGGGCGATTAGCGCAGTGGGCGGAGTCATGACGGAACCGCTCCGTCATGAGCACAGCTCAACCGCGGCTCATGACGGAGCGGTTCCGTCATGAGCACCGCGCCACCGCGCTGCCCCCAAACCCCCCCCCAGCGCTGCGGCGGAATTCCCGCCGCAGCGAAAGGGTTAAAGCCAGTAACGGCTCCCAAGCATTGTTTACATTTGCATATTACCTTCTACATTTGAAGACTTAACTAGTTGAGCACATTTGCATTTCTCTCAGGCAAGCAGGCACCCTGGCAAGAAGGGTTGTTTAGCTGTCTGCCCGGCTTCGGTTTCACAGCACAGAAGACTCACTTTATGACACTTCAGCTGGAGCATTAAACGATTAAAATTTATCGTCCCGGCATGGATGTCTTTTCCAAAAAAAGCAGGGAAACTGTTTTTCATAAATCAAAAAAGTATGGGCACCTTGTGTCCATCCTATCCCACCAACTTCCACCTCTGATTATCACGGCCTTTATAAAAGTATATGAGGACTCTGGTCTCAAAGTCATGCACATGGTGCTACCCCTAAAAAACCCAGAAGAGACCCTAAACATTGCTAGAAGACAAGACCTGATGACACCCCTTCAAACAGGAAATCAGAAGAAGCATCTAAAGTCTGGAACAAGTAGTTCAATATGGAGATAGCGAACAAAAAGGGAAACCTCCTGGAATGGAATAACTATAAACTTAATTTTGGGATGGGAAAACTAGATGCAAAATGTGTGAGGGCCTTCACATGAGTTTTTAATTGGTCTTAAACGCCTACGGTGATACTACTTCCATTCACTGTTTCAACTAATCCTTCGGGTTGTAAAACCAGACACAAAAATGAAAGCATTCAAGCTGCTGTTTTAAAGGAATTCTGTGGCACAAACAACCCAGGCTTAATAACCATGAACATGTCTGTTCAACAAAGTGCAGAACCAGTGGATCTGAAAGAATCCTCAAGGCTCTCACCAGCTGTACAGAGAGCCTGAGGCTGTGCTGGCAGACATTAAGGACTAAGAAGCTACTGTTAGTCCTCACTAAGGTAGCATAGTGGCTCACTGAGTTAGATTCTCAGTACTGAGATATGTGGTCACCTGCAGTTCACAAGTTTTATCCCAGCACAGACAACTCAGCCTTCCATCCTTCTGAGGTCAGTAAATTGAGTATCATTAAATTAGGAATTAGTCACACCTATTATCTACAGCACTTAGAAGCAGAAGTAGGTATGAAGCACTACATTTGATGTTTACATGTCTAACCCTGCCCATAACCTATGGCACATATAGAAATGTCAGTTAGTTGGAAACAACTGGAATCATTCTAGGTAAGCCATTGGCAACAAATTGACCTAGTTCAATTCCACTCTTAGATAAACAAAGCAACATATTGTTGAAACTTTAGTACCCTCCCACACAAGATGATTAGACTACACCAAATCTGATTCAAGACATATACAGATAGAAAAGGTGCAGATAGGAAGTGGTCTGGGAAGTGCACATGAACTTGGAAGAGCTGGTCTACATAGTCTCTTGGACAAAAGAACACTCCAGTGCCTTAACAGCTCAAATACTGAGGTGCATTTTGTGCGAAGCCAGGTCACTATTGCTCTCATTTGGGTATAGCCACCAAACAATTCATATGGTCTCCCTCCTAAATATACTATATGGCTGTGAACTGGCCTTCTTAGGCTTCACCTTTGTGATCAAAGGAACACATTCCATCAAAGCATGCTCAAGAAACTTCTGTCCTGCATCAGTCCAGTGACTGCAGAGAAGTAACCAGAACACAGCATCTCCCAAGTGTCAACTGCTGCAGTATCATCCAGACCAGACCTTCACAACAAACATATCCAGAAGCTCCAGTTACCTCACACCCAGGTAGCCAGACTGCACATGCATCTAGAAAAACTCTAGCACATAATTCCCCTTTTTAGATTCTATCCAGAATCCTCAGCTACAATGAAGTCTACCGAACTGAACAGATTCATATACAATGAACCAATAATGGAGGAAGGCTCTTCTGAGTACAGGGCCCAGATCCTGGCAACCCTTACCATTCACTTCACCAAGAGATAAGCAATTCAAAACCAGGAAGGAACTAAAAGGCTACCCAGTCCAGAAAAATCTCTGACTTCTAATTCAGCAGTATTGGAAAAACCCACCATCCCTCAAGGGCCGCTATTCCACCCACCTCTAAATTATGGGATAGACGTTAATATTCTCCCATATACTTTGACTTCACCAGGTTGTCCTAATGACTCTAGCCAAAAGGGTTAGGGACTAGTTTTGATGTTTTACTTTATTTTAATTTTTCAGTTGTTTAGCATGTTTTAGCTGATACATTTTCCTTTTTAGGTGTAACCTTGTTTGTACCTTAGGTGTTCCTTTTCAGTGGTGCCATTAATTTCTTCAATTCCTTCACAAGACATCCCCAGCATTTGTGGTGGGATTAAGTCTGAGCTCTTCCAGCACCAATGATTGATACTCGCCTCACTTGGGTTCTCCAACGCGGCACACCAACACACCACTGAGCTGCCAACCGTAAGTCCGAAAAGTAGTAACATTATAGCTATCTTGTCCTGCTCAATGCCCCTGGAGTGAAAACTCAAAGACTGATGCTATTGCAGTGTATGCAAGGCTAGACTGGGGGTCTTGTTTGTACCGTAACCTCTTTTGTGCTCATTCATTTCTCACTTCACGCACACCCTCCCTCACCACCACTCACCACCTGTGGTGGATTTAAGTCTTTGAGCTTGTCCAGCACTTCAGTTTGTCAGTCTAAGGGCTCTACAAGGAAGCCTTCTTGCTTGCCACTGTCAGTAAGTCATTGAATTTGGGCAGTGCTGAAGCTCAGCAAGTGTGTGAAACATTTAGCCAGTCTTCAATTCTCATCCTTACCAGACTGTTTCTTACAATGAGAACAATAATCCGTTTTAGCAAGCAAATGCATGATCTAAAGACAGGATTACTTCAGAGAATAACATAACCAATTTTAAATTCCCCAGCAAATATGGTCAAGGGTCAGTCTTCTTATTGGAATCCGACAAAAAATAAAGTTTTACTAAGGGAAGAAAAGCCTGCAGGCACTGAGACCAGACCAACTCACAGGTAGAGGGTAAAGATAAGCCTGTCCCAAGGTGAAGACTCAATACTCGATTCTCTCTTCTGATAATTCTGCCTTTTGAAGCCACAAAATCTGCATTGGGCATCATGAAAAAGGAGAGTGGGATATAAACATACGGCAATCAGTGCCAAAAGCATGATATGAGTAGAATTAAAATACTGTAAAAAAGTTCAAAATGCGTGAACTGAAATATTTTTATATAAAATATGCACATACACATCTGTAATCGAATTCCTTTGAGGTGTCTTTTGTGCAACCGAACTAACTGAACTAATTCTATTCAAAACTTAAAGTAATGAACCAGTTTCAGGTAATTAAATTCCTTGGTTGTTATAAACAAAGGGTAGACCCAAAACAGTCACTGGGACCTGGGTATCAAACAGTGCAATAATGGGCGGTCCCTGTGAAAACACACTAGGTACATGGACACATTGAGAACAATTTAAACAAAATCACACTGGTACTTTGGAAAGAAATAGGTTCAATGTTATTTAATCAAATTGAACAGTGATAAGTGCTGGTCAGTCAGTATGTAATTCCAAACACTTTACACAAGTGCCCTGCAGCAGTGGGAGAAAGGAAAGGGGAGGTATAAGTGCATCAAGTGAGGGTTATAAAGGTGAAAGAAAAAGATGGTGACTTCGTCATAATTACTAAATTAATTACAATAAACAGTGGCATGTGTAAGCCACAAAGAGTAATAGTCTGTTTAACATTGCCATAACAAAGAATCACAGTTACAAATCACTGTTGATAATGGTTGGCATAGAACGACAACACAGTCGACGTTTAGACCCCAAATTGAGAGTAGGCTGTTAAATTCCTTACGGCGGGTTCTTCCTCAGGACTAGAGTAAAGGGGCACCTGGGAAGAATGTGAAACAATGCTAAGTCTTAAGTTAAATGGCATTGTATGCTGCCAAAATAGAACTAAGAAGCTAAAATTTAAATTACCATGAGGCACCCTTGATTCTGGGTGTAGGAATAATAATGGGGCCCATAGGCTCGCCATGGTTGAGAGCGGAGGTACCTGTAATGTGAATAAAGTACCATCAGAGATAATCATCCCTATTTAGGATAAATGAAGAGGTAGAGACATGGAAGACCTCAAACCTTCTGTGGATAAAGTAGAGTGTCCTGTAATAGTCCAAAATAATATCAACCAATTAGCATGGACCAGGAGGTTCACTTGCCGCGTTGTGGGTTTCTATAAAGAAAAGGAGAAAGATCCCATATCAAAACCTGACTACTAAAACAAGAAAAATTTAAAAATACAAATTTAAGGTAGATTAAATGTCTATAAGGTGCGATGTGTGAGTGCTGTTAAAAAAGCAACCGTGTAGCAGTGCTCTTTATGCGGCAAATGCTCAGGGGGGCAAACTATCGAGGGAACCCGTTTGCGCTGAGCTGATGGCTGTAAGATCAATGTGGGAGGGCCGTGACCGCCTCTGAAAGAATGAGTGCTGTTAAAAAAGGCACCGTATCTCAGTGCTCTAGTAGTGGATGCCAAGGTGGAATGGTCTGGTGCTGGGCATCTCTGGCATAGTGGATGGGGTTGCGTAAAAAGAGTTGGGGCCTGTGTTAAAGAGGTAGCTGTTTCGCATGATCAAACTGTGAGCAACGTGAAGCTTTAGCGCTTGAACGGCGCTTCTTACCTGAGATCTCAAATGACAGTCTGTCTCTGTGGAAGGAGCGAAGAGACTGCCCGGTACCGGTTATAAAGCAAGTTAAATGTTAAAATGACGTGCACGCCCTCTGCTGTATAAAGCGGACTGAACCGAATCCTTACGTAGTCATGGTGGAAAGACTGCCGTCAGAGACGGCCAATCTTAAATAAATAAATGTATTGTAATCCTTACCGGTTGTCTAAGAGAAAACTCCATATTGGGTGTTAATCATTGGTTTGACATCAGTATAAACAACTGACTATTGAATAAATATTAAGAACGACGCACGTGGACCTGATGGGACAGCGTGCTAGTTCAAATAATATACAAAACATTATTACTCAGTAGAGACACGCACAATAGTCTCATGGTGGTGAGACAGCAAGGTGATCAATTTGAAGATTGAAAAAGCCTATATAACAGAGGCCCAAATATTATTATTCAAATAGAGACACATACAATAGTCTCAGGGTGGTGAGGCCGCAAGCTGGTCAATTCGCATCAAAGAATAACAAAGACAACAGTGGCTAAATGTCCATAAATTAAGCATACAGATACAAACAACAAAACATCGCGGAAGTGAGTGATATATTGATGATAGAAGGGAGAGATCTCTTAGTTTGATGTTGCAGTGTTGAAAGGACCTGACAAAAATGTTTCAAGATAGAGATGGCAGACTTATTAGGAGTCTGTGGTTAGACATGACAATTGTGCTTGGCTGGTATCAAGTTCATTAAGTCCCCCATGTATAGAATCTAATCTGTACATCCATTTACATTCACGGACATTGAGAATTGTTTCAATATTACCCCCTCTCGGACTTAGTTCAGCATTTTCCAAGATTAGCCATTTGAAATCCTCTGGACCATGGTTGGCATTTTTGAAGCGTTGGACCCGAGGGGCTCCCTGCACCTCGCATCTAATCCTACTCTGGTGCTGTAGTATTGGTGCTTTCACCTTCTGTTGTGTCTGACCCACATAGATTTTGTCGCAGGGGCAGATGATCCCATAAATGACTTTGGATGTATTATAGTTGGTGAAGGACTTGAGATCAATCGTGTGTTGCTTAAAGACAAGTTGTTTAGTCTGAATTTCCGAGGTGCAAGCCTTGCAGTATCCGCACTTTTAGTGACCCACAGTGGGAGGTAGATTCCACAGTGATTGAAAGGAAGGTTCCTCTGGGAGATCCAGGAGCAAACGCACAACATGATCCTTCACGTTCTTTGCTTTCTTAAAGTAATGCATCGGTACATGTGGTTGTTGAACATCGTCAGCTATCAAATTCCAGTGTTTGTTGACCACCTTTTTGATGGCGTTGCTTTGGGTGGAAAAAGTGGTAACGCAGATTAACCTTTGTGTGGAATCGCGTTCCCGTTCACTCGGTGTCACTTATCGCTGTTCAATCTGATTAAATAACATTGAACCTATTTCTTTCCAAAGTACCTGTGGGATTTTGTTTAAATTGTTCTCAATGTGTACATGTACCTAGTGTGTTTTCACTGGGACGGCCCATAATTAAATTCCTTGAGCATCTTCTTAGGGGAATGATTTTAAACACATATTTACCTAAAGTAAAAAATATCCCCAATAGATGTTTCTACTAAAATTTCATAGGTTTGTAAAACCTGATCTAAATTTCAAACAAATATGAATCTAAAAACAAATCACAAAGGGAAATAGTTAGCAATAATGATAACAAATAAATAACTTAGAAAACCAAGCAGAGTAGGTTGCTGTGTTCCACTTGTTGAGAATAAAATATATTCACGAAAACAAACAATATGGTAACTTTATATCTTTAAAAGCAGAATTGTTAGTAGAAAGTCTCCTAACAATTCTGCTTTTAAAGATAAAAATTAATTAGCTAATGAATGTTAATCCCAGCTAACATGTTTGCCACAGTATGAACCCATAGAACAAATTGAAAATGCTTGTCGTAGTTTTCGAGCTGAACTGTTAATGTACCCTGTCCTGGACAGCTGTAGGCGAGCAGAGGTGGCACAATAAAACATGTTTTTTATCAACCTGGGAGTGAGAATGGCTTATTAGATGGTAGCTGAAGGGCTGGTTTATGAAGTGAGTTGAAGAGAAGGATAGGATATTTGTGGCTTTTTATGGCGGTAATAATGTTGCTAATATTTACACTATTTGAGACAGTAGACACAAAACTCTGGAATATTGATCTGTACATCAACAGAAAGATTGATCGTTGAAATAAAACTCAAAATACCGTATTGATTACCTAGCTTTGTGTAAATGAAGCAATGCAATGATTTTTCAGGCCGAATCGTAGTCAGTGATTTTATGAGTGCCATCTGCCATCATCTTAGGGAAGCGCCATTAGCATGCTAGAAATGAAAATAAAGGATGTTTATGACATGCCTCTACAGGCACATTTAGTTAAGTAACAAATATTAAACCATTGCAGCCTTCATAGATTTGTTGTTCTTCTCCAGCATATGTCCAAGATAGACCATGTGTCCTCAGCTTCTTTTTGATCGTATTAACTTCTTCAGTTTTCCATATATGCCTCTTCTACGAGTATATTAAAATTCTGCTTCCGGACGGTTTGGGAAGCTTGTTTCTCTTGTAGTAGTTAAGTCGCACAGACTCGTTTGGGTTTCTTTTTGTCTTATCTTTCTCATCCTGCTGGGTGCTCTGCCTTTAGCCCTGGAATATGTTTCCTGTGATCCGCTACACTAGACACCAGCTGTAGGTCCAAACCTTTTCAGCCTCTAGTTCTGAACAAAAAAATTAAAGAAGATGATGACGGCCCTTACATAGCACATTGCTTTGTTTCGACATCTCTATATGTCGTGCCCTAGTGTGAGAGCAGTTTGATGGATGAACGTACTAAAGCGGTGGTCTCCTGGATCCGCTCTAACCTAGATTCAATACTCCTGTTGCACTTGAAGAACAAAGGGAAATCCCGCCTTCTTGCCCCATGGTTTACAGACATGGTCTTAACCTTAAAAAAACACTTCAAATGTTTTGAGTGGCTGTGGTGGAAGCATTATTCCCCTAATGATAAACAACAAAGATTGAAAGAGGAAATGGGAATTTATCATAGGACATGCAGATCCACCATGTTGCCTACTACTCAAATGAAATTGAGACTACGAGTAACTCTCCAAAAGAAGTTTTTCAGATAGTTCAATCCTTTTTGGTCCCCTCCGAAGGGCCACCACACCCCTCCATCTCTCAAGAGGACTGCAACAATTTGGTGGAATTTTTCTTCACCAAGTTTGGAACCATCTATTCTACCTTCTACAGCTCAGCCACATCCACTGTCCTACCACCATCACTAGGACTTCGACAGAAATTCTGACATCCTTTCAACCGTTAGAGCTCACTACCTTTGTGGCCCTAGCGAAGGCTATCAAATCAAGCACGCTTAACGACCTTTTACCACTGGGCAGATTTAACTCGGTGAGTGATGTGCTACAGTGAAAACACTACAAATGGACACCACACGAGTTTAGAAAAATAAGTAATCTTTATCTAAACCAAACAAGACCAAAATGACAAAAATCCACAATACAGGTAACAAAAATATGATCCTTAGAAGACAAAAATAGTTCTGTCTATAGTAATCTATGGATGCAACACTTTCAACACAAAATACCTTGGATGCGTCACAGTCACAAACAAAAACAGCCACAGGGAAGGTGATGTGTCGGTTCCTTACTCCCAGGGAAGGTGATGATTCGGTTCCTTACTCCTGGGGAGGTGATGCGTCGGTTCCTTCCTGCCACACAGGCTTTAATCATTTTGAGGCTGGACTAAGGCAATGTATTATACTTAGGAGCCATGCAGTCCAGCTCAAGCAGCTGCAGACTGTCCAGGATGCTGCGGCCTGCCTTTTATGCCCTATTCCTTGTGACGTTTCAGTCTCTCAACATCTGTCAGCTGCACTGGCTTCCTGTACGTCAGCGCACCAAACACAAAGCTCTCTGCTATGTATATAAAGCCATGCACCAGGCTGGCCCCTCAAACATAGCTCTTTGATCTGTCCCTATACCCCTAAGCGGGAATTACACTCAAGCAAAGCTAATCTGCCCACCGTTCCCAAAATCAGATTGGCAAATCAGGGAGGCCGGTCTTTTGCCTTTTTGGGAACAAAATTATAGAATGCCTTGCCTCATAAGATGCATCTGTGCAGCTCTTTTGTGCTGTTTCGGAAGATGCTGGAGACGTGGCTTTTGAATTCTAGCTTGTCTCTTTGGTCCTTGGTCCGCTGGAAACCTCCATTGGGGTATCCAGGCGTTTAGAAATCATTTGATTGATTGATAGATTGATTGAAGTGGAGACATGCACTTTAGTATTTTATATTGAAGGAAAAGTGGCAGTGTACAAAGAAAAAGAAAAGAGAAACAGTGTTGGTCTTAGCACCCATGAGCACCTACGCATGGCTGCAGGGCTTTAAGTGGGCCGGGTCTCACCGGTGCTGAGCACCAGTAGTTTTTTAAAGGGGGCCTCGAAACGGGTCTCTATCGGGCTCTGTTTTGTGCCCTGGCACAGACGGTCTGGGTTTTTTTCCCGGACTGCAGTGACCGCATCAATGTGCGTCTGCTCACACTGCTCTTCTCACTAGTGGAGAAGTTATGGCATGAGGTCATGCCAGGTGAGCGTTGTAGGAGAAGGGAAATCCTTTAGAGTCATTTTCTCTCTGGATTTTCCTTTTCTTTTTGATACTCAGGAGCCTCAACATCGTCGTGGTGTCAGCAGGGCTTTAAGTGGAAGCTTTTTCAATATTATATACAAAAAGCCACAGTTGCTGCTTATTTATCTTATGCAACAACCAACCATTGACAAAGCCAATAGTCCTGACTTGTTGTAGGTATGGTGTTACTTGTTGTATCATATATCTGGATGCAATGACAGAAGCAGCAAAATACAAATCAGGTGACACACTATGCTAGGCACAAATTTTAGGCTTATGTGTTTTTAAGCCACGCCCTCAATTACATTGGCCACGCCCCTTTGAGAGACCCCCCAGTTTTTTCATCCCACTTAAAGCCCTGCGTGGCTGAGAGGCCACACACGGAGGATTACAGTCAGGCACGAATTAGCAATGACTATGAATGCCCTGGTTATTCTTATGGGCTTTACGTCATGTGTAGTTTACGGCATGCACGAGGATGAGTGTGCAAGTAAATACACAAACATTTGAAAAAGAGGACACTTCTACTTTACACATTTTCCTTCCCCGTGCCAAGCTCCCCTCTCTGTTTAGTCTAATAAAGAATCGAGGGCGCAGAAACGCAAAAACCTCAACGCGATTTCCCCACAAGATTCTCAGCAGGAAAAGTCCACAAATGCACCCTATGCCTGCTTCCCATGATGTTGACCTATGGATTTTGTGAGGTTCCGGGTCATACCTCGCTTGCTGGACCGAGTGCAGACCCATGCTGGGTGACCTTGTCCTGAATGGTCCAGCTCAGACCCAGATGAATCCGTGCCGGGCCCACTTTGTTGTAAGTTTAGTTCCATCACGAGCGTGCACTTTGTAGCTTTTATTTGTGTTGCTCAGAAGAACAACTATGTTAAAGGAGAGTGTTTTTTAGACATCCAGTTGCCAAGGAGTCGATGGTGTTTGTTGTAGGATTTAGTAATTAAAGTAGGACATGCCCTCTAGCCGCCGCCAAGGCTGGCAAAGGCTATCGACGCAACTTCACTATAAATAACTCGAGAGGGGCATTTCTCAGCGTTACAGGTTTCCCCGGAGGACTGCCTGAGCAAGGTGACTTTCCAACTGTAAGAAAAATGCCAGTTTGTAGTTGGAGGGTGATAGGCATTGATTTTTTTCCCTCTGGAAAGCTGTTTTCCTTGCTGAAGAAATTATACCAATAAAGGTTGTTGCCGCTGACTTGTTTTCTTGAAGCAAACACGAGGCTTTGAGGTGTTACAGGTGAAACTCTGCTGGGAGCTGCCGTCCTAAAGTCCTAGAAATGCAGTTTATGCTGCACGCAAAGAGAAGATAGTTTGTTATTCAAGTACCTATTACAGGTCAATGCAAAACCAAACACAGATACTTGGCTAGTTGTACAGGGGATGAGAAGCATGCACAGTTCCATGTACCTAACAGGCAGTGGCAGAAGGGTCTTGGCATCAGGTGAAGCAAGCAATGGTAGTTTGTGAGAGCAATGGTAGATGGTGAACTTTGAAAGTGGTGGGGCATAGATATGTAATTGAAATAGGATCAAATCATTGAATGAAGCCAGTGAGACAGACTTCCTCTTGAGGGCTTTGTGGATTCTGCTGCTGACAAAATTTAGAAGAAACAGGGAGAAATGGTACATTTTCCAGCAATTTTCACATAAATTAGTTAAAAATACAAATTTATGGATGCCCATATGCAATTCATTTGTCAAGAAGCCTTATTAATATCATAGATCTTGGGGGACTCGCACCCCAAGATAAGATGATAAAATGCTGGCAAAATAATAGATTTCCGAGCACAATAATCTTCCAAATTGGCAAATGAGCTGCTTTACAAGCAAGTACCAAATCTCATTATGCAATGGCATATGACCCATTATTTTTCAACACCTATATTGCATCATACTTAACTATTTTTTTTTCTGCTGGTAGATTCTCAGTTGTATGTTATGCGGTATGTACTATAATGAGATAGGATGGAAAAATCAAAAGGAATATAAATCTCATATTCAAAGGCCAAAGACACCAGAGCTAGCCCAATTCTATAAGCTAATAAAATACTCTACTGATTAGTTACAGGGGACTTCAGGAATCAGTCAGTTTACACCAACTATACATTATCAGGTCTCAGACCACACTCAGGATAATATCATTAAACGCTTTGTAAATATCAAAAATGTTAAGGAAGTACCTCCCGCAAGCCAAAGAAAGAACAGACATAGCAAAATGTCAATGTGAACCAAAATCAGCGACAAGCCTCCTAAACTGTCAGGAATTCTGACTTTAAAATATATTTTATGAATGCAATCATTTTGCCTGAAACATGGCTTGGCAATTCCTGAAAATACATACATTGCACATTAAAGTACAGAATTATCATTTTATATGAAGTTGTTTAATTTCTCCAGATGCTTGTAAATTTCACCAAGAGTATAGATGTACTACTGTCCCTCTTGGAGAGAATTTGGCTTTCATACCCTGTTCATATCATCAATTACCAGGAGTGCCCATCATGCGCCATGAATTGTCACCACCATTATGGAAGACATAGAATTATGTTAAGAATGACTATAAAAGGCCACAGATGGGCACAATAGAGCCAGGGACACCAATATGCAATAGATAGTTATTTCAGGAAAATCCACATCATATCGAGGGTGGGCACCATTATGCAACTAGGGGGCATATGTATCAAACGATTTTTTTAATCGCAAACGCTGCGATTCGCAAAATAACAGCGTTTGCGATTAAAAAATCGGTAATCGGGATGTATGAGCCAAATCCCATCGCAAAATTAAGGGATTGCTAATTTAGCGATTTCTTAATTTTGCGTAAGCATTTAAGAAATCGCAAATTGCGATTTCTTAAATGATATGTAAAAAGCACCCAAGTTGTGCGAATTATCCTTAAGAAATCGCAAATTACCACCAACTTCCAGTTGGTGGTAATTTGCAATTTCCTTTCGAAATGCACTTTTTTGAATTTTGCAAGGTGCCACGTGGCGCTCATACATGCCCTTAGGGCATGTATGTGTGCCATATGCACGCACATGCTCATTTCAGGGGTGCATCAGGGTGTCATCATGACACCCTTGCACCTTTGTAATTATTCTCAAATAGCGATTAGCAAATTGCGATTCGCTATTTGAGAATTACTTCCCATTCATTCCTATGGGTCTCCTGGCCCATAGAAATGAATGGGCAGGTATTCCTTAATTGCGATTTCACAATTTGCTAATCGCAATTAAGGAATTTTAAGAAATCGCAAAAAGTTTGCAATTTTTTAAATACATCCCGTTTTGCAATTCTCAAATAGCGATTCTTTAAAAATCGCTATTTGAGAATCGCAAATGGTGATGTTGATACATATGCCCCTTAAGTCTTAAAAAAAAAATTTTTTTTATCAGTGCACAAAAAAATACTAATGTCCATTTAGAATCAGGGAATGTTGGTGCAATTTCTAATACTTATATCAATAATTCCTGAGCCATACATTAGATGGTGCACAGCATGTAACAATTCAGTTCTTAAGTATAATTGCACTGTGGCAATTTCCACACACACACACATGCACGTACGCACACACACACACACACACACACACACACACATTATCCAATGGCGATAAGCACTGGGTAGTACAATTTGGATCGTGCCTTGTTTGTGTTGCTGATAACTTTGGCGCAGTTTGATGAATCACCACGCATCTTTCCCAAAATGTGCTACTTTTTGACTAATTTGCACATAGGAAGGCTCAAGGTGATCATTGGGGCCAAGAAAAAAGGGGGATCCCAAAACGCTCTTTCTACATTCTTCAATTTTCCATAGGAACTTTAAAGACAGCTGCAGCCTAAATTGCTGAACGGATTTACGCCAAATTCGTCAGAAAGTTAGATGTTGGTAGAGAACGAGTGCTTTTTGTATCTTGGTGCAAATCCTTTCTGTAATTTTGGAGAAATTAAGGTTCAAATAGATTGTATATATCAATCCCCGGAGGATCTGCAGAGCAGACAGATCTCCTGCTGAGATCTGATTGGCTGCCACCACATCAACCAGCAAGTGGTGGCAATCATCTCTTGGACTCAGGACTATATAAGTGTATATATGTACATATATGTATATGAATGTGTAAATATATAACTTGCGTATTATGGATCTTCAGGATCTCCAGGATTTACAGACTGATAATGAGGAATTGGCCAGCAATGATGCCTGTAGAGTTCAGCAGACAGGATTGCAGGGAGTTGCTCTGCCTCCCGAGGAAACCAGTGTAAAACCTGATACTCCATTCAAAGGTAAATCCAAATTCTTCCCGATAATGCCCCGAGACTTCCTGGATGTGTTCAACAAGCAATTAATAGCCCAGGTCAAAAAATTGAATATTGGTCTAAATAAAACAAAGGTTAAACTCACATACCAGGAAAGAAAATTTCATCAAATGATTGAGAAGCTGCAAAAAGACAAACAAGTAGTAGTCAGAAATTCCGATAAGGGAGGAAACATCGTGTTGTGGCCACTCGACGCCTATATGGAAGAGACATACTTATAACTCAATAACCAAGAATGTTATAGGAAAAGTTCACACCAGAAGTTCAAAAGTACCCAGGATGACTTTTTTGCGAAGCTTTTAGCATAGAAAAGTATGGGCTTACTTAATTTGGAGGAATATAAATATCTGAAGAAAGAACACCGACCATTCCTGTCATATATTTCATCCCAAAAGTCCACAAAGACATGCTTAAGCCGCCAGGGAAACCTATAATAGCAGCTTTTGATGGCCAGTTAGAAAATATATCAAGGTATACTGACTATTTTTTTACAGGAGCACGTGAGAAATTTGAGATCTTATGTACAGGACACAAGCGACTTCCTGAGCAAAATTGAAAACATACAGTGGAGTCCTGGGTACCTATTAATAGCCCTAGATTTGACATCGCTCTATACGATCATAAAAAATCAAGATGGTATCAGGGCAGTTGAACACTTTCTAGGTTCAAATTTGCCCAGCACAATAGAATGTCAATTAACATGCTACTGTTTTGTCTTGAAAACCATTTGTTTTTCTTTAAAAATCAGATGTTCCAACAAATCCAGGGTGTGGCAATGGGGACCAGCTTCTACCCCAGCTATGCATGTTTGTTCATGGGCTGGTGGGAGGAGCTGGTCCTCATGAAACAATTTAGCCACATATTTCAGGAAAAGGTAGTTACCTGGCTAAGTTCATCGACAATTTATTTATCATTTGGTATCGAACTGAGTGCAATGGAGTTTATCTCACAGATCAATGTAAATAATTTTAACTTGAATTTTACCTCAACTATTAGTACGGAGAAGGTGACCTTTTTAGATGTACAGGTTCATATTTTAAACCATACTATCACTACATCATTGCACCGCAAACCAACAGCGGGAAATACAGTTTTACAAGCGGCTAGCTCACATCCTGCACATCTTATACAGAGCATCCCATACGGAGAAATGTTAAGAATCAGACGGATTTGCAGCAATGAGGCAGATTTATCTAATTAGGAACAGGAGATCAAAGAGCGCTTCTTAGCAAGGGGTTACTCAACTGCAACTAGATGCCGCAATCACTAAGTCCAGACAACGTGCCAGGGAGGATCTCCTCCAGGGCAATACAAAAAGAGACAGATAAGAATGCCTTTAGTGATAAGAAAAATGAACCGACTAGACTGATTTTCTCCTATTCTCGGCAGAAGAAACAGCTTTGAGGTATAATTCGGCGGAATTGGCCAATTGTACTGGACGATCCAGTGATAGGTCACCTCCTTCCCAAAACACCAGCTATTACCTATAGGATGTCTGAATCAATGGTCAACGCCCTGGTAAAGAGCAGCCCGGTGGACACACAATACAGAACCTGGCTAACAGCAAGGAAGGGCTTTTACAAATGTTCTAGCTGCAAAGCAAGTATATATGGTAGTAATAAAACCACTTACCAGAATGCATTCAGTAATAAGATATACAAGATAGACAAATACTTAACATGTAAAACAGATCATGTAGTCTATCTGTTGGAATGCAGCTGCGTCCTTAAATATGTAGGCAGTACCAAGCTAGCAGCACACAAGAGGATTTTACAGCACTTACGGGCAAAAGCAAACAACGATCCAAGCTACCCGGTGGCAAGACATTTTAAAGAGTTTAATAATAGTGATTTCAAGCATTTTAAATATTTTATCATTGATGCAGTGCCAGCGCAGAAAAGAGGAGGCATTAGGGAGGTAAAATTGAGAAGGTTAGAAACAAGGTATATATTGGAGGTTTGCGACCCTTGAGCGGTACCAGTTAGGCCCCACGTTTCCGCAGCTGACCCAGCTACTTTACACGAACCCTGCGATGAGAGTGAGGGTGGGCTCCTACATTTCTGAGGCCATCCCAGTGCGACGGGGCACGAGGCAAGGCTGTCCATTGTCCACTCTCCTCTTCGCGCTGGCGATGGAGCCACTCGCGGAGTCCTTGAGAAGCCAACTACAAGATGGCATCCCACTAGGCGACGAGGTGCACACAGTGTCGTTATACGCCGACGACCTGTTGATATACTGTAGGGACATCAGTCGGATCCCGGAGGGTCTGGCTCGTGTGCTTGGGGAATTTGCAACAGTGTCCGGGCTAAAGGTTAATGCCACTAAATCCAAGCTATATGCCTTTGGAGCCGAAGTCACCGATCCAGGATTTGTACTCAACGGGGTGCGAGTACAATGGAGCGCAGACATGTTTCGATACTTAGGAATACGAGTCTATTGGCAACCGCAAGACCTCTTTGATGGCAACCTAGGCAGAGCACTAACAGCCATTCGCTCTCAGATGCGATTCTGGAGCACACTTCCACTGGCAGTCACAGGCAGGGTGGCGCTGGTGAAAATGGTGGCCTTACCAAGACTCCTGCACTACTTTGTTAACCTACCTAACTATGTACCAGCCTCCTTCTTTACCCAACTGGAACAGACAATCAGGGACTTTATCTGGGGCTCCAGCCGGCACAGGGTAGCGATCACAAAATTATATTTGCCCACAGACCAGGGGGGTCTAGCGGCTCCCTGCTTTGAACACTACTACCTTGCGGCTCAACTCCAGTGGATCGCCAGATGGTTTGCAGACCGACACCGCAGTGACACTGCATCCACCCGTCCACCATACACTCTACTACAGATCCTCACGCTCTTTCACCCTGGTACACGCACACGGCCCCCGGAACCCTTATTTTTTAATGTGGCCTATAGGTGTTATCGACGAAGCCCCTATCTAACAAGACACGCCACACCCTACGCCCCTGCGCTCCCTTTAGAAGGCACTCCTAGAGGACCGACGATGTGCACAGCCGCTGACCTGCATCATTGTCACGAAGCTGGGATACAGACCTTGGGTGATCTCTATCACGAGGGCTCACTGATTCCTTATGCGACACTAGCAGCGAATGAGGATCTCCCCGCAGGACAATTCCTCCTACATTGCTCACTGGTGGCCACCCTTACAGAGAAATGGGGAGAGCTAGGCACTGAACCACAAATACACCTCACTATCCAATACCTCCATGTCATGCAGACACCTGGTACTTTGGTTTGCTGCTTCACTACGTCATCATGCGGCAATCAGCCTAGCTCCCCTCAGATGCAAATGGGAGCATGACCTGGGACACCAACTCTCAGACAAAGCCTGGGCACAGATATTGGCCAGCCCGACTCATATCCCACGAAACATGCGGCTTAGGCAAATACAATACTTTATTACGCAACGTTCATACTTAACGCCAGCTAACATTAATAGATATTTTCATCGAGCTGACTCTGCCTGTCCTCGCTGCGCGACTCTTGATGCAGACCTAGTGCATATGCTCTGGGGCTGTCCCAACCTTAGCACCTACTGGAGAGAAGTGGCAGATACCCTCCGTGCCTGTATGGAAAGAGAGCTACCCTTTGAGTGGCAAACATATCTGCTGCATGTCTTTCGTAGGATGCGCGATACTAAGGTCACCTCCCGGTTTTTAGATTTGGGCATGGCCACGGCCAAGCGACTAATTACAAAAAGGTGGAAAGCGTCAGATTCCCCACAAACGCAGGCTTGGAAACACTCCACCATTGCGTGGGCCAGAGCAGAAGGCATAGCGATCAAGCGGGAAGAAATAGTGGGTCTCAGGAAAGTACCTATAGCTGAAAATTGGGACGCGATCCTGGCAACGCTACAGCAATCTGCAGAACTGCCAACTCAGTCCCTTCAGACACCCAATCCAGACAGTCAACACCGCGCACGCGACCCTCACTCATAGATCACGTTTCTGCAGCAGACCATGTGCCACAAACCAAACGTTACTGCTTCGATGCTCTCGCGCATCATAACCTTATGGCAATGACATCACAGAGGGGCGCCCTCGGAGGCATAAAGGCAGCATTCTACATACCCCAACCTGCGTGCGCATTCCAACCCTACTCCAAGTTCAACACCCCATGTACACAATTTTTTGTCATACATTGCATTGACTGTTTAAGCATAACCAATGCCACACCATGCGAATGTATACTAGATGTATTAATTGTGGGTTAAGGCTGCATCATAAGTAACCTTAGCTTAAAGTACCATACTGAAAACAGATTTTGATGCCTCACTGATGGATTAAAACTATATTGATGTCCAGTGACACACATCACCTAATGACGTTACACACTGTAGAAAAGATGCAACAATTGCTTATATGTTTGTTTACTAAATGCCAATAAAAAGATTTAATATAAAAAAAACAAGGTATATATTGGAGATGGACACAAAGCACCCAGGAGGCCTGAATACCAGTGAGGATCTGTACACATATTTGTGATAACAAGCTTTAGATTCTCAGATATTTTAGGCAATTTTGTATTGGGTTTTACTTTAACTATCAAGGGAAGTTGATATTCTATCAAGGTTTTAAGATAGCTAAGTTTTAGTGACAATTTTTATAACTGCTTTTTAGATGGATTGTATTTTTCTAGATGCATGCACTTTAACTGATAGGCAACCTTAGAGCAATCTAAGGACAATGCGGAGTTGAGAGTTTTATCATGAACAGTATAATAATGCACTTTCATGAATTGAATCCTAATAATGTTTTGCACATTTGGCACTTCAGGCACTTTATTGAATTTTTACAATGTGTTGCACATTTAGCACTTTAAGCACTTTATCAGAGGCTGCTGGTAAGCAATAAAATAGATTCCAGCGGCAATGGTAAGCACTTAGCACTTTATTTTTCTGCAATGCACTGCAGCAAATCTTGGCTGGGAAGGATTTTTGAGCACTTAGTCACTTTATAGATATATTGCTATTTGCACATAAGAATAAATGTATAATGAAATGAATAGGCAGGAGGAAGTGTATTATATGCCATAAAAAACATCTGTATAAACATGTTTTCCCAGTCTAGATAAAGAATGATAAAGTGTAGCAATGATTGCATAAAATGTTATATTGAGAAATTAAAGGAATTAATCAGAATAGGATTTGAGGGGGATTATTAACATGAAGCAAGAGAGCATCAACAGTGGATTCAAAAGCATTGATGTAAAGTTAATGAAATCAACAGTGGGGAGCAAATCAGCATTTGAGCGATGTATCATTATTTGCGACCTAAAAGGCATTAGCCGATATAAAATCAATTATAGTATATGTTTATATGCATGTAATATGGTTTATTTTAAAACTATATTTACATTGTTACTATGACTCATTTACAAAGTTAAGAAGTTTGTTGTGAATTTCCATCAATGCAACTATGTGCACTGTCACTCTAAAAGAGACGATCTGTAGAGCCAGCGCTGTCAAGTGATCAAGGCCGGCAACGTCCGAAACGTGTTATGGTGAACAGAGATACATAAAAATATATATACCTGCACAGAATTGTGGGTGATCCACCCACGCTTGTGTTTCTCTGTCAAGGAGTCAAATTGTAGAGAAGTTTTCCGATATATATATATATATATATATATATATATATATATATATATATATATATATATATATATATATATATATATATATATATATATATATATATATATATATGCTCCAACGCTCTCTCCCGTCCGGAAAAAAGACGATAGTACTCATGGGGTTAGGTTTCTGCAACCTCTTTTAATTGATAGCGCTTCGGAACAAACGCGTTTCGGGGTGTCCCTTCCTCAGTGTTTGCGTTCCACACTGAGAGGCGCCATCTTAAATACCATATTTGTGAGTCATGGAAACAAAGGACAGTATCGCCACGTTATTCGGCGCCATCTTTGAGTGTACAAAATTCAAACAGTCCATCCGTAAATACATAATTAAAATATTTACAAGATTCTCTGTTCAACTTATTATTTAAAAGACGCTAGTTGATACCAAGTGCTGTAATACTCGCGCTATTATTACAAATACTTTTTGCATTGTCTTTTCATGCTGTCATTTGATATTCACTGTACTCTCACTGCAAATGTATATTTACAATATTAACATCTCGTTTTTTTTTATACACAAAACATCTCATGTGTCACTCCGCGGATACTAATCTTGCCGTGTATCGGCAAATGGCAGCCCCTAAATATAGGACTGCCAGCTTTCCTTATCCAATGTTTCCTGGGGTGGGCACCCCAGGACACTGTAGGAGTCGGCCCTGGGGGTGGCGGTCCCCAGGGCCCTCGAGGGCTCCAGGAGGGGGGCCATGCAGCCCCCCTCCCCCCATTAATTTACAAACATTTTGCCCCCGGGATTTGGCCCACCCGGGGGCTAATTATTAACGAAGCGCCGAAGCCCGCGCTTCGGGGGTTTTTTTTCCGCCCGGATCCTCGCACCCTGCGAGCATTTCGCCGATTTTTTTTTTCTCCAAAAAAAGGTGGTCCCAGGGGGTCCTTCTGGGACCCCCTAAGCAACACTAGAGGGTCAGAGTATTTATACCCTGCCCCCTTTATATGTTTTAAGCACTTATTTCCCTTAATTCTTCAGCCTCGCTTCTACCGAGGCACAAAATGGCTGGCAGCAGTTCCTGGTTTCGAATGTAGACAGACACTTGAGAGCCAATTAGCATTCAGCGCGTGATCGGGAGGGTGCGCGCTCGGTTCGGGGAGGGTGCGCATAGGGTGCGCTTAGGGTGCGCGGACCCTCCGAGGCCATAGATATATCTATCTTTTTTAATCTAATTTTCTCAGGAACTACTGAACAGATTTACACCATTTATGCAAAAGGCACGAGACTGAACTGGGGACTACCTCTTTGCCAAATTTGGTGTAATTCCGTTCAGCAGTTCGGGCTGCAGCTGCGTCAACAGGTCCTATGGGAAAATGTATGGGAAAAACGTGTTTTGGGACCCCCCCTTTTTTCTCGGCGTCCACTTGACGAATCACCACAAAGCTTTCAGGATAGGAGCGGACCGGAGCTGGCCAAAAGTTCGGAAAATTTCGCAAAGATTCGTCAACCGACGCCAGACTTATTGGGAATAGAATGTTGCAGATTTCCTATGGAAAATAGGTCCTAACTATAACTGCCTACTGGCGACCGCCAGTAGGTTATATATATATATATATATATATATATATATATATATATATATATATATATATATATATATATATGCATATATATATATATATATATATATATATATATATATATATATATATATATATATATATATATATGCAAAAAAGAAGCAGAGAACTCTGGGTAGTTCTCAAGTTTAGGTGGAAAGCTTTCCACCTAAACTTGAGAGCTACCCAGAGTTCTGTGCTTCTTTTTTGCATAATTTATTCGTCACTCTATGCCTGAAAGGGTATTTCTTTGATATATATATATATATATATATATATATATATTACCTACTGGCGGTCGCCAGTAGGTAGTTATAGTTAGGACCACGTTTCCATAGGAAAACCTCAACATTCTATTTTGAATAACTTTGGCGCCGGTTGATGAATCCTCGTGAATTTCTCAAAATAGGTGGGGCGCTACGCTCCGCTCCTACCCTGAAAGTCTCGGGGGGATCCGTCAAGCGGGGGCTGAGATAAAAGGGGGGTCCCAAAACGCGTTTTTCCCATGCATTTTTCCATAGGACCTTTAGAACGAGCTACAGCCCGAACGGCTGAACAGAATTACTCAAAATTTGGCAGAGAGGTAGTCCCTAGGTCAAGGAAGTGCCTTTTGTAGGTTTGGTGTAAATCTGTTCAGTAGATTCTGAGAAAATAGCCTTTAAATCAATATATATATCTGAGCCCGCTTACGGTACGCTTACCGTACGCTTACGGTAAGCGTACGGTGGCGTGCGCGAGCGCGATTCTGATTGGCTCTTAGATCTTAGTAAACATTCGAATCGGTCGAAACCAGGAAGCGGCGGCCGCCATTTTGTGTATTTCACTCTGAAAAAAAAGAGTGAAAACAAGGAAAGGGGGCAATGAGGAGAGTTACAGACCCCCTAACATTTGTAAGGGGGTCAAAGAAGGACAGAAAAGTACAAAAAAAACATTTATTGATTTTTAAAAAAATCACGGGGTACGCGTACGGTAAGCTTACGGTAAGCGTACGGTAAAAAAAATAAAAATAAATAAATGAAAAGCACATTTAAGAGTTTAGATATTAGGGGGCTCTAAAAAGAGCCGTTGTGTTTATGAAGTGATTTTTTAGTGGTACCTACAAGTAAGTACCGATGCAGAGTCTAAGGTTCAAGAGGAAGACTCTGTTCCCTTCATCATTGAAGTGCACACCATCACCTCTATAAATGTCTTGCATGTCATAACGCAAGTTGTTGTGGTAAATGGCACCCATACCATAGTCACGGAGGAAAGCAGAAACAGATTTGTTGACGTGCTTTCTTGCTTTGTCAATCTGTGGACAGAAATGATTGGACCAGTTCCATTTTTGCCTTTGGCATATGTTGGAAAACACAAAGGCAGTTTTAGGGAAAAGTGTAAACAGTTGTGCAAAGGTGTCCTTCATAAGCATTTCCAGACCTACCCCAGTCAAAGTGCCTAGGTCATTGCCACCACAGTGCACTATTATGAGGTCAGGGTGTTGGATTTGAATGAAGGATTTCACCAATGGCATCAATTGGTGCCACTTTAACCCTCTCTGACCAATCCATTTAATGTCTACATTTGGCAAAGCAAGGTCTCTCACCATACCTGTTTTCTCTGCAAACTTTTCACTCCAGAAGACATAGCTGTGCCCTACAATCCACACTGTGAACATCTTCAAAGGAGAACTGGATGCACTCAGGAGGTGTCTTTCAGTAGAATGGCAATATGAAAAGAAAGACAGTTTGGAAATGGAGGCATACATATTTTTTACAAAACAAAAAGAACTGATTGGCTGTTTCATACCATTCTAGAATAAAAACTAGGCTGTATGTGTAAATTAATAGAAGCATGTTTTGTATTGGTAAAAAAAAATGTGTAACCAAAGAACAGTACTATGGATTTGCTGTTAGGTTTGAAAAGTCAAGCACTCTTGCTCTGTGGAATTGAAACATTGTTTGGCGAACTTCTGACCTAACTCAACACAGCAGTGTTCCATGAGCTGTTGCTATGGTAGCAGGCAGAAGTCAAGTTGGGGGAAGGGTACTAGGCAGAAGTCAAGTTGGGGGAAGGGTACTTTTGGAAAAGGGTTGGTTTTCAACCAATAGAAATGTGTGATTACATTTGAAAAAAAGGGGGAAGCACTGAGATTTGAAACTTACAAGTATATGTGTGGAAAAATAGAGGGAAAGTTTGCCATTATCTGGTTCTGCTGAGAGGAGAGAGGTGAACACAACAGAGATCCTGGCTCTGATAATCTGCTGTTTGAGTGTCACATTTCTTTCACAACTAACTAATTTTAAAGGTGAGTTTACAGTTTGAGAGGGGATGTATGTGGTAACTTAAGAAATGAATAATAGAAATGGAAATTGTTTTTGTTGTAGTTACACATGGTGGTTTCATAATGTGTCAGTCTGTAAAAGTGATTTTCACTTGCCCCGAAAAAAAAAAGAGCAGTAAGTGTGCTTTCAAATTGGCAAAGAAATTTCGTTTTGGGACTAATGTGAAAACATGACTCTGTGTGCAGAGAGGAATTATAGGCAGAGATTTATTGCGTCTTGCTCTGGTGATTTCACAGTTGCATTAGATGGAAAGGGGGAGCGAATTTTTGGGGGAAGAAGCAGAGTCTTAGCACACACCCATGTGCTTGCCATGTATAGTCATGCACAGTATTTACAAGCGAGTGGGGTTTTCAGGTTTCAGTCTGTAATGCAAATACATTCAGCATCACTAAGGCTGGTTGCCCTTGCTGGAGTGTAGGCAGTCACCGAGAATACACATGGTGGTGGTCTGAAAAAACAGTTTGGACATGTGCATTTAAATACATCAAAAAAAGTGGTTTCATAATGTGTCAGTCTGTAAAAGTGATTTTCACTTGCCCCGAAAAAAAAAAGAGCAGTAAGTGTGCTTTCAAATTGGCAAAGAAATTTCGTTTTGGGACTAATGTGAAAACATGACTCTGTGTGCAGAGAGGAATTATAGGCAGAGATTTATTGCGTCTTGCTCTGGTGATTTCACAGTTGCATTAGATGGAAAGGGGGAGCGAATTTTTGGGGGAAGAAGCAGAGTCTTAGCACACACCCATGTGCTTGCCATGTATAGTCATGCACAGTATTTACAAGCGAGTGGGGTTTTCAGGTTTCAGTCTGTAATGCAAATACATTCAGCATCACTAAGGCTGGTTGCCCTTGCTGTAGTGTAGCAGTCTGGACATGGGCTTTTTAAAAAATCTGAAAAGTGGTTTCATAATGTGACAGTTTGTAAAAGTGATTTTCACTTGCCCAAAAAAAAGAGCAGTTAGTGTGCATTCAAATTGGCATAGAAATTTCGTTTTGTGACTATTGTGAAAAGAAATGTAGTAATATATTTAAATACAATAAAGGAATTGTTACAGAGAATCGGTGAGATCTGTACAAATAAAACTTTAGAATTTTATTGGATTACCATTGGAAATTTAATCAAAAAAGAATTTTAAAATTACTATTTGGTCTAAAGGAAATGAAATCAGATGTATTTTGGAGTTATTTGAGATATAATATTGGGATTATACTTCTGAAACAAACATATCAGACGGTATTGTAAAGAAATAAGTATTGGTATTAGATGATATTTTTTTAGAATATTATGCATTTCTATAATGTTAAGTTTAAGTAAAAAAAGAATCAGGGCTTTTTTAATACAATCTTTGTGATTGTTATTTTTTTTTGCCCGCTGTAAAATGATGAATGCAATTGCTTTCACAATTTATAGTGAAATGCAATATATTTTGAAAACAGCAAAAATAAGACAAAAATATTTTATGGAAAAAAATGTAAATATGTGTACTGTATTATAAAATGTTTTAAAAATATTAATACTTTTTTCTTTTTTTCCAGATAGATATAGAAAATTTTCGAAAACTACAAACATTTTTAAAACTATTTTTAAAAAAAACAAATGAATAAATATTTTTTCAGTGAGTATGGTAAGTCAATAATAATAATTGTAGTCTCTCAAGGACCTTGTAATGTGTTTATTGATTTTTAGTGTTTTTTTTTTTAAAAAAAAAAAAAGTACGCGCACCGTACGCGTACGGTAAAAAAAAAATAAAAAAAAGTTTTTAAAAACATATGTAAAAAAAAGATGAAAGATAAGGTTGGCTCTTAAAAGAACCGTTGTGTTCATGCAGGAACAGAGGAAAGGAAGCATGGGAAAATTATTCAAAGCGACAAATGTGTTGATCTATTTTGTTGTTCACTAGGGAAACACTGGTCTCCCTATAGCAAATTAGATCTTGACAAAATGTGCATCGAATATCAACCTTCCGAAATCGAGGGTTGATTTCCAGAGGGCCAGCAAAAGGAGATTCTCCCCCCACAGATGAAGGGCTCACCTGACCTGCAGAAGAAGGAGTCAGCCCTGCAGATGATGGTTCAGGCTGAGCTGCTGTGGATGTACTGGCTTGTCTTTCTGAAGAGTTACCTCCAAAAAGATGACCATGTGTCCTTCTGTGTACATCCTGGAGGTGTCTCTTCATGGTGTGATTCCCAAAGGAATACTTCCTGTTAGGATTACCTCTAGAAAGTACACGCTTACACAGCTTACAAGTCACTAAGGGTGCATTTACCTTTTGCTGGCCTTCAGGAAAAGTAAAATAATCCCATACATAAGAGGGCTTTTGTTTCCTCGATCTCTGCCTCAAGACAGTGCTGCTAGTGCTAGCCTCACTCTCAGAAGAGCTCTGCTGTTCTGCCATCGTATCCCAAAGACAAACCAGCTCCTTCTCCCAAGGGATCACAAGCAGAAATGAGGGGAATGGGTGTGGTGTAGGAGAGTTCTAGAACTGAAAGTAGTTTCAACCAATCAAAAGTTGTGTTTCATGATCACATGACCTACCGTACGCTTACGGTACGCTTACGGTACGCTTACGGCAAAAGTGCGCATGCGCGTAAAAAAGACACGCGCTTGCGCGCATGCGCATAACAGTGACTCCCGGGACTTCCGCGTAACGTGCGCGTGTAGCGTACGCGTCCCACGCGGAGTACACGCGGCTACGCAAATTGCGTAACTATACGCAAGCAGCGTAGGAAAATTACGGACGTTGCGTAAACCGTACGCTTACCGTGAGCTTACGGTACGCGTACTAAAAAAATTTAAAAAAAATTAGAAAAAAAGTACTGCAAATAAATTTTACATGTTTATTTTAAAAAATATATTAAAAAAAACATATTTAAGAATTTTAAAAATTTAATCATAGTCTTTATAAAAGGTAAGAAAATTAAAATAAAAATATGTTAGAAAAAATAGAAGAAAAAAAAAATTAGCATTTAAAAAACCTTGCAAATTCACTGAAAAAACCATGGGTTTCACACACGTTATAGTTAGGAATTAGCATTTAAAAAACCTTGCAAATTCACTGAAAAAACCATGGGTTTCACACACGTTATAGTTAGGAATTAGCATTTAAAAAACCTTAGAAATTCAGTGAAAAAACCATAGGTTTCACACACGTTATAGTTAGGAATTAGCATATAAAAAACCTTAGAAATTCAGTGAAAAAACCATAGGTTTCACACATGTTATAGTTAGCTGGACATTTTACTCGTAAAAAACCAATGAAATTGCCCCGTTATAGTTAGTTCAGCTAACTATAACTCGCGCGCCCGCAATGAACTGCTGATGACGTCACATATTACATCACTCATGACATGGTCAGTGACATCACTCATGACATCACTGATGACATCTCAAATGACATCACTGATGACCTCACTGATGACATCATCCTTGTGATAGAGTGGCAGACCTCCTCTTCCCCTAATAAAACCTTTGATACACACATTCAAAAATAGAGACTAAAATTTACAAAACAATGGACATACCAATAACAGTTACAACAACCTCTTCAGTAATTCTAAGATCCACATACACATCCACTCATTCACCAACAGTCCAATACAGTCACTCATACATGTACTCACTTTTCATATGTACTCATACACCTATACATCCTGTAACACAATGCCACTCATCCATAGAGCTACTCACACACATAGTCACTCATGCTAATAAAGAATCAAACATACATTTACTTGCATATACAGTTATACACACACCACCACACTTACTTCTACGGAAACTTACACATACTTAGTCTTTTAAACAATCACTTATGGAAATACATACTTATTCATACAGGAACTCTTTCAATCTCTCACTCTCACATATACTCACATATATAAACCAATAGTCACATATACTAGCTTTAAACATATGTAGTTACTCATAAAGACACTATTGAGACAGTCATTCACTCACTAACACACCCATACATACACTCATCCACCCATGCAGTCCTGCACACATGCTCTGTTCAACACATACAAACAGTGAGTCACTCATTCATGCACCTATGCACTACGTCATACCCCCCACCGAACCATGCAGACACTCAGACTGATACTCAAAAAACCAACTAATAACCTATATAGACACCCATGTAGCTACTCACCAACCCATGCAGCCACTTATACACAAAGTGAAAAAATGATACAGATATTTACATATTTAAACATTACTCACTAAGCCATGTATTCACTATGATACACTTAATCAGTCAGTTACATAATCAATTTTTCAAAAAGAAATCATCCATTTAGACAGTAATATACCCATTTATTCTTCCATCAACCTTGAGATATACATATATAAAACATATTTAATTTTCAGAAAAACACACATTCACTGGATGATGTCATCAGTGAGGTCATCAGTGATGTCATTTGAGATGTCATCAGTGATGTCATGAGTGATGTCACTGACCATGTCATGAGTGATGTAATATGTGACGTCATCAGCAGTTCATTGCGGGCGCGCGAGTTATAGTTAGCTGAACTAACTATAACGGGGCAATTTCATTGGTTTTTTACGAGTAAAATGTCCAGCTAACTATAACATGTGTGAAACCTATGGTTTTTTCACTGAATTTCTAAGGTTTTTTATATGCTAATTCCTAACTATAACGTGTGTGAAACCTATGGTTTTTTCACTGAATATATATATACATATATATACATATTACCTACTGGCGGTCGCCAGTAGGTAGTTATAGTTAGGACCCTGTTTCCATAGGAAAACCGCAACATTCTATTTGGAATAACTTTGGCGCCGGTCGACGAATCCTCGCGAAATTTTCAAAACTAATGGGGCGCTACGCTCCGCTCCTACCCTGAAAGTCTCGGGGGGATTCGTCAAGCGGGGGCTGAGAAAAA
Organism: Triturus cristatus; assembly: GCF_964204655.1. Classification (NCBI taxonomy): domain Eukaryota; kingdom Metazoa; phylum Chordata; class Amphibia; order Caudata; family Salamandridae; genus Triturus; species Triturus cristatus. The sequence goes on along the minus strand of NC_140580.1, from coordinate 177,670,529 downwards.
AGGGGGGTCCCAAAACGCGTTTTTCCCATGCATTTTTCCATAGGACCTTTAGACACAGCTACAGCCCGAACGGCTGAACAGAGTTACTTGAAATTTGGCAGAGAGGTAGTCTACAGGTCAAGGAAGTGCCTTTTGTAGGTCTGGTGTAAATCTGTTCAGTAGTTCCTGAGAAAATAGCATTTAAATCAATATATATATCTGTGGCAGCTTACGGTGCGCTTACCGTGCGCTTACGGTAAGCTTACCGTACGCGTACGGTGCCGTGCGCGAGCGCGATTCTGATTGGCTGTTAGATCTTAGTAAACATTCGAATCGGTGGAAACCAGGAAGCGGCGGCCGCCATTTTCTCTCTCGCACTCTGAGGGGGGGAGGAAAAACAAAGGGTGAAAACATGTAAAGGGGCAGGTTAGACAGCTCCCAACCACCTAGCCTTGTTCAAGGTGTCCCAAAACAACCCCCAAGGCCAAAAATTCAATTTTAATTTTTTTCGAAAAAACGGCGATTACGCTTACCGTACGCGTACGGTAAAAATTAATTAAAAAAAAAAAGTATCCACACTTTCCCACCCCCGTGTGCAAAAGGTGCCTGCAGGACACCTTTTGTACATGGCATATATGATAATAGAACATTTAATAGATTACCTTTCACAACGAAGCGCATAATATGTCCTCCGTGAGCGGACGGTGCGCGAAGCGCATCGTGCGTACGTGGCCCATCCAGCGTAACGTGAGCACGCGGTGCGCGTAGCGCACCGCGTGCCCACCGTGCGTGCACGGCACTAACTGCGTAAAGTGGGCACGCGGTGCGCGAAGCGCACCGCGTGCTCACTGTGCGCGCACGGTGCGCGAAGCGCACCGTGCGCGCACGGAACGAACTGCGTTAAGTGGGCGCGCACGCCACGAACGGCGTAAAGTAACTTAGCATTTAAAAAACCGTAAAAATTCACTGAAAAAACCATAGGTTTCACACACGTTATAGTTAGGAATTAGCATTTAAAAAACCTTGCAAATTCACTGAAAAAACCATAGGTTTCACACATGTTATAGTTAGCTGGACATTTTACTCATAAAAAACCAATGAAATTCCCCCGTTATAGTTAGTGCAGGCAACTATAACTCACGCGACCACAATCCTCTGCTGATGACATATGTGTCTTTATGAAAAAAAATATTTGTAATATATGTATAGCTAAAATTTAATGGAAGAAGACATGGGCAAATAAGTGTCTAAATACAGTATTAGCATCAGCAGAGGATTGCGGTCGCGTGAGTTATAGTTGCCTGCACTAACTATAACGGGGGAATTTCATTGGTTTTTAATGAGTAAAATGTCCAGCTAACTATAACATGTGTGAAACCTATGGTTTTTTCAGTGAATATATATATATATATCCATATAAAATATCCAAAGACTCTGAGAAAAATGTAAGTTCTAATGCAACCAGTTTTACTGAAAAAAAATAATGGGGTACGATAACATTATAGTCAGGTGAATGTCAGTAACAACATTATCGTTTTGCACTCAAAAGAATACAGAAAATTTACCAGCTATATTTAGCGGAGCAAATTATAACTTGCTCTTCTGCCATGCACTTATTTATAACATCACTGATGACATCTCAAATCATTAAAAAATCTTATATTTTGCTTAGTGGCCCCAAAACTCTCGCTTTAGTTTTTTGTGGGAGGAATGCCAATAATGAAAATTTCTACTTTTAGCTATCATGGATTTTATTTTCAGCTCACCTAACCTGGGATAGACCAGTGAATCAGAGGTCTCAATTTACTGAAGCAGATTGTGAGGCAATTGATAGATTTGAAACAAAAATTGGGACACAAACCCCGAAAGAAATAGCGATTTATATAAAAGTAAGTGTCTGTCAGTGACCACAGACGGAATGGGAGTATTGGGGGTATGCCCCGGTGTTGTCTTTACAGACAGTAGGGAATACATTTCTCTCTAAACATTTAGGACTCCCTAGATCCTCTACAAGCCTGATCATACATAATGAAACAGGACTAGGTTTCCTGGAAGGTTTGGTGAGGCTAGCTCCTATCATGATATGGGCCAAAATATGGTTGTCTCCAGATTTGAAATTCACTTGTGATATTGTAGTAGACTGTTCAAAACAAAGCAATGCTCAGGCCACTCCATGGTTAAATTATGTCAAATTATCCCTGTAAGAATTGGGGGTTGCACATCTATGGGCAAACACAGGATACATTACCAGTCTTACCAAGGCACAGATTAAGTCGAAGCTCTTAGAAAGCAAGGAAAAGCTAAGAATGGATAAAGCCCAATGACATGCTAACAGTCTAACAGTACATAGCTCCAGGGGCGGCTGGTGTACACGGGCAAGATGGGCGTCGCCCTGCCAACCTGGAGGATTAAAAAAAATGTGAGATCATACACCGAGCAGCTAGCAATAAAGTATGCTGACTGCTCGTGGACACATGTGCAAATACAGTTTTTTTTTAGGGGGTGGGGGAGGATGGTCCTTGTCTTTGCTGCACATGCTTTTGGCTGGGCGAAGATTTCGTCGACCTTGAGCCAGAAAGCAGAGCAGTGAGGACACACAGGAGGCAGGATCTGTGTATCACTGCCAGAATAGCTTTTGATTCTGGCGTTATTTGTAAAGCCCAGGGAGGAGTCAGAAGCTAACATTAATTCCAATGGCAGAAGGCAGGGCAGTCAATCTTAGAGAATGACATAGTGGGGTGTGGCAGTGGCCTCTGCTTCTTCCACGAGACCCAGCAACAGTTGCTTATTGGTGTGCTGGGGTCTGGGGGAGGAGTTGTCCAAATCCAGCATTTTCCAGTCTGCAGTCACGAGCAGCCCGGCTCGAGAACGTTCCAGTGTAGGTGACAAAATGCTGCAGGACGATCGTCAGTAAACAGTGTTTTCAGGTCAGTGTTTCTGTGTGGCATGTTCCAGACCGTACAGGTGCTTTATATTCCTATAGGTGCATGCCTGTAATGTCGGTGAGTCTGTTTGGGGGCAATTGTACCTTTACGTTTTTGCCACTGTTCTGTTTATTAATACACAGCCTGCAAAATCTCCCTGCCTGTGAGCCATTTCTTTTAATTTATTTCCTTGAATAAACTTTCCCTTTGTTAAGTGGTTTTCCATCTCAGGGAGCACTGCGGGCACAGGAGAATCGTAAATAGAGATTAAAAACATAATTTTGGTGTGAGTGATAAAGATGCGAGAGGGCCACCAAGGGAAGTGGTGGAGGGCGGGCATTGGGTGCATGTAAAATAGGCCTGGATATCTTTACTTATGTAGTGTCGCGGTCTAGTTGACGCGCACTACGTAACGGCAGAAATGCGTGTAGCGGCCATATTGGACGCTACTGCGCATGCGCGAATTAGCGCGAGGCGAGAGAAACGATCGGAGCCTGTTGCCCGGCTCTCTCTCGCATGTGTGATACGTAGTGCTGCAATAAAGGTACTTATACAATAGTCCTGCCTCCAGCATATCATTGGGGTTACCCTGCAACATTACAGTGGCGACGAGGCTTGGACAGAGCGGACCCTGTTGAACCCCAGTGAGGGAAGAGCCCCCAACCAGCAGGAGAGCCGGAGGGGACGACGTCCCACAAGGCGAGCAGACCAGGGAGGTAGAGGACGGACACCAGCACACCGGGAGAGCGCGGCAGTGGCAGACGGACACCAGAGGGAGGCACGTGAGAAGTAAGTGTGCCGACCAGAGGCAAAGAAGCGTAAGCGGGCGAACCATAGCGAGGCGCAGCAGAGACACTGGCGGAAGCGGGTGGAGACAGCGCAGGCAGCTCCGACGAGAACCCGACGACCCGAAGAAAGGGGGAGAGGACGGAAGCGCCAGGCAGTCCGATGAAACAGGCGGAAGCCAAGATGAGTGTGCAGGCATCAGCATTAACAACGCCAGTCCCGTTCCTACCAAGGCCAGGGGAACCCCAAATGAAATGGGAAGACTGGAGGGAGTACTTCAAAAATTACCTCGAAGCACTGGAAGACGAGAACGAGGAGGCGTTCTCCAGCGCCAGGAGGAAGAGGATACTCTTACATAATCTGGGACCAGAAGGCATACGGGTGTTCCAAAACTTAACACCGGTCACCCGACCAGCAGCGGACACCGATGTATTCAAACACGCCATTGAAGATTTGGACAAGCACTATCGACCCGCAGTTTGCACGTCCATCGACCGCTACAATTTCCAGCAGAGGAAGCAAGAAGCGGGGGAAACGATAGACGACTACGTGGCGGCGCTGAGAAAACTAGCGATAACATGTAAATTTGGTGCATTGTGCATTACACGACGAATTCATTAAGGACCAAATAGTAATGCATACGACAAGCAAGACAGTGCAAGATAAATTGTGGGCGAGTGGAGATGCGACGCTAAAAGACGTGATAGCCATCGTGAAAAGGGCAGAACTAACTAAGCGCTGCGCAGAAGCAGCAAAGAGAGACCAAGTCCCGAGACTCACGATAAATAAGGTGGAGGACGCGGACCAGTATGGCAGAGGAAAAACGGCGCCAGGAGAGTACAAAGGAACAAACAAGGGGAAAGGAAAACCGGGACAACCGTGGAAGCAAGAAAAGGAAGGAACGTCGAGGTGCTACAGATGCAGAAGTCCGAACCACGCGGCGCACAACTAACGGTGCCCCGCCTTCAGAGCCAAGTGCGCATTCTGCGGCCTGGTCGGCCACTACGAGAAGGTGTGTCGAAGAAAAGGGAAACAACGCGCGGTGAAATTCGTGGCGCAGGACATAGGAGAGGAAGAAGAAGGTCAGGAGGAAGACGATGAAGTCCTATGTGTGGAAGACCAAGTACTTGGCATCGACGGGAAAAGAGCGCGCAAGCCCCAGTGCGACATGCACATTGGAGGAGTAGAAATCACCATAGTAGCGGATTCGGGATCACCCTACACGATCGTCCAAAGATCCGTGTGGAACGCGAGATTCAAACCCACACTTGGCTCACATCTGGAACCGCCCGACATACGACCGGTCACCTACACGGGGGAACCCATTCCAATGGTAGGATTCAGGAGACTGCGGTTCCAGTTCAAAGAACGCAGCGCCCAGTGCAAACTTTACGTCGCGGAGAAGGGACCATCAGTCCTCGGGTGGATGGACCAAGGAGAGTTGGGCATACAACTGAATCCGGGAGGAGACACCCAAGTGCTAGTGACGTTAGATGGAGAATGGTCGACGGCAGCGAGATGGCGGTGCGAACACCCAAAAATATTTGGCGGCAAGATCGGTAAACTAGAGAAATTTACCCACAGAATCGTTCTCAAGGAGAACGTCAGCCCCGTTACACACAAAGTAAGAAACATACCGATCGCTGTGAGAGAGGCAGTGCAACAGGAGCTACACAGGCTGGAGGAAGAAGGAATCATTGAACCGATCGACAGCGCAGAATGGTTGGCGCCACTGGTGGTGGCCATGAAACCGTCAGGCAAGGTGCGCTTATGTGTGGACCTCCGAGAACTCAACAAATGCATCGTGGTAGAAAAATTCCCGTTACCACGCATCGAGGAAATGCTGGCCCGCACGAAAGGCGTGAAATGGTTCTCCACCATCGACCTAAAATCGGCATACCACCAGGTAGTTCTGCACCCCACGAGCAAGAAACTGATGTCATTCATAACTCCGTTTGGATGCTATCAGTTCTGCCGCATGCCCTTTGGACTAGCATCAGCAGCGGCAGTTTTCCAAAAGCTAATGGCCCGCCTATTCAAGGGTATAGAGGGGGTACAATACTTCCGAGATGATATCCTAGTAATGGGGAAGGAGCTAGAAGACCACAATGAGAAGCTGGAAGCGGTATTAAATATCTTGGAGGAAAACGGACTGATGGCAGAGTGGGAGAAATGTCATTTCGGAATGACATCAGTCACATACCTGGGGCATGAAATTGGAGAACAAGGGATAACACCGAAGAAAGGGAATGTGAAGGCTATCTGTGACGCGCCCCCGCCTACCTCCAAAGAAGAAGTACGGTCTTTTCTAGGGATGGCGGAATACTATAGTAAGTTTGTCCACCACTTCGCCACGAAAACACACAACATGAGACAACTCACGAGGGAAAAGACGGCGTTTGCATAGACGGAAGAGGCGCAGGAAGAGTTTGACACGGTGAAACGGGAAATCAGCCAGGCGATCCCACTGCATGGGTACGATCCCCTGGGTAGATCGATATTGATGACAGACGCAAGCGAAAAAGGGTTAGGAGCGGTGCTCATGCAAGAGAGACAAGGAGGCGTGACAGAGACGATCAGCTGCGCGTCCAGGACACTGACGACCTCGGAACAAAAGTTCAGTGTGATCGAGAAAGAGATGTTGGCCGTGGTATGGGCCATGGGAAAGTATCGCCAGTTCCTGTGGGGCACGCGATTTCAAGTGAAAACGAACCACAAACCCCTAGTGAAGGTCTTGACATCAAGTGGCCATGCCAGCGCAACACCCCGGATAGAGAAGATGACGCTAAAACTCTTGGAGTATCGGTACGACGTGGACTACATACCTGGCTCAAGAAACAAGATAGCGGATTATCTCAGCAGGGCGTCAGCAATGGAAAGCGCCACCAGCGGCACCGATGAAGAAGACGAGATGGTAGCCCTGACAGATAATCCGGAAAGGGCCATCAGTAGACAGGAGTGGAAGGATGCGTATGCAGCTGATAGAGACCTGGAAGAAATCAAGAAGTACATCGTACGAGGGTGGCTGGAGAGGAGACAAGAGAAGCCCAAGGTTCGACAGTTCTACGAGGTTAGAGAGGAGCTGTCGGTGGGGAACGACGGTGTGTTTGTATACAGAGGAAATAGAGTGGTTCCACCTGAGAACATAATACCGGATCTGTTGTCTATAATACACGAAGGACACCTGGGAATCGTGAAGACGAAAGCCAGAACCAAACAAACGTATTGGTGGCCGGGGATGGATCTGCAGGTGGAGAGGCACTTGAGAGACTGCGTGCAGTGCCAAGGAGCTGACAAAATACTAAAACCGATGAGTCCTGCTCTAGGAAAGTTCACGAATCCCAGTAACCCGTGGGAAGAAGTGCCAGTGGACATCTTGGGGCCTGTACTTGACCATCAGTTGATAACCTATGCGTGTTAGTGGACAAATACTCAAAGTGGCCAGAGGTACAAATCCAAGAGGAAATGGACACTGACACAATACTGCGTTTTCTCAAGACGGTATTCCTCAGGGAGGGCATCCCCAGGACCATAATCAGTGACAATGGTCCCCAATTTACCTCGGACAAATGGTCCAGATTTGCGAAAAGGAATGGCATTCTACTCAGACACACGTCGATATATCACCCGGCCATTAATGGACAAGTAGAAAGGTTCAACAGGGTGCTTATGGGCTCCATACAGGCTGCCATCACTAGGGGCAAAGACTGGGAAAAAGAAGTACAAAGTACGGTCTGGGCATATCGCATCACCCCCACCAGCACGGGGTACAGCCCCTTCCAAATCCTACGAGGAAGGCAACCCTTCACCAGAGACAATGTTGCTTGGAATGAGAAAACCATCACCAGCAAGTGGTCTCCAGCAGTGGTACAACACAACCTGGAGAGGGCACAGCATATTTACACTGAATACTACAACCGCAACAAAAAGGTGAAGGAGACAGCGTTAGAAAAAGGGGAGTGGGTCAGAGTGAAGCTGGCTGTTCTAAAGCGAAAGGAAGAAAGCAAATACTCCCCACCCCTAAGAGTGGAAGAAGTGTATGACCGAGCAGCGTTGCTCAGCGATGGAAACGTGTGGTCCCAAGACCATATGGCCAAATGCAACAAAATCTTACAATGGCCCCGGGAGGACATGGAAGGGGCAACACCACCAGAAGAGGTGACAAGGGAAGCAGGAGCTCCAAAGGGAGAGTGTGGAGAGAACATTCATGAAGAGCAAAACTGTGAGAGAAAGATACACGTGGGTTGGGCGAGCGGTGGTGAGACCGTCCAAGTTTAGAGACTACGAAATGGACTAACCACCCAGTCAGGTACATTGTGTTGTGTGGTATAAAAGGGGGAGATATGTAGTGTCGCGGTCTAGTTGACGCGCACTAAGTAACGGCGGAAATGTGCGTAGCGGCCATATTGGACGCTACTGCACATGCGCGAATTAGCGCGAGGCGAGAGAAGCGATCGGAGCCTGTTGCCCGGCGCTCTCTTGGATGTGTGATACGTAGTGCTGCAATAAAGGTACTTATACAATAGTCCTGCCTCCAGCATATCATTGGGGTTACCCTGCAACATTACAACTGCCACCAAAGTTACAGCACTTACGGCTCTTGCTGTAAAAATTGAATAGTGTTGTATCTCACCTACTGAATGAGATAATAGTAGGGAACTATGGTAGTGTAACGCCCTGAACGTCTCAGGATCGTTTAACAGACACGACAATGAGGACGCAACCACTTGTGAAGGGTTAGTTCTTTTAATGAAGGCAAATAAAATACAAAGAACAAACAAAAGTTATAGTCACTGGAATCCTCCAGGCTAAGTACGTTACCAGCCCACAGCACGGATGGTCCTAACCGTCCTCTGCATATACGCCGATCTTGGCGTATGCCAACAGAGGGCAGAAATGAAATGGCCGACAATGCCAATCGGTAGGCTGTGAGGGGCACGAAGAGTGTTTGGGAGAATCGAGGAGTCAGGGAAACACCCAGCCGGGGTCTCTACCTGAAGGGAGCAGCCGCTCAACCTCTTCCTCAGACTGCACCGGGACGCGGGGTCACCTCCTGGTGATGCGTCACCGATACCCCAATCACAAGCAAGAAGACTGAACCGAGAGCAGCCGCTCGATCGATCCTGTGGACTTCCGAGTCTGTAACGCGGCAAACACCTCCTGGTGTGCGTTACAGCTGGCAGTCCCTGTGTCTCTGGTCGGGCTGGGAGTTACGACTCCAACCAGCAAAAGCGCCACTGCGCTTGGACTCAGCCGAGTCAAAAAGCGAAGCTCAATGGTTGACCGGTAGAGCTTCCGGGTCCTTCACAGGTGACGATGGGGCAAGACACGGCCCAGGGAGTAACGACTCGACCTACCTCCGTTCTTGCCTTACTGGAGCACCACTCCGGAACACTGCTCTTCACAAAGCAGGTACGTCGGTGTAAACACAATATCCGACAGCCTTGTACCTCCCGGTTCCTCCCTTTATAGGGCGTGTTTTCCTTGAGTTATGTAACAGCTCTCCTGTTTACATAAGGGCGTGTTTCCCTTGTATGACAGGAATTCTTGACAGGTAGGACATCCGCGCATGGGAAGGGCTGCACAGCAGTCTCTGTTTAGCCTGGTTGTACTAATATAGTAGTAAAGTACTACTGTAGTCTAATTATGTCAAGTCCCCTTCCTCCCAAGCCCCTGGGTCTGCCCGCTAGTGCCGTGTCATTTCAACCCCGGAGCTCTCTCCCAGGGGAGAGAGAAGGCTGACCTGGTGATAGCCTAGTGGTAGGCAGTGGCGCGTGACTGACTGTAGCACACTGTCAGCAGCAGGAGTGCCTGCCTTAAAGTTAGTTAACCCATCCACCCATATAAATTATTTACATTTCTGCTGGATTGATGCATTTGAGTAACAGCCTTTAAGTTTTTCATTGACGCAGCGCACAGGCTCCGGCAAAGTCCTGCTTTGCTTCACACATTGCAGGCCATGAAAGTGTGCAAATTCCAACCTGAAACTATAGATTATATTTTCGCATAATGTTCTGGCCAAGTACATGATGGTCATGATAATGATATTACACTTTAGAATTGACAGAGAAAGAGGAAACCCAGTTCCCCGACTGACCTGAGCCTCAGAGCCTGATGCGATGCCTCACCCAGTCATAAAGTCAAACGATATGCCTTGTAGAATCAATTATGCTCAGCCCCCTCCCTCTCAGGAGGCTCCACCCAGGGCCCAGGCTCAACCCCTACCCCACCAGCAGTCTGGCTGATCAAAACAAAACAGTGTGCATCGGGAAAGCCTTTTTTCATGTCACAGAAAACGAAACAATACATGGATTCCATTAACAGCACGGCACTGTTGTGTAATGTAAAAAAAGCAGTGTCTACTGTACATTCTGTTCTCAGTTTGCAGTGGCTGTGCGTTACTTTGGATCTGGTGACTTGTATTTACTGCGTCGCACGCTACGTAGTGACTTTGTTCAATGACCCCCAAATAGCCAAATTCCGTGTGAATGGTATTTATGTGCGTGTGGCAAACCTGCTCGCCACCCCTGAAGAGGTGGAATGTTCCCTTTGGCTTCCGCCCACTGCACCCCTTCTTCCTGTAGAGCCAATTCTGGGCAAATCATTTAATCTACCCGTGCCTATCAAAACACACAAAAGAACATATCCTTGTGTAACGTAACTGCTCAGATATAAAGTGCTCTGATACCTTCGGGCCGCATTCAGTCTATATAAAACTGCAAACAAACTTGAGAACATTGTAAAAATATGGTTTGTATTAATAATTAAAATTAGTGATTGTTATTTGTTTTTGATACTTTCTCAGTAACAGCTGCCTTAAATCATGTCACAAACTGGTGAACTCAAATGTCTGTACTACGGTCTAACAGCCTTTTGTCAATCTATGTAGCGCGCCAGATAGATGCCCGGTGACGTCCTGCCTCTCTTGAGACATCACAGATCACTGAGGCCAGTGAAGTGCTGTGCGCAGATAAATCCCATTTGTACAGGACTGATGCCACCTCCAAGTACATAAACTCAGAATGGATGCCATTACCTCCTCGTCAGCCCTCCCCGTCCCAGTCCTACCTACATGAGCATAGCTCCTCCCACCAGCAACTCCCAAGCAACTAAAAACCCATCCCTTCCCTCCAGGCCACACCCACACCCTAAGGCATATAACCATGTGACCCGCCCATCCACATCCTGTTTGTTTTTTCTGCGGACTGACTTCCTGGTAGCTGCGTCGTGGGGGGTGCCGGTCCTGGCCTCCTTTCGGGTGAGTGCGTGACGGTCTGCTTGGCGGCCGTTTTAATCCCCTTGGGTACCTGTTGTTTCATGTACGTTTGAGTCCCTGCTTTAGCGGGACCATGGGGTTGGGGGGTCCGGACTGCCTGATGTGGGGTGGTGGCTCCCTGCTGCAGCCTCCCCTCTTCCGGGTACGTTCCCTGCCCTAGCGGGAACACACGGGGAGGGAGGGGAGGTGTGTTGGGCGCGGCTGGCTTCTCTGCGCGCCAGGGGCGTGGCGGTTTGGCTCCTACTCGGAGGTGTGTTTGGGGGCACTGTGCTTGTTTCGGGCCCGCGTTTCCCTTTTTATTGTAATTCTGCTTTCCATTCTTGTGGTTTCTGAGATGGAATTTTGAGACGGTAATGGTCTGCACCTTGTGACCCTGGCCTGGGGCCGGTGCTTTGGGTGGCCGGGACTCTGTATGCAGCGGCTGCGTGGTCCATCAGCTGCGCTGCCAACTGGGTGCGGGGAACCAGGGTTCAGGCCTCGGGGTCGCGTCCCCTGGCTGTGTTTCTGGGCTAGTCACTTAGTCTCCCCGTGCCTGCCTGTGTAATGTAACTGCGGTGCTGTGTAACGCGCTCCGATACCTTCGGGTCGAGTTCGCGCTCTTTGACTATGCACAGCGGGCCGCTCCCTGCCCCTTTTGAAGGGGATTGCTTTGGTTTCCAGCGGCAAACCGTTGTGGTAACTCAAGTTACAGTGATTGTATGCTGTCGATGGACAGTTCAGGGGTTTGTGTCCCCTTCTCGGTATTGAGGCAGGTCATGTACTGGTGAACACTGCTCTCTTTGACTCATGTTGAGGGCTGCCTGTACTTTTGAGGGTGCGTTCTGTTTGTCGTTCCGTGTGTCTCTGATGTGTCCCTCCCGGACTTTGAGTCTCTGTGGTCTTAAATCCAGGAGCTATACCTCAATGGTAAGGCTTGTGCCTGTGCTTGTAAAGGATCTCACGGGACAAGGGTTCGAGTCCCGCTGACGCTGTCACAGTGTCATGAGATGGCAAAATTTCAAACTCTTCTTTAAAAGTGGTTATGATTCCTGACTCTTCCTCCACAGTTTTGGGTTCGGATTCCGGTGCATCGCTGTTTGTGGGTTTCTGTCACTAGTGTATGCACTCTTTCTTTAATACCTGGTGTTTATTTCTTTGGGGTTTCTGAGCTTCATTGTTTTATAACTGTGGGGTTTGGCGTTCCCTGATTGGCCCTTATGGTTCTTGCATTGCTTGGTCTGTGGAAGGATGTTGGGCGCTGATTTCACTGTGCTGTTCATATCTTGGAGGTGTGTGGTTTGTGCGTGAGTGAGTTCCGCAATACTGAGGAGGTGGTGGTTGCTGGGTCTTCCGCTGCTCCTTCCATTGTTCAGGGGCAGGTTTCCTCTGCCGCGTGGATCTGGGCTTGGTTTCGGTTGAGAGCGGGGTCAGGCCTTCACGGTGTTCTGCACCGTGGTCTGGGCGCTTTTGGGTTCCATGGCCCTTGGTGGGTGGTTAGTCAGTGGACTTTTTAGCCACTCGCCAGTTGGTGGGGCTTGTAGGCCTCCCTTTTCCTACTCCTCTGTGAGTGCTGTGCTGGTAGGGGTGTGGGGGTATGTTGTTAGACATGCCTTTCCCCGGTTTCTGGCATTAGGGTTTCCTTTACGGTAGTTCGCTGGGGTATCCTGGCTGGAGTGCTGGTGGATCCCTGCAGGCTGGTGTGGCTTCTCGGAGCCTGGTGGTGTCCGTGGTTGCAGTTCCTTCTTCTCCTGTGGTCTTACAGGATGGGGGACCTTGGTGCAGTCTTTTGCTGCCTCTGGTCTTGCGGTTCGGGCTGCGGCTCTCCCCGGATTTCGGGTTCAGTCGCTTCATGTGTCTGTCCAGTTATTTCTGTGCAGTCTTGCTGGGTGTTGTTCCCTCCATCATTTGTTCCGGGTTGGGACTGCAGTTGAGTTTCCTGGCGATTTCGTCCTCCTATTCCCTTAGTTCGGCAGCGTTGGCGGCTGGGTCCTCTGTGGCTGCTCGGTGGCAGTTGGGGCTTTTGCCTTGGATACCGTGTTGGAGCTTCCCTTCGCGGGCTCTCTACTGTTTGGGGTTCCGTTGGATTGCGTACGGGCTTTTGGGCGGCATTTCATTCAAATTGGGCGGCCCAACCTTATCGTTGTGTGGATCGGGGCCTGGGTGTCCCTTCCTTCCTCTTGTCCTGGGGTCGACGGGGTGCTTTCTCTTCTTCTGGTCCCTCCTGGTCGTGCTGGGCTACTGGCTGTGTTCGGTGCGGCCCCTTTTCCAATTTTTCAGACACTGTGTCGGCTTCTATTACCCTGTGTTTGGGTCTTTTTACGCTGTGGTGTGTGGATTCAGCTCAGTCGGGGCATTTACTCGTTCCTGGTTCTGTTCTGGGGCCCGTATGGGGATTGCAGTCCTGCCCTGGTTGGGACGGCTGTACCCTTGTGTCTGCCTCTTCGGTCCTTCATGAAGGTGTCTCTTCAGTGGTTTCTTCCCTTCCTGGGGGGTGGCGGGGGAGTTCCTGGCTTATCTGGTTCTCCGGGCCGTCTGCTTTCAAGTGCCGGTACACACGGCTTCGCGGGGGTTCCTGCGTTTCGGTGTGTGTTGTGTTCCTTTGTTTTGGATATTGCCTTTTGGACGGTCTGCATCTCCTTGTAGGTTTGCTGCCATTTTGGCACCTTTGGTGGTTTTGTTGCCTGCTCCGGGGCTCCGGAAAGTTCCCTTCCTTGAGCGGTTGGTGGATTCATCCTCTTTTTTCCTTCCGGCTCCGGCCCTTTCCCTGGATGGTTGCGGGCTCCTGCGTTGGTTTGGGCGGTTCTACGCTTGGAGGATTCCAAACTATGCACCACTCGGGTACTACTGTTCAGGTAGGGTATTCCTGTCGGTGCACCGCAGGCTGGCTCTGTTGCGCGCACTGCGGTGGTTGTTGGGGGCTCGGTCTTCCTCTTCTCCCCGGTGGCTCCTTCTTCAGCAGCTGTTGTCCGCTGTTGTGGGGTTTGTTCCTGGGGCCCTTAGGCACTTGTTCCCCCTGGTGTGTCTTGCTCTGGGGCTTTGGGTTCTGGCATCTCTGGGTTGTCGGCTGTTGTTTCCGGGGGGTGTGGCCATTGGCCGCGGGTTGCCCTGATGGTTGGTGGTTCAATCCTCTTGCAGGGCTGTCCTTTTGTGTCCGAAGAGCGGTTGGTCCTGGGACTTTCTTGGATTTGTTCGGAGTTGTTTGTCCTGGGCGCTGTATCTCGGTGGTATGTCGTGGGCCTCTGCTGGCACTGTCTCTCGTGGGACTTGGGTTCGTATCCTGCCTCTGCTTTCTTTGTATCCCGTGGTGGTATTGGTTCCTGCGGTGCTTTACTTTGGCCCACGGAGCTATGGCTCGATGACTAGTCTGGTGCCTCTGGGGGTGCAGGCTTGCACTGGTCTTGGGTTTGAATCCCGCCTCTGCTTTCTACGTGCCCCGTGGTCGGTTCGGTTGGCCTGGCCTCTTTCTGCCTTGGGTCCTCCTGAGGTTCGTGGTGGGTCAGTCGGCCGTCTTCCGCCATTGGCGTGCGGGGTTGGCTCCCTTGGCGGCTTTGCTGTTATGCTGGGGGGGCAGTTCTTCCTTGTGGTCCCTTTGGGCTTTACGTCTGCCGGGGGTTTTGTGCTCGGTGGCGGCTCGCTTGCGCGGGGTGTTTCCCTCGCTATCCGTGTTGGGCCTGTCGCTGGCTTGGTTCGGGGTCCCACTTTTGCCTCTCCTGGGTTCCCCTTGGGGTGCGGTTGTTCTCTGGTTTGGTCGGCGCGGTCTGGAGCGTGGTTGCCGGGTCCTTCTGTTGTGCGGGGGCCTGGTGTGTGCTTTCCCCCGATTGCGCTGGCTCCACGGGTCCTGCTGCGGGTCGGACTGGGTCGGGCCTCGGGTGTCCTGGGGCTGTGGTGTGTCTGGCCCTATTGGCTTTCGGGTGTTCTCCTTCGGTGGCTGGGTTTTTTCCTCGGTCCGGGCGCCCTTCGACTCTCCTGTCCTATGCCAGTCAGGGGGTTTACTTGCTGGTTTGCTGGGCGACGCAGGGGGGTTTTGCGTTGGTTTCCGGTGCGTGTCTTGGATTCTGGGAGGTTGGCTTCGACTTGGGTCTGGCTGTGTCCTCCCTGCGAGCTCTGTGGGCGGCTGTGTGGGCCGTTCGGGGTTCGGGCTTTGTGCCGGTGGGCTCCTTGATGTCCGGGTGGTTGTGGAGTTGTTTCCTCCTGAGTCAGGTCTTTCGTTCCTTTGCTCCTTGTTGGAGTTTCTGGTTTGGCCGGTTTTCTGTCCTATTCCTCTTTCTGGGGTTTTGGTGCGGCTGCTCTGTTTGGCCGTTGGGCAGGCTCTGGTGGGGTGCTTCCTTCCTGCTGTGCCTTTTTCATGGGGGGGTTCCCCTTGTTGTTTCCTTTGGGCTGACTGTTCTTGGTCCGGGGCATTCTGTGGATGCTCTCTGTCAGTGGGTGTGTTGGCTGTGGGGACGGCGTTTGGGCTTGTGGGGTGTTGGCTCCTGGGTCTTTTAAGGGTGGCTCGACTCGGCGGTGGCTGCGTCCTGGGCTTGCTTCCGGGGGGCTTCCCTGGCCGTGTTCTGCATTAAAGCGGCTTGGTGTTCTCCTCGCTCTTTTCTGTCCCATGTTCATTGGGTGGTGAGTGGATCTGTGTCTCCTGGGTTTGGGGACGTGGTGCTGTGTTCTGCTCAGGTTGTGTGACTTTCAGCTTGTGCTGTTTAAGTCTGTATGTACTACTGGGTGAAGCCGATTATTGCTTTGGTATCTGCTCATGTAGTTAGGACTGGGACGGGGAGGGCTGACGAGGAGGTAATGACCGGTTACTCACCGGTAGTATTCATTACTCCGAGTCGTAGCCCTCCCCATCCCAGTCCAGGTTCCCATCCCTCCCTCCCTGTTCGGCTTCTTGTGCTTGGTGGTACAGGATGTGGATGGGCGGGTCACATGGTTATATGCCTTAGGGTGTGGGTGTGGCCTGGAGGGAAGGGATGGGTTTTTAGTTGCTTGGGAGTTGCTGGTGGGAGGAGCTATGCTCATGTAGTTAGGACTGGGACGGGGAGGGCTATGACTCGGAGTAATGAATATTACCGGTGAGTAACCGGTCATTAATGCAATGTTAATGATGTGTGGATTATTCATTAACACCTGAGAATGAAAACATGCTATTGGTAATGGCCTGAAAATGGCTTACAGCCTTTGTAAAGTGGTTTGATAAAAGCAGGGGCTTCCAAATGCAAGAAATACAATGCAAGCCTTGTCTCAGGACATAAACAAAAACACCAGGCCTGGTCAGAGACGTTTTAAGACATGGGCAAAGTGGGCTCAGCTCTGGCCCAAGGCCTCAGAATTTCATGGGCCCCCTTATGGAGCCAGCTCTGTTCTGCAGAGAATCTTGCCTTGATGACATTGAATAATTTTTAAACAAACTGTTTTAAATAGGATTTTCTTTCAATTTATTTTGAATGTAGGTGGTGTGAGAGACTATCATAGACATTTTTTAGAGAAATGCTGTCTTTGTGTCATGCAACATCCATATAAAAAGTTTCTTTTAGATCAAAACAGGACCTCACATATGAGAAACGTGAGTGTGTCACAGAGATTATTTGCAGTAATATTAGTGAGCATTATTGACGCCATAACTAGAATTTAACAATTGCTTTATTAACCTTCTTGCTTTCTCAAATATGCTTGAAAATGCACCATTTGCCTGCTCTTTTTTCAAAAATTTCTTGGGGGGGGGACCCCCCCGACCCCCAAACCCCTCTTATGGCAGTCAGGCTCGCTCGCTGCTCTCGCTCGCCACCGGCCTCTACTCACAAACTTTTACGCCTCACTATTTTAAAATGTCACCAGCTGCCACTGCATAGCCCTTTGCACATGCTCTGGCATGTAACCCTATCTTTTGTGGATTTGAACTCCCTAATATAGATTTTATCTTTCACGTTTTCATAGGAATATGATTCATTATTTAGGGGCGTTCCCAAACACCGGATCATGGTTCGCCCCTTGCCACCTTGTCATCTTGACAGGATTTCCTGCCACACTACTAAGCACTTTATATTATTCTGCCCACTTTACGTAGCCTATAGATCCCAATTCTTATTACCAATTCTTAAATATAAGTCTTAACTCACATCTTGAAGGCTTGACATTTTTGCAGCACTTTGAGTCTCCAGTGACCTGTTTTGCTGTTTTAAATTATATAATTCAGGCCCTGAGACTGAGAAAAAGATACCCATCTTGAAGTTAAATTGGCATTGTGAGGACTCATGATTTGTTTTGATCTGATGTTTAATTGATTTTTACTGTTCTCTTATTATTTATTGCTGAGACAGAGAAACACTTTTGTATCATGAATTTATACTGGCGATGTGAGATTTTATGATTTTAACTGATATTTAATAGCATGTTTTACGTTTTTATACTCCACTGTATATAAATTGTCTTTTCTCTGAGCTTTAATGGTTGTATATTTGACCGAATAAAGTTTTATTGATTGATTGTTTGATTGACATCTCAAGTTACATCATTGCCAACTGATGACTGAATTCAAAACATTAATGTTGTCACTGACATATTCACCTAACTATAATATCACTTTAACCTTTGTTTTTTTCAGTGAATATTTATATTTTACCCACTGGTGCTCGTTAGTGAATAGGTATGCTTAGGTCTGCGTTTCTATAGGAAATGCCTTTCTTGGTTTGCTAATAACTTTGGCGCAGTTTGAAGAATCTTCCCAAAACTTTCTAAAGAAAAGTGGGGGGTTTTGCTTAGTTTCTTTATGGAAAGTTTCAGGGTGATCCATCAAGCAGGGTGCGAGAAAAGGGGACACCAACACACAAAATCCCTGTGCAATTTCCATAGATGTTTTTGAAAAGGGCTACAGTGAACGCAGTTGAATGGAATTACATCAAACTTGGCAGGAAGTTAAATCCATCAAAAAAAAAAATGGCAGATGCAATTAAAAACAACGAATAGAACCCCAGGGGTGGGTCAGGGCCCGGGGTCAATATATATTATTATTTGAGCATCTTCAGTGCCCCCTTTCTGAAGCCTATTTTGACTCGGGACCTCACCCCGGGGTCTGCCATTTACTAGAAATGGGAGGAAGGCATGTGGCCCATCCCCTGGGGCCAAATCAATAATTAGGGAAGGGGGTCATGCATCCGTTCCCAAGCCTCTTCAGGTGCGAGAGAGCCCAGTGCCAACTTTTTAAAAAAAGGGTAAGGGGGCGCTCCCCATCCCTGTGCTGATATAGTCCCTGGGGATCCCATCCCATGGGGCCCAACACCGTACAGAGTCCCAAAGAGACCACCCCTTGGAAACTACGGCACTACCAATGCAATGATCTCAACTTTGCTCCCGCCCGGTGTTAGCAGTTAAAAAAATGTTGATCCTGCCTGGGTGGAAGCATAGGAAAGGTGCCAGCTTCCGCCAGCACCCAGATGGCTGGGGAGATGGCTTGAGCCACAGGAGCCCTGGTGCTCCTCCTGTGGCCCCCAAATAGTCAGTATTATGGGTGCCCCGGTTGGGCACTGAGGCACCCACAATTTGTTTTTCAAAGGCTGGCTCCCTCTAGTTGAGCCGGCTGTGGCCGTGGGGGCCAGGGGGCTCCCACGTGACCTCAAACCAAAATGAAATATGTCGGTGTAAGGATGGGCTCTGGAACACTCATTAAAAAAGTGAATAACAAACGAGCAGAAGCAGTCACTCATTTAGTATTCACTGCTTCTTGAAAGAGCACCCCATAATGCCCTGCAAGGGCTATTTACACTTTTAATTAGCTTGTTTATTTCCCTAGAAGGGACAAGGGCACCACCAATCATTTTTTTATGTTGTGGGGGCTGCAGGGAGTTCATAAGCCCCCCAGAAAGATAAAATAATCAGGAAGTCTTCTGGGTCATTAAATCCAAGACCCCATGGCAGCTTATCATATTTTCTTTAAAGTACTCCTAGCTGGTGCTCCATGCGCTTTAGTTGGAGGGCAGAGCCCCCAGTGGTGGGTTCTAAGTAGCTTAGAAAACGTTAAAAAAAGCCTCAAAGATATGTTGATGTCTTTTTCAAATTAACCTTTATTGCATGTACTTTATATATGTTGATATCCAGTTAAGAAGAGGATCCGTGATTTATTGTATTGCAGGGACCAATTGGGAATTTACATGGAGGAGCTGCCTGTGGCATCGCGGCCTTTAGGACTTCTGGGCTCCCCTTTCAGGACCTCTACTCTGAAATCCAGACTTGACATGATTTATTGAACTAACGAGTTCTGTACAGGGGCAGGGTGTGATGGGACTGTTAATGAGTATTACCATGTGTCACAATGTATTCATCCCAAGTGTTTCAGATGTATGTATTAGTGCTAGGGTTTGGGGGCTGTGGGTTGCTTTTTTGAAATGTAAAATGGCTTGTAAGGATATATTGGGTATAGATTATTCGCTGAGCCCTAATTCTGGGGCGCTGTTTGTTTCTGATATTACAAGCTGCTCAATAAAGCTACTTTAAAAAAATATATATATAGTTGAGATCTTGACCCCTTCCAATAGGCCACTTTTTTATTTTGGTGTTCCGACCCTTTGAAAAAGTCAATAGGTCCGTCTTAATTGAAATGATGCCCTGGCCCTGCGCCCACTCCACTGCGCATGTATCATGTGCAGTGGGGGTTGGGCACCAGCTGGGGTTGGGCTGCCCTTGAGGTTTTGGACACAGGCCAAAGACAGTGGGCAGCTTGGGGTTGTCTGCCTGCCTAGCGTTGGACACTGGGCCTGGGTGCAGGCAGAAGGCCAAACCCACGCCAGGTATGGCCAAGGAATGTGCGCAGGACTGGCTGCTCACAAGGGATTGTATGCAGGGCCAGCTCACAGACCCGGCCTGTCACCAACCCCACGGGGGCACTGTAGAAGGCCGTGCATAGTGTGGGGTTAGCATTATGTATGGTAATAGCATATTACTTTACGTAAATAAAAACTAGAAATTCACTGAAAAAAAGAAAGGTTGAAGTTACATTATAGTTAGGGATAGTAATATCTTTCTTCACATAAAAAATCTTGGAAATTAACTAAAAAAACAAAGGTAAAAGGGACCTTATAGATAGGTGAAAAACACTGGAATTCACCAGTAATAGTTATCTCGAGCAACTACAGCTCATACCCTAAAGTAACTATAATTTGTGTCCTCGCCATGCACTGCTAATTACATAACACATAACATGTGTATTTGTAAAGCGCGCGTTCACCCAGAAGGGTATGTCGGCGCTGAATAACAGATGATTATTTTTACCCAATTCAAAGGCACTAATTTATCAACCTCAGAAGGATGAAAGGCTGAGTGGACATGCCGAGTTTTCAAGCGGTGACCATGAGCTCGAACACAGGCCCTTGGACTGGATGCATTAGTCCAATAAGCTCTCAGACCCGGCATACCCTAATTTCCTCCCACATTACATTACTTGTGACATGTTCTATGATATCAATGATCACATTTTTCTTTGTAGTTTTTTATAGCGCGAACTTGACCCGAAGGTATCGGGTATTAAAGCGCTTTACATGAGCACCAGTTGCGTTACACAAGGACACAATCATTTATGTTAGACACGGGAGATTAAGTGATTTGCCCAGAATCACAGGACGTTGAGCGTCATTGCCGAGTCTCGAACCCTGTTCCCCAGATTTGAGATCGACCGCCCTAGACATTAGGCTACATTCTCTCCCCATGACTGCAACATCTGAAATTACATTATTGATGACAACACTGAGTACGTCATTTTGGTTTTTTCAGTGAATAGATAGATAGATAGATAGATAGATAGATAGATAGATAGATAGATAGATAGATAGATAGATAGATAGATAGATAGATAGATAGATAGATAGATAGATAGATAGATAGATAGATAGATAGATAGATAGATAGATAGATAGATAATTTTCACTTAAAATATGTTGCAATACCATACAATTATGGTTAAGAATTAAGACAGTAAACTCAATGTACTTTGCAAATTATTGTTAAGAGCACAATTCATAACTCACATACCAAATGCAGTGCTCATGGTCTCTCATTTAATAAAACCAGATTCAATTACGAATGCTATAAATCATTTTACAGATGAGATTACACATCACGTTACCCTGACAAATTTGAAAAAGAGAACTATGAATTTAGAATCATTAACTGGTTTGATCATGTGACGTTACAAGCCTTGCACTTGGTATGCAAGTTAATGTTTGCATGGTTGTTGTTGAAGTTATGGTTTGTATTCCTAACCATCACTGACAATGTATTGAGGTTTTTCAGTTTTAATTCGTAACTATTACTGCAGATCTTTACTGCATACTTTATGATGTTATAAACAAAGC
This sequence comes from Triturus cristatus, assembly GCF_964204655.1. NCBI lineage: Eukaryota > Metazoa > Chordata > Amphibia > Caudata > Salamandridae > Triturus > Triturus cristatus. The sequence goes on along the minus strand of NC_140580.1, from coordinate 177,649,257 downwards.
TAACCATAACTTAACCTGTATTTTTAGTTTTTGTCCAGGTATTTTTTTTTTTCTTCTCACATACCACATTAAAGAGTTCCTGGGCCCAACCGCCTGTGGGCAGCCAACCTTTGGCCATTGGCTGGGCACAGCATGATTGGCTGAAGAGCGAGGTCTGTGGCCATACACCCAACACTGTGGGCAGCCATCTCCTGATGCACATGGCTTTCAGCCTTTGGCCGCGGCCTGTGCCCTACCCTGAATGGGCGCCCAAGGGTTGGCCATAGGGCCTTCACCAAAACCTCTGCAGCCAGCCACCACAACTCTAAATGGCCCTTGGCCGTGGCAACAAAGTTGACCATAGGGGCCATTCAGTTTTGTGGTCGGCCAGGGGATGTCATGAGCCTACACCCAATCATCCACTGGCAGCCAGCCTTCGCTGTGCTTGGCCTTCAGCCATGCACAGTAGGGGTTTTACTGCTGGAACCAACACTCCAGATAGTCAACACCCATGTGCACAGCAGTAGGATTGCCTGGAGGGTCTGATCTCCAGGCCCTGCACCCAACCCTCAACAGGCAGCCAACCCACACTGCACAGGGATTTGGGCTATTCTAAGCTGAGTTTGGTGCAGGGCCCGGCCTCCTGTCAGGAACTGTGCCCACCTCTCCATTAGAGGCCAGCATTGCTGTGCCCTGCCTTCAACTGTGTGCAGCAGGGTTGGCCACAGGGCCTGCGCCTAACCCTCCACTGGTGGCTTGGGGTTGGCCATAGGGCCATTGCCCAAACCTCTATGGGCAGCTATTACCCACAAGTATACTGAATGCATTTTTCATTTTTAATTCTTATAAGATTTACAAATCCTGTGCTGTATTCATGAACCTTCAGGTGCTGCAGGATCTCTGGGACCAAGAGGGGTTCCTGGATATGCGGAGCCTACGCAGATTAACAGTCAATATATCTCTAAAATGTAACCTCTTAGTGACCAGACTGGAACTCTTTTTAAATAAATATTTTACTAAACCTAATGAATGGATTTACACCAAACCAAGTGAAGGCACTTCCTTGATTAAAGTTCTATTTGCCTGCCAGGTTTAGTGTAATTCCATTCAGCTGTGTTTTATGTTTCAAGCAAAGAATCCTGTGGTAGTTAAACTAGAAAATGTCACTTTTGGAACCCCCGCTAGACAGATCCGCACACAACTTGCTATGTTTTACCCAAAGTGAATGCACCTTTCTTTAGAAGGCTTTGTGCAGATTCTTCGAACAGCGCCACAGTTAAGGAAAAAAAAATATTTTCAAATAAAAGTCTGACCTAACCCACTGTGAGATATAGCATATCCACCAATACTTACCTGCATTGTAAGGGTGTAGTGTTGCATAAGTTACAACTTTAACCTAACTCTACAAGGAGTGCTTTCCACCCACTGGTGACACAAGTGAACTTGGTTCAATGCAGCAGCAATTAATGTGAAGAACAAGTTCTTGTAGCCCCACAAGACACTATAAAATGTGTAATTAACATAGGTATTCAATGGGTAATTGAAATAGGCTTTTGGGTTACTAACAATCCCATAAAGGGATCAGGGGCACTGTGGAAACAGCAACAACCTTAAACCTAAAAGTATTTATTACTGCAGGAACAATCAGTTTCTCAGTATATCTAAAACGTCTACACAAAATATTTAAAAAATAGCAAGAAGACATTTTGTAAATAACGAGATCAAAATGAACATTTGTAGCATTCCTAAACTGTCATTTAAAATGTCATCTTGAGCCTAACACCCTAACCCCTACTTCTATGCGCTACACTGTGAGAGCATGAAAGGCACAGCAACTTGGAGTTTACAGTTTCTTAGGGAGAAGAGATGCACTGCATACCTTGTTGAGAACAAAGGTTATCTTTATCAAAGGAGGCATGAAGACAGTGTTCCCCACAAAGGGCAAACACCCACTGCAGTAGCAGTAGTTCAGACATCCTCCTAGACTTGGCTGTATCAACTTCCTCCTTCAGACAAGATACATCATCTGCGAAGTATGAAGTGTGCTGGCAGCAGGTGTGACTGTTTTTGGCAGAATCTTGGGTTATAATTTGGATAAAGGAACTCTCCTGACAAGTGGTCAAATGGCAGTTCTGATATTCTAAATCTTATTAGAAACTGGAATTTCTAACATAAGTTTAGGAATGTCTGACATAGATTATGTGCATCAAGGTATGCATCCGAGACGTTTCCTTATGAACATATAAGGCAAAAGGACGTAAATTCATACTACATTATTTTGGTTATATGTCTGTATGTGTTCTTATTTGACCTTTACATGGTGAGATGTAGACATGTGACCCAGAAAAATGCTGCATTAGATGTTATATCTATGTCATTAATCAAATAACTTGACAATATCACAGTTGCTAGAAAGATAAGGTCTGGCAATATCTGTGTTTAAATGCAGACATGACAATGATTCTGCATAAGTCAGGGAATATGGCAGCATCCATTGTCTAAGTTAAGCAAGACTGCAGTCTCTATAAACTAAGATGAAGTCGGACCTTAGGGACTATACATCAGTAGTGACTGATGTTATGTAGGAAAATCTACCTGCTTTATTGTGACTCTCTTCGTGGTGCCGGTGTGGTAACGACTGCCATTGTATAGCCATCAGTGTAATGGAGGTTTAGCGAATTCAGGGGAGATGGGTTAGGGCTGGCAAGATTGCTGTGCAATTCACGTTGCATGTTCATTCCTGTATGTGTTACTTTCATCTCAATATCCTATAGTCTGGTAAAGAATGATTTGCTATAAAGTTAGACAAATCATTAAGGATTGGGTGACTAGTTTCTATTTTGAGTGGAGATGTGATGGTATTCCTTTCATGATAAAGATGACTTACTGGTAGCACTTCATAGAATGCTAAAACGAGAAAATACATTTGGCGGGGTTAGCACGTAAACAACCAGCGAAGACTGTAATTAAAATTGTAATTTCTTCTCACTGCAAATTACTTTTGTAAGAAAGTAGATGATTAGTTGAAGTGGATGATAGTCTATCACAAGTAATAATGTCTCTATTCTTACTGGATCCAGTAAAACTTTTAATAATTTAAAACTCAGATCAACCCCTGTTAGCTATGGCAATGAGCAGGCAGGCTTAACTTCAGAAAACGTATAAAGGATTTAGAAGTACCAAAAGGTGTTTCAACAAAATATCAAGTTGTAAATATCAGGAGACGGAAATATCGGGAAAAAATATTGTCACAAAAAAGTGTAATGCAAAAATATAGTTGTGAAGAATATCATTTTTTAGGCAAGTAATATCATTTTGAATAATAATGTTGTTTTTAATATCATTTTGAATAATGTAGTTGTAAAACATATCATTTTTTAATTATTGTATTGTGTTTTAGTTCATACATTAATTGTGTGAGTAACTATTGTTTGTGGGATTGCTATATTTTTTTAAATAACGTTTGTAATTTTAAGTGATGTAGAATTTTTAATTTAATTATTGACAGTACTTTATATTGTTGTAGTAGGTTGTTGGGTTTTTATGGGATAGGGTGGGACATTAATGAACAAAAAACTAATTATTGATCAATCAATAATTTTTATGTGATTAGTATTAATTATATAAATTATATAATATTGTTATGTTATATAATAGGGAATTTATTGAGCACACGTACACCAAAGGTCTCTTGGTGCTAAGTTAAAAGCCACCCCAGAAGTTGTATTTAGCAATTGACCTAAGTGAAAAGCCAGGTTTTCAGTTTTTCCTGAAACACATGTAATCAGTCATATGCCTAATCTAAATCGGCAAGCAGTTCCAGAATTGGGGGCCCTGCATAGAGAATCGTGAGCTACCCATTCTTTTGCGCTTAAACCTTGGAACCGTCAGCAAGTTCATTTGTGCCAATCAGAGGTTCTGTTTAGGGAGGTACGGATGGATTTTCCTAGAGATAAATAATTTGGGGCCCCTGTCGTAGATTTATTTAAAGATAATACAGCCTGTCTTAAACATGGACCGTTGTGCCACAGGAAGCCAATGAAGCTGCTTCATCAGTGGCTTTGTATGGCAGTGTCTCGGTTGTTGGTAAATGATTCTGGCAGCTTGATTCCGTATCAGTTGAAGCTTGTGGACTTGGTTGATGGGGAGACCTAGGTAGGTAGCATTGGCATAGTCTATCCTAGATAGAATCATAGCCATCAGGATTACCATGCTTGCTTTCCTAGTGAAAAATCTCCTGGTCTTTTTGAAGTTCCTCAGCTGATAAAAGCAGGATGACGTAACCATGTTTATCTGGGATTGTATAGAGAATCAATTTGGATGCCGAGGCTCTTTGCAGAATCCTTAGGGATAGGTGGCGCTTCTAATGTATCCGACCAGTGTGATGGAGTCCAATGGTGTAGTCCGTTGTTAGAAATGACCATCTCTGTTTTATCAGAGTTCAATTTAAGGTGGTTGGGATTCATCCAGTCTTTGATGAATAACATAGTGTTTTGAAAAAATGCCTTGGAGTCCTCCGTCTTGTCAAATGAAAAAATCAATTGCATGTAATCTGTGTAATTGTAGATCTTAACCTTCCTTTGTTGGAGAGAATTAATCAAGGGGCGAATATAGAGGTTAAACAGGTGGGGGGACAAGGAGGAGCCCTGTGGTACACCGCAGTTGGTGGTGACATTGGCAGAGCTGTAGGGTGCAAGCCTGACTGATTGGGTGCAGTCCCTCAGAAAGGATTTCATCAATTCTAAGGCAGTACCTCTCTACCTGCCGCCGCCGTTTTATCTGTTATAATCATATGATCCACAGTATCGAATGCCACTGACAGGTCGAGCAGGACCAAAGCCTGCGTGCACCCCCTGTCTGCCCCCTCCTTCAGGTTGTCTACAATGCTTAGGATGACTGATTCAGTCAAATAAGATGGCTGAAAGCCTGCTTAGTGGGAGTTTGAGAAATTGGTCTCTTCAATGAAGGAACAGAGAAGTTTAGCTACACGTGCATCAATAATTTTTGCTGGATAGGGGAGAAGCAAAATGGGTCTATAGTTGCCCAATTATCGGGGATCCATGCCAGCTTTCTTTTGGAGTGGTATTAAGACTGCATCTTTAAAAGCATACGGAACCACACATTGCTCAAGAGACATGTTGAGCAGCGAAAGGGTGGTATCTGGGAAGCTGATGAATATGTATTTTTGTATTGCAGGGGGGAATGGGGCTTTAGGTGAGCCAGATTTTACTTTATTTGTTAATTCTGTGAGACGATCTAGGTTTATGCCTTGGAAGGTAGAGAGTATTACTTGATTGATATATTGCTGTTGTAAATACCAGTTCTGTGGACTAGGGGTAATGGAGTCTTGTATTAATTTTTTTCACAAAAAAAACATTCAAGTCGTCGCACAATGCCTGAGAGGGAGTGATGGCAGGCATTATACGCTCCGGGTTAGATAGTTCCTTAACTATATTACAGATGTCTTTAGTTTTGTTTTCCCAGCTTAGTACTTTCCTCGTGAAAAGGGCTTTTTTTGCATCTAGAATGGCTACTTTATAGTCTGTCAGTGCTTTTAAATATGTTTCCCTTGTTTCTGGTGCATAAGTTCTCCGCCATTTCCATTGATTTATTTTAGTTATATTTTAGGCGCAGGTTGCTAGGTTCTAGGGGTATAGGGTGGGAAGTTAATTGAGTATTAATGAACAATTAATTATTAATTTAGTGATACTTATTTAATTGATTATTATTTTATGTAAATTGTGTAATAATTATATATTTGGGTTATGTTTTAGTTGCAGGCTGCTGGGTTTGTAGGGGAATAGGGTAGAAATTTAATTAAATAATAACTAAGAAACAATTATTTATTGTTTATTACATTTTCAATTGATTATCAGTTATGTAAATTGTGTTACACTTTATTTGCGGGATGCTGGGTCTGTAGGGGTCTAGGGTAGAAGTTAATTAAGTACTAATTAATTAACAATTAGTTTAATTTTAATTAATTATTTAATTTTTCTTAAATATGTGAGTTGTGAACTAATTTTTGTTGTTATATTTTTGGTGCAGACTGCTAGGTTTGTAGAGACATAGGGTGCAAAGTTAATTAATTATTGAATACCAATTATTTATTATTCTTTTGAAATAGTAATTACGTAAATTAATTAATTGTTTTTTAAATATATATAAATATATCAATTTTTATGTTAATTTTTTTAATTAAGATTTTTTCTAAATTGATGGGGTTACTCATATATATAATGTGTTTGAAGTGAAGTATGTTCCCTACTCTTGCTTAGACTGTAGTAGGAATAGTATAATGAACGTCTTTGCAGTTCAACAGTTCAATAGAGAGAGCGAGAGCCATAGAGAGAGAGAGAGAGAGAGAGAGAGAGAGAGAGAGAGAGAGAGAGAGAAAGAAAGAGAGAGAGAGAGAGAGAGAGAGAGAGAGAGATATTGAGCAAAACTAGACTTCCCAACTCCTCCAGCCACTTAAGCCAGTGTTCTGTGATGGGCTTGCATACATACCTACATAACTCCCAAGTCATTAGGGTAAAAAGAACAACCAAACAAACTCTTTGAGTACTAACGTGTGCTTTATTTAAGCGCATTTCAACCACGGTGAGTGAGTGGGTGTGTGAGTGTCTAAGTGGGTTTGTGAGTGGTTGTGCGAGTATCACAGTGTGTCTGTGAGTGGGTCCGTAAGTGCCTGAATGGGTCTGGGAGTGGGGGCTTGAGTCTCTAAGTGGATCTGTAAGTGGGTGCATAAATCTCTGAGTGAGTCTATGAGTGGGTAGATGAGTGTCTAAGTGGGTCTTTAGAGCATGCAAGAGTCTCTGAGTGTATCTGTGAGTAAGTGGATGAGTCTCTGAGTGGATCTGTGAATGGGTGTGTGTTTGAGTGGGTATTGGTGTATCAGAGTGGGTCTGTGAGTGGCTGCTTGAGTTTCTGAGTGGATCTGTAAGTGGGTGCATGAGTCTCTGAGTGGGTCTGTGAATGGGAACATAAATGTCTGAGTGGGTCTGTGAGTGGGTGGATGAGTGTATGAGTGGGTCTGTGAGGGTGTGCGAGAGTCTCTGAGTGTGTCTGTGAGTGGGTACGGCAGTGTCTGAGTGGATCTGTGAGTGGGTGTGTGTGTCTGAGTGGGTCTTTGAGTGGCTGTGTGAGTCAAAGTGGGTCTGTGACTGGATGTGTGAGTGTGTGAGTGGGTGTGTGAGTCTCTGAGTGGGTCTGTGAGTGTGTGTCTCTCAGTGGGTCTGTGAGTGGGTGAATGAGTTCTTGAATGGATCTGTGAGTGGGTGCATTAGTGTGTATTTGAGTGGGTGTGTGAGTGTTTGAGTGGTGCTTTCAGTGGGTGCGCAGTAAAAAAAAGTAGGGGGCATGTGGGAGCAGGTCCTCATTCCAGCTTGCCTGCAGTACGCTACTCTCTGCTGCCTTTGGTTTTGTGCCTCCTCTGCTCATTCTCTCCTTATTTTTGTGCCTCTTCTCTGCTCATTTCTGTCCTCTATGTTGCCTCATTCTTCTCATTCTCCCCATTATTTTGCCTCTTTCTGTTCACTTCTGACCTTTATTCTGCCTCTTGATGCTAATTTTTTACTGCTATTTTGCCTCCTGCTGCTCTTTTTTCACCCCTATTTTACCTCTTTCTGCTCATTCTGTCAGTTATTTTGCCTCTTTCTGCTCCCTCCTGACCTTTATTTTGCTTCTTTCTGCTCGTTTCTGACCTTTATTCTGCCTCTCTCTTCTCGTTGCTGATCATTATTCTGCTTATTTCTGCTTGTTTCTCATCTTTATCTTACCTCTTTCTGCTCACTGCTGACCCTTATTCTGCCTCTTTCTGCTTGATTCTGCCTCTTTCTGCTCGTCTCACCTTTATCTTTCCTCTTTCTGCTCATTGCTGATCTTTATTCTGCTTTTTCTGCTTGTGTCTCACCTTTATCTTGCCTCTTTCTGCTTGTTTCTCACCTTAATCCAGAGGTCTTCAAACTTTTGGATGCCGAGACCCCCCTGTCAACATTTTGAGGCGTAAGGACCCCCTCTTGACAAAAATGTCTAAACCTGTTGACTAAATTGCGTGGGATGAAAATGTAAATAAGGTTATGTGATGCCGCGTATTTTGGGATAGCATTGCTTCATTATTTTGATATTTGTTACACACAGTAACGCTGAGGAAAGATTTCACCCAATCAGTACCCATTTATAACCAAAATACAGCAATTATCATCAGAAATATTTCAAGTCAACCTTTGTGAAGGGCCTTCCACTCTGCAGCAATACGTGCTGCCACATTAGAAGCTCACCTGGCCCTGACCGGAAGAAGCAGGGGTCCCTTAAAACCCTGGCGGTTTTGTGTAGAGTTAAGCCTTTTACCCATGCAGCTTTCCTCTCACCCCCTCCCTTCCATCCCTCTCTCCTCTCCTAACCCCGGATCCCTCTCTCACTTTGCAGGTCATTTTCTTTCACCCCTTTTTACAACTTCTGAACTCTCCCCATTCAACCTCTCACTTCACCTTTAATCACCTCTTGCCATTCTGTCCTTTCACTGCCCTCATCTCTAACAGTCTCTCACATTTATCGCATGGCCTCTCTGGCCCTGTCACCTCCCGTGCCCCTCAGCACTTCTCATTCACCTCGTCTCTTCATTCAAATTTTTGTCTATTTGTATCTTACACCTCTCCAGTCCCCCCATTCCTCTTTCACATCTCCCCTTTGTTCTAACAGAAGCCCTCACCTTTGGATCACACTCACTTCTTGCGTGTCCACACTTCTCTTCGGCAATTCACATTTCTCCTCATCCCTGACCACTTCAATCAAATTCTCTCACTCCCTTGCTGTCCTCTCTCATTTTGGGTGCGGATGCAAGTTCAGAATGGGATGAATGAATGTATGATTACTGATGGGCTTGTTTGAGTGAGTTGCATATTGAGTAGTGAGGGGGACAGGTGAGTGAAGTGTCACATGAGTGCAGGATGAGTAGTGTACTTGTGTCTGCAGGTTGAGGTATAGTGTGAGCAGGACAAGTGCATTGTGAGTGCAGAGTGATCACTGTGAGTGCAAGGTGAGCGGGTGAATGGTGCAAGTGCATGGTGATCAGTGTGAGTGCATTGTGATCACTGTGAGTGCAAGGTGAGCGGGTGAATGGTGCAAGTGCATGGTGATCAGTGTGAGTGCATTGTGATCGCTGTGAGTGCAGGGTGAGCGGGTGAATGGTGCAAGTGCATGGTGATCAGTGTGAGTGCATTGTGATCACTGTGAGTGCAAGGTGAGCGGGTGAATGGTGCAAGTGCATGGTGATCAGTGTGAGTGCATTGTGATCGCTGTGAGTGCAGGGTGAGTGGGTGAATGGTGCAAGTGCATGGTGATCAGTGTGAGTGCAAGGTGAGCGGGTGAATGGTGCAAGTGCATGGTGATCAGTGTGAGTGCATTGTGATCGCTGTGAGTGCAGGGTGAGCGGGCGAATGGTGCAAGTGCATGGTGATCAGTGTGAGTGCATTGTGATCACTGTGAGTGCAGGGTGAGCGGGTGAATGGTGCAAGTGCATGGTGATCAGTGTGAGTGCATTGTGATCACTGGGAGTGCAGGGTGAGCGGGTGAATGGTGCAAGTGCATGGTGATCAGTGTGAGTGCATTGTGATCACTGTGAGTGCAGGGTGAGCGTGACAATGAAGGGCGAGAATGAGGAATGAGTTGTCTGAATGCAGGGTGCATTCCCAGACGCATGAAGTAACTCAGCATGTTATTGACGGGGGCGTAGACTTTAATATCTAAGTTAAACTATTGCGGCATTAATCGGGGATCGAGGGTGAAGGAAATAAATAATGTGCTGATCCTGCAACAAACTTCCAGTCCTATGGTTAGGGTTGCCAGCAGATTATTTTGGTGGCCCAGTTGGTACCAAAAAAAGCAGTCACCTAAAGCGGTATTTTCAGCGCTTATCTGTGCATACTTCCCAGGGCCGGCTTTAGTGCTGGTGGTGCCCTGTGCGACAATGTTTGTTGGTGCCCCCCACAATGACCACCCCCACCATGGATTCTCTCACTAGCACCCTTTAACAGTGACCAAGTCTCCATAACCCCACACTCTCAGATGCATTGAATTAGTTATATAGTGCCACTCATACCAGTGTAGGGTGTCCGAGCACTTTGCATCACACACACATTACACAGAGACAATCAATCATAAGTGTGTAAATCAGTGTATAGGAAATGTTACATAAGCCAAAGGACTAAAAGTATAGGAGTCACATGTCATCCATACTGGTTGGCAGTATAGTTCAAGAGTGCTTGGTGTGGAGAAGCACAAACTCAGAGCCGAAAAAGAAACAGCAAAGTTGGGAGTTTCCTTTAATAATAAGAATTGATTTCTAGCCAAATTAACCCTTTTTGCAACATTAATCAATGGTCTAATAATGTATTCTTTGTAGTGTGCATGCTGTTCTAGGATGAAAGTTAATAGCTCACTATCCTATATTAGGACTTTAAGTTATAAATTGCAAGTAACAAAAGGATGTCTCTTTGAAAGCAGTAACCTGCTGATCTGTTTACATCACATGCACTCTGTAATCTACTACTTGGTACGCGTTCTTTGCAGCAGGCATATTAACCCTCTGCACTAACTTCACCGAAGTCAAAACCTCAACTATGCTAAATGCTGATCTCTCTCCAGGAAGATAATTAATCACACGAGTTATCTTGACATGTATGTGAGGCCTGGTGATTGCCGGCGGAAAGAAACGCTGCAGCAGGTGCTTCAAAAGCACAATAAACTTTCACACACGGCGCCCCCAGGAAGCCAACTTTGTATTCCTTTCCATGAAATGCATTCTCACACTACGGCAGTGAATGTAAAATCCAAATGTAAGGAATAGGCACAGTGGGGACCCAGGGGGTACTGGAACCAGCAAAAAAACCTAAGCCTCTGTAAGCAGTTTACAAAGGCATGTTAAATGGTCTTTAAAGACCTGTGAAAAAACACGGGGGTGCCGGAGATAGGACTCCAGACACTGCCCAGCTGAGCCCCCAGCAGCTCAAGTTTCACTGCAGCAGCCCGGGCTGAGACACAGGACGGGGGAAGTGTGGGGGGGGCTGAAGCCCTTGGGCCTGAGCAGATGTGTGACTGGGAAGGCGCGACCCCCTTTGCATCACTCCACGGCCCCCCTGGGGGTCGCGCCCCACAGTTTGAAGACCCCTGCCTTAATCTGAGATACCATCAGGGAAGTCATCATTCATCACTGACCATGTCATCAGTGATGTAATATGTGAGGTCATAAGCACTGCATTTTGGGGGTGTAAGTTATAGTTAACTCAGGTAACTATAACTGCTGAATTTCACTGGTTTTGTATGAGTAAAATCTGAGCCTAACTATAACGTCCCTGTAACCTTTGTTTTTCCAAGTTTCTTTAAATTCTATTTCCAAACTATAACATACCTGTTTTTTTAAGTTAATTTCTATAATTTTTTAAGTTAGTTGTTGCGTTCGCAGAGTGGTGGAGAAAAGGGGAGGGGCTTATGACCAGTTAACAGGAATCCTGCTGTGTCGGACTTCCCCCAACCAGTAGTGCACCAGGAGACACGTCTGATCACCTCCAAACTCTCAACACAGCAGCCGAACCAAAAGGTGGCACCAAAGTTATTCGCAAAATAAAAAACACTTTTTCTATGGAAACTTTGGTCCTAACTATAACTACCTACCGGCGGTCACCAGTAGGTTGTTAGCGTTAGGGCCTAGTTTCTATAGGAAAAGCCTTTTTTGACTTGCCGATAACTTTGGCGTTGTTTGGCAAATCTTCATGACATTTTCACAAAAAAAGTGTCACAGTATGTTCTGTGTGTCATGGAGAGTTTGGGGGTGATCCAAGTAGTGGGGACGAAGAAATAGGGGCTCAAAATATGGGTGCGTTTGTAATGTTAATTCCCATAGGAACGTGCTGTTGAACCTACAGTCCGAACTGCTTGATGTAATGACACCAAATGTGGCAGAAAGGTGGATGTTGGTAAGCAGATGGTGCTTTTTATTATTTGGTTCAAATCCGCTCAGTAGTTTTTGAGAAATTTAAGAAGAAAAAGCTTCGCGAAAAAAGACGAGCTCGTGCAGGGAAATGCACAGCTTTGATTGGCTGCTAACACTTCAACCAGGAAGTGTTGGCAGCCATCTTGGGAGTCGGTTTCATCAAGCCCCCCCAAAAAGGTGAAAATAAAGAAAAGGGGGCAGGGTAGGAATACCCTAACCCACCCAAGCCATGATGTTGGGGTCCCCCTGGGACCTCGCCACGGCATAAAAGCATAAAAATAAAAAGAATTGCCATGAAATTGCGATAATTGCTAATTGGTAGCAAAGAAATTAAAAAAATAAAGCAAGCGTGGGCTCCCACGCTTGCTTTACAATAACCTCCAGGTGGATCAGGTCCTTGGTGGCATATGATGACTATAGGAGAGAGCACACAGGGCCCCCATCCTTGGGCTTAACAAAGCACTGGGGACCGCCCCATCCCTGGGGAATTTTATTTTTCTTTTTTTTTTTTTTTTGAAACCGTTTATTACAAATCTCAAGAATATACAAATATGGGCCCACAACCTTCCGGCCGGCCGCTAAGAATGGCAGAAACATATGGCATACGTTCATAGAACACTTGGCGTTACAAAGGAGCATAAGCAGGAGTTATCAACATCATGGGCCACAGCCATAATACCCCACAGTACGGTTTCATTTTATACAAACAACAAGAAAACAACACCCACAAGGCTACCCACAGTCGAGAATAGCAGCACGTGCTCCCCAATGGGGAACCCCAACTATCAGAGGAGTCCAAGGAGGGGAAGGGAAACAGAGCGAGGACTGGGGGAACCCTGTGCCCGGGGCTAGGGGAAGGAGTCAGCTAAGGGGACGGGGCTGGTGAGGCAGCAGGCAGCAACGGTGGCGCGCAAATACTCCCACGGTAGGCGTTCCAGGGGCCCCACACTTTCACCCATGTCCCAGGCTTACCCCTCGCCACATACACCACCTTTTCTCGAAACATGCACCAGTCCATGTGCTCTTTCCAGGCCGACACCGCCGGGGGGTTCTGGGATCCCCACAGTTGCGCAATATCACGCTTAGCAATCATATATCCCAGAGTCACCCACCACGTTTGCGGAGCCGAGTAGTCAGTTGGTTCCCATACATTCAACAGGCATCTCCTCGCTTCCGGCAGCAGCGCAACACGCGTAACCACTCGCAGGACCTCATGCACACCGCGCCAGAATCGCTCCACCTTCGGGCATTCCCATAAAATATGCAGAAAGGTCGCCATGGCACCACAACCACGCTTACACAATCCATCCTCAGTATAGCCCATACGCTGAAGCCTTGGCCCCGTCATGTAGACCCGGTGGAGTATCTTGAGCTGGACGAAGCGAAGGCGAGCCGGTATAGCCACCTCCTTCGGAGAGGCCACCGCGGAGGTCCAGTCCTCATCGTCCAATTCCAGACCGTCGGCAACCCAAGCCTCGCGAAGGCCAATCAGCAAGCCCGATCGATCATTAATCAGTTTTTTATAAATAAGGGAGATCGTACTGTCTGGGACGTGGCCATCTAGCACTCTATCCTCCAGGGGGGAAGACTCCGGGATGGAGGCGACGTCTGGGAAGACGGAGCCCAGTGCATGACGGATCTGCAGGTATCGAAAGTATTCACTGCCCTGCAACTGAAACTCCGTCTGCAGCATCTCGAATGTTTTAAATCCTCCCCTCGACCAGAGATCCCCCACTTTACTGATGCCTATCATGTCCCATTTCTCGAAGCCCTTCGAGGTCCAGAGAGAGCCCAACTTCTCAGACGCATACAGCGGTGACGCCCGGGTCAAACGGTCCTTCCACCCCATAGCTGCATTGGCCGCATGCCATACTCTGACCATGACACGCGTAGGTCCCGTCAAGCGAGCGTCGGGCGCGCCAGAGTAGAGCGCTCGATTGTAGTCGCCACCGGGCAGTAGCATCTTGTCCATCTCAAATGCCGGGTTCAAGGCGGGCCCATAGAGGCCATGGTTAATTGCAGCCAGCTGGGAGGCCCAGTAATACCGTTTAATATCCGGGAGGGCAATCCCCCCGTCATACCATGGGAGCGTCAACTTCGCCAGGGCAATGCGCGGCCTCCCGTCCCAGAACAGGCGGCGCTGTAAACTCTCCACCTCACGGAAGTAGCGCGCCGGGACTGGGTCCATAGTGTTCTGGAGAGCGTATAAGAAACGTGGCAACGACATCATCTTAAACAACGCCGCCCGGCCGAGCGGCGAAAGCGGCAGGCGCCGCCAGCGCACGACGTCCTCCTTCAAGCGCTGGAGAGGGGGAAGCAAGTTCCGCTCGTAGCGGGCCTCTGGGTCCAGAGTAATGTAGACACCCAGGTATCGAAACCCCTGAGAGGCAATCTGAATCGGACAACCCCGCGGAAGGACAGGAGCCTCCCCAGAGAGCACATACACGCATGATTTAGCCCAGTTGATGACAAGGCCTGAGTTCCGGCCGAATGAACGTAAAACATCAACCAGGACTATGAGTGACTTACGTGGGGAGGCTAGGTACAAGAGGATGTCGTCAGCGTATAGGGACACACGGTCCTCATACTCGGGGGTCCAACGGAGACCACGGATGGAGGGGTGCCACCGCAGCCACTCCGCCAGGGGCTCCAAGGCCAGCGCAAACAGGAGCGGCGACAAGGGGCAGCCCTGTCGCGTGCCCCGGCCCAGCTCGAATGGGGCCGAAACTCTTCCATTCACCACCACCTGCGCCAATGGGCCCGAATACAACAATTTGACCCAACTGATGAAGCCCGGGCCGAATCCAAACTTCGCCAGCATCGCCCAAATGTATGGCCACTCAAGCGTGTCAAACGCCATAGTGGCGTCCAAGGACGCCAAAATGGCCGGCTCCCGCACGAATGGGACACGTGTGAGCACCCCGTGCAAGCGCCGAAGATTAAGGGCCGTGTTGCGATGGGGGATAAAGCCGGACTGGTCTTGGTGGACCAGGTCGCCCACCACGCCGACCAGCCGATTGGCCAGCACCTTGGCGAGAATTTTGGGCTCCGCATTCAAGAGCGAGATAGGCCGATAGGATGTGACCCGGTCCCGAGGCCTCCCCTCCTTGTGGATCACCACGATAGTAGCCAGACGCTGGTCCGGCGGGAGGGAGCCCAGCGAGTGGGCCGCCAGGAACATCGCGCGGAGGTGGGGTGCCAGTACATCTGGTCGCAACTTATATAACTCGATAGGGATGCCATTCGGGCCCATGGCCTTGCCCGAGGCAACCGAACGTATGGCGAGGGCAATTTCGTCGGATGTAGGAGCGGCATCCAGCGACACCCTGTCCTCCTCCGAGAGGGAGGGCAGCGCGATATCCCTAAGCAGGGAATGGGAGTCCTCCTCCGAGCAAGGAGAGACCGGAGAATACACCTCGCGGAAATAATCCGCGAAACAGGAGACAATTTCTTCTGGCTCGGTGACACTCACACCATCCGTCCTGTCAATCAGCGGGACCACACGGTTCACTCTCTCCTTTTTATCCAACCACGCTATCAGTTTGCCCGCCTTATCACCCACATCATACAGTCGCCCCTGTTGCTCCCTACTGAGGCCCCTGGCCGCCTCCGTAACGAGGTCACCTGTTTAAGTTGTAGGACATGTAGTGCAGCATCCGTCACTCCGCCCTCTAAATCACCCTCCAATTCAGCAATTTCGGCCTCCACCCGGGTAACCTCCTCCCGCTCGCGCCTCCGGGCATGGGAAATAAGGGACAGGGCCTCTCCTCTGAGAACTGTCTTGAAGGCTTCCCACAAGGAGATAGCCGAAGGGACGGACCCCACATTCTCATCAAAGTATCGCTGCAAGGATTTAATCACAGCAGCGCGAATGGTGGGGTCGCGCAGGTACCAGGCATTGATGGGAACTACCCTGCCCTCACCCCTCGGAAGGACATCAAAGTGGAATAGGAGCGGGGAATGATCTGAGATACCCCGCGCCAGATGGCGCACCTCCCCCACACTCCCAGCATAGGCCGCCGGGACAAGGACATAATCAAGCCGTGAGAGGCTACCATGGGCCCCCGAGTGGAAAGTGTACTGCTGCTGCGTGGGATGTTTTAAGCGCCAGCAGTCCACCAATCCCAGTGTATCCAAGAGGCCGGATAGCCACGCCTGGGCCCGGGGGAGGTCCCTAGGGGGGTGACGATCCAGAGTCCCAGAAACCACCGCATTGAAGTCCCCCCCAACCACTAGGAGTCCCCCCGGAAGGCCCAGGAGGAGGCGCCCCAGGTCTGCAAAAGTGGTCGCCTGTAGCCCCGGTGGGACGTATACTGATACAAAGACCACTACTTTGCCTTCCATTCTCCCCACTAAAACAGCATAGCGTCCCCTATCATCATGGCGCACCTCATCAATTTCCAACGGGAGCGAGTTCTTCACCATAATGCCCACACCCCGTGAGCCCGACGTGAAGCCCGAGTGGGCCACCAAACGATAGCCACGCCGATTCATGGCACAAAAAGAGTTTCCAATAAGGTGTGTCTCCTGCAGGAAGACTACATCGGGTGAGATTCGTTTCAAATACTGCAGGACCACACCTCGTTTGATCTTATCCCCCAGTCCATTAACGTTCCAAGACAACAAAGTCAAATCCCTACCCCCCATCACACACAGGAGCCATCAGTCGTCCCCCGGAGAGCACCTTAAAAACAATACAGAAAAGGGTTTGCCTTGTGGTAAAAACGAACAACACCCCACCCCAACTCCCCCACCCCAACAAAACTCCCCCCTCCCTGCACCCCTGCATGAGCCCAAACAGCCCCCCCAAAGTGCAGTGTGCCTGTCGCCCCATAGATGGTGAAACTAACTAGACCCCCAGAGGAGGAGGGAGAACCCCCAAGAGACCCCACACGACCTCCACAGGAGGAGACTTACTCGAACAGGCGAACAGTCAAAAGTGACATCAATTTTGTCCAGAGCGAGGCATAATATTAGTCCCTCAGTCCTGATCCGGCGGGCCCTCTCCCCCCACCGCTCCCCCCCCACCCCCCCGATCCCGATCCCCAGGCAAGGTATCCAGCCAGTCCCCGGCCGCTTCGGGACGATCAAAAAAGTGCGTGCGGCCATCCAACTCCACCCGCAGCTTAGCCGGGAAAAGCATAGCGTACTTGAGATTTAGGTCCCGTAGACGACGTTTGACTCTGAGAAAGCTTAGTCTCTGCTTTTGGACCGCTGGGGTGAAGTCAGGATAAAAATTTATATCCATATTGTCGAGTCTGACCGGCCCCTGTAGTCTGGAGGATTGCAGGATAGCGTCTCTGTCCCGAAAGTTGAAAATCCGGGCGATGAGAGGCCTCGGGGGGGCTCCGGCCTTGGGCCTTCCCCCGGGAACCCTGTGGGCCCGCTCCACCGCGAAGAATTTACTCAGTCCCCGGGGCTGGAGGTGGGTGAGAATCAAGTCCTCCACGAATAGATCCGCCGCCGCCTCCTCACGTCCCTCAGGCACCCCGAGAATACGGACATTGTTCCTCCGGGCCCGACCCTCAGAATCCTCCAGGCGACGATCCATCAGCGCGCTCGCCTGGCCAAGCCGGCACACCTCCTTTTGGAGGGCTGCCACATCCGTCGTGAGGCCCGATGCGGTGTGGGCCAAAGAATCGACCCGGTCATTAGTCTTGGATAGATCGGCCCTTACCAGGCCAACATCCACGAGGACCGAGTCAATTTTCTGCGCCAGTGTATCAAAACGCTGGTCCACCGAGGCCTTCATCTCAGCGATGGCGCCCATCACGTCCCGCAGGGTCAGATCCGCGGGCAGAGCAGGAGCATCAGTCGGGCCCTCAGGGGACCTACGCGGCACCTCGGGAGATCCCTTCTGGAGGGTATAGCGGTCCATGCTGTTAGACTGTTGGACTGCGCCACGTCGGGTCGATTTCACCTTTGCCCGATCTCCATCTTGCTTTGTGGACATGGTTCCAGTCACACGGCCGTGCCAGGCACGTCGTGAGGGCGGGCAAGCCGGTGCACGGGATCCGGGGGGGGTCACCACAGGGCCGCGGGGCAAGTCACAGCCGGCGGGCCGGCAGGGCACCCCAACGGGGCCACACCACCTCACAGTGCCCCGCGACCCAACCTCGCCGAGACAGCAAGGAGGGTGCAAAAGCGAAA
Organism: Triturus cristatus; assembly: GCF_964204655.1. Classification (NCBI taxonomy): domain Eukaryota; kingdom Metazoa; phylum Chordata; class Amphibia; order Caudata; family Salamandridae; genus Triturus; species Triturus cristatus. The sequence continues at coordinate 177,631,139 of NC_140580.1, read as the reverse complement.
GTGAAAGTGCGGGGTACGCGAGCCGCCGCGCCCAGCCCGCCGCTGTTGTTGACTTTGCCTCCGGATCACCCCACAACTCCAATCCGGGGTCCGGCGTGGAGAAGGCCGCAAATCTCAATCGGTGCTACCGCCGGAGTCCGAGGTCCAATTTGGAAGCGGAAAGCGGGTGCCACCTCAGCTCGGGCTCACCAACACAGTCCCCTCATCTAGGACAGGATATTGTCAGGATATATGTAGGAGGTCGCGGAGGTCCTCGGGAGCCTCGCACCTACGCGGCCATCTTGGTTGCGCGCTAGGCTCCTCCCCTGGGGCACTTTTAATAATGAATGCAGGCGGGCCCATTGGGCATGCCTGCAGCCTCGGGGACCACCAAATCCCTGGGGATAATTGCAATTATGTGGGGGGGCTCATGGACCTCTCTGCCCCAGGGACCGCCACCTTCACTGGGCTGATTAAAATGATGTGAGGGGCTTCGCTGACCTCCCTACTCCGGGGACAGCCACAATAATGTGGGGGGATTTTAGGGTCTTCACTGCTGACCCGGGGACCAACAGCTCCGTGGGGCACACACTTTATTTAAAAAATGCAGTGGAGGCCTTACCGTCTCCCCCGCAGTCCTAGGGACCGCAACCTCCCCGGGGCTAAAATACAATAATTAAGGGGGTCTGTTGTGGACACACCACCTTCCTGGGGCAAATTTGCCCAAAGGAGTGGGACCGTGCTGCCCCCTCCTGGATCCCTAGATGGGCCTGGGGCCGCCACCCCCCCGGGTCAGCTCCAGCATTGTCCTGGGTGTTCCGCCCCCACTCACCCGAAGATGAGGTACTGCAGGAACGAAGAATGTCCGGTTCCTCACCCTGTGCGTTAACCCCTCATGCCCATAAGACACAAGCAGGAAAACACACCAGGGGAAGGTAGGTAAACAAGGGAAAGAAGGGAAGGGTGTAATCCACTCCTAGGCTTCACTCTCTGGAGTATGGTAAGACCCAAGTAAGGCAAAAGCGTCTTAGAAAGGGAAAAATAAAATAAAGTATAGAATTAATAGCATGTAGTAGAAACACAAAAGAAAACCTTTTCATGTCACCAAATATTCAATTATGTGAACAGTTGTATTTTTCTTTTCTCACCCCTCAATTTATGATACGTATTCCATAGAAGTTGATAGAAACAAACAACGTTCTTTGTCCCAGAAGAGTAGGCATTAATTTGTATCAATCAATGCCCAAGCCTGCAGGGAATATCTTTTTGGGATATTTGCGGAAAAAAAGACTAATAGGCAGAACAAAAACACCTCTTGCACTTACTACGAAGGGATCCCTTGTTATTTTCATGAAAATCACAGTGCTCCGTAAAAAGAACCAAAAAACGCATAACAAGGCAAATGGGTGTAGAATATTACTGATCCTCAGGGAATCCAAAATCCAAAAGGCGGGAGAGACAACAATGGCCCCGCTATACGTACAAGTCCAAGATCCAAGAAAGGGTAAATTATCCACCTAAGGCTTCACGAGCATCCGATCCAGAAAGGAGTAGTCTATGAGTCTCACCAATGGATCCGAGGAGAAGCAAAAGGAGAACTCAGCGTGTTGCTGGAAATTGTTGGCGGTGAAGTCCTTCCGGGGCAAGAACCGTGAAACAAACCAAGCAAGGAAGAACGGGTGGGCGGCGTCTAAATACTCGCCGGCCGATCCCAGGAACTCCACCGCAGCTGTGAACCACACGCCCCCAAGACAGAAATAAAGAAAAGGAGGCACCAATCGCCAAAGGTACCAAGAAAAAGGACCAGCCAAAGTTAAAATTAAAGAAGAAATAGAACATGACCCCCAATGCACTACCTAACCACAGGAATGGCACCAGAGTGCTCACCGCTGGGTCACTGCAGTTTCCTATGGCTTGGTGGGAGCATTGCTCCTGCCAAGACATAACAAACCAGCTCTGCTTTCAACAAGCAAGACCAAAAATGCTCTTGCTTGTTAAAAGCAGATCAGGTCTGTTTCCCTGCCTGCTATGAAGTGAGCAGGGAAACAGACATTGCTTTGTTATGCAGCTCCCTGGATCCCAAAGCAATGCTGGCTCCCGCAGGATGCGGAGAGCCCCCACGGTCCCCAACGTTTTAAATGTGGGTGCCCTGGGTGGGACCAGTGCACCCACACTAAAGGCAGGGCCCTGGGGAATTGGGAACCTGTGGCCGAAAGTGGCCCAGGAGGGAAGCTACGCAGCCCCTCTCCTTTTTTTGTGATTTTTTTTAAAAGGGGCTTGCCCCAGGGATGGAGTCCCCAGGGCCTAAATCGTCCCAAGAGGAGGGCCGTGCAGTGTAAGTACTGGTATGGGTGTGTCAATGGTTTTGAGAATGGTAGTGTGGAAGTTGGAGTGGGTGTATGAAAGGTTACATTGGGGTGTGAGTGACTGCATCACAGATTCTGTGGATGATGTCATCAGTGAAGTCATTTGAGATGTCATCAGTGATATCATCAGTGAAGTCAGTGACCATGTCATGAGTGTTTTAATAATTGAGGTTCATAAGCAGTGCATTGCGGGGCGTGAGTTAAAGTTAGCTCAGTTAATTGTAACTGCTGGATTTCTCTGGTTTGGTACGATTGAAATGTCAGCCTAACGATATCATCTCTGTACACTTTGTTTTTTTCAGTTAATTTCTACGTTTTTTTTTATTTCCATTTCCTAACTATAACTTCCCTATAACCTTTGTTTTTTCAGTGAATATATATATATATGGTGTCCTTCACAAGTCAAGTGCAAAAGCATTGAAATACTTGCACAAAGCTACAGTTCCACTAGCCGTTATGAGGTGTCCCTCTCAAGTCAAATGAAAAAGCATTAGAACTCCTACATCAAGCCACAGTTTCACTAGTTATCACTTGATGGCCATCAAAAGTCGAACGCAACAGGACTGGAATGCTTTCCTGAAGCTGCAGTTCCACAAATCCTTACGAGGTGTCTCTTTCTAGTCAAATGCAAAAGCCTTGAAATCCTTACATGAAGCTGCAGTTCCACTTGTCAGTACTTGGTGTCCCTCACAAGTCAACAGCAAAAGCATTGCCATATTTTCATGAAGTTGCAGTTCCACTTGTTCTTAATAGAGGATCAACTGAAGTCAGAAGCAACTGCTTCAAATGACCTGTACCAAGCTGAAGGGTGTGGTGTTACTATATAAATTTGCATGGACGCTTTTGTTCTTAATTATTTGCCAACGCACTTTCATAATACTGAGTCAAAATTACAGATTTCAATAGATTTCTTCTTTTTTTAAAGCTTGTGATCACACCCTACTATTTATAGGAACTTTAATTCACTGGTACGTAAAAGCACAATTAGATAGCTTATTTTGGCAGTTCATGTTTTGGTGGGTGTAAGATTTGTCTATGATCTGAGAGGAGTGTTTTCTGCATTGTGGCAGTGTTAGTACAACATTCCAACAGGGAAGCTGCAGTTCCCCATGTAGTTACTAGAGGGCTCCCTCAAGTCAGAAACAAGTGGTTGAAATGTCAACCACAATGCTGCGGGGGTTGGCTTCAACCTGAAATTCTGCATACACACTCTAGTTACCATAAGGACATGTGTTAATTTTCAGTAGGGTAAACAAATACACCTCAAGACAAAAGAGTATCCCTTTATACCTACACTGGTAATTTAGTGGGGAATGTACATTGTAATTTACAACAAATATCTTGAGAGTTAGGAAAATAGTTGATGTAACCTTATACATACTATATACAATTTATAGGGTGCTGTCAGACATTCGGAAGTGCACGTCTCTAACAATTTCTATTTTTGGGAAACTGTATTTTTAGGTGCATGTGTACATGTGCAATGGAAATAGGCAGTCAATCAAAGTGAAGGCTCCCAATGGCTAGAGAGGGTTAGTCTGTTGATCTATACATTCTGATGGGGTGGGAGGGAGTATAATTTGTGTGACATGTGGATAGACCAATGATGAAAGAATGTTGATTAGGAACCCCTATATGTATGTATTTTGTATATATTTTTTGAAAAACAAGAGGCTGGCAAAAAGTTGAAGCTGTCTTTAGGCCAGACATAAAAACGTATTCAACTCCCTCTATGCCTAATTCACCCTGAGATGTTCTAACTAATGTGAAATATTTAAACTATAGGTCTTTGTCCCAATAAATAGACTAGCAATCACAGCGAAAGAAGGTGGAAGAGTCCTTGAATAATGTTACAAATCACAGAGAACAAGGACAAATTCCTTGAAAGCAATGTAATCATGAACAGTGGAAATAAACTACTACACTTCACCTTGACTTGACTGCGCTATTAGAGGCCTTTGAGGAGAGGATGCACGCAGGGAGGAAGCAGGAGGGAGTGAAAGTGATGGCATCCATCTTTTCCAAAATGGTGTTTCACACGAAAGTGTGGCATACCGAAAACACAACTAGACACACAACAAGCAGAAGTACGTGAATGTGGGGTTTAAATATAAATACATTCATTGTTACATTATTTTCATTCATAGATCTTATATGTCAAGCATTATAAATCCGCCCTGACAGTAAAAAATGGCTATTACCTTTAAAGTGAGTATTATCATATGGCTGCAACATCATTTCCCATTACGCCAATACGTGATGACTTTGCACATTGCGAATGCTAATTTGTCGAACCCACACAATTTTTTTAGGATTTGTGCTCTGTGGGGTGGCAGTACTGGTGATGTAAAACACCATGGGTGTCAGCTGAATGAAGAATTGTGTGCTTCAGCAACTTTTCGTCTCCCTCGCATCGCCAGCCACACCCATCGACTTGTGTAAAGCCCCTATGCAGAACACCGGTTTCTCCAGGGGGCTAATGGCATCTCTTGAAAGCAGGCATTATGGGAAAATAAACACATATTAACTTGATCGGAAACCCATGTCATTTCGTGTTTTGAGGGTCATAAAACTGTTTCTAAGAGGTCCGTTTATTTACCATCGGCTGCTCAACCATGATTCCCTGAAAAGAGTTTTCCCTGACGTGAGCTATACGTCAGTAACAGAGTTTACTATAAGGGAGAGCGGCAATCATAAATAAACGCACCAGCTTTATCTCACAACAAATTAGGGAAGTTGCTGTGTTTTTCAGTAAGCTTTAGACATGTGGCTCACTGAATTTGTTCACGTGCAATCACTGTTCCCAAATGTGCACGCGCGTAACGCGGTTTTAGAATCGCAGAGGCATTTAGATATCAAACACCGAATCGGGACGAAGGCAATATTAGTAGACCTTTCAACTTGAATGCGCATTACAGTCAATCAGGAGGGGACTGTCTGGCAAAGATCACTCAATAAATTCAATGAACGAAGTTAATTAATGTAGTAGCGCAAGGATAGATTCATGAATAGATGATCAAGGAGAATGAACAAAATTCCTTCTAAAATGCAGCTTTTTTATGAAATGGCCCTCCGGGTGAACCCAGGTATTTTTGGTATTTCTATTGAGGAAGTGTCACTGCCCTACAGTTTTTATGTCTAGTGCTATCCGAAGACCTTTCATCATGAACGAAGATGGGGCTTCGATCCATTCTCTTTAGCCATTGATTGTTATGATGAGCCGCTTTCAGCCATTGCTTGCTCGAAGTGCATACACATCAGCCCACAGGACTACTACAACAGTTTGCGTTTACTTTTTGCAGTGGTGATTGGCAAAAAAAGTAGTTACTCTGCAATCGTGCACTAGAAAAGACCGCACTGCAACTCACGCCTGCATCACTCAGCTCAAAACTTTTCTAGCCTCCCCTCCAACACTATCGCATTAATTCAAGGTCCTCTGAGAGGGCTCCACAATACGGCAGTCGATTGACAAAACCTTTCTTTGAGATCTACCAGTCCATTCTCTGTCAGTTGGCTTACAATATGCAGTGATGTTTAGCAAACAAGTAGTCCATCTTGCGGATAGCATATCTCATCCAACCCACCATCCACAAGTAGCGACTACTGCCAGAGCAAGAAACCTCCCACCCAGTAGCCTCATTGCAGCTCCTAGACTAGCAGTGGTGGAAGCAGAAGGTCAGAGTGGTGTTGGATAGAGCAGAGCTTGGCCTTTGATGAAGCACTCTGGCCAGCAGCCATTTCCAGTGTGGCATTCTGGTGAAGTCAGTGAGGTACGGCCAGGTGGGCTCAGGACATGGTTTATTTTGAGGTGTTGGACTGTTAGTTAAGCCTTTTCTCTCTTCGGCCTTCTTCAACTGCCTACTGCTGCCCGTTGACCCTCTCCTGTTAACCCTATCCTTTACTACCTGCTCTGTCCCATAATCATCAGCCATTTGGGTTCTTACATCACCTGTTAAAAACTTTACCTGTTAAACATTTCTGACCAGCTATTAATTATTCTAGACAGTTCGCCATGCTCACACCCATGAGTGCAATGCAGCAGCTCAATAAAGATCGCTGCCAATGACAGACACCCAGGGCAAACCATCATCAGTGTTAGCGGGTTTACTTTTGCAGTGGTGAATGGCAAACGAGTAGTCAAGCTCTAGGTTCTAAGTTTCTCCCATGGCCCTCCTACAAGCAACAGCCCCGTTTTGAGGGTGAACAGATCCCCTAGTATACCGTGCACTGGCTAAAGCTTAGCAGACGTGGCAGCTGAGGTAAAAGTGAGCAGCAAAAATGGAGAATGGCCAGCAATAAAGCAGTGCAGCCAGTACTCCAGTTCCTGGTTTGACATTCTGGTGTAATCAGATAGCTACGTCCAGGTGCAGTTCATTCCGTGGTTTGTTGTGAGGTGTTGGATTGATGGTTAAGTATTTCATTACCCGCTGCAGATTGGTTTCTTAACATTCCATGCAGTTCACAATATTCACACCTGTTAGAAATGGGATTTCTGGTTGGCTAGGTTATGCACCTAGGCCAGGCAGAACCCACCACTCTAGTCCGGGTAAGGAAGTTACACATTCAAAATAACTCCTGCTCACCCCCTTGGTAGCTTTGCAGAGCAGTTAGGCTTATCTCAGAGGCAATGTGTAAAGTGTTCGCGCAACACAAACCCACACTAGTGACACAATAAATACACCACAAAAGAAACTATACACAGGATTATATCAAAAATATTTCATATATTGTATATAACACCTAGACCAAACATTACATAAACCATAAATAACTTTGCCAAGTAAGAAAATGTCATATTATCACAGTTAGTGCAATAAGAAAAAGACATATATGTTGCACATGTCATGAGAACACCATGAAAGAAAACATTACTGTGCATATTCTACCATCACTTTATAGGTTACTTGGTATTCTGACTATGCAAGGCATAAAGCGACATATCCCTGTGAACATGAAGTGCAGCATGTAATGGAACAGGAATCATCACTACTTTCCAGGCATGTGAATGCAAAACACCACAACAATGTGCATCATTACATCAGGACATAAAATGCAGCCGACATTGAAGCAAAAGTATACAGCACCATGACACTATAGGGCAGGGCACACCCATGCTCCTATTAGGTGCTATGCGGTAAACTCTGTCCGCCATGTAGGGAGCAGAAGCAGTTGCGTGCCTACTAAGGTGAATACGGTAATTGATGAGCTTAGCAAGGACAGGGCCTCGTCAAGGATTCCTTCCCGTCCTGCTAGTGGAAACCTAAATGCCCCCAAAGGTGTGTCACCAGAAAAGGAGGTGCACATGCACTGCCCACATCGACTGGGAGACTTAGCTAGTTTTCCTGCATACCAAACACTTAAAGGCAGTTGCCCATAGACACACGGCACAGCTGCCAAAACCAATGCTGCAAATTACAACTGGGAGTTGGGGGCCTCTGTCGAGGTTCCACCCTGTCCCGACAATCAAGGAAATGCCTCCAAGATATGTGCCAGAGAAGGCGGGGGCACACGCTCCCCTCCTCCATGTGGGAGACAGCATTCACAACGCTGGTAATACCAGTAGATAACAACGCGGACGTTACATCGTTCGCGTTGTTACCGCGCATGGCAAGTGCAAAAAGAGGGTAGCAACCCAAATTAAAGGTGAGTTGATTCAAGGAGCCTAAAGGATGTGGGATCCTCCTCTAAGATTCAATTGGAAATGGTAGAATACGGCAAAAATTGGAGAATGGTGTACAGTCTCAGGAGCAATGGTGTGTGGACAAGCCAAGCACCCTTTATTCTGCCAGCATATTGTCAGGGATATTAAACAAATAGATTTTCCTGAAGGAACAGATTGATGCAACAAATGTGATAGATGCAACTAGGTTAGTAGCAAAACAAAATCAACCTACAATATGACACAGCCTTGTGAAAAGTGAATTAGGCATACTCTATATGTAGTTTAGGTAATACGAAAATATTTTATTAACAAACTGTTGGCGCTGAGGGAGGGCCCCTAGTAAAGCCAAAAGTGGAGTCACAAACAATTGCAGGGGCCTAAATGCACTCCAGAAAGGACTGCAGCTTTCTAAGGGCCAGATGTACAGAACTTCTTTTAGCTCGCAAACGGCCCTATTCGCAGACCCATTGAGAATTGCAAACAGTGTGAAACACACTGTTGTACATAGCTGTATGCGATTTCCAAATAGCAAATCGCAAAAATTTGCTATTAGAAAACGCAAAAGGATATCTATGTACATCTGGCCCTAAATCATTTAAACCATAATGGCGGTGTGGGCAGCGTCGACATAGGTGTCAGAGGCACTGGAGAAACCTCCTGAAGAGGAATACTGTCCACAAATTCTGACACAGATTTAGTCATAGTCAGGGATAGGAGAGTCGTGGTGTCTTATTCCTCGACCTCAATTTCCTCCTTGGTGAATCCAAATGCTTTCTCTCCCTGTTACATTTCCGCCTTTTATCCTCGGTGGCCTTAGATGAAGGTGAAGAGTGGGAAGAAGACCTGGATCTTGACATCTACCACCTCGGAGCCGGAGTATTGTCCTGGGTGTGGGCAGAGACTTTTAAGGCTTGGGCAAAGTGGGATCTGGCCCAAGGCCCCAGCCTTTCAGGGGCCCCCTGATAGTGCCAGCTCTGTTCTGCAGAGAGTTTTGCCCTGATGGCCTTGAATAGTTGTTAAACACATTGTTTTAAATACCGTTTTCATTTAATTTATTTTTAATGTGGGAGAGCCTATTGAAAACATTGTGCAGAGGAATGTTGTGTTTACGTTTCATGCATTATTCATAAAAAATGTTTATTTTTATATCCAAACAGGACAACACATATGAGAAATAGGAGGGTGTCACAGAAATTATTTGCAGTAATATTAGTGAGCTACTGATGTGTTACAATATTGAAAACACACATCACTTTCACTGAATATTAAATGTAAACACGTTTAGAATTTGGACCAGTGGGCCTGTGCACTGTCTGTGACCTGGTCAAGGAGAGCATGAAAGAGCTCAAGTTGGATCATAAATTCAAAACTGTTCCAAACAGGGGCCTTCAAAATACGTTTGTCCCAGGGCCCCCAAAATCCTTAAGATGACCCTGGGTGTTGTTCTTAAAAACTTTGGCCTCTCTTTTCTTGATTGCGTTAAGTTCATGCTAAGATACAGGGCGGATGATCTAGAATCATGCCTAGAACCCTGGCACCAAAGAAAAATGTCTTGGGGGCCGGCAAATCAATGTTGTTGATAGAATTTGACAGAAATATTTGCCTCACACCTGAGGAGAGATGCTCTAGATTAACATATAAATGTGCAGAAAAAAAGAATTGGGTTACTCTCAACAGGGGGGGGGGCATCATATGGCTCCTGTGATCTCACCATGACTCAATTTCCGGCGTTGACTTAGAGCCAGCTTCACATACCGACATGGGAGAGCTATGCCAAAAGTTTCTGGATCCACTCTAGTGCATGAGATATCCATGAGCTGGGGAATCTGCAGGTACAAGAAACCAATAGAAACTACATTATGGCTCAAAAGTGAAAACAGACAATTACAATGCTTAACTTAGGCACTGTCCTCTATTATAAAGAATGTAAAGATGGCAGACTATTTTCATGACTGGGCATGTCCAAGTCATACATTAAACCACAATCAACTTTCCTTGAGGTCTTCTTCTTTAAATTCTTCTACTGAGAATAGTCGCATTGGCTTCAATATCCAGGCACTATGGGAATCAATCAGCATTCAGTTGTCTGGATCTTGGTCCGTCTTGTGGTACCGGGTTCCAACTAAAGGCAATCTGCAAAAGTCCACACATCAACAAGATTTAATACTATTGCTGTCGTCTGAGTATATACTGCTGTCTCTCAGACCAGTAAAGGTGCTTTGCAACTGACTGATCCATCTATTGGCTCTCACACGAACCGCAGGTTTTCGTTAAATCAATACATTCATTGATGCAAACGTTCTTAATGCCGCCAATTTTAGGGTGCTGGTTGCTACTTAGAAGTGATCCGTAACTAGATAATGACATGGTATTCCATATATGACATGTTATCATTTCTCCCGAGGGTTCCAATGTCTTTTTTTACTTTGGACAAAGTTTGTGCACCCTCTAATTCCAAAGTCCCCTCAGACTGTGTATCTGCTTTTGCTTAGGGACACCCATGATGTACCCTAAGCCTGGGGATCTTAAAATGGTCTTCCCTTTTTAGGTCTCGCGGGGCGTGGCAGCGCATGCACTGCTCGCCTCGCGAGATTTATTGCAGATGAGTACTTTGTGAAAAGGGCTTGACCACGCCCCTTATTCCCATTGGCTCGCGTCACCGTTTATGTTAAACGGTGGGCTGCCATTGGAAAAAAGGTTTCTAGGGTGCCTCCTTTTCGCTTTTTTGCCCGGCCCATCCGGACTGGTTCGCCTGCATTACGGCTGTCGTGACAAAGTTTCTTATCAGAAGCTTTGTCACGCTGCCTTGCACGCGCCAGTCCGGCTCTCTGATTGAGCCGGACAAAAAAGGAGACATGACGCCGCGTGTTTATTTGTGCATCTCGCTTTCACTTTAAAGTGAAAGCGCGATGCAAAAATAAACAGTGGATGCCTGGCGAGCGCTGGTTTGCATCGCGCCGGGCCGCCATTGCCAAAGCCCCTGTCCCAGCTGCGTACATTGTCCTGCTTGTAAAAGCAGATTAACTAGCTTGCGCCGTAGAAATGACATAGTTAGTTACTTCAAGAGGTTGACTGGTCGTAACCTTCCAGGCGCTCAACAAGAACAAACGGGCTAGTGTTACCTTAGCCAAAACACTGGTGAATCACGGGACGAACTGACGAGGTTCCAAACTGTTTTCTAGAAACTTACACTACAAAAATATATGAATCAACCCTGCTGTTATTTCCTGTACCTTATATTTAGCCACAGGGGTTTGGAAATGAAAATATGTAAGCTGAAGACACCGTCTTGATTACTTTTTAGTGATAAAATTACCTCCCCCTTATTAGGGAGAAGAAGAAAAATAAACGCCATAACTGGAGAGCAGCGGACCCATGTGCCACGGACCCGTGGCATTATTGGTAGCTATGGCCGTTCTTAAATCACCGAATTATGTAAAACTCACAGGTCACTGCAAATATTTTAAAATATCAAGGGTTCCTAGTTCTGTTTAAGTTTCAGGCCAGCAATTTTTTGGTGATGAATCTTCAAAAAAGCCTTTTTACAGCAGGGACGAGCCACACACAACAGCAAGATGGGCTCGGTACCCCCACAGCAACCCCGAACCAGACACACCAGCAAGACGGGCTCGGTACCCCCACAGCAACCAATCTCCCCTGCAGTTGGTACTCAGAGGACATGGCACATTTTCTAATTCGATGGCACGGCTATCTTTGGAAGGTAGCACATAATGCCTAACTTAAGTCGTATGAATGACGTAATCGGGAAATGCTCACAGTCCCTTACAATGGAAGTGTACAGAATACAATCCATTTTTAAGTGGCAGTGTATTAACAACTTAGAGAAGTACCTGACCAATTTAAAAACTGATTGCCCATGCGTAGGATCGCGTCCCATCCCAGTTCTTCTTTATGCTGATGACGCGGTCCTACTTGCACGTACCCCTAAGAGCTTACAGCTGCTAATAGATGGTTTTGTAAAGTTCATGGCAAATTTAGACCTATCGGTGAATTTGGACAAGTCATATGTGATGCTGGCTGGTAATAAACCCTGTAATAATTTTTCTTATAAAATAGGTAGCCACACACTAGAAAAAGTTCAGGCCTTTTCCTATCTGGGCCTATTGTTTGATGGCTCCTTGCAATTTAAACCCCTGGTTGAGGAACGCTGTTGTAGGTTGATATCCTCCAATGGTGCTATCGCAGGCTATGGGCGTAGAGTGGGCCGATGGTCCCCCGAGCAAACAATTAATCTTTATGGAGCGGTTTGCTGCTCCAAGGCCATTTATGGCGCAGAAGTGTGGGGATTTGTAAATATGCAGCAGTTATAGAGGGAGGAAAATAAAATTTTACGCTCAATTCTGAAGATCCCACAGAGCACCCCTGCTGTAATAGCCCACAGAGAATTAGGGAGGCCATATTTAGAAGATTTGGTCAAACTCAGACCTATTCTGGCATGGATGAGATCCTGGCTTAGTCCTGAGGCGACCTTAAGTAGACAAATCATAAATGATTGCCTGGGAAGGGATAGAAGCTTGAGCATCCCATGGTTGAAATATGTACTGACGAGTCTGGATAACCTTGGCCGTAAGGATCTCTTCCTAAATCCAACGAGAATTGTGTCACAAGACAAGTTGATTATAAAGAAATTATTCTTGGCCCAGAGATGCAAAAGCAGAGCAGAGGCTGAAGGGATCAAAAGCACGGTGAACGCCCATAGCCTGGTAAAAAATAGTGAGGGAATGGAGCCGTACTTGTATCTCATGCATAATGCTCAGGACAGATTTTTAATGGTGCGTTTTAGGCTCAATCTTTTACCTTATTTATTGGCTGACCCACCAGGTTTTATATCACCGATTGAGCAGAAGGGTGCCTGCGGCTGCGACAATAGGTCTCCGCAGGACACCCTTCATTTTGTACTTTTGTGTCCCTTTTATTCAATGCCTAGGCGCAGATTCCTAGTAAGAATCTTAAAGCAAGCGAAATTAGCACACGCTAAAGATGCATTAACTTTTTTGCAAAAAGCGGCCGACCCCCTGACACTCTGTAGTATTATGAATTTAATCAGAGTTGCGGTACGACTAAGGGCAACTAGAGAACCAATCTGATTGTCTTTTAAAATGAAATGTGTTGTTGAGTTTTCTTTCTACTAAATATGTAGTAGCAGTCAGGTTTCTGGATAATGATTTCATTGTATTTTAATTGCCTGTATATGTGTGCTTTTATGATGTTTTTTAACCATCGAATAAAGAAATACTGACTAAAGTGGCAGTGTCATCAACAGTATATCGTGCAAATATTTTATTTTCCAAAGTTATATTTGAGGAGCACGAACCCAATAGGAACACGACCTAGAATCAACATAAATATCGAGCTAATGACGTGATGATTTAATTTTCAAGACAGAGCAACTATTTATTTATTTTTTGCATCTTTTATATAGCGCGAACTCGACCCGAATGTATTGGAGCGCTGTACATGAGCACCGTATTTACATTACATATTCAGGCACGGGGAGATTAAGTGATTTGCCCAGAATCACAGGATGTGGACGCGACCTCGAGGCTCGAACCCTGGTTTCCGGCACCAAAGTCGGCAGTTTAAGCCGACATACGTCGTCTATTTGCTAGTTGTATGCTGCCTCGTTAAGGTCATTACAGTATATGCTTCAGTGTTATTAGTGTAGTGTTTCAGTAGACACAGCACAGCAGGAAAAGGGGAGATGCACGGCGCCACGAAGTAGTCAAATGTATTTCGATCTGCTCCCCAGAATCAAAAGTAGTGATCTCGTGCAGGTGGGAAAGAAGGACCAGAGAAGTGCAGGAAAGCAGAAGCAAACTTCCGCCTCAGTTCTGAAGAAAAGTGAACAAGGAAATGGTTTAAACGGGGCACGTGGTACACAGAGAAAAGATTCCCCTGAGGTGCAAAGAGCCCCCAAGGGTGGAAACCCGTGCATTACAAGGAATTCAGTATGGGGAAACAGACACTCAGGGCCAGAATGGAGAACCAAAATAGAGTTGCCAAAAACGATAAAACCAGTCCTGCTCCCTGATTGACCGCGTGCAACCTCTCTCTTCCCATCGATTCATCCTTCCAGCCTCTCTCTCCTTCTCTCCTCTCCCTTTCTGATTGCTCCCACTCTCTCTATCTCTCTCTCGGGCCCTCTGTGCCTTTTGCAATTATTCTGGAGGAGCTGGGAAAGTGCCAGAGGCACTATGGGCTAGGCTATTACAGATGGGTTGCACTTTTCCTGTTTACGCCACTTTTCACCTTTAAGCAGGTGCGCCGGATGTAAATAGGGAAAGTGCGCTTTTCTTCAGAACTTAGGCAGAACTTTGCTTCTGCTTTCCTGGATGTCCAACTCAATGGTCATCATTTTATCGCCTAGAAAGGATAACAAGCATTGAAAATGCAATAGGTCTCGGCTTTATTAAGTTAAAGCCATTTGCTTTCCTGTACAGTTAGCAAAACAAATGGCTTTAACTTAATCAAAGGCGTGACCTATTGCATTTTCAATGCTTGTTTACTCTCTTGTGGGGAAGCAATATGTTGTTTTTGGGGTGCCGTAGTAAGTGGCGAAGTCCACTGGCCTCCCCATATACAGTAAGTCTACTGGCCTGCACTATGCCGTCCCCCACACCTCAGACTTTGCACATTATTCAGATCACGGAGCACCGTGGTGACTTCAGTCTTCTACTAGTTTTAAATAACCTGCAAGAACAAAGTCAGGGAGGAAGGAACCCTTCTGCTTCACATGTTGTACCTTGGACACTGATCAGACGGGCGCCACTCGCGCTGGGTGCTTTTAAGATTCTCTAACATGATGCCTTTCAAATTTCTCTAAGCACAGGATTCTGTAACCTCAAAAAAGCTAGATTAATTAGCTGCCCAGTGGGATTTCTCAGCAAAATTATTTACCAGGACTTGATCTCGTGCATTTAATTAAAGTATGTATTATGTCCTTCTTCGCAGCAGCTGTTCAGCCGTCCCCACGGCGAGCCTCTGTTCTATGAACTAACAGAAGGGCTTGGAGGGCTCCTGCCTGAGAGTTCATGAGCTCCCAGGATAGGAATCACTCTCTACCTACAGACGTGACATCCGGGATACAGCACTGCAATGGAATGTGGAAGAGATCACTAGATGCAGTAGAACACACACCACCTGAATATAAAATCAACACCAGAAACCACACGGCTACACCTCTACCGCCAAAGTGCACACGGGCTCTGATGACCAGTGAGGCCTAAACATGGCGCCCACATGCATCATCTGTAAATACTGATATCACAGGGTGAAATGCACGCCATGCTTTTTTGTGCCTTGCGGAATCGGTATTTACTGCATGCAGTGTATGATGTTCATTATGTTCTGCGTGTAATAAATACCCCATGCTGAGTAAAAATGCACGTGGTATGTAGCGCATTGAATATTTACTGTATTGAGAGCTTATTGGCCATACGCAAAACATATCGAAAAAAGGATTTACAGCCACATGGAGCCCCTACAGTGCACCACAGATGAGGAGGAGCAATAAATACATATATGATGCCAGCACATCCGGCAACACCTACCCCTGTGTTCTCACCAATCTGCTCCAAACAAGCATAACGCATCAATTGTATTCGCTTGACACTGATTTCCAAACACCAGTCAAGATCTATTGCCAGGCTCCCCCTACTTGAGACGTCAAAGTTAATGGTGTATCATCACAACCAAGAGGTGAAGAAATCCCTCAACCACCGGAACAGGGACACCGCAGCATGTCAGAGGTAAGAGGTCACAGGTCACAGGTAGTGGTCGTCCACCCTACGTTTAGCTCAAGACCTGAAAGGAGAAGGTGTCTGGAATTCTTGACCAATCTGCGATCAAGGCCATCAGTCTCGGAATGGAGTGCAGAGGCACCGAGAGTTGCCAGGTAGGTGCAGCACAGTGAATGCAAACCGCTCCAGAAAGCAAATGTATCCACACAATGTGCTCAGTGTGGGTGACGCAGCATTAGCTATGATGTCTTCCTTTAGGGGTTGCACATTCACAAATGGCCTGTGCCATAATGTCATGTGCTTTTAATTGGTATTTTTGTATGTGGCCGATTGCAGATGTGGTTGTGCAAGGAGAGAGATTAGCATAATGTGTATTACTGTGCAGGATTATGGTAGGTAATAGCCTTATCCGTTTTAGAGTTATCTTTCCCCAAACCTTTTGCTCGTGATCTTTACTTTATGCGGAAATTCATTTTCATTTTTATTAGACGCAAGACTCTGAGCCCGCTACCACTGCTAACCAGTGCTAAAGTGCTTGAACTCATTCTCCTAAACAGTCAAATTAGCTTACACTTGATTGACATATTAAATTCACTTATAAGACCCTTGCAGTGGGGTATACCATATACCCAGTGGCAGTAAATGAAATGCTACTAGTGGGCCTACAGCACATATTGTGCCACCCACTTTAGGAGCCCTTCAAACATGTCCCAGGACTGCCATTGCAGTCTGAATGCAGTTTTTAAACTGCCAATTCGCCTTGGCAATATAATTCTATAAAGCCTTAAACTCCCCTTTTATTGCATATAAGGTAGGCTCTAGAGTGCATTGTAGTTAAAGGATTGGACATGTAGGTTTACATTTTACATGTCCTACTAGTTAAAAACTCCTAAATTGGTTCTTCAATACTGTGAGACCTATCTGTCCCACAGGATGACATTGGGTTGCCATTTTATATTTAATGAGTGGTACCTTTTGATTGGAAAGAAGTAAGCATTTCATGTTTGGTGTCAGTGAAATTGGAATTAAAATCCTCTTTAACACTAAAGTCAGATTTTAAATTACAGTTTTGAAACTGCCACTTTTAGAATGTTGGCATTGCCCTGCCCTTAATATTTGATGCCTATACTATGTAACAGGACTGGGTGTAGTTGGCATTTGGACTTTGTTAATTCCTCCCAGAGAGCCACACAATAGAGGGATTAGGTGTGTCTGAATGGGCCATCAACTGGCAGGATGGAGGGAGGCAGAGCAGGGCATAGTCCCATTTGCAAATGAATAGGCTGTGATGTGCCTTCACACAAATAACCTATCACCACTGTATTGTCCCTACATAATTAAAACCAATACCTTTAAATAACTTTTAAAATTAACTCACAACAAAATAAATCTAAAAACAATTTCAAAACAAAAAATTCACATAACAAAAATTGACTTGTAGGAGGCATATTGACTATTCCCACATAAAACTAAGCAACAGCAGGGAAAGTGTTAAACTTTGGAGGGGCCATATTTACTATTTCCACTACAATATAAGCTACAGTAGTGAAACTGGAGGACTTTGGAAGGCTCAGATTTACTATTTCCACTGATAAATAAAAAAACGAAATATACACACAAATTAATATGAAATGTTCCTGTTCCAAATCTCCATCACCCAGAAAAACTAATTAAAATAGTTCTTGAAAAAAGTAACAATACAAATTAATTTAAAAAATAATAATACGGCGTGGCTTGGACGCCGTTCAAGATGGCCGCCTGAGTCCGGGGCTCCGCCGCATCGGGACGACTTCTTCCGCCTCGCGTTAATTTACGCGATGTTATCACACGCTACCTGCTGGTTCCTGTAATCGGAACATGTCCTGTTCAGGATGAGCTTAAAATGAACGCGCTAGTATTCCTCAATCCTTCGTTTTCAAGCCGTTTTGTGAGCGCCTCAAAACGGCCGCCATTTTGTTTTTCGGCGCAATGATTCCCACACAACCACATTTCTCCTCATGAAACATGGATTCTTGGATCATGACCAAGGTAGATACTTTATAATACCTTATTTTTCTTTTTGCTTGTAACCCTCCATGGTCTATCTTCAAGGATACACAGTTTTTATTCTCTCCTTGGTCTGACTGCGGTTTGAGGATCATGGTCAGACGCTGTTCTCAGTGACTTTATTTTCTGCGCCAACTCCTTCGGATGCCTTGGTTCTTCTGCGTGGTGGGTGCAGGTGGCTGTGGGGTCTTTGAGTGGAACGTTGTGACCTGTTAATGTGCCTTTTCAACCTCTGCTGACGGCGTTGCACGCTCTCCTGAAGTGTGATACTTGTGGGGATTTGTTCGGAGCGCACTTATGGGCAAGCTTCGCAATCCAAAGTTTGTTTTCGTGCCTTCAAAGGGCTCTTCGGCGGCTCATCCTTCCTCCTCCTCATCAGTTGATCCTTCTTCCAGTCCTGCAGATCCAATGGCGACAACGTCGTCCAGTCGTCCTTCCTTGACACAGTCAACCTCTAGTAAGGCCTCTTCTTCTGCTACGTCAACCAAACGTTTAAAACAAGACTCTCCTCCTCCAGATCCACCGTCACCCCCTATCTCCATGGAGTTAATACTTGAGGAAATACGGGCCTTACGTCCGTTCATTGAGGAAACCAACAACAAGATGCAACTTTTTGAAGAGAGATGGTCAACTATCGAGAGCAGAGTGTCGGTGGTGGAACTTCAAACTTCGGAGATTCAATCTCACTCTCAACGTATCACCTCATTGGAGAAATCTGTTCTTGCTTTACAGCAGCATACCGAGGATTTAGAAAACCGGAATAGGAGGAACAACCTACGCATTTATGGTTTGCCAGAATCCTTGGAGAGCGATGACCCCGTCTCGTTCTTCTCTACTTTCCTTCCGAAACTTCTGGATATGCCTCCTACCACCTCTCTCACCATTCAGAGGGCGCACAGGCTTGGTCCTCGCCTATCATCCGCAACTAAACCTCGAGGTGTTATCATTCTCTTTCTGAAGTTCACTGACCTGCTCCTTGTCCTCTCCGCGGCTAGAGCCAAGCGCCAAGTTTCCTGGTTGGGCCAGAGTTTTCCTTGCTCAGGATGTTTCCAATGCTACCGCAGCAAGAAGGAAGGAATTTTTGAGCCTTCGTACACCCTTACGTGCTCTTGGTGCCAGATTTGGTCTTTTCCATCCTTGTACCTTCAAAGTCACTCATCAGAATAAGACTTGGACTTTTCAAGATCCTGTGGAGCTTAAAAACTTTATTCACATACAGTCCAACGTTGGCATGGATACTTCCGCCTCTACTAGTGGCTGAACGCTCCTCTCCTTTTATCTTACAGGGTGTTCCTGATAATGTTTCTGCATTCTCAAACAAGAAGGGGGAAAGGGGGGGCTTTTACAATAATAAACTAACTTAATACTATTGTAGGTCCAGCATACATGCCCAACAATCAATACTAACAAAAAGGGTATGCAGTTCCTAATAATAACGCAATGTGTGTTAGAATCACTAGGTCCCAAGGTGATGGTGTGAAAACGGTCTGATTAAGCGGAGTAGAAGGTACTCCTTCTGGAAAAGAAGACCCTCACACACCCAACAAGCGGGTGTCTTGCTTCATCACCGGGTCTTTGCTCCTTATCGGGCCGGCAGTGCAATGCCCGATCAGGCACCCCGAGGGGGCCTTCCTGTCGGAGATCTTTATTTCCAAACGCCGGTGAGTAAGGTGTGTGGGGAAAACGGTTAATTGGGATAACTGGTGTCGGTGCAAGTGGAGTGAAAGGTAAGTGTACTAAAACAGGGTAGGTGATCCACTTCAAACAAATTTAATAAAGTATGGTCAACACCCTGATTAAAAACAATCCGCACATTTCTCACCATTAGGTGTATGAGTGATATGTGCTACAAAAATCAAAGAGGTCAACATGTTTCTTGCCTGGGTTTTAATTAAATGGCAATTCTTCAGGACCAATGTATACGGCTACCTGCACCTTTTTGGTGGTGGCCACAACCTCTAAGAGGTGTCAATGGTGGCCACACGTACAGCACCCTAAAAACGTGTGGTGCCGTGTAAACCAAGAACACACAACCTGTGAAGAAAAACACACAATTAAAAACATTGTTATTGTAGACCGGTTCGAGGCATCTGGTTCAGTTAAGGCAACAAGTGATGTCAAACATGAAACCGTGGCATGCGTCGAATGTGAGCAGATATTAAAAGGACTTTATCGAGGCAAACAGCAGAATCTCATCGGAGGATTTAAACTACACTTCTTAGTAAGCATGATACTATTGGTTGTATACAAAACTCACCCCATTAGGCTGTGGAGACAATGTGGCCAGGGTAGGAACACACTAATTGCTAGTGTCCTAAAAGGGAGGAAAATAGATAAAAACAAAAACAGACAGCAAATGCGTCAGAACAATCCGCATCAAGTGCACTCTAAATAAGGTGGAGAACCCATGTGGTGGGATATCTCATGGGGAACAACAGCATATAGAGTTGTTTGATGTGTATAAAAATATATATAAAACAAACTGCCGGTAGCACACGGACGGAAGCTTGCCACAGTCATCACATAAATTTGGAAATGTTAAATCAGTGCCAACCAAGTACTAATCGCGTAGGGGAAGTCGCTGTCAGTGGTACCTGTATAGCATCCCCCGTGTATGGCACTTAAACAGGCGCGTAGCTAGGGGGGGGCGGTGGGGGCGGACCGCCCCAGGCGGCACTACATTTAGGGCGGCTGCCTGCGCCGGCCTTTATAATTTATTGAGGGAGTGGGACACGACACACACACAGTACTGATAAATAATAAATAAAGTTAGAACTGTCTTGAAGTAAGTCCCGTCCCTGTAAAGTCCGCCGCGGCCCGGCCGTTTGAGTGCAAGCAGCGCGCTGCGCACTGCGCGCGCTGCTGCTCCACTCTTGCAATGCAAATTCAAGAAATAATAAATAACACGTCATTGTTGCCACAGCCACACATGACAACATCACAAACAACATGATGATTATCAATCTCACTGACCGTTATCTCTGCGGGCGCGGTGCCGCGTATACGTAGTACGTTGCTTGCTGTCTGACTCTGACTGGCGACTCACTGGCCCAATCCCCAGCCTGCTCCAGGGCCGTCAATCTGGAAGGCGCGCACGGCGCGCCAGCGCTACCAATGACGGCCCTGGCTACATTCTTGGCCCGGCCCCGGCCGGCCCTCGCGTCGTGATGAGAACGTAGCGGAGCAGCGTCACGCGCTTCACCGCTACGCACTCTAGTCTCGTGACGACCTGTTGTGGCCTGGGTCACGGGCAGTCTGAGTCTCTCCTGCGCAGCGTCACCGCCGGCCCGTGGATAAATCCTTAGTGCAGCTCTGCAGGCGTAGTAGGTAAGAGAATGCATGCTGCTTTGCTTCATTTCTTTTTTAAAAATATGCGCGCAGGCCCAGCAGGACACGTACTTCAATCCCCTTCGGCAAAAACAGTACCCAGTCCCAGTACCTCGCTTTAAACATGCGTCCTGGGGTGGCCACAGCTTTTTGCTTGCAATGAACTTCCGTTTCATCTCTAAGCCTCCCCAACCCCCTTAGGGTTCAGAAATTCATCAAAACTTGGCTATTTAATCCCCCGCTATAGGCCCATTTAGCCAGCGTAATTACTGCATGTGTCCAGAGCCAAGACGCCCTTTCGGAGCATTTGAGCGCTTAATACATATTATAACATAACAACACAAGAGCCCCCCAGCACACCATCTGCCTAAGGATGACGGCGCGGAGGGACAATGGGCTTGATTCAGAAATGGGCAGATTAACAATTTAGCACAGAGTGGTGATTAGATCATATCAAAGAATCATGTACGGTAAATTTATTTATCAATATCGATGATAATAACCCCGAGAATCAAGTATGAATTGTAATAGTATTCACCAATAACAGTATTAGCTTTTGTTCTAGTAATGACGTCAGTCTGCTGCATTCTGTCTTTAGAGCCACTGCATCTGTCACTGTCACCTATTGTAATCACAAGAGTTGGCCACTCGAACTCAAATGCGCATATTTTAGGTGACACATGGTGAAAACGAAAATCAATTTTTGCCTATTACACATTTTTCCAAGGCATGGGCACACTTTGCGCACATAAAAACATCAGGATATTGTTTAGAGTGTGTTTTGCACAACAATGTTGTGATAGTTGACATCATTTAACAATTTGCACAGTTGTGCGTTGCAAATTTTGCAGATTTGAGAATACGCAAAGTGGTACTCCACAGAAGTAGCAGGATGGCTCAGTGAAGTGAGCTAGTGATGCGATTTGCTGTGATGTGCAGAATTTCTGCTATGCTGACTCAGCCTTTCAGTCTTTAAAGGTGGATAAACCGAATACTATGATATTGTTTAATAGTAATGCTGGACATCTATCGCAGGTAGAAACGACACAAATGCATTCTGAAGCGGTATTTCGAAACAAGTTATTTATTAGACAAGAAAATGTATACAATTTATCCATTGAATATCAAGTAAAAAGGTATAAAAATTGCCCAACTTTTATGTCTTGAAATTCTTCACTCAAGGGGGGTTTGGGAATGAAAGATCGACATGTTTAGTTTGAAAAGCGAAAAGTGCAAAACAGAAATGGAGAAACGTACTTTGGATATATATTGAGTCTATGAAATTGCCCATTAGTTTGAAAAACAAAATATGTAATTTCTTTAATTTTTCAAACATTAGATTTCAAAAGTTTTTATTGGATGTTTCCAGATAATCAAACACAGAATAAAACACATACAATAAGGACATAATACATTTGAGGTGGTAATATGACAATCTATACATTGTAGATTGAGTTACATGTCATACGCTTTGATAGCTTAGTCGTAGGGCTATAGGGTCCACCTCAGACAAACCTCTGTTAATCAATAAAGTAAAATAGAATGCAAAATACAAAATATATCCTGAAATGGAAAAAAGAGTAAGAATACCATAACATCGAAAATGCAATTACAGGTATGCATCTATTGGGCTAAAGTGTGCCGTGACATTATTTGCCTACTAGTATAGTGTAGCGAACTTGTGTAAGTCATCCCTCTATGGCGGTTTATGTGAATTGAAGTACAGGCAAGGTTTTTCACACATTAATTGTTGTTGAAGGTAATTACAAGTCCTGTAAGTAATTTTAACCCTCGCCCCTCACCTGCTAACATTATGCTGACTCCATCCGTTGCACCATCACTTACCTCATAGGTGCCTGCAGGGTGGCTAGCTCCTAGTCTGTAGATACCGTGGTTTGATAACAGGTTCCCAGTTAGGGGCACAATGCATATGCCCCATATAAAATCATGCCTGGTATAGAATGCCAAGTGTAAATATGACCTAGAATATGAGTGAGGATATTTATGAACTCAGGAACGTGCCATGGCGTCATAATGTTCAGTGTGTATGCCTTGATAAATGTTGCATCTTTATTACTGTGCTATAAGAACATGAATGGATCAGCCAATCGTTGTGCCAGGATAAGGCATCAAAAAAGTTACTGGGCAATGATGCATCAGACTACGGTGCCAAAATCAATATGCTATTTGATTTGTGTGACAGAATCCGAACAACTTACTTTTATTATATAATAATAACATGATAATCATTTTAAATGGTCTGCAGATTGTGTCCCAGCCTAAAGAACGCCAGTTTCTTCTATAAGTGGATTTTTTCCTTGGCACTGGCCCACGGAGCCAGAAAGAGCTCCAGGCTTTGGGAAAGTACCTGTGTTACAAACACCGGATCATTCATGGTATCACCAGTACACACATGTTTGTGGCCTTGTCTATTGAGACTTTTCCCCCAACACATGTGCTTTTCAGTCTGGGTGGCAGATGACGCGATAGTCCTTTGTCCACTTTGCAGGAAGCAGCAGAGACAGCAATCCTGCAGACTTTTAACGTATGGCGCGCTGTCTAATGGTGGATTTTTCTATAGAAGGGAACAAAAGGAACCACATATTACTAATCTACTAACTATTTAACTCTAATATTGGGTTTAGGAGTAGCATGCTACTTGCTGGAAAGCGCTTCAATGTCTTGTCAGGGATAGTAAACGCTATGTAAACGCTATGTAAATACAAGTTACAATTTACAACTACCTTGTATGAGGCTGGAGTCTATAGATGTCAGCAGAAAATCATGACTTAAAAGAAGTCCAAAACTGAAGAGGAGTTTGTATGCCAATAATATGTTAGTTTAATTTTCTTAAATGTGTGCCTGCATATTTAAAGCCCATGATGAATGAAGTCTGGATGTGTAGCGCTGAGAGGCGACAAAATACTTCTAATCCACTCACCCCTCCACAGAGGACCTTGGAGTGCATCTGATGAGAGCTTTCATCCTGACACCCCTGACTACTGTCATATGAACTTTTCTGCAACTTCAAAAAAACAGGAACTTTGTCAGGTTCCAAAGGCTTAAGAACTGGGCAGTCAGACTTTGTCTCGCCCTTCGAAAAACGGACCACATCAAACCCATCCTTAAACCACTCCATCGGTTCTCTGTTGACATCATGAACGTAAGGTCTTCTTTGCTGCGTCCATACAACATAATGGGCAAACCCCTGTGTGCGGCAGAAGCTTGCATCTCTTTACACTCCATCCAGCCCAATATTCACCAGGTTAGATCAACCGGTGATCACGCAAGTGCATGACCCAATGTTCACCCGTCAGATCAACCGGCGATCACGCAAGTGCATGACCCAATGTTCACCCGTCAGATCAACCGGTGATCATGCAAGTGCATGACCGAATATTCACCCGTGAGATCAACTGGTGATCACGCAAGTGCATGACCCAATGTTCACCTAGCAGATCAACCGGCGATCACGCAAGTGCATGATCCGATGTTCACCCGTCAGATCAACCGGCGATCACCAAGAGCATAAAACACGGAAGATCATCACTCTGGACTGGGTTCAGCCTGTGGTCCAAACTCAAATAACTAATTGTGTCTTAGGAAACCTTTGAAAACCTAACTATTCAAGCCTGCCTTACAGTAAAGTTGAAAGAAACTGGGCTCGCGATCGAAGATATCAGGCAGGGTTAATCACTTGTTTGTCTGGACGCTCACTCCCTGCACATTTTTGTGCTCATTCAGCCTTATGTCGGGTACTCGGAAGCAACAAAGGAGACTTTTTATCACTCTATAGTAATTCTTAAAAACATAAAATCTGCAGGACTCTTCGTGGAACATCTTGGATTGCATTATGGTCAGAAGCAATTTATTCCCGCGAGTTGATTTCATGAGCCAGTATTGATTTCAGGCAGATCATTGCAGATGTGATTAGAAATGAACCATGGTAACGTCCCCACGTTCTCTAAGTGGGCGTGAAAAGCACTCAGCAGTACACGAGTTGTTTCACATTCCCTAAGGAAGTGAAAAACGAAATAGCTGTTTGGTGGTTTATGTCGTGGGCTTGTTGCTGAAACGGAGACTCTGTTTCTACAAATCTTTCAGTATTTGTGCATCAAGGTGCAGGGAGGAAGACCTCTCTTGTGCTTGTGCGCAGCGCGCTTCATTTAAACAGTTTAGGGCCAGGGCCCAGGGGGTCGAATCCATCACCATCATCATTCAGTTGAGCTCACTTTGTCACCCCAGTTCACACCCAGCTATTACAATTGGAGTAAACAGGAGTGTCCGGTCCTAGCCCTTCATCGTATACATTTGCATATGCATTAATAATCACTTGACCTCCATTGACAAAGAGGTCTCAGGGTCATTATTCCCAAAATAGTTCCGAATTACCACTCTGTGTGACGTTGCGTGGGGGCCGTAGTGAGACCTGTACCTGTTTCTTCCTGGAATGTTGTTTGTGGGCAGGGCAGACGCTTGGCATAGGCGAGCTGGGCCCAGCCGAAAGAAGAGGGCAGATCAGGTAAGTGGCAGTGAAGGTTGAAGACAGGAGGCATGACCTAATCTACATCACTTGCACTCCACTGATGGACAGTTTCTAGTTCTTATCAGAGCAAGTGAAAAGTGTATGTGAAACCAGTGATAACCATAATGGTATCAACTGTCAGGACAGAAATAGTTAATATTCATTGAATTAATTCTCACTTAACAGGAACAACTGTGTCCGCCAGAGAAAGAACAGTGCAGTAGCTGTAATAATTTCTCTGAAGTAGTAGATCCCATCATACAATGCACTTAGAAAATTATCGGTGGGAGCACAAGGCAGGGGTATCACTGCCCATCAGGCAAACCCCACTGGGGATGAGATAAAATGCCTGACCCCACGGAAATAATTAACTACCAGTACCACCAGCCATTAGGAGTCACAATGCCTAGTCATGGGGGCAGGATTCATCTATACCAAAAGGAGTACTATTGTAGGTTGACCTTTATCACCCACTAGAATCTAGCACTGGGTTGGTGAGCAACATTTTATGGTGCACTTGTCAGTACACTCATGACTCTTGTCTGTTGACAAAAAATATAAAAGAGGAGCAGACAGTTACCTGGTCAGTGTACCAGGACCATGCAACCCTGCAGAGATGCATTCACATCAAGCTCTAACAGATGGCCTCACAACAAGCTCCTTTCTATGCAAGTACAAGATGAATAGTTGACACTAAGTCTTTGCCCATTGGAACCCTCAATATTGTTATCCATTGGCCCGTTCACCTTCCTATCCCAGGGTCACAAGGGTTTCCATTGCTTTTCCTACCTTTCCTATGTTCATAAATATTCGAGTCATATTGAACACTCTGGTGGTACGTGAGTCTACCTTGAGGATTGCTATCCTCACTTTGCAAATCCGTCTTGACCCTGTGCCCCATGGGAAACTTGAAGTTTCCTGAGGTGGCAGTGCATGCAGTGAGATGTCCAGTGGGGCTGTGCATGCACTTTAAATGTCCTCAAAGGGGGCGGCTGTGCATGCACGCAAGATGTCCTTACAGTGGGGGCTGTGGCTGTGCGTGCAATTGAGGTATCCTTACAGTTAGGTTGTGCGTGCACTTGGGATGTCTATACATTACAGAGGGGCTGTGCGTGCACTTAGCATGTCCTTACAGTTAGGTTGTGCGTGCACTTGGGATGTCTATACATTACAGAGGGGCTGTGCGTGCACTTAGCATGTCCTTACAGTGGGGATGTGCGTGCACTTTAGATGTCCTAACAGAGGGGGCTGTTTCATCATTATTTATCATGGCCGATGCAGGACAACAATAAGACAACAATTTTAAAAGATGCCCCAATAACGCTGGTGATTAATGATCCGCTGGAGAGCAATTATTTGTCTGTTAGTAGTTTTCAAATAACTGGCTGAACTGTATTTTGTGTGGAAGCTCAGTGGGTTGCTGCGCCTGCCTTAGAGAATTGGTAACAGTCGATGGAGATGGGTCCTGGGAATACATGCAGAAAGTCTCTGAAGACTGAAACTGAAATTATTCAAGCTGCATTCCATTGTTTTTTCCTCCACTGTGCCTCTCGGGACAGATTGCAACTCGGGCGTTGTCTTGCTCCAATAAGAAAAGTCTAGCAAGGATCCCTCTGAGAGGGAACACCCGCAACCGCACCCCACCTGGGCCTTGTCAGTGAGGTCCTTTTGAGTCCTGTGGCAGAGTGAGCACAGGACTCACGCTTTTTAGTTTTAATGCACATCAAAGGGAAATATAATACATTTAGGTGCACACAAAAGGTACTATTTATTTCGAAGTACTTTAACCACAAGGTTGTTTAAATACTCCGAAGCGCATAAAACTATTGAAAAAGGGATAAAGAAGTGAAGAAAAAAGTATCAGCAAAGTAAAGTATTAGCACCAGCCCTGGCACTGAAGTAGACTTCTTTTTAGGCAGATGTGCCTATGTGAGTAGGCAAAACTGGTGTGAGCCATTGCCCCTGCTGCATGCTTTGGAGGGCGGAAGAAATATGGGAATGACATTTGAACAGGCCAGGGGATAAAGATAGCTGATGCAAGGACCCTTTGTGTATTTAGCATCTTCTTGCTTTGTTGCCTTTCTGTAGCAGGCTCTCGTCGCCTCTTGTGTCCTTGTTTGTTAATTTAATGTCCGCCAGTCAGCTATTATGATCACACACATTTGTTTTTATTAGGTATTTCATGAGTGCATTTAAGCCCATTATGAGATTTAACAAATTTGATTTTGCTTTGGGATTGTGCTAAAAAAGTGGCGCAATCCCAATGCAAAATCAGGGCCTCAATTAATTTTAATTTTTTTTTCAAACCCTGCCACAAAGAAATTGGCAACAAGGAGAAGCATGTTAGTAGATCTTTTATGCTTAATTGGTTACAAAGTCTGCATTTTCTAATATTTTTATAGGGTTAAGGCATCTGCTGCAGAGGTGACCAGTAACTATCAGGCAATAATAATTGGTGAGAAGAACCCTGGAGGTTAAAGTATTTCTTGGAGAAATTTCTGTTGTGTAGTCCCAGATCTGACTCAAAGTAGCATAGAAGGTTAATGTGCCTGCAAAGCACATCATGTTATATGCAGATGACAGATTTGTTTTAATGTAGCTAGGTAAGGTTACTGCTTTGAACAGAGATCCGTTTGGTACTTGCAGTTCATAAATAGTAAGCCTTTTAATCTAGCACCGTTAGCTTTGTAGGATATGTGACTGCTACAACTTTTAACCCTCACTGACTCATGCAACACATCTTGTACACTGATTTACACGCTTGCATGATTTATTTTCAATCTGTATGTTATGTAAATTGCTCTGAAACCCTGCATTGGGATGAGTAGCGTTATAAAAGAAAGTAAAGTAGTGCTATTTAAATTGTGTTTAAATACTGGGACAGACCAACACATCTGAGATACTTACAGTTCATGCACTCACATAAAGGGGCCAAAGCCAAACAAAGTCAAAAGCATGCCTCTCTTAAGTACCTGTGAAGAGATAACCAGCTGTGTGCTTTTGTTTCCCTCCGTTGTATTTACTCTGGGGGCCCAGCAGGAGCTAAATTATATCTATGCCCGCAAGCACTGCACTGCTCAAAAAATGTACCTCGCCGGCGAGTTGCCACGCTATGACAGCTGGGACGTGATGTGACGCCCCCCTCCGTATGGTCATCAATGTACAGAATGGTCAGATAACAAGACAGTGAGGGTTACAAGGTCTAGGAGTCGCATGCCCTTCTTAGCTCACTGTATTTTATTGCAATTTAAACAGGGAAGACTACAAGCTAACATTTTAAAATGGATGTATTTATCCGTTATTCTTTTT
Source organism: Triturus cristatus (assembly GCF_964204655.1). Lineage (NCBI taxonomy): Eukaryota > Metazoa > Chordata > Amphibia > Caudata > Salamandridae > Triturus > Triturus cristatus. Next base: position 177,602,165 of record NC_140580.1, on the reverse strand, counting down.
ATTATGAATATCTTTCTTTTTCTTATTCTTTCAAGCTTACTTAAGATGAAGCGAATAAAACCAAGTGGTGCAGCCTTAAGAAAAATGAAAAAGGCCAGAGAGGAACAATTAAAAAAGCATGAAGGTGCACTACTGAAATACCTCAGTCGCGAAACAGAAACTCCTAGTACTACTACTACTGTTACTGAAGCAATTTCCGAATCTGAATTCCAACCATCATCAAAGTCAAGTGATCCTTCAACTTCAACAAGTGATAAGGGGTGTAACCAACAAGAAATTCCAGCTGTTGACTTAAAAGATGTTGGTCTTTGGCCAAGTAGGATTAAAGATGACACGCGTATCTTACTGGTAGGACAAGGGGCGTCTGTGGTTCAACATCTAGATTCTGATTTTGGTGAAGTCATTCGTGAGGGTGCTTTAATCAAAGGACGAACCAGAAAACTTACACGCGAGTGGTTTTTTCAAACTCTGCCAAATAATGAAAAAATGTTGAGATCGTGGTTGGTGTACTCTCCTTCCAAGAAAGCTCTTTACTGCTTTTGTTGCAGACTATTTGCAGACAGAAGTAATTCAAATTTTGATTCTACAGATGGATTCAACACGTGGTGGAAACTCAATCCTAAAATTTGCGATCATGAATCTAGTGTGGCCCATGTTCGATGTTTCACACAATGGAAGGAGTTGGAAATTAGAATCCGATGTGGAGCAACAATTGACAAAAAGGCACAAGAACAAGTTGAAAATGAAGTAAAGAAGTGGAGGGAGATACTTTCAAGATTGTTGGATATCATTAGATTCCTAGCTAAACAAAATTTGGCTTTACGGGGTCACCGAGAAGGAATTCATTGCAAGACTGATGATGAACCTGAATCAACAGGAAATAGAGGAAATTTTCTAGAATTGGTTCATTTGTTGGCCAAATACGATCCAGTGCTACGTGAGCATACTGTAAGAATTAAGCTGGGGAAAAAGTATGCTAAATCCTATATGTCGCCTACTATCCAGAATGAGTTTATAGAACTTTTGGGAGAAAAAGTAAGAAGCAAGGTAATCGAGCAAGTGAAAGAAGCTAAGTATTTTTCTATGATATTCGACAGCACCCCTGATATTTCTCATAAGGATCAGACGAGCCAAGTTTTACGCTATGTTATGATCAATGGAAATAAAGTGATGGTTGTGGAATCATTTGTCGATTTCCTTGAAACAAAAGGTAAAACCGCTGAGAATATTTCAACTATGATTTTGCAGAATTTAGAAAGCAACGGAATTGATATTCAAAATTGTAGAGGACAAGCATATGATAATGCTGCTGTGATGGCTGGTCAACATACTGGCGTTCAAAGACGCATCAGGGAAATTAATGGAAAAGCAGAATTTGTCGCATGTACAAATCACTCCCTGAATTTGGCTGGTTTACATGCAGCTTCTGTTGCTGTGAATTCTGTGACCTTTTTTGGAACTGTGGAGCGTTTGTTCGTGTTTTTTTCTTCCTCGACCCATCGCTGGGATATTCTGACTTCAGTCACTGGCCAAAGTGTCAAGCGTGTAATAGAGACTCGGTGGAGTGCACGGGGAGATGCTGTGAGTGTTGTAAAAAAAAATTACTCAAAAATCTTAAGTGCTGTAGAACGTTTAACTGGTGAAGAAGAAAATAGAGTTACCAGGTCAGATGCTGGTGTGCTGCTTGTTGCTTTACAATCTTTTTCCTTCCTGTGCTTTCTTGGCCTGTGGGAATCCGTCCTTGTTGAAATTAACGACACTCAGGTCTACCTCCAAACCAAAGGATTGAATATACAACAATGTGACATAAAACTCAATGCTTTAAAAGCCTTTCTAACTGACAATAGGTGTGAATTAGTTAACAATTCAGTAGCTTACGCCAAAGAAATTTGTGATGATCTTGGGATAGTCATGGATCGTCGGTGTAGAAAGAAGAAACTAATGGCAGGTGAAGAATCACGAGATGCTGAATTGACATACGAAACTGAGTTGAGGAGAGAAATGTTTTCTTCACTGGACAGAGTGATCCAAGAAATCACCACAAGATTTCAACAACTTCATGTTCTTGCTGAAAAATATGCTTTCCTTACTCCATCGAATCTTTTGAATGACAAATACGAATGTCAATTAAATCATTATCATGATGACATTAATGAGGAAGAGTTCCTCGTTGAGAGAAAAAGACTTCAGAGTTTTATTTCTGTTGCTGCTACGCAACACGAAACAGAGACCTGGAAGGACAGTCCCCTTGAACTTTTGCAGTTTATTCTAAAATACAGTCTTGAGAACTCCGTTCCAAATATTGTAATACTACTGCGAATTTTCCTCACAATTGCTGTAAGTGTTGCTGGTTGTGAGAGAAGTTTTTCTAAATTGAAATTGATTAAGAATTACCTAAGATCTACAATGAGTGCCTTACGTTTAAGAAATCTTGCCATACTGTCTATAGAACAGCAACTGAGTGATGAAGTAGACTTCGACGATGTCATTGATGATTTTGCCAATAGAAAAGCAAGAAAAATAACATTTTAGAATGTTGGATTTACGTTTTACTTGAAAATTAAACATAGTGTTTTCATTTACTTTCCTATACATCATTTTGAATTTTTGTTGGGTTTTTTTTGTGTTTTTTTTTCAACTCTTTATTTAACTTGGAGAAACCTTGGTCATGTGATACAGCTCTGCACCTTACATTTTCTTTCTGCACCAGTTTTAACACATGTCAGTACATAAGTTCCAACTAAGCGGGTAATGTTACAATATATGCAATGCACTTCTTAAACTGTACAGTGGTCTTCTGTTTTGTTGTATTTTTGGTGTGTATTAAGAGGGGCGGCTAATTAAAACAATATTTTTTTATATTATTACAAGACCTAATAATAAAGTCATAGTAACCTTAGTGTTGTTTTCAGTGAATTTACTATAATGAATTCATATCCATCTTCCTCCCCCACTCACCCTTATTGTGCAGGGGGCCCTCCCGCCATGTTTGGGGTACAGATTCTGAGGTGGGCATGCGGGACCCCAGGCCTCTCATTTGGGAAGAGGCCAGAGCGGTCTTTGGCACCGAACGACAGGTTATTGATAAAGATCTGATTGACTGTCCTAATCCTCCACAGTTAACCGGTCGATGGACCCTCCACTCCCCTCCCTTCACACACCAGCAGGGGGCTGAAGGTAAACCCCACCCGGCAGTGTGCAAGCCTTGCCATTCCGTACTTGACACATTATTATGATTTTACTGTTCTTGTAGACTTTTAACATTGTTGGTTACCATGAAAGTAATGTGAACACAAAATCGCAGAAAAATTTAATATTTCTTGTTTCTTCTGAATATTCAAGGAGTGCCGCAGCGCTGGAACAGTTTGTCCCGGGTCTTGGATAGAGTTGAACAAGTTCCCATGGCTCCCACAACTGTGTTTAAGGATTGTGATCATAATGTGTCGCCCCTCCCTGTATTTTAGCTTTGGGCCCCCAGGCAGGCTGTGCACCATGTGTATGCTCAGGCTGCTGTGAAGGAGAGATGCACTATTGCAAGCTGGTTTTGGGTACCAAGAGCACATGTCTTTTCATTCCCAGGGAGTTGGTTGCTTCTGCTTGGAAGTAATGACGGGGCGCGACCCCTGGTTGTTGCCTTTGGGCCACCAGAGTGGGCTTTGTATCCGGTCTGTGTTGGAAAGGTGGAGCTGACTGACCCCTTTGTGCTGCGTTTAGTTTTAAGGGCACACAGTGAGTCATTCCCTGTGAATAATTAATTTGCTGTTTTTGAAAGATAAAGAATCACAGGCTTCGACACTGTTAAGTTAGTTTTGGGTCCACAGAGCACATCACGTTTGTGCAGGTCCCCACTGCTTTAATGGGGGGGACCATGATGTATGGTCATTTAATGTCAGCTGTAGATGAAGGTTACATGAACAGTGTCATGTATGTGCATGTTTGCATTGTGCGGAGGGGATTACCAGGTAATTGTTCACGCAGCTCTCTGATGGATGTCACATGTGGTTTTTCTGAGTCCCCAGGTAGATCATGCAGTCTGTGTGTTCTCTTTTGTACTGCCAGTCACCGGTGTATTCAACTGTGTAGCCTTGGACCGTGTCATGTATGTGCATGTAAGTTGCATGATCAAGGTAACTATTAGAGGCAATACTTGGTGTCTCGCGGACCTCTTTGAAGTGGGTGCCACCCCCCCCCCCCCCAGGGGGGGGCGGCAATCTGAGGGAGAGCCCCGGGCGCCACAAGCTCTAGCTACGCCACTGCACTTAAAAGTAGCAGAACTGGTCTAAGCGTGTGTCAAGAAGTCACACAGCGGTTGTAGCAGCCAGTTATTCGACAAACTTGTACAAGGAAATGGTGATTAGAAAGTAAAGCTGGACTAATCTCAGCGTGAGACACGAGAGCACTAGTGAGGCCGCCGTCAACAGAGAGTGTAGATGCTGAGTACGATCAGTCTCTCCTATGAAGCGTGGTAACAACTCCGGCTCAAAAAGCCGCAAACCAACTCTCCCAATCATGCAGCATTTGACGAGTGGAAAGAATAAAATGTACTCACGGTTGCGTTGAGGTAACGTTACCGTAAACCTAGGACCCCGCCAGCCGCTCAAGTCTGGTGAAGGTCCGGTAGGAAGGCTCACAGAAATGCGAGCCGGTCAGCGTGTTGCGTCACTACGTCTAGGGCGGTCACCGGTGTAAGGGGCGTGGCTACGTCCCAACTACTAGACCGCCACCCGTTGCGCCTGATCAGATGGTTTTGGACGCTGAAAGCGATACTCTGGGGATTTTGTATACAAAAAGGGATTCCACTCACACGCGAGCATGAGACAAAAGGGCGGGGACTCCATTAACCAATACGGTGGTCCCCTCGAAAGGATTATCGAAAAATATTAATTAATGTAAAGTTGTCATGGGAGCATATGGATGACGCGTGCTAACAACAAAAATACATTACACCCATTAGGAAGGTTTGTTGATGTCTAACTGTGCGCTGCGGAGCTCAGCAAGTGCTGAGCGCAACGTAATCTGATGGAACGCAAAATGGATGCCCGCACCCAGTGTTGGCAACCCTAATGCTCGGGAAAGAGCTCGCGGCCCCTAAGTATGAGTAATAATATCATTCTTTATTGTATGACCACTACCAGACTCTAAAACATCATGAACAACCAGAATCAAGGGCAAGACCAGCATGGTTGTTAAAAGTATCATAAAGGTCTTAAAGAGTGTGCATTATATTGTGCAGAGGAAAGGCTCATCGAGTAAGGATATATGTAGTAACATGTCAAGAAAAAACTAGTCTAAGTCAAGTTACACTACTCCACGGAATGTCCTCATTCAGGCCAGTGGTATCAGCTGTCAATCTCAGGACCCAACGTTGTTCGAGTCTGAAGAGGGCGTTTTTTGACATGTGGGGGTGAGATTCCAGAACCACCCATTTAAATGAGGTGGGCGCATGACGTTCCAAGTTGTAGTGGGTCGTCATTTTAGTGTTGGTCTTGGCGCATCTGAAATTACTTTTGTGTTCCAGCATACGAGTTTTAACAGCACGCGTGGTCATACCTATGTATGGTAAGCCACACGGGCACGTCATCAAATAAATGCAATTTGTTGAGTTGCAATTTGTATGCTTATTGATCTGCCATGTAACGTCATTAGGGAGTACCAACTCTTTACTGATTTGTGTCTGTGGACACATCGAGCACATCCCACAGGGGTAATGACCCTTAACTGGGGGTAGGTTCCATAGAAGTCTCTGGGACCCAATGGCTGGTTTCTTAGGCCTAGTGTGTATTAGAAGGTCCTTAAGGTTGCTCGTGCGTTTGAACGCAAATCTGGGGACTTCCAATTCTAGATCTCCAGTGTTGAGAATACCCCAGTGCTACCCCTCACAGGTTGTGTCTCGTGCTCGCAAACGAGCGAGAAATAACAACAGAGAGAGTCTCTTGGACGTTAACACTAAGGAACTTGATCAATCCCTAACCTGTGTTACCACCTTCACCCCTGATTCGAACAGGATTAAGGCGATCATTAAAAAGCACTGGGGCAGATCAATAAGCATACAAATTGCAACTCAACAAATTGCATTTATTTGATGACGTGCCCGTGTGGCTTACCATACATAGGTATGACCACGCGTGCTGTTAAAACTCGTATGCTGGAACACAAAAGTAATTTCAGATGCGCCAAGACCAACACTAAAATGACGACCCACTACAACTTGGAACGTCATGCGCCCACCTCATTTAAATGGGTGGTTCTGGAATCTCACCCCCACATGTCAAAAAACGCCCTCTTCAGACTCGAACAACGTTGGGTCCTGAGATTGACAGCTGATACCACTGGCCTGAATGAGGACATTCCGTGGAGTAGTCTAACTTGACTTAGACTAGTTTTTTCTTGACATGTTACTACATATATCCTTACTCGATGAGCCTTTCCTCTGCACAATATAATGCACACTCTTTAAGACCTTTATGATACTTTTAACAACCATTGCTGGTCTTGCCCTTGATTCTGGTTGTTCATGATGTTTTAGAGTCTGGTAGTGGTCATACAATAAAGAATGATATTATTACTCATACTTAGGGGCCGCGAGCTCTTTCCCGAGCATTAGGGTTGCCAACACTGGGTGCGGGCATCCATTTTGCGTTCCATCAGATTACGTTGCGCTCAGCACTTGCTGAGCTCCGCAGCGCACAGTTAGACATCAACAAACCTTCCTAATGGGTGTAATGTCTTTTTGTTGTTAGCACGCGTCATCCATATGCTCCCATGACAACTTTACATTAATTAATATTTTTCGATAATCCTTTCGAGGGGACCACCGTATTGGTTAATGGAGTCCCCGCCCTTTTGTCTCATGCTCGCGTGTGAGTGGAATCCCTTTTTGTATACAAAATCCCCAGAGTATCGCTTTCAGCGTCCAAAACCATCTGATCAGGCGCAACGGGTGGCGGTCTAGTTGTTGGGACGTAGCCACGCCCCTTACACCGGTGACCGCCCTAGACGTAGTGACGCAACACGCTGACCGGCTCGCATTTCTGTGAGCCTTCCTACCGGACCTTCACCAGACTTGAGCGGCTGGCGGGGTCCTAGGTTTACGGTAACGTTACCTCAACGCAACCGTGAGTACATTTTATTCTTTCCACTCGTCAAATGCTGCATGATTGGGAGAGTTAGTTTGCGGCTTTTTGAGCCGGAGTTGTTACCACGCTTCATAGGAGAGACTGATCGTACTCAGCATCTACACTCTCTGTTGACGGCGGCCTCACTAGTGCTCTCGTGTCTCACGCTGAGATTAGTCCAGCTTTACTTTCTAATCACCATTTCCTTGTACAAGTTTGTCGAATAACTGGCTGCTACAACCGCTGTGTGACTTCTTGACACACGCTTAGACCAGTTCTGCTACTTTTAAGTGCCATACACGGGGGATGCTATACAGGTACCACTGACAGCGACTTCCCCTACGCGATTAGTACTTGGTTGGCACTGATTTAACATTTCCAAATTTATGTGATGACTGTGGCAAGCTTCCGTCCGTGTGCTACCGGCAGTTTGTTTTATATATATTTTTATACACATCAAACAACTCTATATGCTGTTGTTCCCCATGAGATATCCCACCACATGGGTTCTCCACCTTATTTAGAGTGCACTTGATGCGGATTGTTCTGACGCATTTGCTGTCTGTTTTTGTTTTTATCTATTTTCCTCCCTTTTAGGACACTAGCAATTAGTGTGTTCCTACCCTGGCCACATTGTCTCCACAGCCTAATGGGGTGAGTTTTGTATACAACCAATAGTATCATGCTTACTAAGAAGTGTAGTTTAAATCCTCCGATGAGATTCTGCTGTTTGCCTCGATAAAGTCCTTTTAATATCTGCTCACATTCGACGCATGCCACGGTTTCATGTTTGACATCACTTGTTGCCTTAACTGAACCAGATGCCTCGAACCGGTCTACAATAACAATGTTTTTAATTGTGTGTTTTTCTTCACAGGTTGTGTGTTCTTGGTTTACACGGCACCACACGTTTTTAGGGTGCTGTACGTGTGGCCACCATTGACACCTCTTAGAGGTTGTGGCCACCACCAAAAAGGTGCAGGTAGCCGTATACATTGGTCCTGAAGAATTGCCATTTAATTAAAACCCAGGCAAGAAACATGTTGACCTCTTTGATTTTTGTAGCACATATCACTCATACACCTAATGGTGAGAAATGTGCGGATTGTTTTTAATCAGGGTGTTGACCATACTTTATTAAATTTGTTTGAAGTGGATCACCTACCCTGTTTTAGTACACTTACCTTTCACTCCACTTGCACCGACACCAGTTATCCCAATTAACCGTTTTCCCCACACACCTTACTCACCGGCGTTTGGAAATAAAGATCTCCGACAGGAAGGCCCCCTCGGGGTGCCTGATCGGGCATTGCACTGCCGGCCCGATAAGGAGCAAAGACCCGGTGATGAAGCAAGACAGCCGCTTGTTGGGTGTGTGAGGGTCTTCTTTTCCAGAAGGAGTACCTTCTACTCCGCTTAATCAGACCGTTTTCACACCATCACCTTGGGACCTAGTGATTCTAACACACATTGCGTTATTATTAGGAACTGCATACCCTTTTTGTTAGTAATGTTTCTGCATTGCCATGCCTTGTTATGATGTTGGTTTTTCTCACTCTGTTTTGCTCTTAAGAGCTTTTTGATATGTTCTCTCATTGTCTTTGATTATTCCTGCTGGTTGCTCTCTTTTGCGCAACCTTGTTTTTTCCATTTTCATTATTGCCCACAATTTTGGGCTGTCTGCACTCCATTGTTTATTGTTTATTCCTCTATTTGCGTGTTCTTTGTCCTCATCAGTGCTTTTTATTAATTTATTTTTGTGTTTGTTTTCCTTGCCCAGATCGACCAAGGTATTCCCTTCTTCCCTCATGTGAGTCGTGTTTCCCATTTCGTCCTGGTGCGGTCGGATTGTCCTCCTGGTGTCGGGAGGTCATGCTTGTATTGTTGCGTCATCCACTGCCCCGATATCCTCACCGTGTTCCCCTCAGGTATGTTACTTTCAGTCGTCCTTTATGGATTTGTACTGTCTCTTCTTGTATCTTCTTCTCTTCACCTTTCCCCTCTCTTCCCTTCTTTATTCTTACTTTCTTTATTCTTCGTTTCCCTTACCTTGCTTGAGCTTCCTTTTCTTGTATCTATTCTTTTCTATATCTATCTTTTACAAATGTTTCACTTTTTCCTCATTGCTGTAGTTATTGTTTTTGATAATGTTATTCACTGTTTAAGTTCAGAGTAATTTCTTGGAATGTGAAAGGTTTTATTAACCCTATCAAACGTCAGAGAATTCTTTCCCACCTTGCTACTTACAATCCTGACATAGTTCTCTTACAAGAGACGCATCTTTCGGAGACTGAGTCTCTCAAATTAAAACGTGGGTGGGTGGGTACGGTTCTATTTTCCCCTTCTACAAACAAGAAGAATGGTGTAGCTATTCTATGTCATAAAAAATTAGTATGTAAAGTCTTAACACAAGAGTCGGATTCTGACGGTAGATGGATTCTTGCTAAATTGTCAATTAATTCTATCCCTTTAACTGTGTTTAATGTTTATAGCCCTACGCAACCTGATTTACTTTTTTGGCCTTTAATTACTAGCAAATGTTTTCAATATAAAGATGACCTCTTCATTCTAGGTGGCGATTGCAACCAGATTGTGGACCCCTTTATTGATCGTAAGTCAAGTGTTCGTTTCATACCCCACAAGCCCCACAAACAATTTCTCGACACCATTTCTCAAACATCTCTCATTGATTCTTGGAGACTTTCACACCCTGACACACTTGATTATTCCTTTTTTTCTCCTCCTCACTCCTCTTTCTCTCGTCTTGATTATATCTTTCTTTCTCTTTCCTTGTCGCAAAATTTGCTGTCGTCTTCTATTGAACCTATACTTATCTCTGACCATGCTCCTATTGTAACAGATCTTGACCTTCTCTCCCCTCCTCCCAGATCCTCTCGTTGGCGCTTTAACAACTCTTTACTTACTGACCCCCTTTTCTCCTCTTCCTTCCGCTCTTTTGCTACTGATTTCTTTCTATTAAATGATGCTTCTAATATTTCCCCCCATCTTCTCTGGGACTCCTTTAAAGCCACTGCGCGCGGATTTGTCATTGATTTTGTTTCCAAAAAAAAGAAACGCTTTCTTCAGAAGCGGAAAGATACATTAGCTCATATTAAGTCTCTGGAGCGCCAGTTCTATTTTACCTCTAAGAATTCTGTACCTCCGGAACTTATTCGTGCCAAACTAGATTTTAACAAATCAACTACCGATAATGCCTCGTCAATGCTTCTTCGGAGCTCTGCCCGGTTTTATGGTGGTCGCAACAAATCTGGGAAGCTTCTAGCCAATTATCTCAAATCACGCAAAGAACGTTCATTCATTGATTCCATCTACTCCTCTGATAATACTTTATTGCATAAACCTCAGGATATTCTTGAACAATTTCAATTATTTTATCGTACCCTTTATACACCTGAGTCTTCTCCCTCTCCCTCTCTTGTCCAAGCCTACCTAGATAAGCTTCCTAAGCCCTTGACGTCTCATCTTCATTTCCCGGATCTGGAAGTTGACCTTTCTTTACATGAGCTCTCCACGGCGTTGGCTATTCTTACCAAGGGCAAAACTCCAGGTCCTGATGGTTTTTCAGTTGAATTTTATTTACATTTTTCTGACCTGCTACTTCCTAAACTCTTGTCTCTTTTTCAATCGTTTCATTCATCGGGGCGAGCGGAAGGCACGTTTCAAGAAGCTACCATCTGCCTTATCCCTAAAGACGGCCGCGACCCCAAATACTGTAAGAACTACCGCCCGATCTCTTTAGTGAATGTTGATTATAAGTTGTTTGCCAAAGTATTGGCTCTACGCCTAGATCCCTTAATGCCCCATCTCATTGGTAGGGAGCAGTGTGGCTTTGTGAAGGGTCGGTTGACATCTGATAATTCTCGTCTCTTCCTTAATGTACTAAATAAAGTTTCATCTCTTTCTATTCCCTTAGCGGCAATCTCGGTTGACACAGAGAAAGCCTTTGATAGAGTTGACTGGTCTTTCCTATTTGCTTCATTGCGCTGGCATGGCTTTGGTCCTCGCTTCATCTCTCTTATTTCTCTGTTATATTCTGCCCCTAAGGCTTCAGTTCTGGTCAATGGTCAAGTTTCTTCGTATTTCCCTCTTCAGCGTGGGGTTCGTCAAGGTTGCCCTTTATCTCCCTTGCTTTTTGTTCTTGCCCTTGAACCCTTTTTATCGTCTATCCGGAACAATAATACCATCACTGGTTTTCCTTATGGTGACAAGCAACTGAAACTCTCTGCATACGCAGACGATATTCTTCTCTTCATCTCCGCTCAAGAAACATCTATTCCCCCATTGCTGTCCGAATTCGAGTCTTTCTCACAGGTTTCTGGTTACAAAATTAATTCCGATAAAACTGAAATTCTTCCCCTTACGAAATTTTGCACTCCTCATGCCTTTGCCCCCACGGGCTTTGCTTGGAATGGCTCTAAAATTAAATACCTAGGAGTATGGTTTTCTAACTCTGTTTCTTCTTCAATTGCTCTTAATATGTCAACGGTTTTGTCCCGCATTGAACGTTTACTTTCTTCTTGGAATCCTCTTTTCCTTTCTTGGTGGGGGAGATTAGACTCCATCAAAATGATGATCGCTCCCATTTTAATTTACGTTCTTTCTATGCTACCTGTCCATATCCCCGCAATTTTCTTTAAACGTATAGATTCTTGTTTGTCTCGCTTCCTTTGGAACAAGAAAAGATCTAGAATCTCTTTGGCGTCACTCCGTAAATCGAAGGCCAATGGTGGGGTCAACTTTCCAGATTTCCGTCTGTATCATAAATCTTTTTCCCTTCGCCAGGCATCTAGATGGCTTGCTTCTGTCCCTTCTGCTTTTGCCCCTCTTTGGCTTTCCATCGAGCATACATTATTACTACCCTTTTCTTTTGGGGAGGTTATTCGCTTCTCTGCTAAGGTTCCACACTTGGCTCTTCCCTTATTTAAACATATTTCTTCTCTTCTAAAGCCACTCTTCAACCCTACACCTATTACTCGAGAGTCCTTCTTGAACTCCACTGTCTGGCATAACTCCCTTATTCTTATAAGAAATAGACCCATCTTCTGGAAATCTTGGAGATCGATGGGCATCATTTGGGTGAACCAGTTTTTTGACGGAGCATCCCCTTGTTCTTTTCCCCAGTTTCAGCTGACCTTTCGCTGTCCGCGCTCCTTCTTCCAGAAGTTTGTTGTCCTAATGACGCTTATTCTGGATGTTTTTTACTCTCTTCCCCCCTCCCCTTCTTCGTTCTCCCAAGCACCTCTTCTTAAAATTCTCTTAACCTTACCCAAAGCGTCTCTTATCTACAAATTCTTTTCATCCCCTAATCCAGAGCGCCTTAAAACTAAGGTAGAACTTGCTTGGGAGGAAGACCTGGGTTGCGCTTGGCCCGTCGCCTTGTGGGACAAACTCTGGTCTAGATCTTTGAAAATTTCTCGTTCGGCCTCCCTTACTCAATCTTTATTCTACTTATACCATAGACTATATCTCTCTCCACTCTCTCTAGCCCGTTTTTCTTCCTCTTCTGATTCTAGTTGTTGGACTTGTTCTGCCCCCAACGCTAATCTTTTTCACCTCTTGTTTTTATGTCCCTCTGTCTCTCAATTCTGGAATTCTGTCTGGCTCTATATCTCTCGTATTTTCACTCTCCCTTCTCCATACTCAATTTCTACTCTCTTTTTAGGCAGCTTATCTGACTCTTTAAATCTCCCTCTATGTTCTCATGGTCTTTTTGACTTCATGCTTGCTCTCGCCTTTCAACACATTTCCTCTAACTGGAAAACCCTGTCTAACCTTTCCATCCGTCACTGGTGGAATTCCTTGTGTCACTTTCACAGACTAGATACTGCCTTTGCTTCCCTCTGTAATCCTACACATAATAGGGATCTTTTTTGGCTGCCTCTTACCACATACTTAGATCGGATGGCCCCAAGGATTGTTCCCGCCATCACTTCGGAAAACTTCAAACCACCTTGAGGGAGTTACTCCTCCTTCTCCTACTTTAATAATATCAGATTGGTTTATGACACTATTGGGTTTGCTGTGTAACATTTTGATTGTTGTATTGCCTACAGCTTTCATTCCTTCCTTATAGCAAGGTTTTAGGATCTTTTATTATATATTACGTTTTTGCCTTTCCCCTTTCCCCCTTTATTTTCCTGGTCCTCCTTTCCCTTTTTCCCGTCCCATCTTTCCTTAAAACTCTATAAAATGCTTTGTTCTATTTTTTAATGACATTAGCTTGTTTAATGTAATTTATTCCATTTATCTTTCTCTTATATTGCGGCTGATGCCTATGTATTTATTCCTTCTTGAATAAAGCTTTTCAAACAGAAAAAAAAAAAAATAATACCAGAGAAATATTTACAAAACGTTTTCAATCAAAAAACTATTTACAAAATCAATACTATATTTAATTAATTAATGATAATCATTTACCATCTTCTTTAAAATTATCTATTGAATTATTCAAAAATAAAATAAGCTGCATAACTATTAACAAAATTCACAAATAAAAAATAAAAAGTAAAGCATTGATGATCATTTAAGTATAAATATTGAAACAGTTTCCCCACCATAATATACTACAAACCCAACAACTGGCCAATAGTTAAATAACTATATAAAATAAAAAAGATCTTTAAATATATTACCAAATCTAAACTGAGATCAATTAAACAAAAATATATTTGAAAACACTCAGCATTACAGTAAAAACACAAAAACTACATTAAAAAACAATACGCTTACCTTCATTATTCTGCCTCATGATATTTTTGACATCACAACATTTTTGACACAATATTAGTTAGTCAATATTTTTGAAAAGATAGACAGATCACACACCTGGGTCTCCAACAGAAACAACTTCAGGCTCCACCACAGCTGCCATCTCTGCTGCCCCAACAAGTACAATCTCAACACACAAATGTGCCACAAAGGCATCAGCCAGCAGTGCCGCCAAGTTTGCACACACACTGATACCAAGTCAGTAGCGATTGTGGTTAACATAGTAATGCCAAGCACTGCAGTCAAATCAGCAGTGAAAACTTTTGCTAAGACAGCACCCCGCACTGCTCTCAAGACTGCACAAGTACTGTAACCACAACACCTGCCAGTTTTACTGCCACAATAATTCCCATCTCTACAGCTGCTGCATCTGCCACCTCTGCAATCACAACATCTGCCATTTCCTCAGACATAACAGCTGCTACCCCTGTCAGTACAACTTCAGCAAGATGGCCTTAAACTCACTGCAGCAGTAGTGGTGGATGTTAGCGACCAGGTGTTATCCCAAATCCCAACAGAGGACAACATCCCTGTTGACATTGAAGGTGTGGGTGATGAAACTCTGGAGCCCATGAACCCATCGGATCGCGGTGATGCCTGTATACCACCTAATCTCCCATCCCAAGAGAATACAGCTGGCTCATCACATGGACCTGTGCAGCCTCTTTACCACACAGAACAGGTGTTCAAGTATGTAATCCAGCAGATACACACAATGGAGCTTGGGAAGGCATGATTCCAGGCCACATGGGGAGAGACCACACAAGCGTGTCCGTCTTTCCCACGATCAAGGACCTCCTGAGGGAGGAGTTGGATTTTTTCAAACAGGGCACAGTCGATAGACCATGAATGGGAGCAACAGAAGCACTTAGACCAAGTCAAACATTCATTTAGTGAAGTCACTGACCATTTCTATATTGACCAAGACCTACCAGAATCTAGAAGGTCAATGGTAATTTGGTCAGACTAAGGCAAGCTGTTAGAGCAACAGGAGATGACCCTCTACCAAATGCACACTACTATGCTAGGGAAAGAACCCAGTGGCAACTCCTCCACTAAGGCGGAGGAGCGTTGCCCCACTACTTTTCAGCAGCACAAAGAAGGAAAAATAAAATGATAACAGCACAATGTTGTTATCATTTTATATTTCCATGCTGGAGATGGTTTTGGGATGGGCCCGGCTTGGCTGTCGTCGAAACTAGCAGGGGGAGGAATAAATATGTGCACTTAACTGTGTATGATGGTTTGGATGGCTGCCATGGGCTGGCCAAACAGTCAAGAGCACTTAGCATGTTCCCCACCAGTCTGTAATGCACAGCCTGGGGGGAACATGCACAGGCTCCCACTGCCTATCTGAGCACCGAACCACAGTGCTCAAACACAACACTGCTAATAGCTTTGGAGAGCCAGTGTGCTACCAGACTCTGGACCGGAAAAGAAGCGGACGAGACACGACGATGGAGGAGAGTCGGCGGCCTTACAAAAGTAAATGATGTATTTTTCTTTTAACCCCTCCTCCTCTCTCCTGCCCCGCCACCCTTGTTCAGTACCAGCCAACACTGAAAGCACCATTCTCTCCACCATACCCAGTGTTAGAAATGGGATTTCTGGTTGGCTAAGGCTTGCGCCAAAGTCAGGCAGAAACCACCACTCTAGTCAGGGCAAGGAAGTTACACGCCAAAGATAACCCCTGCTCACCCCCTTGGTAGCTTGGCACGAGCAGACAGGCTTATCCCTGAGGCGATGTGTAAAGCGTTTGCGCACGCACCCAGCAACAACACCCAAGGCCCACCACAAAGGAAACTCCACACAAGGTATTATATAAAAATAACCTTTGTATTATACACAACACATTAGATAAAAACACACACTTTACAATGTGCCAACAGGCACGGGCAGAATTTACAAGGGATTATATATACAGGGGACAGGGCCACATGGACCACTGTCAGGAATTAGCACTCTTTAGAAATAGCACTTAGAACGTAGGAATAATATTTTAGAACATAGCACATACAATCACTGTAGCACTAAAAATAGAACATATAGCACACAACCAGTAACTACTGGTAACCAGAAAGTACCACCTACGCAACCCTAACCACCTTTAGGAATATCACGCAGGGAACTAGGACCTTACTAGTACCACCTGTACTAAGGAGAAAACAACCACCTAAGTATCACTCTACCTGTAGGGGTCTAAGCACATAAACACAGGATGCATAAAATAAATTTAGAGGTGTAAAGCAAAGCACATGACGCATAAACATACATTCAGAGGTGCAGGTTAGGAACAAAAGCGAGAAACTCACATAAGCCACCACCTGTGGCAGTCCCTAGGCCAACTGGCCTTGTTGGGGCTAGGACGCCCTGTGTCCCAGTGTCAGGGCAAGACTGCGCACGCAGTCAGGGCAAACCGCAAGGGGCCCCAACCTAAACGTTGCAGCTGCCCACTAAGTGCTGGGCAGCTGTGGAAGGAACCTGGGCACCACTGTGCCTGTACATCAATTATGCAGCGCGTAGGGGGGGGGGGGCCTCGTGGGCTTTAGCTCACCCAAAGAGAAATACGCCCCAAATCACTGGAGCGGGCAGCTCTTATCACACTGAAAATGCCCCCGTAACGTTGGAGCCTTCTCGGGGCTCGTGAGCCCTCACCCACTGGAGCCTCACTGGGCGCGTGCACAACACTGCGGTGCGTGGGAGCCTCGTGGGCTCCACACACCAAAGAAATGCCCCCGGTGGTTTAGAGCGTCCTCGCTCTGAGCAAATAGTGCTGGCCCTTCGTTGGAGTCCCTCTGGACTCTTAAACAATCATTGCCCGTGGGAGTCCCTCTGGACTCTAAAGAAATAATGCTTGGCGCTTGAGCCTCTCTGGCTCTGGAAAATAATGCCCCGCTAACGTTGGAGTCCCGCTCGGGGGACTCGCGAGCCTCGCAGGCTCTGGCAGTGCTTGGGGAGTGTTACGCGGTTCCCCTTCAGCCCCCACTCACCAGACTGACGCGAGGCTCCCCCGGTTGGGTCTTCTCTCTTCTGGAAGACCTGCAGGGCTCCCTCCACGCACGGGGCCCTGCGTGAAGAGCCGCAGACGCCGTCCTCACTCCCCCGGTCTTCTTCCCCGTCGGCTTCCTGCGGTTGGGGTCAGGCTCCGCCCACGATCAGGACTTCCCAGATGGCTTCCGGGTCACCGCGGGCAGCGCGGCGGCCCTGGAAGCTTTGGCGCCGGCAACACGGGGTAGGCTCCCGTACTTTAAACAAATATATAAGCGGGGTGGGCACCCGCGGCAGACACACGTATGCGGGGTGGGCTCCCGCCAAATAACAATATCAGTGGGGTGGGCACCCACCAACGGGTGCCACAATGCGGGGTGAGCACCCGCCTTACACACGACAAAAGCGGGGGAATCCCTACATCGGGGTTCCCCTGCAGATTGTTGTAGCGCTGCGCTGCTGGGGTCCCAAAGGAAGCGCTTTTAGCGCTGTAAGTAAAATGAAAGCGCTTCCAGGCGCTTTGGGGAGAATAAAAGAAAAGGAGAAAGTCCAGCAACAAAAGTCCTGGCAAAGTTTTAGGAAGGTAGGCAGGGGGGCAAGGCTGGGCCAGGGGCCAGCTCACTGGGCCCTCCAGGCAGGGAGGCAGTCCTAAGTGGCGGTTCCTCCTGGCCTCCAGCAGCAGCAGCCCCCCTCAGCTTGGATCCTGGAAAAGAACAGTTTCTGTGGGGACACAGCCCCATTTTTATACAGCAAAACCCCTTTGTTCTGGGTTCAGGGTGAGGGGGAAAACCAGTCGCAGCTGGTTGGGGAGCACCCTTGATGTGCTCAGCCCCTCACTCTATTCATTGGCAGGGCTAGGGTCGTCAGTCGCACCGCAGGGGGCGGGGCCAGCATTGTGTGTGGAAAACCCTGTCCTATTCAGGACCCAGGTGTACTCCTCCCACCCATCTAGCTGCTGATATCCCCATTCACCACCGGGTGACTCATCCTGACTCTGGGGAATCCCTAGCCCGTCACATGACATGACCAGCCAATCACGCGACAGACACACTGCACACAGAAGTGCCCACTTCTAGAAGTGGCACTTCCACACTAGGTACATGCACGCCGCACACATCATCGCGCAGCATTCACTCCCACGAGTCCGCACATACCAAACTCGGGCCTGCACACCCCACGCATCAGGAACTACTAGGGACACATACATTCCCCATGCATTTATGGGAGGGCAGGCCTATCTCACCACATGCACTCAGAGCACGCACGCACTTTACCCTGGGACACAGGGAAAGTGCGCAGAGACCAAACAATTACCACACCAAGTCACCAGTAAAAATCAAAAAAGTTCAGGGGTGAACCTGCCAGAAGGGCCAAGTCCAACACAACCCCCTTCCAGCCAAAACGCAGGGCAGCCCAATCACCACCGTGATGGACTTCCCTGCTTGGGGCGACAGAACACGGACGCGGGCCCGCAACTGCAGGGACACCCTCCGGTTCTACGCCACGGTGAACCCATGGAATTCTTTCTAACACCACTGTCTGGACCAACTGGGCTACCCCACTGGTACTCCCAAGCTGTCCGCGGCCAAGACCAGGCCCTAGGCCACCCAGGTGCCACTGGTCTTTGCCTAACCACAGAGTGGGGGGTAGTAACCCCTGGCACATAGCGGCCATTCTCCACTCTTCCTCTCTGAAAGACAGGACTAGACTGCCACTGGTTCTCCAGCCTAGGGTCTACACCCTCAGGCGGACCAGGAGTCTCAGGGAAGGCTCTCCTCCCCCTACCTCTTCTCCTAGGGTTCCTCCTCCTCTGGCGAGGGGTACACCTAGAACGCCATTCCAACCCAGGGTTTAACCCCTCAGGTTGTACCGGGGGCAGAGGTGGGCTCTCCCACCCTCTGCACCCCCTTCCAGAACCCTGCTCCCTACCAACTGGGGCGGTCCCTCTGGAAGAAGAACTGGTCGGGACGCTGATTACAGACGTCCCACCCTTCAGGTCAGGCTGATCCCGAACCTGGCCTTCCAACCTCCGGCCTAGAACCTTTGGTGGAATAATTGCCTGGCACTCCAGGACTTCTGGGGATCTCCACTCCATCCCCCTGAGGCTATCAAATGACACGTATGTCGAGCGACTGTCTGTCTGGCGCTGATCTCCCGTCCCCTGTCCACCTGACAGTGCGCGGAGATCCCCCAGAACAGAAGTGGTGTCACCCTGGTCACTACACGGGAACCTAGCCCAACTGGGAAGTCCCTGACCCACCGGCTCTTCCACTGAGGAACTCATCCCCCAATCACTCAAGCTGGACTCCTGTACCCTCCCTACCGGAGCGGTACCGCCAGACTCCAGAACCACAGGAGCCCTGGTTACAGGTGCCCCAGGTCCTCCACTCACTAAGAGATCTTCCTCAAGTGGACTAACAGGACAGCCTAGGTCCCCAACTTGGTGTTCCCTCATGAAACCATCCAAGTCCTGAGGCAGGGTTTCGGGCGTCTAGGGACCCTCGGTCACCCCCTCACTCCTGCTCCACTGAGCCAGGCAGCGAGCCCCTACACCCTCCTCGCTATCCTGGGACCTAGCTGGGCTACACTGAGCCTCCTCCACCACGCTGGGCTGGAGGATCTCTGACCCACTATTGTTGGAATCACTCACTAATGACACTAGAGAACCTCTGGCCCTTTCCCAGCGGTCTGCTTCCTCTGCAAGTTCAAATGGACAAAAAGAGTTATACCTCAACAGGTGTTGGCGCAACCCTGGAGAACAACTACTGAGCATCTGCTCCTTGATAATCATATTTAGTACTCCATCTAAATCCTGTTCCGGGTTAAACACCAACCAGTCCACCAGGGCATCATGACATTCCTCCACAGCCTCCTCCCAAGACTGGTGAGACAGCTTTTTACTGCCCCTGAACTTCAACCTACATTCCTCCTCTCGGGAACAAGGTACCACACTCGGGGAACTGGGACTGGGACTCTCTATACTGCACTTTATATTGCTGCCCCCCCTGGACTCCACCCTCACTGGGGAATCCAGAAAACTACCACTGCGCTCAGGGGACAGGGAAAGGGGTGAGGCACTATCTTCTACGCTGGACCCAGCAAGGGACTCCCTACCTACGGGGTCCTCACTCTCTACTGGCGTCCAGGTACTGTCATCTTCTTCTGAGTCTTCAGGGCTCCCCACAGACCCACCACCCTCCAGGTGTGAGGCCCGGGCCCTTTCTTCCTCACTGCGCTCACGTTTCCATTCATCTGCTTGCCATCCAATCATGTAGTTCCTCAATTCGTACACAGTGTCTGACTCTCTCACCCCTATGTTTCTTTCTCTACAGAACCTTTCCAACTCCTGCATACTGTAATAAACTAGATCACTGAGATCAAAAGCAGGCTCCATTCTGGCAGACGTTCTAGAGAAAAGATCACACAGGGAACCTAGGGGTCTGAGTTTAACAGGAGTACACAATTCACAAAAAGATTCAGCAAGCTCTCTAACCCAGAGAACTCACACTCACTTGCCTAGTGCCACTCACCACTCATCCACACACAACCCTCCCCTCGGACTGGTAAGGCAGTTTCTACCACCCCTGATTCCTCAACCTGACCACCACGTGACACAGGTACCAACTCTGGGCGCAGGGCGGGGGACAAATGTACAGGACACTATTATGCTGCCACCACTGGATCCCACCCTCTGGTGAATCCAGAAACACAATGCACTAAGGGGGATGATCTACCCTCCCGAGCTAGGGACACCTAACTCACAGTGCACAAAAACACATTTCCAAGGAAATGACAATTAAAAACAATTTTAAAACAATAATCCCTATACCATGTGATTTATCTAAATGCAGAGTTTTGTAGTGCGGCCAGTTGCCGCTGCGGTACAGCGCAAACGCAAGTCCAAATCCCACCGCTGATCACCAATGTTAGAAATGGGATTTCTGGTTGGCTAAGGCTTGCGCCAAAGTCAGGCAGAAACCACCACTCTAGTCAGGGCAAGGAAGTTACACGCCAAAGATAACCCCTGCTCACCCCCTTGGTAGCTTGGCACGAGCAGACAGGCTTATCCCTGAGGCGATGTGTAAAGCGTTTGCGCACGCACCCAGCAACAACACCCAAGGCCCACCACAAAGGAAACTCCACACAAGGTATTATATAAAAATAACCTTTGTATTATACACAACACATTAGATAAAAACACACACTTTACAATGTGCCAACAGGCACGGGCAGAATTTACAAGGGATTATATATACAGGGGACAGGGCCACATGGACCACTGTCAGGAATTAGCACTCTTTAGAAATAGCACTTAGAACGTAGGAATAATATTTTAGAACATAGCACATACAATCACTGTAGCACTAAAAATAGAACATATAGCACACAACCAGTAACTACTGGTAACCAGAAAGTACCACCTACGCAACCCTAACCACCTTTAGGAATATCACGCAGGGAACTAGGACCTTACTAGTACCACCTGTACTAAGGAGAAAACAACCACCTAAGTATCACTCTACCTGTAGGGGTCTAAGCACATAAACACAGGATGCATAAAATACATTTAGAGGTGTAAAGCAAAGCACATGACGCATAAACATACATTCAGAGGTGCAGGTTAGGAACAAAAGCGAGAAACTCACATAAGCCACCACCTGTGGCAGTCCCTAGGCCAACTGGCCTTGTTGGGGCTAGGACGCCCTGTGTCCCAGTGTCAGGGCAAGACTGCGCACGCAGTCAGGGCAAACCGCAAGGGGCCCCAACCTAAACGTTGCAGCTGCCCACTAAGTGCTGGGCAGCTGTGGAAGGAACCTGGGCACCACTGTGCCTGTACATCAATTATGCAGCGCGTAGGGGGGGGGGGGCCTCGTGGGCTTTAGCTCACCCAAAGAGAAATACGCCCCAAATCACTGGAGCGGGCAGCTCTTATCACACTGAAAATGCCCCCGTAACGTTGGAGCCTTCTCGGGGCTCGTGAGCCCTCACCCACTGGAGCCTCACTGGGCGCGTGCACAACACTGCGGTGCGTGGGAGCCTCGTGGGCTCCACACACCAAAGAAATGCCCCCGGTGGTTTAGAGCGTCCTCGCTCTGAGCAAATAGTGCTGGCCCTTCGTTGGAGTCCCTCTGGACTCTTAAACAATCATTGCCCGTGGGAGTCCCTCTGGACTCTAAAGAAATAATGCTTGGCGCTTGAGCCTCTCTGGCTCTGGAAAATAATGCCCCGCTAACGTTGGAGTCCCGCTCGGGGGACTCGCGAGCCTCGCAGGCTCTGGCAGTGCTTGGGGAGTGTTACGCGGTTCCCCTTCAGCCCCCACTCACCAGACTGACGCGAGGCTCCCCCGGTTGGGTCTTCTCTCTTCTGGAAGACCTGCAGGGCTCCCTCCACGCACGGGGCCCTGCGCGAAGAGCCGCAGACGCCGTCCTCACTCCCCCGGTCTTCTTCCCCGTCGGCTTCCTGCGGTTGGGGTCAGGCTCCGCCCACGATCAGGACTTCCCAGATGGCTTCCGGGTCACCGCGGGCAGCGCGGCGGCCCTGGAAGCTTTGGCGCCGGCAACACGGGGTAGGCTCCCGTACTTTAAACAAATATATAAGCGGGGTGGGCACCCGCGGCAGACACACGTATGCGGGGTGGGCTCCCGCCAAATAACAATATCAGCGGGGTGGGCACCTACCAACGGGTGCCACAATGCGGGGTGAGCACCCGCCTTACACACGACAAAAGCGGGGGAATCCCTACATCGGGGTTCCCCTGCAGATTGTTGTAGCGCTGCGCTGCTGGGGTCCCAAAGGAAGCGCTTTTAGCGCTGTAAGTAAAATGAAAGCGCTTCCAGGCGCTTTGGGGAGAATAAAAGAAAAGGAGAAAGTCCAGCAACAAAAGTCCTGGCAAAGTTTTAGGAAGGTAGGCAGGGGGGCAAGGCTGGGCCAGGGGCCAGCTCACCGGGCCCTCCAGGCAGGGAGGCAGTCCTAAGTGGCGGTTCCTCCTGGCCTCCAGCAGCAGCAGCCCCCCTCAGCTTGGATCCTGGAAAAGAACAGTTTCTGTGGGGACACAGCCCCATTTTTATACAGCAAAACCCCTTTGTTCTGGGTTCAGGGTGAGGGGGAAAACCAGTCGCAGATGGTTGGGGAGCACCCTTGATGTGCTCAGCCCCTCACTCTATTCATTGGCAGGGCTAGGGTCGTCAGTCGCACCGCAGGGGGCGGGGCCAGCATTGTGTGTGGAAAACCCTGTCCTATTCAGGACCCAGGTGTACTCCTCCCACCCATCTAGCTGCTGATCTCCCCATTCACCACCGGGTGACTCATCCTGACTCTGGGGAATCCCTAGCCCGTCACATGACATGACCAGCCAATCACGCGACAGACACACTGCACACAGAAGTGCCCACTTCTAGAAGTGGCACTTCCACACTAGGTACATGCACGCCGCACACATCATCGCGCAGCATTCACTCCCACGAGTCCGCACATACCAAACTCGGGCCTGCACACCCCACGCATCAGGAACTACTAGGGACACATACATTCCCCATGCATTCCTATGGGAGGGCAGGCCTATCTCACCACATGCACTCAGAGCACGCACGCACTTTACCCTGGGACACAGGGAAAGTGCGCAGAGACCAAACAATTACCACACCAAGTCACCAGTAAAAATCAAAAAAGTTCAGGGGTGAACCTGCCAGAAGGGCCAAGTCCAACACCCAGCATAACATAATGCTCCCTGTCCACACAGGGATCATTATCAAGTCCAAGGAATTGGACTGCCAGGGCAGCAGAAGGGTATGCGGCCAGGGCTGTCAGGGAGCGAACTGCTAAGAAGCAGCATTGTACTTACATATGACATTATTGTGAGCCCGTGGGTTCTAGTGTTACATTCCAAAAATGTTCAACAGAGGCTCTTGTGTAATGTGCAAGTTATCATTAAAGTGTGACATTATTGTTGTGTGTGTACCATTAGATTTAATTCTTCATCACAATGCCGTGGTTGTCTGTAATCTCACACATTTGCCTAGTTTTTTTTGCCACTGATGCCTTCCCCTTCATTTTCCTGCTCAGGTATTGGTACATGTCGCTTAACTTGTTGTGCTGCCTGCAACATGTAAGTACAATGTGGCAAACTTTTTTGGATTGTAGGTTAAGTTTCTGCCCGTGCAGTGCAGCCATCAGAAACATCACATCGACAGTCTAGAACAGGGTTACTCATAGTACGGCCCGCGGGCCGCCAGAGGCCCGGCAAGCCTTTCTTGGCGGCCCGCGGACCTTGCAGATATCCTACATGTGTTTTAAAAAAAAAATAGTGTTAGCAGCCCGGACTCTGAGACTCTGCTCTGTGGGGGCCGGGGGATTCCAGTGATTGTCAAAGTGGAGATGCAGGGGCCTAAGAGGTGAAATACAACAAAGCTTTATTAACATGTAAATGGTCTTTTAAAGACCTGTGAAGTACTCGGTGTGGGCTGTGTGTGAGTGCTGGGAAGCTGTCTCAGTGCGGCTGTGTGCGCGCTGGGAAGCTGTCTCAGTCCGAGCTGAGGGCTGACACACACACGGGGTGAGATGACAGAGGGTGATGGAGGGAGGGAGAGGGAGACAGAGGGAGGGAGAGGGAGACAGAGGGAGAGGGAGAGGGAAGGAGACAGAGGTTGACAGAGGGTGATAGAGAGGCGCAGTCTGGGGGAGACAGAGGGAGGGAGACGGAGGGAGAGGAAGGAGACCGAGAGAGGCAGAGAGGGAGGCAGAGAGGGAGGCAGAGTGGGAGACGGAGGGAGGGAGACAGAGGGAGGGAGACAGAGGGAGGGAGACAGAGGGAGAGAGACAGGGAGAGATAGAGGGAGGGAGACAGACGGAGGGAGGGAGAGGGAGACGGAGGGAGACAGAGGGAGGGAGGGAGACGGAGGGAGACGGAGGGAGGGAGACGGAGAGAGATGGAGGGAGACAGAGGGAGAGAGACGGAGGGAGAGAGATGGATGGGGAGGGAGGGAGAGGGAGGGAGACAGAGGGAGGGAGGGAGACAGAGGGAGGGAGTTAGATGGAGGGAGGGAGCGAGACGGAGGGAGGGAGGGAGACAGAGGGAGGGAGGGAGACAGAGGGAGATGGAGGGAGGGAGACAGAGGGAGACGGAGGGAGGGAGACAGAGGGAGATGGAGGGAGGGAGGGAGAGGGAGGGAGACAGAGGGAGGGAGGGAGGGAGACGGAGGGAGGGAGAGAGACGGAGGGAGGGAGGGAGACAGAGGGAGGGAGACAGAGGGAGGGAGGAAGACAGAGGGAGTGAGGGAGGGAGACAGAGGGAGACGGAGGGAGGGAGACAGAGGGAGACAGAGGGAGAGAGACAGAGAGGGAGGGTGACATAGAGAGGGAGGGGGAGAGAGACAGAGGGAGAGAGACAGGGAGAAAGACAGAGGGAGAGAGACAGAGGGAGGGCGACAGAGGGAGGGCGACAGAGGGAGGGCGACAGAGGGAGGGAGTCGGAGGGAGGTAGTCGGAGGGAGGGCGACAGAGGGAGGGAGACAGAGGGAGAGAGACAGAGGGATACAGAGGGAGGTAGAGGGAGGGAGAGAGACGGAGGGAGAGGGAAGGAGGGAGAGGGAGGGAGGGAGGGAGACGGAGGGAGGGAGACGGAGGGAGACAGGGAGGGGGGAGACGGAGGGAGACAGGGAGGGAGGGAGACAGAGAGAGGGAGGGAGACGGAGGGAGGGAGACAGAGGGAGGGAGGGAGACGGAGGGAGACAGGGAGGGAGGGAGACGGAGGGAGACAGAGGGAGGGAGGGAGACGGAGGGAGACAGAGGGAGGGAGGGAGACGGAGGGAAACAGAGGGAGGGAGGGAGACGGAGGGAGGGAGGGAGACAGAGGGGGAGGGAGACAGAGGGAGGGAGACAGAGGGGGAGAGAGACAGAGGGAGGGAGACAGAGAGGGAGACATAGAGGGAGACATAGGGAGGAGGGTGACAGAGGGAACGTGACAGAGGGGGAGGAGGGAGACAGGGAGGAGGGAGACAGAAGGAGAGGAGGGAGACAGAAGGAGAGGAGGGAGACGGAGGGAGGGAGACGGAGGGAGGGAGACGGAGGGAGGGAGACGGAGGGAGGGTGTTCGGAGGGAGGGCGACGGGGGAGGGCGACGGG
The DNA here is from genome assembly GCF_964204655.1 of Triturus cristatus. Classification (NCBI taxonomy): domain Eukaryota; kingdom Metazoa; phylum Chordata; class Amphibia; order Caudata; family Salamandridae; genus Triturus; species Triturus cristatus. The sequence continues at coordinate 177,576,153 of NC_140580.1, read as the reverse complement.
GGAGAGAGACAGGGGGAGAGAGAGAGGGAGGGAGAGGGAGGGAGAGGGAGAGAGGAAGAGGGAGGGAGGGGAAAGAGGGAGAGGGATAGAGAGAGAGAGAGAGAGAGAGAGAGAGAGAGAGAGAGAGAGCGAGAGAGATCTGTGTATGCTGGGTCTGGTGGCTCAGTGGAAGAAGGCGTCTGCTGCAGGGACCTGTGTTCAACCTCATGGTCACAATTTTTTTTTTTGCTTTAGCCCCTCCCCTCCCCCTCTGACCCCGCCCCCACCGGTGCGGCCCTCGGCCACAAACCACACTGTAAATTTGGCCCCGAGAGAAAGTTTGTGAGTACCCATGGTCTAGAAACATGGTCAATGGTATTCCAAGTTCAGAAGTGTGTCATGGTGTACTCTTGCTCCTGCACAGTTCCTTGTTCTTACCGAGGGTCATGAGTCACGAGTCACCAACGGTGTATTCACAGATGTAAATGGAAGCAGCAAAGGTGGCAGTAAGAATCAGTCTGGTTCATGCGAATCTGATAACCTTTGTGAAATGATTCTAACCTTCAGGATAGCTGGGTATTGCAGTGTGACAGACAAGGTACAAAGGTGCACTTCATACCTTCGTGTCTAGGTGAGCGCATCCCTACCTGTCCGAATGGACATTATTGGTAACTGTGTTGCTCTGTAAATATTCCTTATAGTTGGGTGTCTCTATCTCAAGTGATCATTGAATAGAAGGCAAGAATATAATGCTAGAATCCACCGGGTTACCACAACACAGTGTCTCAAAGGGGTACAATGTTCATTAGGGCATATTGTGCATTGCCCACTGTATTTCTGCTCACTTGCCATGTCCCGGACATGACATGATTTATAAGGCTCTATGGATTTTCAAAAAATGAAGGGGATGCCATGTCTCCTGTGAGTTTGATGTGACTCCATGAGGTGAGGAATTCAGCTGCTCCTCAGGATTATGTAACATAGGGGTCATTAGGATCGTCCTTCCGCTATCCAATCGTATTTTGGACCGCCTGCCTACAATGTTGCAGTCTCACAGTGCAAATTAGGATGCGCCCGCCACCGTGGCGGTAGCATTGCCCATGTTTTGTGTTGCAGTGGGTGCTGCGCTCTGCAGAAGCCACCACAAGACAAAACAGACACCCCAAACATATCCCTGCACTAAATAGGGAGGCACCTGGTCTTAAGTTGGCGAAATGAGAAGAAATGCTATATTTCTCCTCGTTTTTGCTTTTTCCGTGTGTGCTGCCTTGTGCAGCACACATGAAAATGGCAAAATGCCATAGATTGCTTATGTACAGGAAGGTGACCCTTCCTGTACATAAACAATCCTTTAAAAAAATTCCATTTTGTGACTTTCATGTGTGCTGCATGAAACAGCACACATGACAGTGACAGAATGGCATTTTATGATTGTTTATGTGCAGGAAGGGACACCTTCCTACACATAAACAATCCTCCCCTGCACGCAGACAACCTTCCACTATGGTGCAAGGGTGCCTGCATTGGCACTAAGTTGCTAAACTTAGCGCCATCGCAGTGGGAAACGCAAGACGGCACCACATTCTTGCAAATATGGTGTACCCTTGCCTTTTCAGAAGTGGCAGAGAGAAGCGTTAAGCCAGGAAGGCTAACGCCACTCTGCTCCACTTCCTTGTACATATCCCCCTTTGTCTCATATGCAAGCTGCTCCATATGCCTCATACACAAGATGGTCAATAGTCATTCACCAAACCACATTGCAATTCTAAATGTCTCTTACATACTCTCCAGGGGGAACAACCTTTACAACGCAACTTTTACAACGCACTACACTTACAACGCATTTGTTACAACGCAAAATCCATTACAACGCACTACACTTACAACGCATGACACTACAACGCATTTTTAAAAACTACCTTTACAACGCATTCCATTACAACGCATACTACCTTTACAACGCATACCATTACAACGCATAATATTACACTACACTATCCAACACTTACCCTACTGTTGCACCCCCTGGAGTTAGAATAGTAATTTTTACCCCTATACTATCCAACACTTACCCTACTGTTGCACCCCCTGGAGTTAGAATAGTAATTTTTACCCCTATACTATCCAACACTTACCCTACTGTTGCACCCCCTGGAGTTAGAATAGTAATTTTTACCCCTATACTATCCAACACTTACCCTACTGTTGCACCCCCTGGAGTTAGAATAGTAATTTTTACCCCTATACTATCCAACACTTACCCTACTGTTGCACCCCCTGGAGTTAGAATAGTAATTTTTACCCCTATACTATCCAACACTTACCCTACTGTTGCACCCCCTGGAGTTAGAATAGTAATTTTTACCCCTATACTATCCAACACTTACCCTACTGTTGCACCCCCTGGAGTTAGAATAGTAATTTTTACCCCTATACTATCCAACACTTACCCTACTGTTGCACCCCCTGGAGTTAGAAAAGTAATTTTTACCCCTATACTATCTAATACTTACCTTAAATGCAATTTAATATTATGCGTTGTAATGGTATGCGTTGTAAAGGTAGTAGGCGTTGTTATGGAATGCGTTGTAAAGGTAGTTTTTAAAAATGCGTTGTAGTGTCATGCGTTGTAAGTGTAGTGCGTTGTAATGGATTTTGCGTTGTAAAAAATGCGTTGTAAGTGCATGCGTTGTAAAAGTGTGCGTTGTAACGACATACATCCCTCTCCAGAGGTCTCAGGTCTGACGATCTTACTCTACTATCTACCTCATCCATGAGATCCGAAAGATTTTCTGGTCAATTCTTAAATAATAAGGGTTCCTTGCTCCAGAACTCGCTCCCTCTACAATTGACTGATAAATGATTACCTTGATATTCAACAGATCCTTTAAGACACACCTCTTCAAGCTGGCATTTGTATAATTCAGGGTGTTCTCTGCAATCACCTCTCATTTTCTGAGTCCTGCCCAGACTGACACCTAAGATTGGCTTAACCTTTTCCACCGAGACTCGCTGAACTCTTGATCTCTTTCAAGTCTTCGTCAGTCTTTGGGGTATAGTTGATTGTGGGTACCTACTAGTAGTCTCCAGTCTCACCTGTTGACAAACTGGTTCTATATCACTTGGTTGCTGTAAATATACCGTTTTTATTCCCCATTCGTTTAATTCAAAAGGAAGGTTCGCTGGTTTTAAAACAATCAAAGGGAAATTCCTGTTTTGTATTTTTATGAATCACATGTTAAGGGGTGAGAACGTCTGCACACATTTGCACTTTACCTTGCCTTTGGGGGCCAATTTTATTTGCTCTTCGGGTAGTGGAGCGCCCTTTTTTCTTCGTTGTATGTGCCGCCACAGAGGTGTTATTTTCTTGAGTTCGTACTCTAGCAACTGGGACGACTGGAGCCCCTCCCCCTTTCTCCCACTTTTTTCACTATTTAATGCAGCCTATGCCATGGACGGGGAGTGGACCTGTACAGCGGGTGCGCCACTAGCACGTTGAAGGCAGGCCAAAGGCAAACTCATCTGCATCTGTCTGCACCTGGATCGCGTCCAGCATCAGCCATGCTGCTTGTCTGTCTACGTTCTCCTCTCAGGTGAAGTCCTACTCTAGGGAGGTGCTTTTAACATTAGGAAAAGGTATTTGCCTCTCCTATAAGCTGCATCCAGGACTCTTGTGAGTTTGCTCTGCATTGTGCACTGGGTGAATCCTTAGTGAGATTGGATAGCTACTGCAAACCGAGTGACTTGCCAGATTTACTGACGTCACCCTTTCCTGATGAGCTGTCTTTATATAGGGCCTGTCTCATCAGCTGTAGGTCACTTCCTAAACACTCGTCTCCAACATGTTTTATCTACTATCCGACACAACCTGGCATTTTATATTTTTACTGAACATGGCTGAAGGAAACTTCAGGACCTGACAAAGCACTTGCCATTCCCCCACGATATCACATTTTATGTGTTGACTGTGAAGGAAGTAAAATGGGAGGTGGAGTCGCTGTCATCTTTCAGGACTGTTTTAAAGCACCTCTATCCCATCGAGGGAAGTAGAGAATTTGGAGGGGGCTTATTTTTAGCTTTAAATTGCCTTCCTATTTCTCCTTGTCAGGATTGATGACATATAGACCCCTGATTGTCTAAATAGTTCTTTTCTCCAACTGTTTGACAAAACTGCTCAACTCTCTTTGCAATTTTCCAATTTTACTGTTCTTGGGAATTTTAATCTACAAGTGAATGACCCCAAATGCTCTCAAGCTGTCCAGTTTGGTCTCGCCTTGATAGGCATAAACCTCCCACAATTGGTCCTGTTACCTACACATAAGGCAGGACACACTCTTGATTTGATTTTTTCCAAGATTGCCAATTTGAAAGTCTCATTTGGTCGGATCATTTTCTTGTTCCTTCTCCTTTTATGGAGTGCCAAATTGGAAGAAGCTAGAAAAACCAATGGTTCTTATCAGAGGATGGCACAAAAGCTTGAAGGTGCCCTTCTCCCAAATGCAACAATCCACTTCCCCTTTTCTAACTGGCATTCTTGATACGGATGTGGGCAATATTAACAAATGGATCACCAATGCCCTTAATCGTATGGCGCCACTGAAACATCATGTGGTGAAAAGGACTAAGTACCAGGCCCCTCATTTCTCCACTAAGGAAAGAGAAGAGCCGATGTAAGAAATTCGAACGAATTTGGAGAAAGACCTATTGCCCTGAAGCCAAGATGAAGTATAAAGATGCACTCAGAAATTTTCACAAATTATCTTGCAGAGTGCTTAAAGATTATTTTTCCTCTCGAACAGCGGCGGCTGCAGAAACGTCTTCTGAAGTTTCAAAAATGGTTCAGCCACTCTTTTCTCCTGAGGCCATTCAAATCAGTTTTAGACCTTCCCGTGAGCTTTGTAATGATTAAACCTCCTTATTTCACGAGAAAATTCAAAAATTGTATGCAACTTCCCCACAGTAACTGTATATGTGGTGCAGGCAAATTCTGAGCAACCTCATCAGCCTCTTTTCTCAGATTCTCTCACAATTCCAAAGGGAGTTTCCCTGAAGGAACTAGAGAAATGTATATCAGGTTCCCCTTTAGACCCTTGCCCACCCTGGATCCTTACAATGACCTCCCATACCATCAACCCAATGCACAATAAAATCTGGAAAACCTCCTTGGAAGTTTTTGTTTTTCACTCTGATTGAAACAAATGTTCCTTTTGCCTCTTCCTAAGAAACCTAATGCAGACCTCACTGCTCTGAACGATTCTATACCCATCTCCTTTTTGCCAGTAGCTGCCAAAATCCTGGAGAAACCTGGTAAATCACCAGTCATCTTCTTTAGTAGAAATTAATGGCCTACTTCATGACTCACAGTCAGGCTTTCTGCCAGGTTTCAGCACTGAATCTGCATTACTGGAAGTTTTGGAGTTCATTAAAGAGAACTTGAACTGTGAGCGCTCAGCAAAGGTGGTTTTACTGGACCTGTCAGCAGCGTTGAATACAGTTTCCCATGCCACCCTTTTGGACAGACTTAGTTTGGCTGGCATCCAAGGCAAAGCCCTCTCTTGGGTTAAATCTGTCTTGTAGGACAGATCTCAATATATGTGTCTCCACCTTTTTTGTCTCTCCCCAAGCCCCTTTTATGTGGAGTTCCTCAGGTCTCAGCATTGAACCCTACCATTTTTAAACCTATATCTAGTACCTCTTGATGGTCTGATTTAATCTTGGGATGTTAAGGTAGTATCATATGCGGATGACACCCAGCTCTTATTGTCCTTTCAGGACCAAGCGTACGATGCCCTCATCAAGCTTAAGAAGTGCCTCAAGGCAGTCGCTGGCTGGATGCATGCTAACTTCCTCAAACTAAATTCTGATAAAACAGAAGTCCTCTACTTTGGACCCTGGAACCCACCCCTTACAGCTGATGGTGGCCTGAAGAACTAAACCTCCCTCCTGCCTCCTCTACTAGAAATCTAGGAGAAGTATGTGATGCAGCTCTCTCCTTCTCTACTCAAATTGAGCATGTTTCATCAGTCTGTTTTGCTAAACACAAATCTGTGAGAAACCTCATGCACCTGGTACCAGAGGCGTTGAGAAAAATGGTGGTTCACACCTTGATAACATCCCGCTTAAACTATGCTAATAGTCTTATTTGGCCTTCCTGCCTTCCTAATTCAAAGACTTCAGATCGTTCAAAATGCAGCAGCTAAACTTATGCGGAGAGTTCCTCTTTGGCAGTCCATGAACCTCATCTGAAGCAACTTCAGTGGCTGCCAGTGACAAAGTGCACCAAATTTAAATCTTTCACCTTGGCGTTTAGAACTTTTGCAGTTGAAGGCCCCTCCTATTTGAGAAAAAGACTGCGCCCCTATAAGCAATGCAGATTGCTCAGGTCTAATAACCTGGGTCTGATGCAGGTCCCAACATATATACATAGACGAGGCAGAGAGGCAGCTTTTTCGTGTTTCGATGTCCTAACAGTGGAATGCTCTTTCAGTTAAGCCTCGAAGTGCTACTTCTATCTCCATCTTTAAAAAATAACTAAGGGGCATATTATCAAGAAATGGCATTAAAATGATCGCCGCTTTAGCGGCCGAAAACTGCTGCTAAAGCAGCAATAATGGGCTTGATAATATGCTCTATGGAATTCATATTGAAGCCCATGTTCTGGTGTCAACATGGGTTTCTATTGAAATTCTCTGCGGGATATTATCAAGCCCATTATCGCCGCTTTAGCGGCAGTTTTCTCCCGCTAAAGCGGCGATAATTTTAACGCCGTGCTTGATAATATGCCCCTAAAAACCTTTCCTTTTGATACAGAGTAGTACTTGCTGCACTGTTGTCACTTATAGTTCGTGAGCGCCTGGATGCCTTTGATGAAACAGCTGTGGACTGTATAAATGTCCTTGATTGATTGATTGATTGATTTAGATCCCTATATCCCAAAGTGCTCTGACACCACATTAGGGTTGTTATTAGTGCTTTACAAAAACTCCACATAAACGAATCGGAAAATGAAGGCAGCAAAAATGATCTTCCCATAGGAATTTAAATTTTCAATAAGGACAAATCTCCTACTATCCTTCCTAGGGAAAATGAATAGAGGTAGAATGGCCCCCTGCATATGTTTGTTGTTCTCCCACCGTTCTCTCTTTGAGGAAAGAGCTGAAATGTTTTTCTTCTACGTATCACTTTCTTGTTCTCTTTTCCACTTGGTTTTGAGCAAAAAGGTCCTCCTTAACATGGTGTATTAATTCAGTTATGGCCTCTGGGCCTCGTTCTTCCACATCACTCCAAGAGTGAACTACATTTATCTTGGTTTGTTGATTTGATATCTTCTTCTATCGACCCACCTGGAATTCTTTTGGGCCGAGTTTAAGGATTATTTCTTTCTAGAGGAGTTCAGCACACTTTTGTTTCTAAGTTTTAAAGCTGCTTTAGATTTGCAGGCTTTCCCTAGCTACACATCCCAAAAAAACACCTTTCATGGGGAGTTTGTCCTACTGTCATTCCCTCCTCACCTTCTGCAAAGTCCCCAGTGTGTCTCCTTGTTAGAACCTCTTTGAAACCTAATCACCTGTTGAGGTAATACAAGCTCCCTTTAGGACTTTATATTTACTAAAAACTAAAATAAAACACTGACGTTCCCCAGTTGTAGCTTATTGAAGTCATTATAACATTCACCCTCGGCTTTGTCACTGGAACAACAAGCAAACTAATTACCTTGGACAAAGAATCACCACAATACCAAACCCATCACATATGACAATTTATCATTAAAGCCAATGGAATCAACAACCATAATCTAATATAGTAATTATTAATATATTCATTTGCAATGTTCATTTAGAATCATTGTCACTAAAATATTTTGAATAACTAACAGCTAATCAAAACAACCATAAACATGTGATTTAGTCTTTCTTTAAGGCCACATAATGTGGGCATAGGACCTATACAAGGGGTCTCCAGCTCAGAGTGCTTTAAAAATGACAGAACCCTCTCCTGGGGTCATGTATTCAATGACCTTGGAGAGTTAGGTTTAAAAAGCCTCTGGGGGGAGGGGCACTGCACTCCCTTCAGCCCTCCACTACACTTCTGTTATTCATTGGTGGTGCCCCTGCTCCCCCTTGGGGGACCACTAGAAGTAAAATATGCAAGAGAATTATTCGTTGTCTCTGCCACGACAGTAAAAATTCAATGAGTTGGTCTGGCCGCTGAACTTACTTTATTGTGTGACCACGCACCATGGTATTTGTTTGGTTTTTGGCGTGAGCCGGTCCCACCCTGGGCACCCACGGCCTTCTTTCTTTTTTTCTTTTTCATTGTCAGTGCGGGAGCCCACTCCTGCACTGATGAGTCAATGGTGCTGTCTTGCACCGGTATTTGCATTGTTAGTCGCAGCCTTCCTGTTTTTTTTATAGCAGCTCAGGGAGCCTAGTTCCATGCTGCTGAGCCATCTCCCTGCTGCCACCGCAGTCCCTTGCTGGCGTGGGAGCCGTAAGCTTCCCAAGGGAGTTTCAGGATATTCCTACCCTGCTGCCTTATGTCTTTTTAAAACATCTTCAGGACAGATGACCAAATCCTCTTGTACTGACTGCCAAAACATTTCTGTTCATGTTACAGCCAGCCAGTCAGCGAGCGCACTCCAAAAAAGCTCCTTCACCTAGAGGCTTGAATTTTTTATTTTGGTCCAACTGTCAATATTTATATACATTTTGAACCTTCATTTTTCCAAAACTACTGAACAGATTTACACCAAATGATAAAAAGCCTGGTTTCTAGGTAAAGGTCTAGCTTTCTACCACTTTTGGTGTAATTCTATTCAGACATTTTGCCTGTAGCGCTGCCAAAAATTCCCCATGGAAAGTGCACAGAAAAAAGCATTTTGGGAACCCCCTTTTTCTTGTCCCACATTTGACAGAGAACTCAAAGATTTTCCAGGAAGAAGCTGAGGTGGTTGAGCTTTTTTTTGTAGGAAGTTTCGTGAAGATTCGTCAAATGCCGACAAAGTTGTAGAGTTTAACTTGCGAATGAGCCTGAGAGTTTACCTACCTTGCTGCCAAGGTGTTCCCCCAGGTGACGCAGCATGTGCCCCACAGAGCTCTCGGGTCCTAGCTCTCTCACAGACAAGATTCTCCCACTCTCCACCTCCCACCCTCCTTCCTCACAGGATACTCTATGCTTAATACAAGACTGCCCCATTCTCCCCATCCCACAGTTCCCTGGCCACCTTGCCCTAGCCTGCCTACTAGTTACATCCCACCTACTTCTTAAACCCCCATTTTACACTAATCGCTAATGGCACACGGCCTAAGCTCTCTCCATCTACAGTCGATTTGATCTGTGAACTTCAGTGAGGGCTGCGCCCAACCTCTCTCATCCCCAATTGATTGTACCCAATTAAGACATTCCTTTCCTTTGGCTTATATCTTTTCACATCCCTTTTGTATTATTTGCCTCCTGTTGAATCCCACGACTCCCTACATCAGTCTCAAGCAGCAGTTCACCCCAATATATCGCCTGTTACCTCTGGGCCGAGCATTCGCAAAGCCTTGGCCAGGGGTGTGAGCTAACCCTCAATCCCCCAAAATCTATCACCCACAAATAAAACATGGGAACAACTTTGGTAAGGTCAGAAACAAACAGAGCAAGTATTCTGTCTGCCAAACTAACTGCAGGCATTCAATGCATTCTAGCTAATAATGCTACTTTTAATTCAAGGCATTTTTCTGGTGATGAGAGATCATCAGTCGCCTTGACATTGTTGACTCCGCTTTGCTTCTCAAATCCTCCCTGTGTGTGTGGAGCGATGATGTCTATAAGGCTCAGTTGGAAACTGTGAACCCTTCGCTTTATGTTAGGCGATCATTAATTGCAGGTCAGTTTCATAGTACATTTGTCAAATCGTATTATATTGGTATCTGTATTTGCTTATCAATAGCTCACGATCTGCCATTTGCATTGTGATGATCGGCTGGAGCCAGACTTTTTTTATTCTTTTCATCTTCAGCTGGAGTCTGTTGGGAGTGAGGTCAGTTTCGCGGGAATGATTTTAATCAATTACTAGAACTTTTGGGTGAGTGAGTTTCTGCAGGATGAGTGATATCAGTATATTGAAAAGTTACTGTAAGCGGGTGTTACCTACTGGAACATTTGTCGTAATAGTAAATCAAACTTCACCACGCTGGCCAACTGATCTCAGATGGGATTGGAAAACATTAAACGCATAATGAGGATGATGCAAATTCACATTGCGGTTTGGCATGATGGCATCAAAGGGCATCAGAGTGTGTGAGTTGGTGTCACAGCTTATATTAGCTACCAGCGAATATGAAATTCAGAAATAGTCAATTAGTGTCCGAGTCCTTGGCTTGACCTTCCCCACGTCACATGCTCAGGAGCAGACATTAACCTGTCATTACATCTGCACAGCGGCTGCCCATCCGAGGGACACTGAGGCATTGGTATTCACCCGCCATCCTCGCGAACATTATCCCTTCTGGCCAAGCATCCCTTTATTGCTTTCTGAGCTTTAGAAATGTTTTCTAATACCTCGGGGGAAATACAAGCAAGCCTATATGTTTATTGTTATTCACCGAATAATATAAAAAAGATAGATTTACTGCTGTTTGCTCGTCTTCTGGGGATTTGGTGTGTTTAGCTACAACATTTGTTGTAAATAAAGTCATTATTGGAAAAGAAATAGGGATAAACAGCAACATGAAATATTAAATGTCATGCACATGTTTTAACCTTTCTGATTGAAGTATGTCTGTGCGGTAAATAGGAAAAAGATGGCGAAAAGTGGAACTGTTTAAGGTCATTCTGTAGCCTTTCTGGATAATGTGAGGCAGAGCGCTGCCTCTGGTTTGTAGAATTGGAGGTTAAAATGCGTTACCAGATTAGCAATAGAAACAGATTGTCAACTGTTCTGAAAATGTTATGTTATGTTATTCTATGCTATGTTATGCTATGTCATGTTATGCTATGTTATGTTATGCCAGGCAATGCTATGCTGTGCTGTGCTATGCTACGTCATGTTATGCTTTGTTATGTTACAGTGTGTTCAAAAAAACCAAAAGGGGGACTGAAGAGGTAGTTTGCTCAGGAGAGCGCTGGAGGTGGATACATCCTCCTCTAGTCAATGTATGAGAAACAAAAGGATCCACCCTCAGACTAATGTCTAACCGTGTCCTCCTAGACCACGCGTGTTTCCTACAGTGGTGGAAAACACACAGCTTTGTTAAAATACCCCTCACACACCAAAAGGACCCTTGGTGTCATGCTTCATCATGGGGGTCTTCCCGCCCCGCTGCGAGACGGGGCGTGCTACGACCTACGACTATGCTGGAGCACTGTTCTTGATAAACTATGTGTAGTGTAGGAAAGTTAGTAGAAGGGTCAGGAGTGAGTGAAAGAGTGATTTAAAAAATACCTGGCTCTACGGACTAAAAAACTTTAATATTCCTATGAGCTGGTATTGTTAAAAGTGGGGAATAGATTGGAGGTACAGTGCTACATTGAGCAGTCCCTCCTATGCCGTCAACATGTTTCAAAGCCCTCCCCTGGCTTCTTCATCAGGACCCAAAAAAGATCCCTTGTACACTCACAATATAGTACAAGGAAATGTCAAAAAGGTATAAAAAAAATAGTGTATGTACAGGTAGTTAATACTACGTGGTGAGCATGCTAAATGAACATGCACAATATCCAATACCCCAATAGGTATGCTATTTCATGTAAATCTGGAAGGAAGGAACACAGTATTAAAAGCATGAAATATACATCAGCCATCATGATAGGTGGTGACCTGTAAGGAAGGTGATATATAGTGATATATTTTCCTTATCATTAACAGTGATGCTAAGCCGGTGCCGTGTCCTGCTGATAGAACAGTTTTGTTTGGGGACCGCTCCAAGTGTTGACTTATATTTTTCCGGTACTGAGTCTCTACATATTTATCATGAAACGCTGATGATCGTTTCCCTAATTACTACTCCTGGGATAAAGGGACACGTGTTTCCTTTTTCCTTTTTTCCATGCTAACAAGGCATTTTCAATATTATGTAATATAGGCACAATGATTTTTACGGATGGTGGTCATATTTAAACCTTTTCCTACCGTCACTTGAACGATGTATGGCCTACTCGTTATATGGGTGTATTCTTATATATGTATGACTTTGTAAAGCACAACATTTGGGTTTCATATATATATATAATTTTTTATAATTTCCATGTATACCCGGGGCCAATTAAAATACAGAGTGCGGCTTCGTTTTGCCTTCGCAACAAAACCGGAAGTAGTTTCTTTCTTTGCTTCTATTAGAACTGGGGTCTCTAGTTGGCAGAAGTAGGTACCTTTGACCAAATAGGGACCCTTGCTTCTAAGTCAGGGAAAGGGGATTGCACTCCTGGATAACCCCTGCTCATCCCCTTGGTAGCTTGGCACGAGCAGACAGGCTTATCTCAGAGGCAGTGTGTTGAGCATTTGTGAATAAATACAGTAATACAGTGAAAACACTACAGATGGACACCACACAGGTTTTATAAAAATAGGAATTCTTTATATAGACTTAACACAAGACCACAAACAACAAATATCTACAATACTGTACTCAAAATAGACTTAAAGATGGTAGAAGTCACTTAGTTCAAGTTGATGATAAACCCCACAAAGTTCACACAAAAGTACCTGGATGCGTATCATAAAACAAATAAAAGGTTCGCAGGGATGGAGATGCATCGGTTCCTTACTTCGGGGGAGACGATGCGTCGCGCCTCAATGCTTGTGCAGAGTAGGGGATGCGTTTGGTCTTTACCAGAGAGGAGGTGATGCGTTGATTCTCGTACTGCGTTCCGGTTACAATGCGACAAGATGGCGCCTCGATGCGATGCGACAATCTGGTGCAATGCGCCTTTGAAGATGATGCATGCACGCCCGGTGGGCGTGCGGCGAACTCTGTAACTTTGGAGCGGCGACAGGCCCAAAGGACACACTTCTCCGGTAATGCAATGGCGACCTCTGCGGTGACGACACGCTTCTCCGGTGATGCGTCGGGTAACAGCTTTGACGAAGGCACGCTTTTCTGGTGATGCGGCAGCAACCTCTGCGGCGGCGACACGCTTCTCCGGCGATGCGACAGCAGCGACTGCGACACGCTTCTTCTTGTTGAGTCGCGCTTCCAGCTCCCAGCGACACGCAGGCTTCTGCAGACAAAGGTTCCAGCAAGGAAATTCAGAGGGGAGCTGGTGGTGAAGTCTTTTGTCCCGGAGACTTCAGCAGGAGGCAAGCACAAGTTCAAGCCCTTGGAGCAGCCGCGGTCGGTAGAAGGAGTACCTGCAGGGCAGTGACGTGGGGAGGAGGAGGGGCAGGGTGGGGGGTAGTAAACTATGGATTACGGAGGTTTACAGGTAAGTAAACATATAAATTAATAAAACGAATTTCGTTGCGTGCACTGCATCCCCAAATGCGATGCAGTGCACGCAACGAAATTCGTTTTATTAATGTATATGTTAACCTACCTGTAAACTTCCGTGATCCATAGTTTACTACAACCCACCCTGCCCCTCCCCCTCCCCACGTCACCGCCCTGCAGGTACTCCTACTACCGACCGCGGCTGCCTTGGAGTAATAATCTGCAAGATGATGAAAGTTCTTTGAAAGTTCCTTCTCCTCTCCTTGGAACTGAAGCACACCACTGTAGGCCAACCCAGCATCACAGCACACTGGCAAGGGGCAGTCCAACTCCTACAGCTTCCTTGGTTCTTCTCCTTGGCAGAAGTTCCTATTGTTGTTCCAGAAGTGATCTAAAGTCTTGGGGTCTGGGTCCCCATATTTATACTACTAAATCCTTTGTCCTCTGAAGGCAGAGGGGACTGTACCTAGTCCAAACCAGTTCTGTGCAGCCCAGGAGCACATTGTTTACAGAACTCCTTCTTTCCTTTGACAGCGTGGGCCACAGTCATCAGGCACACCGCAGGAGGTGGAGCCAGCGTTGTGAAAGGCAGACCCAGGTGCTACTCCTCCCACCACTCTACATGCAGATAGGTCTATTCAGCCCTGTGCTGACTCACCCTGTCTCCTGGAATCACCCAGCCCCTGTCACTCACAAATCCATACACAAGCTAGCAGAGGCAGGCTGGATGGTTAGGTAAGAAAATACCTACTTTCTAAAAGTGGTATTTCAAGCATAGAATGTTAAAACCAACTTTACTAAAAGATGTAATTCACTATCGGGACATGCCACACACATCAGGGCATGTCCTACCTTATACTTACAATGCACCCTGCCCTTGGGCCTACCTTAGGGGTTTCTGATATGAAGAAAAGAGAAGGTTTGGGGACTTGTAAGTGGGTGCACTCACCAAGTCGACATGGCAGTACTAGACTACACACAGGCTCCTTAATGGCAGGCCTGAGACACACTTTACAGACTGCTTCTGGGGGTGGCACAACCAGTGCTGCAAGCCCACCAGCAGCATTTGATTTACAAGCCCTGGGCACACATGGTGCACTGTACTTGGGTCTGATAAGTAAATCAAATAACCCAATCATGGAGTCACTGATCAATACATGAATTTATAATAGAGAGCATATGCACTTTAGCACTGATCAGCAGTGGTAAAGTGCCCAGAGTCATAAAACAGCCAACAACAGGTCAGAAAAAATACAGGAGGAAGACAAAAAGTTCAGGGATGACCCTGCAAAAAGGGCCAAGTCAAACAGCTTCTGTTAATAAAGTTAGCAGCCTAGTCGTCCATGGGGAGGCGATAGAACGGAAGACACATGCTTCCTAGCACCTGACAACAACGACAGGAAGTAGTTTGTTGGGACTACGCCCGGGGTTCTGTTAGCAGTCTAGCACTGGATCCTCAACAATTATCGTTTTGGCGGCAATCATACCAATTAACCGCACTACTTATGGACAGTCCCCCGCAGGCCCATCATTCCACGGTGCCGCGGGGAGGCTGGATTGAGGTGAGGCAGTGACCATGGAGTAGTGAGTACGGCATAGCCGCTTAGCACCTGTAGGACTACATATGACCATAAAACGAACAGCGGTATGTGATAACTAGCAGCGTTATCTGTTGTTGTTATTTTTTCATTTACAGAGTGTGACTATAGGCACCCTTCCCACCCGTTTTAAGGCTCATGGGGTAATTACTCCACTAAGAACAAGTACGTCATTAACCTTGTTATCAGTGCTGTTTTTCTCTATCATGTCACAAATACTTAATCTGAATAATGTATATTACTGAGGCCAAATTTTTCAACTTGGACTCGCAGCTTCTGGTCCTTTTACATAGAGTGTGTGATTTATGTTCATTGTGTGTTTGTCCCTGTATTGTCTATTTCTTCTATCGGCAAGACACAGCACTGACTTAGCATCACTGTTAATATTAAGGAAAATATATCACTATATATCACCTTCCTTACAGGTCACCACCTATCATGATGGCTGATGTATATGTCATGCTTTTAATACTGTGTTCCTTCCTTCCAGATTTACATGACATAGCATACCTATTGGGGTATTGGATATTGTGCATGTTCATTTAGCATGCTCACCACGTAGTATTAACTACCTGTACATACACTATTTTTTTATACCTTTTTTACATTTCCTTGTACTATACTGTGAGTGTAGAAGGGATCTTTTTTTGGTCCTGATGAAGAAGCTAGGGGAGGTCTTCGAAACATGTTGACGGCATAGGAGGGACTTTTCATTGTACCTCCAATCTATTCCCCACTTTTAACACTACCAGCTCATAGGAATATTAAAGTTTTTTAGTCCGTAGAGCCAGGTATTTTTTAAATCAACCTTTCACTCACTCCTGACCCTTCTACTAACTTTCCTACACTACACATAGTTTATCAAGAACAGTGCTCCCGCATAGTCGTAGGTCGTACCACGTCCCGTCTCGCAACGTCCCGTCTCATTGTCAACATCAACAGTGATGCTGTGTAGTAGTCTAGTCTCTTATATTATTCAAATCAAATGTATCATTGCACTTCACTTTTTTCTACGTTTTCATAAATATATTCGGCGCCCCTTTGAGGACATTAGGTCCAATAGCATAAACAATAGTGGCTGGCAACTACAGGGAGTCAGGCGGCGAGTGTGCAAAATGATGAAAGAAAGAAAAGAAAACTTACCTGGGGAACTTGAAGTCCTCCCTCCGGACCTCCACAGGAACTGGAAGCTGGAGCCTGGAACTACCTTGGCCAATCAGGGCGCTGCTCTCATGCTGTGAGAGCAGCGCCCTGATTGAAGGGAGTGGCCTCACTCGGAGCTCCACAGCGCCCTGGAGGCCTACACTGACTCTAACCCAGCTGTCTTAAAACAGCTGGGTTAGAGATGTTTAAAGTGCACATGTGTGGCTGGCCGTCTCAAGAAAGACGGTTAAAAAGACATGTGCACTTTATACATAAGTGCATGGACATCCCACCCTCCTCCCTGCCCCCATCCTGACGCTTGGCTCGGGACGAGGATGAAAAATAAAATGGTACTAAATTACCATTTTATTTTCATAGGGTTTTGGGGGGATTTTAAATAGGGCGTAGATCCTCCGCTTTAACGGAGGAGCTGCCCCTAAATAATCAAAGTATGTATTGGGTTTAAACATATACCTTCCAAAAGAAATGAAGCTCTCAGTAATGCATTACATTTTTAAGCATTTTTTTACTGCATAACCCTTTCCTCAGACGCAACACCATCACAGGTTTAGATCTGTCCAGAAACCCATGACAACTCACATCAAACTTCAGACTTACAAATACAGACTTCTGAAACAGTTTCATTCCTTTATATGCTGCTGAATTCTTTTATTTATGCATTAACTATCATTCAGTAAGAAAACATTTAAAATATTCCCCCAATTTAAAAACGTATGTGTTTTTCTGGTATCCCTAAGGGCAGCTTCCTCATGTTTTGCACATGCCTGACCCTCATGCATGCCACCATTTTCCCATGCCCTTTGTGCAGTGTCCTCATATCTTCTTTCAATGATCCCAACAATTAGACAGTAAATGGTTTGTTAGCCTACATTAGTTGCCATCCTGAATCACTTGCTAAAGATTCTCCAGTGTACTTTAACTGTCCTTGCCTGAGATGTAATAAAATTAATTATTTAAATGTTTTCACATTAATTTTGTTTCACAAAAAGAGACACAAAAATCCCCTTTATCGTTAATTCCATATGTTTTCTACGTATTTAGCCACTTTATCCACCACCATTCTCTCCTCAACAATTCTGACTTGATGTTGCCACCTCGTGGTAGATTTTGAAACATTTCGCGTTTCTGAAATCATAATTGTGAAAGTTGATAGCGTTCCTACATAAAGCGTTTGGCAACATTTGATTATACATCTTCAACTCTAATTATGGATTTACGCTTTGTTATTTATTGTGAATGCTGTGGTAGTGCACAGTAAAACAAATGTGGGAAAGGCTTTTCCGTGCTTTCAGTGATATTGATGGGAAATAGTCGTGAGAATCATGGGCTTCCTGGCGAGAGTGATGAATGAGCTCCCTCACAAACAAGCCTTCATTGATGGAGTTGACTGAACAGCTTCCAGCTCTGCATCCAGAGGTAGCTGATGAGGACAAGCAGACCGTGTTGGAAAGCATAAAGGCTATATTGAGGGTTAAGGGAGGGTGTTTTTCGTGCAATGAGTAGCAAGATTATTTTGAAGGAAGTGAGAAAGGTAATGAGTCTTCAGCTTGTATGTACTAGCTAACATGGACTCATGTAGCTATATCGTCTAAGTGCTTTGTGCCACTTATCTTTAATCCTGGTACATCACCAGTGCAGCAGGGCGGACTTCTGTAAGATCATTGCACACACACATGAATACAGTGAAAACACCACAAAAAGACTCCGCACTGTTGTAGAAAAATAGTATCTCTTTTACTCTTTCAGACAAGACCAAAACGACAAACATCCAATCAATGCTTCACAAGTTATGATTGCTCAAAGTTATGAATGCATGTAGTGTTGAAAACACGTGCCTTTAGTAGATCATTTATGGTAACGTTGGGGAATGACAGCGATGCAAGCAGAGGATCAGCATATAGGCTATCTCAGCACTTTAGAATGAATACATTGCTTTGACAATCAGGGAAACAGTAAGGCAACTGCAGGTCCCTCAAGACCAGTGGAATTCAGGCAAATCCAGCCGCCTGTGATAAAATGTAGCTCGGCTATGGAGACATTGTGGGTCTCAATACACACAATAGCTTTCTGGGGGGAAGCTGCGGGATTGATGGCCTCCTTTGGGCAGGCTGTGGTTTCGCAGCGAGCCGCGCTGAGTTATTCTTGAGCAGCGCTGCAGTGGCAGTCGCAATAGCCTAGATGTGCAGAAGAGAAGGGCAGATGCATCAGTCTCCCTCGATCGGCCCTACACTAGGGATGCTCCTTCACCTCAGGGTTGCCGGCGATGTATACTGAGCTGCTTTAGGCTGTTGTTGAGCGGTGCTGTGGCAAGGCAGGCGGACGCGGCGATCTCCGTCAGCATACGGGAAAACAACTTCAGGAACCCTGGTTTGATGCCTTGGACTGGGTTTGGGCCATCTCAGCAGAGCAGGGCTCCGGAAGAGCCGGGCCCAGCAGAAGTGTTTGTCGGAGCAAAGTCTTTGATGGTCCTGAGACTTCTAGAACAGGGGACAAGCCAACAAGCGTTGGAGTTACTTCAGTTGTATTTGTAGAGGATGCAGAGAGTAGATCTAGTCTTTCACATTGTCAGACAAAAGGCAGCAGCCAACACTGCATGGCAAGGTGGCAGTCCCTCCTACAGCAGCACAACAATCAGCCAGCAGCTGGCCAACACAGCAGAACAGTTAGCAAAGTGGCAGTGCCTCCTGCAACACAGCTCTTTTTCCTGATAGTCTCATCAGCTCCCAAATGTGAAGTGTGTACATGGTGTCAGAGGTCCAGTAGTTATCCTTTGAAGTAGGGAGACTTCAAAGAAAGGTCTTTGTAGTGTAAAAGACCATGCCCCTTTGTGTGGGGCTAAGACCTTGCCCTTTTAGGTAGAAGTGTCAGCCCCTCCTACACATTCTGCTCAGGCAGACCCATCAACATGCAGATGACTATTCAGGCACAGCCATCCTTCCTTTATGTGTGTCTGTCTAGAGGGAATGCAGGAAGCCAGCGGTCACCCAGCCCAGATGTGTATTCTAGAGACAGGCTCTAATGGATTTAAGTAAAAAAGTGGCATATATATAAAAGTGATTACCACCAACAGGGGCCACCCTGAACCAGAGGCAAGGTAAAGACTAGAATCCTAACAAGGGTTTAAGTAGTATATTCCATATAACATAAACTACGAAAAATATAGAATATAGAACACATACAACAAAACAAAAAAGTAAAAAATATATGTACAGCATAAAACTCTTAATAAGAGATACCCCTACACAAATTCAAACATATACAAAATTAAATAAGACAATAATATAAAGTCAGAAGACAATGGCGCTCTCTAAGTTACACAACAAACCATAAAGACAATAATCAGTGTAAACATAAACAGTGGCTGAGGAAAATTATTATACATAAGTTGTTTAGACTAAACAAAAAACAAGAATAGCAAAGATTGCGTCCTCTTCAATCAGGGCCACGTGTAGGCCTCAAAGGCATTTCGACCACATTAAACTTGGGAGGTCATCATCAGGACTAACAATATTCAATAACAGAGCGTCCAATAGAAAAATGCAATAGGAAACTCCAATAAAAAATCTAGGGAATATACACAAACAGAAAGGTATCATAAGAACCAGGTAAGAAAAACCAGAGTCTTCATGAAAAATTGAAAAGCAGTGTTAGAGAACACCATAATGAATATAGGACACCATAGTGAAAATCGAAACAAATAGGACCAAGTAGAACAGAAGAAAAAGCATGCATCCTAAACAAATCAGGAAATGTCCAACTGATTCAATCTCCTTGTCACGAGGAGTCTGAGGCAAAGATAGTAAAAATAGACTCCAATGGCATATGGTCCAAACACAATGCGTAATACTAGTGACTATAAAAGTACAAAAAGGCAGAGGTCTTTTAAATTTTGAACATTTTTGAAATTGTGTAGGGGTAACACTTGTGAAGAGTTTTATACTGTACATATATTTTTTACTTTTTTTGTTTTGTTCTATGTGATCTATATTCTATATTTTTCTTAGTTTACGTTATATGGAATATACTACTTGAACCCTTTTTAAGATTCTAATATATATATATAAAAGTGGTATTTTCAGAACTGCAATTTAAAAGCCAACTTCACTAAAGGATATGATTTTAAACTGTGAGTCCAGAGACAACAAACATACTTTTCCTATGTTTTCCCAATTGAAAGTTGCAAGGTTACAAGTACAAGGCAGCTTCCATGTTACCCTATGGGAGAGATAGGCCTTGCATTACTGAAATATGAATGTAAGAGTATTTCACTACCAGGAAATGTAAAACTTAACAGTGCAAGTCTTACCATTTAAGTACAATGCACCCTGCCCATGGGCTGTCCAGGGCAGGCCTGAGACATTGTTAATGGGCTCCTTAGGTGGGTGACACAACCAGCGCTACGGCCCACTAGTAGCATTTGATTTATAGGCCATGGGCACAGATAGTCCACTTTATTAGGGACTTATAAGCAAACCAAATATGCCAATCATGTATAAACCAATTGTCAACACATTTTAGGTACAGAACACATGTGCTTTAGCACTGGTTAGCAGTGGTAAAGTGATCAGAGTCCTAAAGTCAGCAAAAACTAAGTCAAAAACAGGAGTTCAGAAAGCAAAACGTTGGGGAGAACCCCGCCAAAGATGTCAGTTCTAACAAGTAGTAAGACTGTGTTGGTGGAAGTGAGAGAAGTAATGAGTCTTCAACATGTATGTGCTAGACAACATGAATTCATGAAGCGATATCGTCTAAGTGCTTTGTTCCACTTATCCTTAATCCTGGTACATCATCAGTGCAGCAGAGTTGACTTCTTCAAGATCATTTGCCCCTGTAGTACAAAGCCTTATCTAGAGGCTATTTAGTAAGATGGAGAAAAGAGAAACTTCATAAGAGGCGATGAGTTTATGTTCCAGCAGCCTTTGTCATCTTGGTTCAGCATCTTGAGTTTAAACATCACATTAGGTTGCTCAAACATGGCATATATATTCCTGAAAAATTGTTCCCAAGAAGTTACACCCATTTCAACTACTATGTTGATGGAGCTGCCCAATGGGAATAGTTTATTCGACTTCTGCATGTATGAATACCTCTTACGTTTTTGTGCATTGTCCCTATCCAGGTTAGTTCTGGAGTCCCTCAATGAACCTGTTTTCAGGATATTTCATAAATTAATTGCCTATGGGCATACCAAAGACATACATACAGTACCTAATTCACAAACTCCATACTGGAGTATGCAACTATTTGTCTAATACAAAATGTAATTTACAAACCTCACACCAGACGTCTCCTCATTTGCCTCTCTTATTTTTTCTTTATGTATTTATTCACTCCCCCACCCACGTAGGTATATGTTTTTATACTAAATGTGGGAGGGACAAGGACTTTGGTTGGAAAATGGGAAATATTTACTACAAAATGGGTGGGGTTAAGGAAGGGTCATGAAAATTAAATAAGAGATCCACCAAAAAGACATACAATTGCTATTCACAGAATACACTTTTAATTGTCCTACAACGTGAATAGTGACTCAAATGCATGCCTGAAAAAGCCATGGAGTAATTTCATTCAACAACCATGCTTGGCCAGTCACTGGTATTACAACCTCCTTCGATAGCAAACAATTGAGGCAGCAAATAACACTAAAGAAAATAGGAACATTGAAGGAATATTTTTGGATGTTTTTAACTTTTTTAAATATAATATAATTTATTCAGCTTCTAAATATTTGTACATTTTTAGACTTAAAACGTATCTTTAAAATTGTACAAACCTCCTAATGCACGGTGGGGGTGACCCAGGGCTTCACCACCTATCTACAGGCGTAACTCAATACAACAGTAATCAATTACACACAGGATGATCACATACAAATTGAACTCACACCCAACTATTCTTTTGGATTCACTATGTCAGAGAATGTCTATGTAGCTTCTTCTCTTATTTTGAGAAACAATTATGTGAAAAGGGGAGGGAGAGTATGACAAATAATCCATATCTTTGGCTTTCCAAGGGAAGAGGCCATTGCCAGATACTGCTTCTCACCTGTAGTGATTCTTCCCATTTTTGCAGCCTTGGAGGATAGCATGACTCACCTACAGCCTGCTCCCAATCTATCCATGACAAAATACTCTCTGGACTCCATTTCATAGCCACTGATTTTTGCAGAGGGTCATTTCTGATAATGAAAGTACTCACAGGCAAGCCAGTCTTGATTCTTGCACCTAGTACTGAGATGAATTACCAAAAGAGTGCACACATTTATTGCCATGCTACATTCTTTGGTGGAAAGACAAAGGGTGACAAGGGGATACTATGGGGCAGATTTACAAGCCCCTTGCGCCACTTTTGCGTCACTTTTAAAATGGGAAAAGTGACGCAAAAGTGGCGCAACGGGCTTGTAAATATACCCCTACGTCTTTACCAACTCCCCTCATGTGTTAAGTGTCATTGGTTGCATAGTACCCTAGCAGCCACCAAATGAGTTTATATGATATAGTCTGTTTAGAATAGAATCTCATCATAAGAAAAGTTATATGCCTTTGTTGCATTTGATGCTGGGTATACTTTCTTTACCCATCTCCTCACACCATTCTGATGTTCAACCACACAGTCTCTATAGATGTACAGTGGGGGTACATACATACAGGATCCATAATTTAATGCATTATTGGTACCGTTAAATCGTGCTTCAGATGACTTGACCATAAGCATGAATTGCTGCTGTACTTCAAGAAGTTGTGTGCAAGATAGAGGTTACATGTTGCACAATATTGCCATATGATTGGGTTTATATATAGATATCAGTCCTGAACTACTGTCCCTTCAGGTTCCTGGAGTGGGCAAACAACAGAGGTCAGGGTCTGCAGGTGTGGGATTGCCTAGTTCTTAGTTTATTCTGATGCTTTCAGACATTGATATTCCATGGTTTCCATGGTTAATTTATCTATCTTTGTCATGATCATTATTTTTATATGTACATTATTCCATGGTTCATTTATTGTAAACAACTATTATAATTATTACTGAGCAAAACTGTAGATTTAATGGCCAAGCTACCGATAAGCATAATTGTTGCTGCTTTGCATATTTTTTCACCAACGATCGGAGTATTTGTTTTGACAAGCGTGCGCATGTAGTCACCACGTTGCGGGAGCCGACTTTCCTTTCTTCAAAGTAATTAGGGTTCTTTTTAATGTTGCAGTTAGCATTTTTTATCGTGGATATTTCTTCACTTTATATGGTTGTTTTTTTTTAGCATGCCTGTTTGAATCAATACGATATAGTGTTTTAACACGCCTTCAATTTTAACCTGCCTTGAACCATAATGTGATCGGCGTCTATTTTCACGTATCCTCATGCAAATTTAGCTGTGATTATGTCACAGTTTTGCATGAGAGTGCAATCGGATACATCGGGTCTCGAGGTCCCAATTTTGCATGTCCCCACATGCGGACATGTTCGTCTTTTAAAACACTCGTTTCAGGTAACGCCATGCGTATTTAGCTAAGATGATGAGGTCACACTCTTGCATGTGAGTGCATTTCAACACATCAGGTTTCGAGGTCACAACTTTGCATGCCATCGCATACGGACACACTTGTCTTATAAACACATGTTTTTGCAAATGTGGAAGTGTTAGAAATGGGGGTCTCTAGTTGGCAGAGGTAGGCACCTTTGTACAAATAGGGACCCTTGCTTCTAGTCAGGGAAAGGGGAATACACACTCTAGATAACCCCTGCTCACCCCCTTGGTAGCTTGGCACAAGCAGACAGGCTTATCCCAAAGGTAATGTGTAACGTATTTCTTCCAACACCCACACTTATATAGTGAAAACACCACAAATGGACACCACACCAGTTTAGAAAAATAAAGTGTTTTTATCTAAACCCAACAAGACCAAAATGACAAAAAATCCTACATACAAGTATTAAGAAAAATGACTTTCAAAAGGTTTAGCAACTGAGCCCATAGAAAACAATGGATGCGTGATTTCTTGCAAAGAACCTGTTGTTGCGACAAAATTCCCCAAGTCAAACAGCCGCAATGATGGGAAGCATCAAAAAACCAAGAAATGCATCACTTCTTGAGACCGTCGTGGATGCAACACTTCCACTGGGCACAGGGGAGCGGTGCATCGGGTCCGGTCTGTAGGGTGAAGCAATGCGTCGATTCTGAGACAACTCCGATCGGCGAGTGAGACGTCGGGGAAAACTTACCGCACAGGGACGATGCATGGAAATCTGGAATGCGTCGGCAAACGATGCGGCGGCGGACGATGAGGTGGCGGATGATGCGGCGGCGGACGATGCGGCGGCGGACGATGCGGCGGCGGACGATGCGGCGGCAACGAGCGGAGCTGCGCTATTTTTTTCAGCCGCGATCCCTCGATGCGTCGTTTCTTGCAGTGGCGACAGGCACTGCATCGGTTTCAGCAGTGGCGTGGCGATGCATGGAGATTCCTCTGACACCACGGCGCTGTGTTGGAAAAACTGTTGCAAGAAAAGCGATGTGTCAATTTTTCTTGTTGTTGCACTGCTCTCCAGCTCCCAGCAGCAGAAACAACCTCCAGAGGCCCCACACAGTCACAAGCACTTCTTGGAAGGTCAGAACCCCCAGCAAGGAAGTTCAGGGGAGCTGGGGGTGAAGTATTTCTGTTCCTGAGACTTCAAAACAGGCGGCACGCTCTTCTCAAGCCCTTGGAGACTTTCCACAAGCAGGGGACACAGCACACACCAAATTCCTTCTCCTTTCCTTGGTAGAAACAGCAACTGCAGGCCAACCCCAAACACACAGCAAGGGCAGTACTTCTCCTAGGTTTCTCCAGCTCATCTCCTCGGCAAAGGTTCCTCTTGATTCCAGAAGTAGTCTAAAGTTCTGGGGTC
The DNA here is from genome assembly GCF_964204655.1 of Triturus cristatus. Lineage (NCBI taxonomy): Eukaryota > Metazoa > Chordata > Amphibia > Caudata > Salamandridae > Triturus > Triturus cristatus. The sequence continues at coordinate 177,551,114 of NC_140580.1, read as the reverse complement.
TGAGCCCCTCTTTTTATACAGTAAATGTCTTTGTTCTCTGAAGGCAGAGAATGTCTGTGCCCAGCCAAAACCAGTTCTGTCCTCTCTGGTGCAGCTGTCCAACAGGAGGTGGAGACAGCATTGTGGAAGGCAGACCAGGCCCATTCAGGTGAAAGGAAATCTCCTCCCCCTGCTCTAAATGCAGCCCAGGTCTATTCAGCCCAGCCCTGACTCATCAGGCTCTCTGTAGCCACTGCTCCTCCCCAGCCCCTGACACTCCAAACCTAGACAGTCAATCCACATCCTGGCAGAGGCACACTGAATGGCTAAGCAAGAAAATACCCACTTTCTAAAAGGGACATTTTCAAACCCAGAATGTAAAAATCATCCTCACTAAAAGATGTATCAAACTTGATTTTCCTATCTTGTTCCCAGGAGTAGTTATGTTTATAAAGATGTTATAAGCAAACTCCCCATTCTATCATACGGGAACAGATAGCATTTCAATAGTGAAAAACGAACTTGGCAGTAGTTCACTATCAGGACATGCCACACACAAAAGGGCATGCCCTGCCTTTCACATGCACAGCACCCTGCCAACAGGGGTACCTTGGGCCTACCTTAGAGGTGACTAACATGTAAGAAAAGGGAAGGTTAGGGCCTGGCAAGTGGGCGTACTTGCCAAGTCGACATGGCAGTTAACAACTGCTCAGGCACTGCGGTGGCAGGTCTGAGTTACCTTTTCAGAGCTACTCATATGGGTGGCGCAATCAGTGATGCAGGCCCACTAGTAGCATTTGATTTACGAGCCCTGGCACACTTGGTGCACTTTACTAGGGACTTACCAGTAAATCAAATATGCCAATCAGGGAAAACCAATTGTAACAACAATTTACAGAGGGAGCACTTGCATTTTAACACTGATCAGCAGTGGCAAAGTGCCCAAAGCATCTAAGCCAGCAAAAACGAAATCCAGCACAGCATCAAAAATATAGGCGATAGAGGCAAAAAGTAAGGGGAAACCACTCCAAAGATGCCAAGTCTAACAGGGAGTAATCTGAATTTTTGGCAATTATTTTTCCATCATACCTTGCTAGTTTCTTATGATTTGGACACATTAATTTCTTGTTTGCACAGTCACATGGGACTAAGTTGGTCACTGGAAATGTGTTTGTTTATCTTGGCTTTAAGTCATGCTTTATAGCAAATTGCAGCAATTTTGTTATAACTGATTGTGTTTCTTGCATTGGTTCATTGGTTTTCTCTTGGGGAAGCATCACAATTTCACTTTTGAGCTGCTTATTTTGTTACATGGTTAGCACTTATCGGTACAGGTTTTGTTCACATGTTCATCTGTGATTTGAAATGTTCCCATGACGTTCTCATAGCATTTTCAAACCTTACATTACCCCTGATGAAGGGTTTTACCCAAAATGCATTGGGCCCACGATGAAGTGGGATACCAATGTTTACTGTGATCCCTAATCGAAATGCGCTGTGGATATATTTTGAGCAGCGTCACATTTGAATATTGAAGATTGATAAATTCAAGACTTCAATAAAGGAACACAATTGAGGAATATGGACATATTTGTTTCATTTCGATAAACAGTAGTTTATTTTGTTTACATATGAAGCCTGTGGGCTTGAAGCGAGTGTGTCTTGGGTCAGGCTTACTCTTTGGTCACCAGCAATTGACTCTAAATTCGTATGTGTGTTATGGACAGAGCACACACCAAGGTTGCACACCACAAACATTGATTATCATTGTTGTCAAAAATTGAAAAGTTTGTTTGATATAGAAGTGCATTCTATTACTTATATTCTTTTGAATTGCCTAGATCTTCCCATCAGCTACTAATTAGGTTGCTACATTATTGTAGTTAAACAGTGTCTCGTCAATGATGAATGTTAGGCAATGACATTGTCCACATATATCATCTTGAGACAATATTGGTGCATTACCAAATATCACAATCAAGCTTGCTATTGTCTAATTCTTAACCACTTGGCTCCTAACCCTTTTCCCTCTGGGGTGCTAAGACCATTTTGACATTTGTGGTAGTTCTTGCTTAAGCTTTCATAACTTTTTTTTTTTCAAAAGGTATCCAGGTCAAATTTGCATCCTTTTGTTCCACATCCCGGGAATTCTTAAGGTACCCGGGTTTATGGATTTCCTTGGAGGGAACAAAGAAAATGGCAAAATAGATAGGTGAGTTTTGGGTTTGGCTGAATTTCTGTGCAAGAAAGTTCCAAAATCTGCAGGATCCACAAAACAATCCTACCACCCAGTGTTCTCACATTTCTATTGATAAAAACAGTACCCCACTTGTGTGCATGGACTTATACCATACAAAGACAGTCCAAATATATGACTGCATGAAGCTGTTAGATTAGCAAGATAGTCTATATGTGTGACAGGCCTCCCAACACAAATAGAGATCTATTATTTTTTGAGATGTGTGGGAACCCAGGATGGTAAGATATTTGCTGCTAACCGGTAGTTCACAATGTTGTCTTAAAAATTTGTAACACTTCATTTTTTAAACACATTCTTTGATGTTTGGAAGGCATAATGGCAAGGAATTAGAGGTGAAAAATCACACCTCAATAGATTCCACAGGGCCTCTTGATTTCACAAACGCCAGAATGGGTAGAGTTCCTTGGGTGAGGGCAACACTGGGCTCAAATATTACAGATATGTCACATGGTCTGACATTTGCAGAACAGACTTGTAAGAAAAATGTGATATACTCAATAGACCCAAAAAAGTAATGTACAAACTTACAGGCTACAATTACATCCATGAAGGTTGGTTTCGCACAAGTCCTAAACATTGGGTCCTAAACATGCACGCATTAGTTCCAAATGACCATAATGAATTCAACCAAAGCACTAATGCAATAGCTGATGGAGGCTGGCAAAGAAAGATGAGGAATCCTTTCCAAAAAAAGTGGGAACATAATTGTGCCAAGAATGTTAACAAAGGCAATGCCAAAGAACTAGAGAGTTACTGTCAGAGATGAAGAAAAAATATATTTATAAAGCACAAGATACCCCACAGGAAAAAATTATAGTATAAAGTGCTGCTGGACATTTTAATCCCAAATCCGAAAAGGCCAAAAATATAAATTAGAAAAAAATAGGAATTCATTATGATTCACTCAAAAAGCAAAATCTACAAATAACAAAATAGGATTCCAAAATGCACTCATTGTGAGCAGTGAAGACATGGACACCACCCATCTTACTGTCTACGCCCTCAACAACCTTATATTTCAACAACACTCACAAGGCTCTCACATCACAATCACTTGCAGCTCACGCTAAAACTCACTTGACACACATGTATCCACACAACTAGTACGTTTGTGTGCAGGCCAATAACACCATATCTAAACTCATTCGCCGTTGCCATCTACACACACACTCATTACTTGCACCTGCAGAGAGAGACTTATACGTTGCCACCAATCATGACTCATCTTCACAGTCAATTACACACCTGCGGTCATGCAGTAACCAGATCTGTCCAAACTTTAAACCCACAATAGAAGGCACCTGACACTCACATTTTTGACACGCTCAATTTAAAGCATGCACAAATCTGTTGACTATTAACGAGCACTTCTACAGTCATGTTCCATCTGCATCAAAACTCCCAAAATACTTGCAAGATGTAATACCACCATCATCATCAATCACACAGCAACAACTCTGCTCCTTCTCCCTACATCTGGAGTCACACATCTATGCACATTGTCCACAGCCCTCTTGAGTCACACATGGCTGTTTCATCACACCCATTATCAAATAATAGCAAGACTTAGTACCATTATTATCAGTCACACAGCAACAACACCTATGCTTCTTTTCCGTACATCTTGAGTCACACATTAAAAAACGACGGGCATCCTCTCAGCTTCTAAATTTTAAGAGTGTGGATAAAGTCACACTGCCCACTTAGCTGTGGGTTCAAGGAAGCTCAACTACCATTCAAGGCTGTTCCCAATATTACAATGCTGTGGGGTACAGCCTCTGACTGAAAAATAAACAATACCAGGCAAGGTCCAGTGGCAGCCCCCAACAGCTACCGCCTTATTGAGCTTTTTGGATGTAGAGACCAAGGGGCATATCAGCAAGGCGAGGCGATAAAATTATCGCTGCTTTTGCGGCCGTGTTCGGCCGAAAAGAGGCGATAATTTTATCGCCTAATTAGCTAGCTCACGCTTTGCATCTCTAATGAGATGCAAAGTGGGCGTTCCTGACCTGACATGACAGGATCAAGCCCCACGCTATGAAGCATAGCGACAGGAAAAGTAGCGATAACCCCTGTTATCGCTACTTTCCTTACGCCTGCTTCAGGACTGACTTAGCCATGATATCCTATGGAAGGTGGATATCATGGCTAAGTTTGTGAGTCCCTATCATCAAGCTAACGCCACATTGCGTGAGATTATCACTGGGTTTCCAGCGATAATCCCACGCTAGGCAGTTAGCGTGAGGATTTTTATCGCTTCTGAGATAAGCGTTGCTAATAGCACGGTATCCACGCTAGCCAGCGATAATTATCCTAGCGCTAAGTGCGCTTAGCGATAATTATCGCTGGTTGATGCTGATATGCCCCTAAATACTTTGGGGCATATTATCAAGCCAGGCGATAAAATTATCGCCGCTTTAGCGACAGAAAGCTGCCGATGTGAAGGACATCTAACATGGACTTCAATTGGAATTCCATAGAGCATATTATCAAGCCCATTATCGCCATTGTAGCGGCAGTTTTCTGCCGCTAAAGCGTCGATAATTTTATCGCCTATCTTAATAATATGCCCCTTGGTCTTTCTTCTGTTGGAAAATCTTGACGCCTGTGCTCAGTCTAGAAATCGAATTCCATTTAATCAAACCAGCTTCAGAACTTTCTTGAGCACCACCAACAATCTGGTGGCTATCAGGATGCTTGCAGCAAAACAAATAATCAAGGGAGAGCTACTCTATTGCTATTTCATAGACTACAGTAAAGCTTTTGACCATGTAAATCTCCAGATGCGATATTATTCTATCTCCATTACTACATGGGATTCAATTGCTATACTCCAACATCCGGGACAGAGTGAAATTGGGAAATATTAACACCATTTCTAGTAAAATCAAGACCATCAGGGTGTTGAACAAGGGTGCATAATGGCCCCAGCGCTTTTTAGTTTGTATGTCTGCGATCTACTTCCTGAATTGAACTCCGTTGGCAGCCACGCTCCAAAACTCGCAAGCCGCTCCATAACTGCGCTGCTCTATGCGGACGATGTAGTCCTCCTTAATCAAACAGCCATGGGGTTACAAAGATTGATTAGCACACTGCACATACATAGCAGTTCAAATGTAATGAATGTAAATATAGACAAGTGAACATAGTAATATTTGGCAGAAAAAGAAAGAAAAAAGGCGTCTGGCCCATGAACAAACACCATTTGACTCAATCCAACAAATATAAATACATTGGATGCTGGCTGGATGATAAAGGAGGTCATTTCACACATCTCAACTAGCTGAAACCGAAAGCTGCATCGCTTCAATTTGTGTTTCAAACCATGTTAAAAACAACAAAGCTGCCTACATTTAAAACCATCTTGAGGATTGTCAGCGCAAAATAAAATGTATTTTAAACAGCCAATCATGCACTGGGTGGTCTATGGGCAATGCTGCTGTTTTTTCATTAAAATTCAGCATTCGTTATAAGAGCAGAAAGCAGTCTTGGAACATATTGCTCGAAAAATAAGGGATTGCTATCTTGAGATTGCTTTACCAGTAATATGCCAGAATAGGCTTCTTCACCACGCCCTTCTGCAAAGTGAGATCCCAAAAGTTTTTCATTTAACCAAGATTGGTTGGAGTCCATTGAGTAGCTTGGGAGTGGGGCCTGAGCATTGCACCGTGGTCCATCAAATATTGTTCAGCATACAAATTGTTCATCAAAACTTTTTGTTTCCAGAAAAGGATCATCCAGGAACAGCACAAAAACTGATCTGGCAAAAAACTGTGTTTACTGTGTATCCTGCAGCACCAGTAAACGGTGGCAGGGCAGGCTGGAACATAAAGAGGTCAAACCAACCTTCATTTGCCCCTGTGTGTGGTAAACCCCCAGGACCTGCTAGCTGATCTACACCCAGACCAGTTGGTATTGAGGCACCTTCGTCATTCTGAATACCAATTGAAGACATTTGCTGTAGGTGAACCACTTCATCTGCATTTGAAGTAGATTCCTCATCAGAAAATTATGTGTGTACAGAATAGTCACTGTCTGAATCCTCTGCCAGATCATCTACGTCTAATCCGGTTTCTGTGTCAGACTCATCACCACAGATGCACTCCTTCAGCCTGCTAGCCATCTCAGCAGCTTTCATACCGTGGTAGAAAGGCATAATAAAGTTGTCACCGAAAAATGAGAAAACTAAAAAACTTAACAAATTGTTTTAGTAAGAAACACAAAAACACTAAATCAATAATTCAACAAAATGTAAAATAAGTACCCAAGAATTAATTTTTTTAATGTTCTGTTGTGTTATGTTATGTTGATTGTATAGTGCACTCATTGTTCGAGAGCATATCCAAGTGCTTGGGCAGGTGTAGGTGTGTGGTCCCCAAGTTGCTTATATGAAGAGCCAGGTCTTCAGCTTCCTACGCAACTCACGAAGTGAGGAAAAGGCTCTGATGTGTTGAGAGAGATCTTTCCATGTCTTGAGTGCAATGTAGGAGAATGAGAAACCTCCAGTTTTGGTTTTGCGGATGCAGGGAATGTATGTGAGTGAGAGTGAGGCAGAGAGTAGGTGTCTGGTGGGTTGGTAAATGTGTTTGCAACTGTATTGGTATTCTGGTCCTGTGTTGTGTCAGGCTTTGTATGTGGTTGTGAGACATTTGAAGTGGCTGTGCTTGTGAATCAATCAATCAGTATTTATTAGGCGTGATTACTCACCCATGAGGATCTCATGGCACTGGGGTGGGGGGGCTACAGGTTCGACTGGGTGCTTAGGGTGCGGTGGTAGATGGTGTTGAAGGTGGCTGAGAGGTCCAGGAGGATGAGGGCTGCTGTTTCTCCAAAGTCGAGGAGGGAGTGGAGGTCATCAGTGGCGGCGAGGAGGGTGGTCTCAGTGATGTGGTTGCTTTGGAAGCTGTATTGAGAGGAGTCCAGGACGTGTTTGGCTTCAATGCACTCTGAGAGTTGGGAGTTGATGGCCTTCTCGATTTCCTTGACTGGGAAGGGGAGCAGGGAGATGAGTCTGAAATTCTTTCGGTCTGTCGGGTCGGCGGACGGTTTCTTCAGCAGGGGGTTGATCTTGGTGTGTTTACAGTAGTCAGGGGAGGTGGCAGTCTCGATGGAGCAGTTGATGGTGTGGCCTAGTTCAGGGGCAATGGAGGTGGCAGGTCTGTGGAAGATATGGTGCACGCAGGGGTCCGAGGGGGCTCCAGAGTGAATGCTTCATGGTCTTGAGAGTGTCATACCATAATTAGCGGGTCCAGTTGAGCAGGATCTATCGGGGGTGGTGGCTTCATGCGTGGTGGTGGCAGGAGTAATGGGCGGGTCTTGGGTGTTGAAACTGTTGTTGAGCTGCTTGACTTTGTGGTAGAAGTAGGTGCCAAGTTGTTGCACAGGTCTTGGGAGGGTGGGACTTCTGTGGTCTCTCTTTTGGGTTTGGCGAACTCCTTGACGATAGCGAAGAGTTCTTTGCTGTTGTGTGCGTTGGTGTTGATTCTGTCTTGGAGGGCCATTTTCTTTGTAGGTTTGAGGAAGAGGTGGTGTGTGGTGACAGCTGCTTTGAAGGCTGCGTGAGCTTCCATCTCTTCTCGAGACGTCTAAAGGTGCACCTGGACTTGTGGAGGGCAGCAGTGAACCAACTGTCTTTCTTGGAGTGTTGCTTGCCTGGTGTATTCTTGAGCGGTGCCAGCATGTCGGAAAGTTGGAGATACATCGGTGAAGGTTGCGTGCTCAGGTATTGGCATCTGTGGATGTCGGTGGTGTGGTTGTACTGAGGGTGGCATTGAGATGTTCTTCGGTGACCTTGTTCCTGTTACGCGGGGGGCAGTGGGTGCAGTGGTGTACAGTAGGTTTGGTGAAGGTGAAATGAATGCAGTGGTGGTCCAGAGGAATTCAGAGGTCTGGCTGTACGTGATGCTTTCGCTGGCGGAGAAGATAGAGTCGAGCGTGTGTCCTGTTGCATGTCTCGGTGAGGTGACTAGCTGCTTGAGTCCAATGTTGGTGAGGTTCTCCAGAAGGGATGTGGTGTTCGGAGCTGTACAGGTGGAAGTTCTGGTACTGTGTTATGTAGGGCTTTGTTTGTGTGTGAGAAGCTTGACTGGGGAGCACGTGCAGCTTTTTGAGGTGCAGTGTGATGTTGGTGCATCACACGAGGTCAAGTATGAGTCTTGCAGCAGTGTTCTATGTTTTGGAGTCTGTGTAGGAGTTGCTTGGAGATTCCAGCATAGAGAGTGTTGCCGTAATCCAGCCTGCTGGTGATAAGTGTTTCTGTGATGGTCGATCTGAAATGAAATACAAAACCTACTCTTAACAGCACAAAAAGCTCACCACAACTTAAGCCAACGTGCCATGAAAAAGAAAAAGAAAATAAGTTATATCTTGACGTTTAAGAACACAGTGGACCCGAGTCACAAAGGGCCCCCGTACTCATGGTGGAAGCCCCTCATTCGCAGCAGGGGCCCCACACTTGTCGCCGGACCTCCCATTGCAGTTTTGCATTCTGAACCCCCTGCTACAACTGTGGTGCCTCTTCCACAAGTGAGGACGCCCTTTGTGAATAGGGCCCTGTAATAATGAAGCTGAAGACCGAGGTGAAGAATCAACTCCTTTAATCAAGCCAACCGCTCTCGCACTGGCGAGTAGTGTGTCAACATTCTAAGGTAAGCTTCAGGCGCTACCAAGGTGAGTGGGAAGGCGGGGGTGGATGGAAGGTACCAAGGTGGGAGTAAAAGGAAAGATACAACACATCTCCTTACCCAACATAACGAATAACATGAGCATGGTGAAATTCACACAACAACTCTATCCCCGCTCCATACATGACCATCCTCCAACTCCACCACATTTCTCCCCTTGTTCTTTATTCTTATTTGAAGGAGAAATTTACTCTGTCCCACCGGTACCCTAGTGGGTTTCTTTATCACTGCAGAATCATTGACATTGGCTTTTAAATTCTTCACACCATATTTCTTGTCATACCACCCTTTGTAGCGGGCTTGATGTTGCTGAACTTTTACCTGACTTTCTGTTCTGTCATAGACAACAGTCTTACCCCCCTCGAGCCAAAGGGGAAACAACTTTGTGCCAGGTTCTCTCCCTCTCAACACCACAAAAGGGGATATACCCGTCACTAAATTGGGCGCCGTGTGGTAGGCCCACAAACAGTCTCTCAGAGAATTGTCTACGTTGAACCCATTAGATATTGCCAGTTGGATATGTTCTTTGATCATGCGGTTCATCCTCTCCACTAACCCATTGGCCTTGGGACAGTAGAGGGCCGTTTTCTCATGCTTGATGGTAAGGTTCTTAAAAAACAATACCATTTCCTCCGAAGTAAATTGTACCCCATTGTCGGTCACTAACGTGGAAGGTACCCCCTCATAGGAAAATACTGACTTTAAGAAGGCAATGAGGTTCTTGGTCGTAGTGGAAGGAGTAAATTTTACGTTCACCCAGTGAGAAGTGTAGTCCACCAAGCCAAACATGAACCTTCTTTGTGGACCTAGAGCATCCATTGGGCCAATTACATCCATGGCCAATTTTGTCCAAGGAACAGTAGGTACCTCCACGGGGGAAAGGGGAACCCTGTGGGTGGACTTTACCTTGTCACTTCTGGCACAGTTATAGCAGTCCTTAACCTTCAGTTCTACCCTTGAGTCCATCTTTGGGAACCAGAAACTGTTCCTCACTTTACTTTTTGAGGCTCCTTCCTAAATGGCCTTCATGGGCAAGGTCTATTATCTTGTCTCTGAGAGCTTCAGGTGGCACAATTTTTGAATTGCGATAAATTTTGTTCCCATGAATGTTCAGCTCATTTCTAACTTCCCAGAACCCTTTTAAGTTCTCCATGACCTCACCACACTTTTCCGGCCAACCATTTATGATAAGACCTTTGAGTGCCTTCATGCTGGAGTCCTTCTCCATTTCCTCATCCCATTCCTCCTTAGAAAAGGAAGGTGTGAGAATGGAAAGAATGGGAGTGTCTAACGGGTCTGCCTCTATGTTGCCTGTAATGGGAGATCTGGATAAATAGTCTGCAAGGACATTGTCCTGACCAGGAAGATACTCAATGCGAAAATTAAATTTCTCCAGCCCAAGGACCCATTTAGCTATCCTAGGGGATTCACAAAATACGTCTGCGAACATTTCAAAAGATTCACTATTGATTACAATATTGCATTTTGGGTATTCATTAGAATTACTACCAGCCGGACTCTTTACTTGGAACACAAAACTGAGTTGGTCTTCGCTGGGTGCACTGATGGCTTTAACTTGGCTCGAGTCGCTGTCCCTGCACACTCTAGCTAAATGTCCCCTTCTGTTACACTTCTTACAATGAGCATTACGAGCAGTACATGAGGGGTTGTTAGCTAGGTGATTACTACTCCCACATCTATAGCATTTGAGTTCATTTTGTTCTCTAGGGAACTTTATGGAAGACTCTCCTCTATGTCTAACTTTAGTAACATTCTTATTAGACGCATCAACTTGTATCGCTGCAACCACTTCCTCAGGTATTTTAATTTCCTTCATACATTTAGCGGTGTGCTCAATTGACTGAGCTATGGAAATAGCTTCTTCCAATGAAGGATTTTTGGATAGCAATTTCTCTTGAATCCTACAATTACTTGTACACCTGACCAACTGGTCACGTATAAGTGAGTCATTAAGATCTCCAAAATCACACCTTTGAGTTAGACCCCTCAACACTGCTATGTAGTTTTTCACAGACTCATTTTTCCCTTGGGACCTACTGAAGAACTTATGGATGGAAGGTACCAAGGTGGGAGTAAAAGGAAAGATACAACAGGCCCTAAGTATCAACCTCTTCTCCATAAACTGCATTCAATAGCATTACACCTTACAAAAGGATAAACTTAAAAAGAAGGTGGCATCCACCAAATGGATGTCCACTAAAATCAGTAATATGCAAAGCCATTGCGTATGTAAGTAACTTGGCCCAGTACTCTCCTTAAATATGTACGCCCACTTTCCAGCTGGGTCTCCTCTCCGCCAAAGTATCTAAAAACACAATCCACAGACTAGAAATAAATTAGCACTACATAAAGAGGCAACTACATACCAAGGGGAAATTCTCATAGACATATGAACATCATTATAAACATCCTTATAATGACACTGCAATTCTATTCTGCTGCACATGACTAATGCTGGAGGTACCCATAAGAACATGGAAGGAGAAATATAAGAACTTTAGAATTTGAACTCTAAGGCCTTGCAAACAAATATGAAAATTTGATGAGAGTCGAAGGATCCATTCACCATTATCCACAGTGATACAACATTGAAGCAATAGGGACACCAAACATTTTCTCTTTCAGTGGCTACAGCTGACAAAAGAAAAGAATCTGGTCTACCAAAAGAATGCCGTCTGTGCAACGACCATATTAACAGTTTTAACACCCCGCATATTAATGGGATGTATGTGTGTGGGCATCCACACACATACGGAAAACACATTTGTGAAATTACCTCAATAATACAGTTACTAACAAACTACACACACAAATTAATCACTGCATCCGATCCAGGCACTACCACCACCACAGAAACAATAAAAAAAACTACTGAAAAGAAAAAGGTAAGTGAATCAAGTTTTAGCATTTGTCAAAAGCAGAAAAAATAAACAAACAACAATACTAAAGCACGGCAGTCAGAAAAATGGATAACAATTCCAAAGCAATTGTAGCCTCCCTAGGCTACTGAATCAACTAGAGCTGTGACCCAATACATGTAACAGACAGTTTTTATGAACAAATAGTACTAACTTACCAAAGACCAGGAATAGTACAAAACTCCTTATTTGCCCCAAAAAAAACAAAATTCACAGTATCAAACTGCTTCTACCAACAAACACCAACAATACAGTATTAGAAACCAGCTTGCACTGCAGGGCAAGAACATAATACATAATGCTAGATTTCCTAAGCAACAAACTATAAAAGAAATGGCAAAATGAAACACGGTAAATGGGAAACTACTAATAGTAATCATTTACCCCACCAGGGGCCAAATGGGGTAAAAACCCTAACAAAATGCCACCATAGGAGTAAAACCAAAAATGTTCAGAAAAAACTATAGCCACCCAGGCAGTTGGAAGTGAAGAGCTGTGATGGGTGCACCTTCACATCTGCCACAAACAGGTAATAATTCAGGAGAAATAAAATCTCTGATAGTCTAGTGGCTAATTCAGCTAAACTGTGTGAATGTCTATATTAGTCTGTCAGTTGGTGTGTTAGCGTCTGCATGGGTTGGGGAGTAGCTACATGAGTGTCTATATGGGTTATTGATTGGTTGTCTGAGTAACTGTATGGGTGCCTGAGTGTCTGTGTGGGTGGGTGGGGGTGTGTGACTGTGCATAGATGTGTCAGTAGATGATTCACTGGGTGTATGGGTTCAAGAGTGCATCTATGGAGGGCTGTATGGGTGGGGGAGAGTGTGTATGGGTGTGTTTGTGAGTGAATGGATGTCTCAGTGGTACATGTGTGAGTAACTACATATGTGAAAGGCAGCATATGTGAGTGTTGGACTATATAAATGTCTATATGTGAGAGTGGGTGATTGTGAGAGTGCCTGTATGGATGAGTGTGGGCTTGTATCAGTGATTGTATAAGAGAGTAAGTATGTTTTACTATCTGTATGAATAAGTGAGGTGGTGTGTGTATAACTGTATAGGTGAGTAAATGGGAGTGTGATTGATTCTTTGCATGACTGACTAGGTGTGTGAGTATGATAGTGCTGTGTTGATGAATGACTGCATGTATGAGTGACTGTATGGGTGAATGAGTGAATGTGTGTGTAGACCTAGGAATCAGTGAGTGGGCATGTAGTAACTGCTATTGATGTGTCTATGGTTTTGAAAATGGTAGTCTGTATTTTAGAGCGGGTGTATCAAACGTTATATTAGGGTATGAGGAGGTGCATCAGATTATCACTTGGATGATGTCATCAGTGATGTCATCAGCGATGTCATTTGAGATGTCACCAGTGATGTCATCAGTGATGTCACTGAACATGTTATGAATTATGTAATATGTGACGTCATCAGCAGTGCATTGCGGGGGCGCAAGTTATAGTTAGCTTCACTAACGGCTGAATTTCTCTGTTTTTGTACAAGTGAAATGCCGAACTAACTATAATGTCCCTGAAACCTGTGGTTTTTTTCAGTGAATTTCTAAGGTTTTTAAATGCTAGTTTCTAACTATAACGTCCCTGAAACCTGTGGTTTTTTTCAGTGAATTTCAAAGGTTTTTGAAATGGTAATTTCTAACTATGCCTACAGAGGTAGGACATGTGCAGAAAAAGAAAGAAACGTGCTGAAAGAAGCAAGAGAAATGCAGTAAGAGGCAACAGAAGTCCAAAAAGAGGAAGAAAGGTGCAGAAAGAAGCAAGAGATTTGCACAAAGAACCAACAGTGGAGCAGAAAGAGGCCTTGTTGCAAAGTCATCCTGTGCCCTCAACTTTTTGCTGATGGGTACTAGTGGTAACTGACTCTGACTAACCAGGCCTAGAGCCAGTGCAATGCTAAAAGACACTTAGAATACAGTGAAAACACCTACATACACTAGGTAACACAATGCGTTGGGGTACCCCTGTTATTGGCATGACCTCCTCTGTAAGGCCCTAGTACATAATAGGGCAGGGGGATTCAAACTACCTCTAAGTCAGAGGTGCAGAAAGATGCTTCTTTAAGTAGTAGTCATGTTTGTAGAGTGGTGGCGAAAGGGTGCTGGGCCTCTGACCAGCACTAAGGAATTCCGCTGCATAGGACTTAGAGGAGGTACTAGGAGGGCTTATTGGCATCCAAAGTCCCTCAAGAGTAAATTGGACTTCATCCCCCATCCCGTAGTCTGCCAGGAGGTGCGTGTGCAGAGTGGTGGAGAAAGAGGGGCATGTCCTCCAAAGACATCTTAGCAATCCCACTGTGTGGGACTTACTTGAGGTAAGTCCCACACAGTGCCCTTTGCCCACCACGCTGTAAATGCGCTCCCTGGTGCGCTCTTGGATGGGGATTGAAGTCCCCTTCGCTGCTGGGGGTCCTTTAGGGGCCAACCAGCCTACCTCTTACCTCCAGTAAACCCCACACAGTGGGATTGCTGAGAAGTGGACAAAGGCCATGCCCTCTTTCCCCACCACTCTGCATACGCGCCCTCTGGCACATTGTAAATTGGGAAATTAAGTCCCCATGAATACTGAGGGTCCCTGGGGGCCAACTAGCCCACCAGATACCTTCAGTAAGAGCCACATAGCTGGTTTGCAAAGAGTGGTCCGAGGCCACACACCCTTTTTACACCGACCGCCAGTAGGGCGGCCGTATCTACTCAAGATTTGCACATGAATATGAACTCTCAATACCAGGATGTATTGTGCTGACACGCCCATGGGCGGGACTCATGTTACTGGATATTTAGAGTTACGGCATGTTGCCTGCCCCCATTCACCATCACCTGTGAACAAGGGAGCGTGGACTCCCGAAACGCGTAAGGAATATGAAAGATGGCTTGCAGAATCCTGTGCTAACAGACGTTATTTTTCAGGCTGCCTAACACAATAAAGAAGTACTCACCGTACGTGGCTCTCCAAGTTGGGTTCTTTGTTTGTGGTATTAATTGCGGCCTACCCATGGTCGCGGACGAGCCCTCCCACGGATGTGCGGGTCCGGCACAGTTATTGTGACAGTGCAAAAAGGAATGCTGACTCTTCTGTTCAGGACATTACCAGTCTGATTATGGCCTTTGTTGTTACAGGAACCCACTGTGGTAATGAACTCGTAATGGGCAGCAGGGCAGCCGTATCTACTCAAGATTTGCACATGAATATGAACTCTCAATACCAGGATGCATTGTGCTGACATGCCCAAGGGCGGGACTCATGTTACTGGATATTTAGAGTTACGGCATGTTGCCTGCCCCCATTCGCCATCACCTGTGAACAAGGGAGCGTGGACTCCCGAAAATATGAAAGATGGCTTGCAGAATCTTGTGCTAACAGACGTTATTTTTCAGGCTGCCTAACAGAATAAAGAAGTACTCACCGTACGTGGCTCTCCAAGTTGGGTTCTTTGTTTGTGATATATATATATATAATGATATATTATCTACTGGCAGTCGCCAGTAGATAGTTATAGTTAGGACCTATTTTCCATAGGAAATCCGCAACATTCTATTGGGAATATCTTTTGCGCCGATTGACGAATCTTCGCCAAATTTTCCAAACTTTTGGCCAGCTCCGCTCCGCTCCTACCCTGAAAGTTTCGCGGTGATTCCTAAAGCGGGGGCCGAGGAAAACAGGGGGGTCCCAAAACGCGTTTTCCCCATGCAATTTCCCATAGGATCTGTTGTCGCAGCTACAGCCCGAACCGCTGAACAGAATGACACCAAATTCGGCAAAGAGGTAGTCCTCAGTTCAGACTCATGCCTTTTGCTTAAATGGTGTAAATCCGTTCAGTAGTTCCTGAGAAATTTAGAGTTAAAAGTACATATATATCTATGGCCGGGGAGGATCCGCGGATCCTCCCCGCGCCCTCCCCGAACACTCCCGAGCACGAGCTGAATGCTAATTGGCTGCCAACACTCTGAATCAGGAAAGTTGGCAGCCATCTTGTGCCTCGGTAGAACCGAGGCACAAGAAAGCACAAAAACAAAGACGCCTGTGGCGCGTTTTAAGTTGGGGAATTCATTCCTCTTCAATCCAGAGGTCCCCTAGGGGACAAATAGCCCACCAGGTACCTCCACTAAGCCCAGGGAGCTGCGTTGCAGAGTGTTGAAAAAAGGGGTGTGGCCTCTGAACACCTCTCTGCAAGGCAGCTCCCTGGCGCATACTGGAGGTACCTGGTGGGCTAGTTGGCCGCCAGGGGACCTCAGGATTCAAGGGGACTTAATCCCCCAACTTAAAACACCCCACGGGCGCGTTTGCACAGTGGTGAAGGTAGGGGGCGGGGCCTGAGGTGAGATCTGTGCAGACACGCACTGTGGCGCTTTTTAAGTTGGGGAATTAATTCCTCTTCAATCCTGAGGGTCCCTGGGGACGAACTAGCCCACCAGGTACCTCCAGTAAGCGCCACGGAGCTGTGTTGCAGAGTGTTGTAAAAAGGGGCGTGGCCTCTGAATACCTCTCTGCAATGCAGCTCCCTGGCGCATACTGAGGTACCTGGTGGGCTAGTTGGCCCCCACGGGACCTCAGGATTGAAGAGGAATTAATTCCCCAACTTAAAACACACCACAGGGTGTGTTTGCACACGTCACCTCAGGCCCCTCCCCCTTCCTTCACCATTGTACAAATATTCCTCTAAAATCAGCCGAACTACGAATTCCGATTTACTCACCTGTAATCAGGAGAGAACCCAGTGCTGCATCTTTTAGCCCAGCACTGACCCTGAAAAGTAATTCTAAGCATACTTACCAGTAACTGTATTTCCTTCCATAGGAATCCGTTGTGTGGTTTTCACCAGAAAATTTTCTAAGTGTCCATTTTTGAAACGTACAAATATTCCTCTAAAATCAGCCGAACTACAAATTCCGATTTACTCACCTTTAATCAGGAGAGAACCCAGTGCTGCATCTTTTAGCCCAGCACTGACCCTGAAAAGTAATTATAAGCGTACTTACCAGTAACTTGTATTTCCTTCCATAGGAATCCATTGTGTGGTTTTCACCAGAAAATTTTCAGTGTCCATTTTTGAAACGTACAAATATTCCTCTAAAATCAGCCGAACTACGAATTCCGATTTACTAACCTGTTATCAAGAGAGAACCCAGGGCTGGATCATTTAGCTCAGCACTGACCCTGAAAAGTAATTCTAAGCGTACTTACCAGTAACTTGTATTTCCTTCCATAGGATTATTAATTAGCTGAACTAACTATAACAGGGGAATTTCTAGGGTTTTGTATGAGGGAAATGTCCAGCTAACTATAACGCCCCTGAAACCTATAGTTTTTTCAGTGAATAGATATATAGATATATAGATAGATAGATATATGAAGAACAACAGTCCCGAATTACCAAATCCTCGGCAACAAATCAGGTACGGACCACCAGAGGTGAATTATCTTGAAGTGCTTTTATTGCAATTAAAACAGCATGACGCGTTTCGGCCGCGTTTCCACGGCCTTGATCACATGACACGCTAGGGCAAATTGTGACAATTTATAGTGACGACAATGAAGTTCCAGTCAGCCCCCACAAACTACAATAGAACTAGAAAACATACCTGGATATGCGACTACAAGTTTTGAACACTTCAAAGGTACAATCAATAAATTCATTGTGTCTGCAAAGAGGTAGTGAATACAGTAATGAAAAAAAAACCCGCTCATCCAATACCAAATATTAAAAATAGTATTGATTCTGTATTTACCAAGTGGTAAAATTCGGCAATTGGCAGGCAAAACTGTAAAACACACAGCATATCCTGTAATCTACCATATATATATATATATATATATATATTGAGTTTCACAAGTGCCCTAGGCTTTTAGGATGCACTCTCCAACAGCATACTTTCTCCAAAGGCAGCAGCGCAGACAGCGATACAATGGCATCAATCAATTCGCCTTACGCGTTTCAGACAAGCATCTGTCCTTGGTCATAGGCACAAGCGGCAGTAAAATCAAAGGCAAGAAGCTACTGATAACATCACAAGTACCTTTATTGGCCACAGGTGAGGCCTAGCGTAGTGCAAAGTATCATGGGATCAGTAGTTTTCAATTTAAAGCCACAGTTCGTAATAGCATTCTTTCTGCCAACTCGTAAATATTCAAATTTTAAACCATAAATGGGTTAGCCATGCAAAGCGTTCTTCGTTGCCAAAATAAATGCCATGCTGATGGACCGCTCATGACTCAGACATCCAGAGTCACCGGGCCGCATTTTCCGCGGTGGTGCAATCCCCACGGCTAGGCTGCCGTGCTTTTATTGAGTTTCACAAGTGCCCTAGGCTTTTAGGATGCACTCTCCAAAAGCATACTTTCTCCAAAGGCAGCAGCGCAGACAGCGATACAATGGCATCAATCAATTCGCCTTACGCGTTTCAGACAAGCATCTGTCCTTGGTCACAGGCACAAGCGGCAGTAAAATCAAAGGCAAGAAGCTACTGATAACATCACAAGTACCTTTATTGGCCACAGGTGAGGCCTAGCGTAGTGCAAAGTATCATGGGATCAGTAGTTTTCAATTTAAAGCCACAGTTCGTAATAGCGTTCTTTCTGCCAACTCGTAAATATTCAAATTTTAAACCATAAATGGGTTAGCCATGCAAAGCGTTCTTCGTTGCCAAAATAAATCCCATGCTGATGGACCGCTCATGACTCAGACATCCAGAGTCACCGGCCCGCATTTTCCGCGGTGGTGCAATCCCCACGGCTAGGCTGCCGTGCTTTTATTGAGTTTCACAAGTGCCCTAGGCTTTTAGGATGCACTCTCCAACAGCATACTTTCTCCAAAGGCAGCAGCGCAGACAGCGATACAATGGCATCAATCAATTCGCCTTACGCGTTTCAGACAAGCATCTGTCCTTGGTCACAGGCACAAGCGGCAGTAAAATCAAAGGCAAGAAGCTACTGATAATATCACAAGTACCTTTATTGGCCACAGGTGAGGCCTAGCGTAGTGCAAAGTATCATGGGATCAGTAGTTTTCAATTTAAAGCCACAGTTCGTAATAGCGTTCTTTCTGCCAACTCGTAAATATTCAAATTTTAAACCATAAATGGGTTAGCCATGCAAAGCGTTCTTCGTTGCCAAAATAAATGCCATGCTGATGGACCGCTAATGACTCAGACATCCAGAGTCACCGGCCCGCATTTTCCGCGGTGGTGCAATCCCCACGGCTAGGCTGCCGTGCTTTTATTGAGTTTCACAAGTGCCCTAGGCTTTTAGGATGCACTCTCCAACAGCATACTTTCTCCAAAGGCAGCAGCGCAGACAGCGATACAATGGCATCAATCAATTCGCCTTACGCGTTTCAGACAAGCATCTGTCCTTGGTCACAGGCACAAGCGGCAGTAAAATCAAAGGCAAGAAGCTACTGATAACATCACAAGTACCTTTATTGGCCACAGGTGAGGCCTAGCGTAGTGCAAAGTATCATGGGATCAGTAGTTTTCAATTTAAAGCCACAGTTCGTAATAGCGTTCTTTCTGCCAACTCGTAAATATTCAAATTTTAAACCATAAATGGGTTAGCCATGCAAAGCGTTCTTCGTTGCCAAAATAAATGCCATGCTGATGGACCGCTAATGACTCAGACATCCAGAGTCACCGGCCCGCATTTTCCGCGGTGGTGCAATCCCCACGGCTAGGCTGCCGTGCTTTTATTGAGTTTCACAAGTGCCCTAGGCTTTTAGGATGCACTGTCCAACAGCATACTTTCTCCAAAGGCAGCAGCGCAGACAGCGATACAATGGCATCAATCAATTCGCCTTACGCGTTTCAGACAAGCATCTGTCCTTGGTCACAGGCACAAGCGGCAGTAAAATCAAAGGCAAGAAGCTACTGATAACATCACAAGTACCTTTATTGGCCACAGGTGAGGCCTAGCGTAGTGCAAAGTATCATGGGATCAGTAGTTTTCAATTTAAAGCCACAGTTCGTAATAGCGTTCTTTCTGCCAACTCGTAAATATTCAAATTTTAAACCATAAATGGGTTAGCCATGCAAAGCGTTCTTCGTTGCCAAAATAAATGCCATGCTGATGGACCGCTCATGACTCAGACATCCAGAGTCACCGGCCCGCATTTTCCGCGGTGGTGCAATCCCCACGGCTAGGCTGCCGTGCTTTCATTGAGTTTCACAAGTGCCCTAGGCTTTTAGGATGCACTCTCCAACAGCATACTTTCTCCAAAGGCAGCAGCGCAGACAGCGATACAATGGCATCAATCAATTCGCCTTACGCGTTTCAGACAAGCATCTGTCCTTGGTCACAGGCACAAGCGGCAGTAAAATCAAAGGCAAGAAGCTACTGATAACATCACAAGTACCTTTATTGGCCACAGGTGAGGCCTAGCGTAGTGCAAAGTATCATGGGATCAGTAGTTTTCAATTTAAAGCCACAGTTCGTAATAGCGTTCTTTCTGCCAACTCGTAAATATTCAAATTTTAAACCATAAATGGGTTAGCCATGCAAAGCGTTCTTCGTTGCCAAAATAAATGCCATGCTGATGGACCGCTCATGACTCAGACATCCAGAGTCACCGGCCCGCATTTTCCGCGGTGGTGCAATCCCCACGGCTAGGCTGCCGTGCTTTTATTGAGTTTCACAAGTGCCCTAGGCTTTTAGGATGCACTCTCCAACAGCATACTTTCTCCAAAGGCAGCAGCGCAGACAGCGATACAATGGCATCAATCAATTCGCCTTACGCGTTTCAGACAAGCATCTGTCCTTGGTCACAGGCACAAGCGGCAGTAAAATCAAAGGCAAGAAGCTACTGATAACATCACAAGTACCTTTATTGGCCACAGGTGAGGCCTAGCGTAGTGCAAAGTATCATGGGATCAGTAGTTTTCAATTTAAAGCCACAGTTCGTAATAGCGTTCTTTCTGCCAACTCGTAAATATTCAAATTTTAAACCATAAATGGGTTAGCCATGCAAAGCGTTCTTCGTTGCCAAAATAAATGCCATGCTGATGGACCGCTCATGACTCAGACATCCAGAGTCACCGGCCCGCATTTTCCGCGGTGGTGCAATCCCCACGGCTAGGCTGCCGTGCTTTTATTGAGTTTCACAAGTGCCCTAGGCTTTTAGGATGCACTCTCCAACAGCATACTTTCTCCAAAGGCAGCAGCGCAGACAGCGATACAATGGCATCAATCAATTCGCCTTACGCGTTTCAGACAAGCATCTGTCCTTGGTCACAGGCACAAGCGGCAGTAAAATCAAAGGCAAGAAGCTACTGATAACATCACAAGTACCTTTATTGGCCACAGGTGAGGCCTAGCGTAGTGCAAAGTATCATGGGATCAGTAGTTTTCAATTTAAAGCCACAGTTCGTAATAGCGTTCTTTCTGCCAACTCGTAAATATTCAAATTTTAAACCATAAATGGGTTAGCCATGCAAAGCGTTCTTCGTTGCCAAAATAAATGCCATGCTGATGGACCGCTCATGACTCAGACATCCAGAGTCACCGGCCCGCATTTTCCGCGGTGGTGCAATCCCCATGGCTAGGCTGCCGTGCTTTCATTGAGTTTCACAAGTGCCCTAGGCTTTTAGGATGCACTCTCCAACAGCATACTTTCTCCAAAGGCAGCAGCGCAGACAGCGATACAATGGCATCAATCAATTCGCCTTACGCGTTTCAGACAAGCATCTGTCCTTGGTCACAGGCACAAGCGGCAGTAAAATCAAAGGCAAGAAGCTACTGATAACATCACAAGTACCTTTATTGGCCACAGGTGAGGCCTAGCGTAGTGCAAAGTATCATGGGATCAGTAGTTTTCAATTTAAAGCCACAGTTCGTAATAGCGTTCTTTCTGCCAACTCGTAAATATTCAAATTTTAAACCATAAATGGGTTAGCCATGCAAAGCGTTCTTCGTTGCCAAAATAAATGCCATGCTGATGGACCGCTCATGACTCAGACATCCAGAGTCACCGGCCCGCATTTTCCGCGGTGGTGCAATCCCCACGGCTAGGCTGCCGTGCTTTTATTGAGTTTCACAAGTGCCCTAGGCTTTTAGGATGCACTCTCCAACAGCATACTTTCTCCAAAGGCAGCAGCGCAGACAGCGATACAATGGCATCAATCAATTCGCCTTACGCGTTTCAGACAAGCATCTGTCCTTGGTCACAGGCACAAGCGGCAGTAAAATCAAAGGCAAGAAGCTACTGATAACATCACAAGTACCTTTATTGGCCACAGGTGAGGCCTAGCGTAGTGCAAAGTATCATGGGATCAGAAGTTTTCAATTTAAAGCCACAGTTCGTAATAGCGTTCTTTCTGCCAACTCGTAAATATTCAAATTTTAAACCATAAATGGGTTAGCCATGCAAAGCGTTCTTCGTTGCCAAAATAAATGCCATGCTGATGGACCGCTCATGACTCAGACATCCAGAGTCACCGGCCCGCATTTTCCGCGGTGGTGCAATCCCCACGGCTAGGCTGCCGTGCTTTTATTGAGTTTCACAAGTGCCCTAGGCTTTTAGGATGCACTCTCCAACAGCATACTTTCTCCAAAGGCAGCAGCGCAGACAGCGATACAATGGCATCAATCAATTCGCCTTACGCGTTTCAGACAAGCATCTGTCCTTGGTCACAGGCACAAGCGGCAGTAAAATCAACGGCAAGAAGCTACTGATAACATCACAAGTACCTTTATTGGCCACAGGTGAGGCCTAGCGTAGTGCAAAGTATCATGGGATCAGTAGTTTTCAATTTAAAGCCACAGTTCGTAATAGCGTTCTTTCTGCCAACTCGTAAATATTCAAATTTTAAACCAAGTGTTGTGTTTGTGTGCGGTTCAAGAGAACCTCTACTGCATGTGGTACTTGTACTGTCAATTGATGTCCTAACACTATGGCATCGCTTTGTCTGATAGCTAAAGCTGTTGCTGCCACCGATTTCAGGCACGCAGGAAGAGCCTGAGCTACTGGATCTAATGTACTAGAGAAATAAGCACATGGTTTGTGTGATCCTGCTTGTTCCTGAGTGAGTACTGACAAGGCAGTACCTTCGCGTTCTGTAACAAAGAGTGTAAACTGTTTGCTGTAACATGGTGTTGCTAAAACAGGTGCTTGGCATAAAGCTTTCTTTAAACTTTCAAAGGTGTGTGTATGTTCTTGAGTCCAAGGGAGGACAGTCGATGTGGCTGCCTCCTGTGTTGTCAACTGGATGAGTGGTTTTGCTAGAAATGCATATTGAGGGATCCACTGCCTACAGTATGAAGTGAGGCCTATAAAAGCCCGTACCTCCTTTTGTGTCTTGGGTGGTGGCATGTTAGCGATTAACTGGATGCGGTCGGATGTAAGCTGCCTTCCCTCCTTGGACAGCGAGTGCCCAAGGTAAACAACTCGCTGGACACAGAATTGCAGCTTAGAAGGGGACACCTTGTGCCCCTTGTCAGCCAAAAATTTTAAAACCGTCAGTGACGCTTTTTCACATTCAGGTTCGCTTCGGGCGGTGATCAGCAGATCATCGACATATTGAAGCAAGGCAGTGTTAACTGGCATGTGGATACTGTCAAGTTCTCGTTTCAGTGCTTGGCTATAGATGCTGGGGCTTTCTGTAAATCCTTGAGGTGCGCGTGTGAATTTAAAACTTCGTCCATTTAAACTGAATCCGAGCAAATATTGACTTTCCGGATCGATTGGGACACTAAAGAAAGCATTCTTGAGATCAATTACAGTGAAGAACGTTGCTTCTGAGTCAATAGTTGTTAGTAATGAAGAGATATCGGGGACCACAGGGTATTGTGGTACAATACATTTATTTAATTCGCGCAGATCAATAACTAATCGATATACTGGTGGTGCTTTTGGATCCGTTCTTTTAAGAATCGGAATTATCGGGGAATTACATACATTGGAGTCGGTTTCGACAACCACTCCTTGCGCAATGAGCTCGTCAATGATTTGCAGCAAAGCCACAACAGCATCGGGTGGTAACTTGTATTGTCGTATTCGTGGTAGTATTACTCCTGTTTTTAGTGTGACACGATATGGTGTAATATTCATGCAACCAACATCAGTGGGGCCTTGTGCCCATAAATGTGTAGGTAAATTCTGCAGTCGGTGATCCATGTCTCTGGACACGTAGTGACCTTTAAAGTCACGTAAAAATAGTCGTACTCCTTCCGGAGAACAACATATTATAGCTCCTAGAGCTTTCAATGTTTTTATACCTAACAAGTTTTCTGGACATGATTTAGTAAGCAATAAATCGGTAGTACGTGTCAATGGACCAATCGTAAGTGGAAGAGGTTGTGTCACGTCATTTATTATAGGTTTTCCTGAGAATCCAAGGGAAATATTCTATGAGCCTGAGAGGGATGCCCCTGGAACTTCACTGCGTCTTATAGTTGTTCTGCTTGCCCCTGTATCAAGTAAAAACTTTCTGTCTTCCCCTAATAGTTCACTATGTACATAAGGTCCCTCTTGGTCTACAGGAACCTCAATAAGGGGTAAGCCAACTTCCCTCTCTAGGCTATCTCATGAGTATCGCTGATAATCGGGATAATCTGCTTGTGCATACTGATACATCTGTTGTGTTGTTGCTTGTGTTGCAGCAATAGGCTGCGCTTGTGGTGGTGCTATGGTCTGTTGTGGAGCTCCCTGTTGCGGAGCTAGTTGTTGCGGAGCTAACCTAGGTTGTGCATGCTGAGGGATTTGTTGTTGATTCTGATCCTGTCTAGGTGGACGTGGTCTCTCCTGAGTTTTACCTGTAGCAATATTATGTTTCAGGACTGGACAATCGTGTATATAATGACCTACTCACCTGAATCTGTAAAATGTGGAAAGTGAACCACATAAAGTCGGTGGCCTTACATACTTAGGAATGGAATATCTGACCCATTCATGGCGGGTCTGAAAGAGGACATGTTGACGGTGGACGCACATATATTTGCGTCTTCAAAACTGGAGCAAGAGGGAACATACATGTACTTATAGCATGTACATGGAGCCGTTGGGGTCTACGATAGGGGACATAACTGATCACAAAATTCATATTTCCTCATTCCCTCCTTGTCCCCTACGGACCCTCAGGAGATATCGATCTTCATTAATCCATCGATCTGTTCATATAGCATCATTTGTTCTTCTTTCTTCTTCCGGGATCTTGAATGAAAACGTGGATGTGGGATACACGATGTGGCACACAGACCACAAATCGCTGGCCCACATTGTAGACATAAACAGCAACAGAATAGTATGAGAAAGCCAATACCTAGGAAGGATAGGATTCTCCATCCCCAGGCTGACAACACGCCCCAGAACCAACCGGACCAAGTCCAGGTGCCTGGACTCTGGTGTATCTGGCTTATAATCTTATGAAGGCGGGTTATGGCTTTATATACTGACGGCGAATTTTCTGGTATGAAAATGCAACAACTTGATCCGATGACCCTACAAGCTCCGCCCCTATCGGCCAGGATGACGTCAAGGACAAGACGATTTTGAAGCACAACAATCCGCATAGCAGACTGCTCTTCTGTTAAATTGCCTAAGGCGGAAATAGTCTCATTCACTACTGCTTCAAGGGTTCTGGTTAATCTACGTATCAGCTTACTATTAGTGACTGTACCTATATAGGGAAAGAATCCTTTATTGAAATCTGTGTATTTTTCCCATGCTGTTTCAGTGTAATCGACAATTGGGAGATCTCTCTGCTGTCTATTGTGTACTAAATGGGTATTTCTATGATAATCAGGAGGAGCTAGGAAAACAGGTGGCAGAAGGAATGCTATGTAACAGGTACCGTCCCAATCTAAAGGTAGACATATATATGCGGTCTGGCCACATATGAAGTAGGAATGATGGGAAGCTCTAAATGTAGACTTGCCTTGATCACTGAATTTTATTACAGTGGTGCATTTACTGTGGCCCATGTGTATGGAACCATTCTTTCTTATACATAATTCCCCTTTTACTGGGAATACTGACATGGCGGGCAAGATTGGTGTAGCTTCAGATTCAACGTTCAGGATCATGAGGTTAAGTGTAAAATTACCTAATCCATATACTTCATTTTCTAGATCAGTTCCTGTTCTTTTGGGGAGTCCCTCCTTGTTAGGGTAGCAGACTTTAAGTAAAACTAGGTTCAGGTTTCCCCAAACCCAGTTGTCTTGATAAACTGCGGAATTTGAATCTAGGGAATTAATCAAACTAAACCATGCTCCACAGGAGCCATTGTGTGTGAACGGATATAGAAAGAGGGGCAAAACTCCCTTATAGTTTTGATAGGGAGGGAGTCGGCCACATATCCAACAATTTGTGGCATTGCTGGTTTGATGGGAATGATGTAACATACTAATAAATGTGTTGTTGCGCAGCGCAAATCTATATGACAACTCATGCGGAGGTAATTCGCTAAAAGAATGTTCTGCAGTTATATTGTAAGCATGCTTAAGAATAGGGTAATACATATGCAATAGTATGCTGAAAATAATGATCAGAAGACTTAGAAAAAACAAAATTAATAATGTTACTGTACAGTGACTACGAAGTGATTTACAATACGCATGCTTTTTGAGCTGCATCTGATGATTTCTTTCTCTATTCCGGTCTAGAGGATACATGTCAGAGACAAATTCAACCGATTCACCTTGGAGAGGACTTAAACAATCAAATTGTCTGACTTACTAGACCTCAATTTTAGTTTGTAAAGTTCTGGTTTGGTTAATTCAACCAAGGGGAGCTTTGAGTCTGTCTGTGAGGGAATACAGGGTTGAGTAATCACACTGGTTGGTAGTCCATAAAATTTTTTGATATGACTCGAGTGCAACCACCCTTTGCGACCCTCAATCTTCACGGCAGTCCTTGTAGTCAGTAGAACCAACTTAGGCGACTTCCACCTAGGATCCAGTTGGGTCTTCCGGTCGAAATTCCTGACCAAAACCAGGTCACCAGGAACCACGTCATGGGGCTTCACCTCAGTATTATCGGGAAAAGCTGCGGCTACCTGTGAACGACAAGATTGTAGTGCAGACATCAAGGAAGCCAGGTAATCTGTCAGCATATTACAGTCAACATCAGTTATTTTGCGAGGTATAGGCGTCCCCCACATATTTGGTGGTCTACCGAAGATCACCTCGTACGGGGATAGCCCAGTTCGAGAATGTGCTACCATTCTCATGTAAAAGAGCGCAACTGGTAAGGCTACTATCCAGTCGACACCTTTTTCCCTACATATTTTGGACAATCTAATTTTCAGAGTTTGATTATGGCGTTCCACAAGACCTGCGGCCTCGGGATGCCGGACACAGTGGAATTTCCATTGGTAGCCTAACAAAAGGGAAACGTGTTTCATTAGTTCGGATGAGAACGGCTGGCCGTTATCTGAGTAGACAACACGTGGTAAACCGTACCGTGGGAAGAATTCTCGAACTAACTGTTTGGCAGTAGTCGGGGCAGTGTAATCTGAAACCGGGTATGCTTCTGTCCAACGGGAAAGAGCACAGACAACTACGAGAACATATTTGAATCCTCGACATCGTTCCATCTGGATATAATCCATCTGGAGGACTTCAAAAGCATGATCGGGAGTTTGAAATCCACCCTGCTCTACGGGGATGCTTTTACCTGGATTAAACTGACAACATATCATACAGGTACGAACTTTTTGTTTAGCTGCTGCTCGCAAGTGCTTGTTGAACCAAATGTGTTGAATGCTGTCTAGCATAGCTTTCTCTCCTAGGTGTGCTGGACTATGTATTGTGTTAATGATAACTTGAACCATTGAGTCGGGAAGAAACCATATAGATTTTTCCTTCGTCATCCATCCTTGATCCGTTTGGATCCCTCCTAATTCAGTCCATTTCTTTATTTCTTCTGGTGTAGCATGTGTCTGTATGTCAATTACATCAAGGGCGGGATCCTTAACTGTCATGCAATGTGTTAGTGTCGGAACTATTGTCTTTGTCATGTCAGTTGTGATAGTCTGATTCTGAGCAGTCTGTTTAGCTGTTCTGTCAGCTAGGTCATTACCCTGAGAAATGATATTGGTAACTTTTGTATGGGCTTTGCATTTCATAATCGATATTGTAGTGGGTAGATGAATCGCATCTAATAGGGCTTGAATGAGGGGTCCGTGCTGGATGTGGGCACCGTGAGAAGTTAAATAACCTCTCTCTCGCCACAGTACGCCGAAGTCATGGACGACTCCGAATGCATAACGTGAATCTGTGTATATATTGACTTTCTTATTTTTGGCTTGAATACAGGCTTGTGTCAGAGCGATGAGCTCTGCTGCTTGAGCTGACAAAGTGTTAATACGATTTGTTTCAATGACTTCAGTGTCTGTTGTGACTGCGTAAGCAGCCACTAACTCTCCTGTACTTGTTCTCATACATGACCCATCTACATACAATGTCAAGTCTGGATCTGACAAAGGGATATCTGTCAAGTCTTGTCTGGGTTTCGTCGTGATAGTAATGACTTCGACACAATCATGTGCCAATGGATCTGTTCCGCTCACTGGTAACAGTGTGGCAGGATTTAACGTATTGCAACGTCTGATTTCTATGTGTGGCTGAAACAATGTCAGTTCGTAACCGGTGAGTCTCGCTATAGTCAAGTGTTGTGTTTGTGTGCGGTTCAAGAGAACCTCTACTGCATGTGGTACTTGTACTGTCAATTGATGTCCTAACACTATGGCATCGCTTTGTCTGATAGCTAAAGCTGTTGCTGCCACCGATTTCAGGCACGCAGGAAGAGCCTGAGCTACTGGATCTAATGTACTAGAGAAATAAGGACATGGTTTGTGTGATCCTGCTTGTTCCTGAGTGAGTACTGACAAGGCAGTACCTTCGCGTTCTGTAACAAAGAGTGTAAACTGTTTGCTGTAACATGGTGTTGCTAAAACAGGTGCTTGGCATAAAGCTTTCTTTAAACTTTCAAAGGCGTGTGTATGTTCTTGAGTCCAAGGGAGGACAGTCGATGTGGCTGCCTCCTGTGTTGTCAACTGGATGAGTGGTTTTGCTAGAAATGCATATTGAGGGATCCACTGCCTACAGTATGAAGTGAGGCCTATAAAAGCCCGTACCTCCTTTTGTGTCTTGGGTGGTGGCATGTTAGCGATTAACTGGATGCGGTCGGATGTAAGCTGCCTTCCCTCCTTGGACAGCGAGTGCCCAAGGTAAACAACTCGCTGGACACAGAATTGCAGCTTAGAAGGGGACACCTTGTGCCCCTTGTCAGCCAAAAATTTTAAAACCGTCAGTGACGCTTTTTCACATTCAGGTTCGCTTCGGGCGGTGATCAGCAGATCATCGACATATTGAAGCAAGGCAGTGTTAACTGGCATGTGGATACTGTCAAGTTCTCGTTTCAGTGCTTGGCTATAGATGCTGGGGCTTTCTGTAAATCCTTGAGGTGCGCGTGTGAATTTAAAACTTCGTCCATTTAAACTGAATCCGAACAAATATTGACTTTCCGGATCGATTGGGACACTAAAGAAAGCATTCTTGAGATCAATTACAGTGAAGAACGTTGCTTCTGAGTCAATAGTTGTTAGTAATGAAGAGATATCGGGGACCACAGGGTATTGTGGTACAATACATTTATTTAATTCGCGCAGATCAATAACTAATCGATATACTGGTGGTGCTTTTGGATCCGTTCTTTTAAGAATCGGAATTATCGGGGAATTACATACATTGGAGTCGGTTTCGACAACCACTCCTTGCGCAATGAGCTCGTCAATGATTTGCAGCAAAGCCACAACAGCATCGGGTGGTAACTTGTATTGTCGTATTCGTGGTAGTATTACTCCTGTTTTTAGTGTGACACGATATGGTGTAATATTCATGCAACCAACATCAGTGGGGCCTTGTGCCCATAAATGTGTAGGTAAATTCTGCAGTCGGTGATCCATGTCTCTGGACACGTAGTGACCTTTAAAGTCACGTAAAAATAGTCGTACTCCTTCCGGAGAACAACATATTATAGCTCCTAGAGCTTTCAATGTTTTTATACCTAACAAGTTTTCTGGACATGATTTAGTAAGCAATAAATCGGTAGTACGTGTCAATGGACCAATCGTAAGTGGAAGAGGTTGTGTCACGTCATTTATTATAGGTTTTCCTGAGAATCCAAGGGAAATATTCTGTGAGCCTGAGAGGGGTGCCCCTGGAACTTCACTGCGTCTTATAGTTGTTCTGCTTGCCCCTGTATCAAGTAAAAACTTTCTGTCTTCCCCTAATAGTTCACTATGTACATAAGGTCCCTCTTGGTCTACAGGAACCTCAATAAGGGGTAAGCCAACTTCCCTCTCTAGGCTATCTCATGAGTATCGCTGATAATCGGGATAATCTGCTTGTGCATACTGATACATCTGTTGTGTTGTTGCTTGTGTTGCAGCAATAGGCTGCGCTTGTGGTGGTGCTATGGTCTGTTGTGGAGCTCCCTGTTGCGGAGCTAGTTGTTGCGGAGCTAACCTAGGTTGTGTATGCTGAGGGATTTGTTGTTGATTCTGATCCTGTCTAGGTGGACGTGGTCTCTCCTGAGTTTTACCTGTAGCAATATTATGTTTCAGGACTGGACAATCGTGTATATAATGACCTGGTTGTTTACAATAGTTGCATGTCCCTTTCGTAGGACCTGCGGAATTACCCTTATGATGACCATCGGCTGGAACTGACTGAGCAACAAGCATTTTCATTTTTGTATCTTTCATACGTCTTTGTTCGTGTTCTTGTTCTTCTCTAATTCTATTGTGATGATATTGTAACATCTGTAACATCTGTGATGGGGTATTACCTTGCCAGGTACTTTCGAATTTCAATACTCTATTCTTAACTTGTAGCAGAGAATTTTCAACTAATTTTGTCACGAACAGATGTGGATATGACTCACTACTGGCTTTTATGCCACTATTTATACCAAAACATTTTTCAAATCGGGAATAGAAATCACTAGTGTCTTCGTCTGGCTTTTGTTTACAGGCTGAGATTGCACCCCAGTCTTCCTTTTTCGTAGTTAATAAACGTGGTAGTACCTGCACTAGTAGTCCTGCTAGTGCTGTAGTCTTTTCCCCAAGCCCTGCTCCTGCAGCTCGGGCCCTTTCTTCGTTTTCTAATGCTGTCCAATCTATCTTTTGGTCTCCCACCTCCCATTCCTTTTCTTTGAGTTTCTCATAAACACCGGCGGGTAATAGGACTTTTAATATTTTCATAATGTCGGGATAGGTATACTCTCCCATGAGTAACATGTCCTTTATTTCACGGTGGAAACCTGCTGGGTCCTTGTCATGGCTGGGTACTACTTTCTTCATTTCTAATAATTCTAATTTAGTTATAGGCGTGTACACAAATACGCGTGTAAAATTATCACCGGCACCTCTAATTGGGTGCACTTCGCGTAACGGGTTCTGTCTATCTATGTGATACATTTTTCTTCCCATGATGGGAACTGGAACGTGTTCTGGGCATACGAAATTTAAATATTGGTTTCGGAATTCTAGAATTTCTTTAATCAAATCAGTACTTGACCCTCTCCATATATTCGTGAGCAGTTCTGTCAATATGTCAGGTAAGGGTCCTGGATCGGAGTGTTGGCTTTTATATAATACAAGGAGGTGTTGAATCATGTATATACTAGCTAAACGCTGTTCGTACGGGTCAAGATTCAGAAACGTGTGTGCAAGTACATCATCATTGTAGTCGCTGGGACTGTCAGCCCATTGTACTGCTGACCTAGCTAATTCTTGTTCGTCCATGGAATCGAGCATATGGTACCCTCTTCGATCTCGGAGTAATTTATCAACGGCTTGGAATAGGTGTTCGGGGTATTTTGTATTTAACATAGGGTTTGGAAAATGTCTATTATATTCTGGACGTATTGGACGTATCGGGTCGTTAAAGTCTCTAGTATTATTATGGGGTCTTCCTCTACCTACATAAGCTATTGTTTCGACTTGTTCTGATTCTTGCTCCTCCTCCTCCTCTGATTCTACTCTGTCTGTTTCTCGTCTTTCTTTATGTATTCGTTCTACTTCCTTGCGGATCTTTCGACTCATGGCGATTATACACGCCTGTCTATCGTGTTTCTCTTCTGATATGTTCTGACCCCATTTGACAAGTCTTTGCATGGTATCGTGATCTGCCCCGGGCCTGTCTTGATTCCTAATTACACAATTTATGAAAAAACGTAGTAGTTGTCTTTGGACATCCACTTTCTGATATTCCATAGCTTCGTTAATACTTTCTGGACCTCGCCCTGTGTGGACAAAGCGATATATTTCGTCTAGGTGTTCACCCATTCCTGGTATCCTCATTAAATATAATGTAGCTCGTCTTATACGTAGTGATGATATGAGCAATTTATCCTGTCTACCTGGTACTGGGTCGTATCTACAATCCACAAGTTGTTCTTTAAACATGTCGAATGTCGCTAATTGGGGTGTACGTTGGAGTGCTAAATCTCTAAGGGTCTGTTTATTTCGCGGCGGGGTGGCAAACATGTCTGTCGTACCTCCTGTAGCACCGTCTGAGGTGCTAGGCACGAAAGGATTCGTTGGGCGTAGGATAGAGATTGTAGATGCGGGAAAAACTGTAGAAACGGACGGACCTGTGGGAACTTGTGTAGGAGTTTGTAATTGCGGGGATACAGACGGATGCTCTTGGTGTTGAACACCATCGGCAAGCGGTATGTGTGGTATGGCATTAGCATACTCGGGAGCTACGTCATCTAAATAGGAGGAAAGGAAAACGTCCTTTGCTGTTTTGGGATGTGCTTTTATCGGGAGCAATGGAGGAGTTAAATCTTTTGGTATTTCCGGGGTAGCCTTAGGTAACCCTTCGGCCAGAAGAGGATACATACCATTCATAAGAGTGTTTCTTTGTCTATCTACTTGTTCTGAGTTTACTCGGGTACCTTCCTCAAGTAATAGATTTTCTCGAGTTTTATTTGAATTCTCTCTACCTTTCTCTTCCTGTCTGTGTGCTTTTTCTGTACGTCTGTATGATTCTTTACGCCATAATTCAATGGCATCTTTCTGTGACTGTCTGGCTTTCTTTTTCCATAATTCTTCTTCTACTCTCATGATGCAATCTGCATCCCAGGTCCCTGCTGCGGGCCATCTCTGGTTCTCTGGTAATTCTTTTGTGTAGTCCACCCATAAATCAAGAAATAATACGGCATCTAGACCATGCTTATGATACATAAAGTATCCTGGAGTATCCCTAGGTGGAATGGGAACAGCTTCTTCGAGTACACCTTTTCTAGTTTTGATCTGTCTTAGTTTCGAAAAGAGCGGCATTTTTAGATCTTGTTTCTAGAACACACTTTATACGATGAACACAATAATGAACAGTCATTCACACCACAATATATAGAACGTATTAAAACATTTTAACATTTAACAGTTTTAACGAACAATGATAACTAATAGAAAACTAGTTACTGACATAATACTGACACTAGATAATACTTATTTATATGCAAGACATACTATATATACTGCTAAACAGTACAGATACACTGCTGAAACAGTGCAGACCGGATTTGTGTACCCAAACCCGTCTTGACCGGCACAGACTATGTGCACGTAAAATGCCTCCCCGGTAACGGTACTCACCGGGTAGCTCGGAACGGAAGGCCTCGGAACGGAACTGAAACTGGACCGGACTGGACTCGACTCGACTGGACTCGGAACTTCGGAACCTGGTGGGCCTCTGTATACCTCGGATCTTGCTCTCTCAGCTAGGCTCTGGTCGGGATACTTCGCACTTCTCACCGCCTCGTCTGGGTGTTGATCGCAGCCTCAGTCGCTCCCGCTTGGCCGGAGGGAGATACAGGAAATCCTGCGGGTACGCGTTTTTGTCCGTTCAGCTGTGGCAGGAGACCGGGCCTGCAACGCACCGCCAGCGCGTGAGATGAGAAAGTGTCCCTGTTCGGGCGCCAATTTATGTGGTAAATATTTCGTTACCGGTACTATTTTTTATGCGGTAAAGTCTTAGTGAGAATAACTCAGTAAGAATAAGAGGCAGAATCCGTGGTATTAGAGGTTTTAAAAGGCTTTATTCCTATACAAAGGAATACAATTCGAATTGTGGGCCTTCTATTCCATCACCACGAAAGTTCAGGAAGGAAGGGGGCATATATTATTGACAGATAAGCAGTTTTATAGAAAATACATTACAGTGAAACAGATGCAAGAGGCGTAACAGCTGATAATACAGATAAACTGTACATACGTAGCTAATAGAGGCGTATACATGGGTGTAACTAAAATACGTCATTAAACATGATATCACAAGTGGGTGGATCCATAAAAGAATCCTGCAATGTCAGCAGAAATATTTGGCAGAGATGCGCGCGCAGCCGCATGACGTGTGATTGACGTGCAACTAGAGGGTGAAGGGGGCTTGACATTTAGCCCTACATGTGGAGACAGAAGTCTGGGGTTATGTCAACCTAATCCCAAATCATATCTAATATCCTATGTTTAAAGAACTGTGTTATCCAAAAGGAAAGGTCTCTAGGATAGAATCTATTCTATACTGACTGTTAGTGCGTGTACAAGCGTCTAAGTGTCTACACTAGATGCGAGGGGGTAGGAATATTCCATGGTAACGGGGCTATGAATTACTTGCATGAGGACAGCGATGCCTGGCCCCTTTGCACGGTAGCTGGAGGAATGTTTACCTAAACTACTAGACAGGAATGCATCGGATGAGGAGGGAGGAGATAATCTTGAAGGTGAAATACAGTTTTTGGCAGGCGATAGGCTGGATCAGGCACCGTTAGCCGCGCAGGGAGTAGGACAAAGTTCATGGATACAGATGCAGGCTCAGACTGGAGCTTTCAGAGGCAGAAGGCAGGAAAGGCTTGATGACAGAATTCGGGGCCTACTCGCCTGAATCTGTAAAATGTGGAAAGTGAACCACATAAAGTCGGTGGCCTTTCATACTTAGGAATGGAATATCTGACCCATTCATGGCGGGTCTGAAAGAGGACATGTTGACGGTGGACGCACATATATTTGCGTCTTCAAAACTGGAGCAGGAGGGAACATACATGTACTTATAGCATGTACATGGAGCCGTTGGGGTCTACGATAGGGGACATAACTGATCACAAAATTCATATTTCCTCAGTTGGCAGAAAGAACGCTATTACGAACTGTGGCTTTAACCCCTTCCATGCCCATGACGGAACGGTTCCGTCATGAGCATCGGTTGCGCTGTGCTCATGACGGAACCGTTCCGTCATGGCCCCGCCCGCGCTCGAACCCTTCAGCACCGCGGGGGAATTCCCGCAGCGCTGAAGGGGTTAAATTGAAAACTACTGATCCCATGATACTTTGCACTACGCTAGGCCTCACCTGTGGCCAATAAAGGTACTTGTGATGTTATCAGTAGCTTCTTGCCTTTGATTTTACTGCCGCTTGTGCCTGTGACAAAGGACAGATGCTTGTCTGAAACGCGTAAGGCGGATTGATTGATGCCATTGTATCGCTGTCTGCGCTGCTGCCTTTGGAGTAAGTATGCTGTTGGAGAGTGCATCCTAAAAGCCTAGGGCACTTGTGAAACTCAATATATATATATATATATATATATATATATATATATATATATATATATATATATATATATATATATATATATATATATATATATATATATATATATATAAATATTACCTACTGGCGGTCACCAGTAGGTAGCTATAGTTAGGACCTATTAGCCATAGGAAATCCGCAACATTCTATTTGGAATAACTTTAGCACCGGTTTACGAATCGTCGCGAAAGTTTCAAAACTGGTGGGGCGCTCTGGTCCGCACCTATCCTGAAAGTTTCGGGGTGATTTGTCAAGCGGGGGCTGAGAAAAAAAGGGGGTCCCAAAACATGTTTTTCCCATGCAATTTCCCATAGGAACCTTTAATCGCAGCTACAGCCCGAACTGCTGAACGGAATTACACCAAATTTGGCAAAGAGGTAGCCCTTGGTTCACACTTGTGCCTTTTGTTTGGTGTAAATCCGCGCAGTAGTTCCTGAGAAAATCAAAATCAAAATCACATATATATCTATGGCAGCGGTGGATCCGCGCACCCTGCCTAGCAGGAGCTGTATGCTAATTGGCTGTCAACACTCCAAACCAGGAAGTGTTGGCAGCCATTTTGTGCCTCGGTAGAACCGAGGCACAAGAAAGCTGAAAAAAAACTTGCAAAACGCAAAAAGGGGGCAGGGTAGAAAAACCCTGACCTCTAGGCCTGCTTAGGGAGTCCCACAAGGACCCCCAGGGCCCAAAAAAGCATTTAAAAAAAATAAATCATCGAGATTCGCACAACCAGCGCACATTTCGTCCGAAATTAAACAAAAAAAAGCGCTTCGTTGTTAATTAGCCCCCGGGGGGGGCCAAATCCCGGGGGCAATACTTATTATGTAAAGGGGGGCCCAAAGGGGCACCCCAGCCCCGGGGATCGCCACCCCCCAGGGCTTCTTTAAATTAGTTGCGGGGGGCTCTCAGGCCCCCCCAGCCCTGGGGACCGACACCCCCCAGGGCTTTCAGAAAAGAATGGCTGGGGCTCACGGCCCCCACAGCCCCGGGGACCACCACCCCCTGGGGCTCAATTTCATTTTGATTGCGAGGGGGCACACTGCCCCACCGCAGCCCTTGGGACCGCCAACCCCCGGGGATTTAAAAACTCCACACAGAAGAATTTCCAAGGGAAACCAGTCAATGTTAGCCAATGGAAGGAAATTCAAGTTACTGGTAAGTACGATTAGAATTACTTTTCAGGATCAGTACTGGGCTCAAAGATGCAGCACTGAGGTCTCTCCTGATAACAGGTGAGCAAATCGGAATTCGTAGTTCGGCTGATTTTACTTTGGTCCAGTATATATAGAACCACTTTCCTACACCATCCCTTCCCTTCACCACTGTGTAAACGTGCCCTGTGTCCATTTTAATTTGGGAGATTAAGTCCCCTTGAATCCTGAGTGTCCCTAGGGTCCAAGTAGCCCTCTAGGTACCTTCAATAAGCGCCACAGAGCTGCATTGCAGAGAGGTGTAAAAAGGGGCACGGCTGGGCCACCTGTCTGAAACACAGCGCAGTGGCACTTACTGGAAGCACCTGGTGGGCTAGTTAGCCCCCTGGGGCTCTCAGGATTGAAGGGGAATTATTTCCCCAACTTAAAACGCGCCACAGGATGTGTTTTCACATGTCACCTCAGGCCCCATCCCCTCCCTTCACCACTGTGTAAGTATTCATGCAGTGAGCCAGGCCTTAGCACATGCACTGCTTCAAACGCCTATCCACTATGCATGCAGTCCTCTAACCACTTATACACTTGTCTTTCACACCTTCAATTCCCCAGTCAGTATTCATGTCAGTATTCATACACTTCCAGCAAACACCTGTCACTCCCCTTGCACTTCTCTAGTGACCCATTCAGCATCATGTACTAATCCATTCACTGCACCAAAACCCAAACACTTTTAAATTCACCTAGGCACTCTCCTTGCAGTACTCTAGTCATTCAGTCAGTACCCAAGTACTCATGCAGTGAGCCAGGCCTTAGCACATGGACTGCTTCAAACCCCTATCCACTATGCATGCAGTCCTCTAACCACCTACACACTTGTCTTTCACACCTTCAATTCCCCAGTCAGTATCCATACACTTCCAGGAAACACCAAGTCACTCCCCTTGCACTCCTCTAGGGACCCATTCAGCACCATGTAGTAATCCATTTACTGCACCAAAACCCAACCACTTATAAATTCACCCAGGAACTCTCCTTGCTGTACTCTAACCAGGACTGAGCCAGGCCTTAGCACATGGACTGCTTCAAACCCCTATCCACTATGCATGTAGTCCCCTAACTAACCAACACACTTATAGTTCTGCACTTATACATTCAACAACAACAAAATATATTTCAGTTTCAATATTTTAAAAAACATTTTTATTTCCATTTATATTAAAAATATATAATGTAATTTAAAAACTAAAATATGTAAAAATAAACAGTTAATAAACTGTAGAAAATCAGTATTACATTTAAAAATTTTCATTTAAAAAACCTTGAAATTCACTGAAAAAACCATAGGTTTCAGACATGTTATAGTTAGGAATTAGCATTTAAAAAACTTTAGAAATTCACTGAAAAAACCATAGGTTTCAGGTCTGTTATAGTTAGCTGGACATTTAACTCGTACAAATCCATTGAAATTCCTCCGTTATAGTTAGTTCTGCTAACTATAACTCGTGCGCCCGCAATCCACTGCTGATGATGTCACATATTACATCATTCATGACATGGTCAGTGACATCACTGATGACATCGCTGATGACATCTCAAATGACATCACATATTACATCATTCATGACATGGTCAGTGACATCACTGATGATATCGCTGATGACATCTCAAATGACATCACTGATGACATCACGGATGACATCATCCACATGACAATCAGATACACCTCATCATACACTAGTATAACCTTTCATCACTCACTATAAAATACAGAGTACCATATTTGAATCCATTGACACACCAATACAAGTTTCTAAAAACCCACACAGTGATTCCTAGATCTACACACACATCTAATCCCTTACCTATAGATTCACTCATACATGCTGTCAATGATCAATAGAACACTATCAAATATACTTATACACCTATATCGACATTACACACCAGCACACATCCTATTCACTTATGCAGTCATCCTACTCACTTATGCAAACAATGGATCATACTTCCATTTATTCAGCTACACACTTATACAAACACCACTTCATTTATTCATATAGATAGTAACTCATACTTAGTGTGTTATAAAATCACTATTACAAGTATACAGTTATCCATACAGTCACTCATACAATCACTGAGTCTTATGTATACTTATTTACATACAACTGTCACATAAACTGCCTTTTATTTTTCTAGTTTGTTGGACATGTACCATTGAGAGATATATTTGCTCATCACCACACCCATAAAGATATTCACTCACCCAAACAACTGTTATAACATGTAGTCTTAACCTCATGTACCTACTGAATCAACTATTCTCACATCTTTGGGCAGTCACACACCCCCCACCGAACTACACACACATTCACTCTCCCATACAAATATTCAGTTAACTAATCAATAACTAATATAGACTTTCACATAGCTAGTAACCAACTGGTGCAGCAGTTTACACAACAACTGACAAAGTGATACAGATATTCACACAGTTTAGTCACTATCCAATATATTTAGTGAGACACTATAAATTGTTTAAGTAAACAGTCAATCACACTGCTACTAAATCCTCCATCCAGAAATTTATATTTATATATCCACTCATTCTTCAATGCAGATTGCTATATATAATACATATTTAAATAACTAACCAAACCAAATTCACTGGATGATGTCATCAGTGATGTCATTTGAGATGTCATCAGTGATGTCACTGACCATGTCATGAATGATGTAATATGTGACATCATCAGCAGTGGATTGCGGGCGCGCGAGTTATAGTTAGCAGAACTAACTATAACGGAGGAATTTCAATGGTTTTGTACGAGTGAAATGTCCAGCTAACTATTACAGCCCTGAAACCTATGTTTTTTTCAGTAAATTTATATATATATATATATTCACTTAAAAAACCATAGGTTTCACGCACGTTATAGTTAGGAATTAGCATTTAAAAAACCTTGCAAATTCACTTAAAAAACCATAGGTTTCACACATGTTATAGTTAGGTGGACATTTCACTCGTACAAAAACAATGAAATTCCACCGTTATAGTTAGTTCAGATAACTATAACTCGCGCGCCCGCAATCCAGTGCTCATGACGTCACATATTTCATCACTCATGACATGGTCAGTGGCATCACTCATGACATCACTGATGACATCATCCTTGTGATAGAGTGGCGGTCGCGCGAGTATAGTTATCTGAACTAACTATAACGGTGGAATTTCATTGGTTTTTTACGAGTGAAATGTCCACCTAACTATAACATGTGTGAAACCTATGGTTTTTTAAGTGAATTTGCAAGGTTTTTTAAATGCTAATTCCTAACTATAACGTGCGTGAAACCTATGTTTTTTAAAGTGAATTTGGACGGTTTTTTAAATGCTAATTTTTTTTTTAAAAAATGTATGGTTTTTCACCATGCGCTCACGGTGTGCGCACCCCGCGATTTAAAAACAAAAAAAAAAATGTTTTTTCACCCTTCGGGGTCCTTTAGGGACCCCCTGACAAAGGCTAGGGGGTCAGGAACTCTCTACCCTGCCCCTTTTCACGTTCGCCACCTCTCTTTTTCACTCTCGCACCAACAACAAACAAAATGGCGGCCGACACTTCCTGATTTCGACCGATTCGAACGTTGACTGACATGTAACCACCAATCAGAATTACGCTCGCGCACGTTAGGGTGCGCGCACCGTGCGCGCACGGTGCGCGGCTATAGATATGTATGTGCTTTTAAATGCAATTTTCTCAGGAACTACTGAACAGATTGACTCCATATATGCAAAAGGCACTTCCCTGACCTGAGGACTACCTCTCTGCCAAATTTCAAGGAATTCTGTTCAGCCGTTCGGGCTGTACCTTCGACTAAAGGTCCTATGGGAAAATGCATGGGGAAAACGTGTTTTGGGACCCCCTTTTTTCTCGGCCCCCGCTTGACGAATCCCCCCGAGACTTTCAGGGTAGGAGCTGAGCGGAGCGCCCCATTAGTTTAGAAAATTTCGCGAGGATCCGTCAACCGGCACCAAAGTTATTCAAAATAGAATTTTGAGATTTCCTATGGAAACACGGTCCTAACTATAACTATCTACTGGCGACCGCCAGTAGATAATATATATATATATATATATATATATAGATATATATTATCTACTGGCGGTCGCCAGTAGATAGTTATAGTTAGGACCGTGTTTCCATAGGAAATCTGCAACATTCTATTTGGAATAACTTTAGCGCCGGTTGACGAATCCTCGCAAAATTTTCAAAATAGGTGGGGCGCTCCTACCCTGAAAGTCTCGGGGGGATTCGTCAAGCGGGGGCTGAGAAAAAAGGGGGGTCCCAAAACGCGTTTTCCCCATGCAATTTTCCATAGGGACCTTTAGTCCAAGGTACAGCCCGAACGGCTGAACAGAATTACTTGAAATTTGGCAGAGAGGTAGTCCTCAGCTCAGGGAAGTGCCTTTTGCAGGTCTGGTGTCAATCTGTTCAGTAGTTCCTGAGAAAATCAAAAGTAAAATCATATATATATGTGGGCGGAGCCTAACCACACATCTCATCCTGAGATCTGATTGGCTGTCAGCACTTCATCCAAGAAGTGTTGGCAGCCATCTTGGGACCAATATACATGATAGCACCTCATTAAAAAGCACTGCAGTTAATAGAAGGTTTTAAGACTTTAGTTACATTATAAATCATTTGTTGATGGTACCATACTCATTTTAGGAATTGTGGTATGTTCTAAGGTGATTTCACCATGTGAAAAAGCCTTCTGCTGGGATATCATGACTGAGAGAAAAATATGTTCTCATGCTTTTCCCACAGAGGTTTGGAAGGTGATCTATAAGCTAAACTTAGAGCTTATTTTCTGTAAATTCACATTATCTTTCTCAGTCATGTGAGAATGAAGTCTGACATTCTCAGTAAAACATGTACATCCAACAAGGGCAGAGACTGTCAGTTGATTCCTTTGTGTTCTACTGCAGCTTCCCAGAGTGTTCCAAAGAACAACTAGAGCGCTAACAGTCCTACTTATGATAAACGTATGGCACACCTGAAGCCATCTTGCTTGGATTAAAGTGGTAACTCTTAAAACATTTAATTTAAAAAGGAACAAAATGAGGGGGTTCATTTTTCCATAACAAGTATGATTAGTGCTGCAGAAAGAAAAACTAGGGCACATTTTGACTTCTGAAATCCTCTTTTATTTCATTAAAAAATTCAGACATGCAGACTGAAACATGCACTTTCAATACCAGCAGCAGTTTTCCCTGGTGAGCAGTAGCTTTACTACAGTGATCTAATGAGCAAAAAGAGTGCTAATATTCTGAATTTATGGCAAATGTGTGACACATCTGAATGCCTTCTTGATGGAATCAAAGTAAAAAACTGAAAGTATTTCCTACTGAGGAGACTGCAGTAAATGAGGAAATTAGGAAACTTCATAACAAATAAGTCTCCCAAGATGGCCACCAGAGACAAAAGAGCCCAAATGTAGCCCAAATATCACCCAGATGTAGCCCAAGTATAGCCCAATGACAGAATGTCCCAGAGTGTTCTTAGAAACAACTAGAGCGCTTACTGTCTTCATTATGACAAAAATATGGCACACCTGAAGCCATCTTGATTGGAATAAACTGGTAACACTTAAAACATTTAATTTAAAAAGGAACACAATGAGGGGGTTCATTTTGCCATAGAAATTATGATTAATGCTGAAGAAAGAAAATGAGGGCACATTTTGAGTGACTTCTCAAATCCTCTTCTATTTCATTAAAAAATTCTGACATGCAGACTGAAACATGCACTTTTAATACCAGTAGCAGACTTCCCTGGTGAACAGTAGTTTTACTACAGTGATCTAATGAGCAACTAGAGTGCTAACTTTCAGAATTTATGGCAAATGTGTGACATATCTGAATACCTTCATGATGGAATCAAAGTAAAAAACTGAAAGCATTTCCTACTGAGGAGACTGCAGTACATGAGGAAATTAGGAAAGTTCATAACAAATAAATCTCCCAAGATGGCCACCGGAGACAAAAGAGCCCAAATGTAGCCCAAAATCACCCAGATGTAGCCCAAATATAGCCCAATGACAGAAGTGTGCAAAACACTTATTATTTTGTGTTTTTTGCAGTGTTATATAGTGCAGACTTGTCAGGTATTGGAGTGCTTTACATGAGCATTGGTTACATCACACAAGAACAAATTCATTTTGGTTGTAGACATGGGGAGACTAAATGATTTGACCAGAGTCACAGAATGTCGAGCTGAAGCAGAAACTCCAACCTGGTTCCCCAGTTGCAAAGTCTGCAGTTCTGGAAGTAACACCACATCCTCTCCCCTAAGTGCAACATTTAATCAAGTGGTCAACTGGATAAAAAAACATAAAGATAACAAATAATTTAAAAGTGCTTTGTCGCTATTTGAAAACTCAGAAAATATGTCCTTATTTTAGTCTTTTAGAGCACTAACCATAATTTTGATGCCAATAAGACCCTCTCATATATGTAATTTCTAAAGGAAATGCTCTAGGTATTTCAGTTTTGATTACATCAAGATGACGTCAGGCGTTCCACACTTTTGTAATAAATATAGAATGTTAGCAATCTAGTTGTTCATTAGGATACTGTTGAGAGGCAGAGGCCAGGGGCACGGACTCTGAAAATTGAAGGCAGCTAGGATGGTGCAAAGGCAACAATTTAACCACACTGAGCAGGCAGGAAGGGCCGTGGCAGCACAACAGACTATGGAGGGCAGTAGAAAGGGGGGCAGGGGCAACAAACCAACGCTACAGGACTTGCAAGAGAGGCTGTGGCAATGTAATAGACCATTGTGGGCAGAAGGAAGAGGCAATGGTAGTACAACCATACATGCCAACAGACCCGATTCAGCCAGGAAACGTCCAATGTTTTTAAGCTCAAATGGGCTTTATTTGATCTGTCTCCTGTCTACAATCTCCTCTTTTTCAATGTAACTCAAAGGGGAAAATCAATACCCGAGTTTTTTTTCAAAATCTCCCTCTTACCAAGTTCAAAATGTTCGCAAGTATGGTACATTGGATCATGGAAGGAAATGGGGTAGGGACATGGACTTGGATAACAGAGGACAGGAGGGACATGGAGAGGTGCACCAAACTGACCCTGCAGGGCAGGCATCAGGGTTTGCAGCAGCACAATACACCACACAGGGCATGCGGGACGGGAGTGCAGCACAACAATCCATAGAAAGCAAGAGGGAGGGGACAGGACCATGCACATGGACAACAGAGAACAGAGGGGCAAGAGGCAAGGGTAGCTAGCTGACCATAATGGACAGACAGGAGAGAAAGCTGCAGCATAACAGACCATAAAGGGCAGGAGGGACGGATCAGGGGCATTACAATGGAACAGACAAGCCAGGAGGGGGGGAGTGGGGGTCTGCACATGTAAACAGAGGGCTGGGGGCAAGGGGGCAGGGCAGGAGCAGCAAGATAGCCATGGAGGTCAGGCAGGATGGGCACTAGAAGCAAGACACACCATGAAGAGCAACAGTGAGACTGTGATGGCATACACACAGACCATGGAAGGAAGGTGGGAGGGGGTCAGGGGCAGCTAACTGACCACACAGGGAAG
Organism: Triturus cristatus; assembly: GCF_964204655.1. NCBI lineage: Eukaryota > Metazoa > Chordata > Amphibia > Caudata > Salamandridae > Triturus > Triturus cristatus. The sequence continues at coordinate 177,506,888 of NC_140580.1, read as the reverse complement.
GTGGGAGGGGCCATGGCAGCACAGAAGACCATGCATGGCAAGTGGGAGGGTTAGTGGCAGCACAATGGCTATGATGGGCAAGAAGGAGGGTGCAGGGGCATGCACAAAGGACGATGGAGGATAGAAGGGAGGGTCAGGACCTGTGCACAGACAAGAAAGTTCAGGGGAAGGGGCCTCACAACAGACTGCACGGGGCAGGCAGGAGGAGCAGTTGCAGCACAACAGACCAGGGAGGGCAGAAGGGTGTGGCAGTACAATGGACCATGTAGGACAGGAGGAAGAGGATAGGGGCATGGCATGTGGACAGGCAGGGTGGAGGTGGCAGGGACAGGTTACAGTCATCTGACAATGCTAGGCAGGTGGGAGGGGAGTGGCAGCTCAACAGAACACTCAGAGTAGATAGGAGTGGCAGGTCCATGGAACATGGTGGGCAAAAAGGATGGAGCAGGGGCATGCACAAAGACATCGGAGGGAGGGGGAAGTAGAATAGGGGCAGCAAGCTAAGCACAGAGTTTAAGCAGGAGGTCAATGATGGGGCATAGAATTGGGCAATGGAGGGCAGGAGGAGGGGACTGGTACATCATACTAAATTGAGGGCAGTGGCAGGCCATCAGACCATGCATGGCAGGAGGGAGGAGGCTAGTCCATGGATTCACACAACAGAGGATAGGGAGGAGGGGGATGGGGCAGCAAGCTAACTGTTCAGAGAAGGCGGGTATTAGGAACTTTATTGTTTTTAAAACGTGTGTCTGTGCGAACTACTTAAAATATGAACAAGTATGCAGCATAATCTCACTTTTATTCAGGAAGAAGAGGACGTTTGTGACTGTGACTCCGGGCTCACTTGGCAGAAACACCCCCTGACCCTCCACCCCTATCACAAAATGTAATGCCCGTGAAAAGGGTAGGTGAACACAGTGTTATATAGAACATAGTCCTGAGAGCACGATTGAAAATGAAAACTAGATATAGTGTATGGTATAAACTATGCACCAAAAAGTGTGATATAAGATGAACCGGGCGTGAAATATAATATGCAATACATTGTGCGCAATGACAGATTCATTGGAGAGCGCGAGATAGCACAGGCACTAGCGCGTGCTGTGCGATGTGTGCCTTGGAGTGTAATATGCACAGGGCAGTGTTGTGTAACCTAACTAGTCTCTAAAGTTGTAATATAAAATATGTGCTGGGGAGTGTAACGTTGCATATGCACTGTGACAAAGATATGGATCCCAGATTGTAATATGTATGGCATAGCACTGTGCGTTATAACATAGGCATCGAGGAAGGCACGTTAGATGGGGCAATATAACCCGTGCGAAGACAAGTGTGGCATGACATATTCACGGGGTGGTGTTACAGTGCACATGGGCTAGAGAGTGTCATAGCATATGCACTAGCTGGTGGAATACAACACAGAGGTGTGTGGCACTCTGCAGGCAATGGTGGGTGTAACACAGCATTGGGCTCTGCCAGGAGCGCGCTGTGACTCTCAAGTGATGTTCGTCCCCTTTCCAGAGAGTAAAATAAAAAGTATTACACATCCGGCAGTGAATGTGTGTTTTATTAACCGTGAGGGGGGTTTCTTACATAGTTTTGGTCGAATTTTTGTCGAATCCCCTTTGAATGGCTTGGTGTGCATGTGTATTAAATGTGCCCGTCAATAGCTACCCATGTTTGTATAAATAAACGACAAGGGTGTCTACCGGGATTAGGCACGGTAGGGCATCAGACATGTGAGAGCTTCACTAGTGGTGTAAATACATTCCACGTGGATTCATTGTATGCATAGTCGCCTTTTAATGAATATCACTCAAATCGTCATGGTGATAGGTACGTACAGTTTGTCCAGCATGTCCTAGGTGTGTCTATAAATATATATTTTTTTAAAATAATAAAAAACAGTGGCCGGCCCTGGGGTTTGGGGTCAAAAAATATAATTAGGAGACAGGCCCTGGGGGATGGGGTCATCAGCGCCAATAAATTAGAATAAGAAGGGGAACCACACAGCCCCCCTTCTTAAAAAATTAAAATAAATAAAAGACTGGCATCGTGCCTAGGGTGACCAACCGTCCGTAAATTTCACGGACAGTCCGTAATTTCGGCCGTCTGTCCGTTGTCCATGAAGGATTCTTTAACGGACGCCATTTGTCCGTAATTTTAGCCGGGCACCGGTCGCACCACCCCCTAAAGCCGCACAGCTTCCACCCACCTCCATTCTTGACTCCTATGCTGTTGATGTCGGGTGTAACCGAATCCTATGCAGTACCAAAGCTCAGATACCCAGCAGCATTGCACAGCGGACGGCAACCCTCACACCTTCAGCCCTTGATGAGCTGTTAAGAGGTGCTTGAAGGTGACAGAGGGAGGGGCTGCAGCTTCAGGCACAGGGGCATCTATTCAGATGCAAACAGCCCTGAATGCGTCATGTGTCATGTCTCTGCAATTTAGAGGGGCCTCACACATTCCCTTTCTGCCAGAGCCCCAAACATCCTAGCACCGGCCCGAATACCCCGAGGCAGCACGTGGTTCTCTTCACAGAGCTTATTTACTGTCACTAAATTGTAAGCAAACCCCGGTTCTTCAAACATGCAGTCTATAATGTAATAAAATAAAGAAATGGCACAATCGCACCCACACTGATTAACAAAGTATGGAGGCCAATCAGTTAAATCAGTTCTCTTGGAGTATCTCCTTTAAGTAGGGGATGGGGGATGGCAAAACTAACATTTTGGAAAGAGAGCCTGTCTTCTCGTTGTCTTGTCCAGGAGGGGGTGAGGAGCCCTACCCCACCCTGGAAGAAACCAAGATGATACTAGAATACTGCATGTCCACCCCTGTGCCCACCCTGGTGGATCCTGTTCCCCCTCCTGTGATGGCTCCTGCCCCCCCAATGATGGCTCCTGTCCCCCCATGCGGTGGCTCCTGCCCCCCCACCCCCGTCCCGCCTGTGATGGCTCCTGTCCCCCCTGTGGTGGATCCTGTCTCCGCCCTGGGTGGCTTCTGGCCCAGTCCTGGAATGGCTCCTGCAGCGAGGGTGAAGTTCTTGATGGGCCTCTTCTCAAAAAGGCTCAGCTCAAAATTAATATGAAAAGGTAGGCGAGTGAGTAAGTGAAGGTATGGGTAGATGGCTGGATGAATTCGTGAAAGGGTGAATGGATGAATGAACGATTGAATCGATGGATAATGAGAGAGGATGGATGGATGGAATGAGTGAGTGGAAGGATGGATGAGAGAAAAGGTAAATAGCTGGATGTATGGGTGGAAGGGTAGCTGGATGGGTAAAAGGGTGGATGGATGAGTGAAAGGATGGATGAGTGAAAAGGTGGATGATGAGTGAGTGGGTGGATGGATGAGTGAAATGATGGATGGATTAATGAATTGATAAGTGCAAGGGTGAATTGATGGACGGGTGAGTGAAAGAGTGGATGTAAGGATGGATGAGTGAGTGAAAGGGAGGGTAGATGGACAAAAGGATGAATAGATGAGTGAAGGAGTGAAAGGATAAATGGATGAGAGAAAGGATGGATGAGTGATAGGGTCAATGGATGGATTCATGAGTGGATGACTAGATGGATGGGTGGGTGGATGGAATGAAGGATGGCTAAGTGAAAGGGTCGATGGAGAGAGAGAAAGGGAGGATGGATGGCTGACTGAAAGGGTGGATGGGTGAAAGGATGAGTGACTGGGTGGATGGATGAGTAAGTGAAAGGATGGCTGGATGGGTGAAAGGGTAAATGGCTGGATGGATGAGTGGATGGATGGATGGGTAGAAGAGTGGATTGATGAGTGTACAGATGGATAGGGTGAAAGGGTGGATGGATGGATAATGGATAGATGAGTGAAAAGATGGATGAAGGGATGGATGATTGAAATGATAGATGGAAGGATACATGATGGATAGGTTTGCAAATTGTTGAGTATGTTTGGATATGGCTGGGCTTACTTATATACTATTGCGCGACCTCCTCTGATGTGTCTGTAAAACTTACCTATTGTCCTGAAGTTTTGTCCTGAATTTTGACCTCCTGTCCTGAATTTGTGTCCTGAATTTTGACCCTTTGTCCTGAATTTTTACACTCACCGTCCTGAATTTGCACCAATGCCAGTTGGTCACCCTAATCGTGCCGGAGGCCACGCCCCCTCCTTGCAGCACTCTGCAAACGCGCCCCTGGCGAGTTGTAAGTTGGGGAATTAATTCCTCTTCAATACTGAGGGTCCCTGAGGGCCAACTAGCCCAACAGGCATCTCCAGTATGCGCCAGGGAGCTGCGCTGCAGACAGGTGTTCTGAGGCCAAGCCCCTTTTTACACCTCTCTGCAACGCAGCTCTGTGGTGCTTACTGGAGGTACCTAGTGGTCTAGTTTGACCCTAGGGACCCTTAGGATTCAAGGGGACTTAATCTCTCAACTTAGAACAGCCACAGGGCGCGTTTACACAGTGGTGAAGGGAGGGGACGGGGCCTGAGGTGACGTGTGCAAACACGCACTATGGCACGTTTTAAATTGGGGATATAATTTCCCTTCAATACTGAGGGCCCCTGGGGGCTAACTAGCCCACCAAGTGCTTCCAGTAAGCGCCACCGAGCTGCATTGCAGAGAGGTGGTCCAGGCTGTACCACTTTTTACACCTCTCTGCAACGCAGCTCTGTGGCACTTACTGGAGGTACCTAGTGGGCTAGTTGGACCCTAGGGACCCTCAGGATTCAAATGAACTTAATCTCCCAACTAAAAACGGACACAGGGTGTGTTTACACAGTGGTGAAGGGAGGGGACGGGGCCTGAGTTAACGTGTGCAAAAACGCCCTGTGGTGTGTTTTAAGAGGTAGTTTTAATCCCCCTGCCCTATTATATACTAGGGGCTTACAGAGGAGGTCATGCTAATCACAGGGGGACCCTAACGCATAATGTTCCCTAGTGTATGTAGGTGTTTTCACTGTATTCTAAGTGTCTTTTAACATAGCACTGGCTCTAGGACTGGTTAGTCAGACTCAGTTACCACCAGTATCCGTCTGAAAAAGTTGAGGGTACAGGATGATTTTGCAACAAGGATTCTTTCTGCTCTTCTTTTTGTTCTTTCTGCACGTTATCCTTCTTCCTGCACTTTTCTTCGTCTTTGAGGACTTCTGTTGCTTCTTTCTGCACTTCTTTTTTTTCTTTCTTTGCATTTTTACTTCTTTCTTCACATGTCCTATCTCTGTAGGCATAGTTAGAAATTAGCATTTAAAAAACCTTTGAAATTAACAGAAAAAACCATAGGTTTCAGGCACGTTATAGTTAGGAATTAGCATTTAAAAAACCTCAGAAATTCACTGAAAAAACCATAGGTTTCAGGGGTGTTATAGTTAGCTGGACTTTTCACTTGTACAAAACCATTGAAATTCCCCCGTTATAGTTAGTTCAGCTAACTATAACTCGCGCGCCCGCAATTCACTGCTGATGATGTCACATATTACATCACTCATGACATGGTCAGTGACATCACTCATGACATCACTGATGACATCTCAAATGACATCACTGATCATCCAGTGAATGTCTGTTTTTCTGAAAATTAAATATGTTTTATATATGTATATCTCAAGGTCGATGGATGATTTGTTTTTGAAAAATTGATTGTGTAACTGACTGATTAAGTGTATCATAGTGAATACATGGCTTAGTGAGTAATGTTTAAATATTTAAATATCTGTATCAGTCTCTCACTTTGTGTATAAGTTGCTGCATGGGTTGGTGAGTAGCTACATGGTTGTCTATTTAGGTTATTAGTTGGTTTTTTGAGTATCAGTCTGAGTGTCTGCATGGTTCGGTGGGGGGTATTACGTAGTGCATAGGTGCATGAATAAGTGACTCACTGTTTGTATGTGTTGAAGACAGCATGTGTGCACGACTGTATGGGTGGATGAGTGTGTGTATGGGTGTGTTAGTGAGTGAATGACTGTCTCAATAGTGTCTTTATGAGTAACTACATATGTTTTAAACTAGTATATGTGACTATTGGTGTATATAAGTGAGTATATGTGAGAGTGAGAGATTGAAAGAGTTCCTGTATGAATAAGTATGTGTTTCTATAAGTGATTGTTTAAAAGACTAAGTATGTGTAAGTTTCCGAAGAAGTGTGGTGGTGTGTGTATAACTGCATATGCAAGTAAATGTATGTTTGATTCTTTATTAGCATGAGTGACTATGTGTGTGAGTAACTCTATGGATGAGTGGCATTGTGTAACAGGACGTATAGGTGTATGAGTACATATGATGAGTGAGTACATGTATGAGTGACTGTATAGGACTGTTGGTGAATGAGTGGATGTGTATGTGGATCTTAGAATTACTGAAGAGGTAGTTGTAACTGGTATTGGTATGTCCATTGTTTTGAAAATTTTAGTCTCTATTTTTGAATGTGTGTATCAAAGGTTATATTAGGGTGAGAGGAGGTTTGCCACTCTATCACAAGGATGATGTCATCAGTGATGTCATCAGTGATGTCATGAGTGATGTCACTGACCATGTCATGAGTGATGTAATATGTGACATCATCAGCAGTGCATTGCGGGCGCGTGAGTTATAGTTAGCTGAACTAACTATAACGGGGGAATTTCAATGGTTTTGTACAAGTGAAAAGTCCAGCTAACTATAACACCCCTGAAACCTATGGTTTTTTCAGTGAATATATATATATATATATATATATATATATATATATATATATATATATATATATATATATATATATATATATATATATATATATATATATATATATATATATATATAAGAACCACAGTCCTGAATGACCAAATCCTCGGCAACAAATCAGGTACGGACCACCAGAGCTGAATTATCTTGAAGTGCTTTTATTGCAATTAAGACAGCATGACGCATTTCGGCCGCGTTGCCACGGCCTTGATCACATGACACGCTAGGACGAATTGTGACAATTTATAGTGACGACAATGAAGTTCCGGTCAGCCCCCACAAACTACAATAGAACTAGAAAACATACCTGGATATGCGACTACAAGTTTTGAACACTTCAAAGGCACAATCAATAAATTCATTGTGTCTGCAAAGGGGTAGTGAATACAGTCATGAAAAAAAAACCCAGCTCATCCAATGCCAAATATTAAAAATAGTATTGATTCTGTATTTACCAAGTCGTAAAAATCGGCAAATGACAGGCAAAACTGTAATATGACAAACATGGTTGGATAATGCATTTAAAATATCCAAAGGACGCTCCTTTTGGGGGTTAACAGGGAGGCAAAGTGAGACCTGCGCTGTCTTGGTACAATACCATATTTTGGCTGCCATCTTGGATGTAATGTTACAATTTTCAATATATTACCCTACCACCGACATTAATTTATAACCTTGACCTTCTATGATTCAGTCAATGTAAAACCCACTATGGGTGATGACACAACAAGCCAGTTTTACATCATAGTTCCATAGTTGGACTGGCCCCATATACCAGTCCTCTCAATAACAATCACGCTCTGTATTAGCCACCTCCCCATCACTCTCAGGAGTAGCTATTCAAAAGAGTCACTTCCTGTTCATTGAGCACTAGACGCTCAATCTCACTAGGCTCAATCAGCTATAACCATGTAGTTTCGAACAATAGTTCCACCTTATGGGAAGCTTCCCTCATCTCAGCCCCAAATCCAATTGTAATCCATGACCCCCATATATAAAGCATACATATTACTTACTGGCGGTTGCCAGTTGGTAGTTATAGTTTGGATCATGTTTCCATAGGAAAAGTGTTTTGACTTGCCTATATGTTTGGCACTGTTTGACGAAACTTCACAAAACTTTCCAAAAAGCATCAAGGAAAGATTTGAGGTGATCTATCAAATGGGGGCCGAGAAAAACGGGACTAAAAAAAGTGTGTTTTCCTATGTTAAGCCCCATGGGACCTTTACTCGAACCTGCAGCCCAAACCGCTGGACGGAATTATATAAACTTTTGCAGAATGGTAGATTTGATTACACAGATTACGCTTTCAGTTACTTGGTGAAAATTGATTAGGCAGTTTTAGAGAAATTAAAGGAAATCCAAATGTGTACATCTCCGCCGAGTTTAATTCACGAATAATAACAAGCTTGTTCAGGGAAATGCAGAGCTCTGATTGGCTGTCAACACTTGAACCAGGAAGTGTTGGCAGCCATCTTGGGACTCGGCTACAGCTGAGTCACCCCCCCCCCCCCAAAACAAAATTGAAAAAAGGAGGCAGGGTAGGAATACCCAGACCTAAACTTGGTCCTGGGATCCCAGAGGGACCTTGTCAGGCCAAAAAAGAATTTTTTCAAAAAAAGAATTTTGCTGTGAAATCTCAAAAGTCCCTAATTCCCTGCCAAAAAACAGCACAGGCTCTGAGCTTCATTTTAAAAGGGCCCGTAGGGGGACCAGTTCCTCTGGCGTTTTATTAAAAAAGGAGGGGGTGCAAAAGGCCCCCTCTTGAGGCTCCTTAAGCACTGGGGATCACCATGTGGCCGGGCTTTATTTACATTTTGAATGCGGGCTGTTCGGACCCCACCCTATAGGCTCAAATGACCACCGGGGATCACCACCTCCCCAGGGACTAATTTTATTAAGAGGCGGGGAGGCTGCGCGGATCCCCCCCCCCAGGGCCCCAGGGACCACCACCTCCCGGGATAACATAGTAAATGCTTGGGGAGCTGCACAGAGCCCCAGGGCCACCACATCCCCAGGAAGTAAAATAAAATGCTTGGGGGGCTGCACGGACCCCCTGAACTCTGGAGACTACCCCAGGGCTCACTTAAATATGGAGTGGGGGGCTGCACAGAACCCCCCCATGCCCGGGAACCACCACTTCCCCAAGGCTCACTTAAATATGGAGCAACAGGGCCACACGGACCCCCCCGGGGCACCCTGGGGACCAGTACCTCCCTGGGGATTCTTTTTATGTAAATAAGGGGGGGTGTTCTCTGCCCCAGAGACCACCACCTTCCCTGGGCAGGCCTGTGAAAGTGAAAGGAGGGGGGCAGTGTGATCCCCTTCCTGGAGCCAATAATGGCCCTAAGGATAGCTCTTGCTATGTCCCCAGGTGCCCACCCCCGGGACATAGCTGTTTGCTGTGACTTGCTACCGCCAAGTCAGAGCAAACACTCCGCTCACTTGCTGAAAGCAGAGGATTCTTCTGTTTGCCTGCCCGCTACCGAGCAAGTAAACAAACACAACAATTGCTCTCAGACAGGGAGCTGTATGTTTAGCAGTTTCCTTTCTGTGAGACCAATGGCAGCTCCTGCAGGAGGCGGGAAGCAGGCAGGGACTGCAGGGGCCTTGAGGTCAGCAACAAGCAAAAAGAGGCAAGATAAAGGTGAAAAACGAGCTGAAAGAAGCAGAAAAATGGTCAGCAACTAGCAGAAAAACAGCAAAATAAAGGTGAGAAATGAGTAGAAAGAAGCAAAATAACAGTCGGTAATGAGCAAAAAGAGGTAAAATAGAAGTAAAAAATAAGCAGAAAGAGGCAAAACACAGGTCAGAAACTAGCAGGAAGAGACAGACTAAAGGTGAGAAATAAGCAGAAGGAGTCAAAACAAAGGTAAGAAACAAGCAGACAGAGGCAAACTAAAATCAGCAACAAGTCGAAAGAGGCAAGGAAAGTGAGAAACCAGCAGAAAGAAGGTGAATAAAAGTCAGAATCAAGCAGAAAGAGGCAAAATAAAGGTGAGAAACGAAAAGAAAGAGGAAAAAAAGGTCAGCCAAGAGCAGCAAAAGGCAAAAAAGGTGAGAAATGAGCAGCAGGAGGCAGAATAAAGGTCAGAAATGAGCAGAAAGGGGTAGAATAAAGGTCAGCAACACGCGAAAATAGGCAAGATAAAGATGAGAAATGAGCTGAAAGAGACAGAATTATGGTCTGAAAGAGGCAAAATGAAGGTGAGAAATGAGCAGAAAGAGACAGAATAAAGGTCTGGAACTAGCAGATAGAGGCAAAATAGAGATCAGATATGTGCCGAAAGAGGCCCTCAACGACCCTCAGCAGCCAAGGGGACTTCATCCCCCAGCCAGTATTTCACCAGGAGGTGCATTTGCAGAGAGGTTGAGAGAGGAAACTGGGCTTCGACGAGGTCTAGCAATCCCACTGTGGGGGACTTACTGATGGAACAATGGGGGCTCTTGGCCCCCAAGGACCCCGAGCAGGCAAGGGGACTTCAGCCCCCAACCAGTAGTGTACCAGGAGGTGCGTTTGCACAGTGGTTAAGAAAAGGAGCAGGCCTCTGATGAGGTCTCAGCAATCCCACTGTGGGGGCCTTAGTGGTGGCAACAATAGGGGTTCTTGGCCACCAAGGATCCTCAGCAGCCAAGGGGACTTCATCCCCCATCAGTAGTGCACCAGGAGGAGCGTTTTCAGAGTGGTTGAGAAAGCTGGCGGGGCCTCCGATGAGGTCTCAGCAGTCCCACTGTTGGGGACTTACTGCAGGCAACACTAGGGGTTTTTGCCCCCTAACTACTCTCAGCATCCAAGGTTAACCTCATTAGGGGTGGGGTAGCAAGGTCAGCCTAATCCTAGCAGAAAGAGGAAAAATGAAGTTCAGCAACGAGCTGAAAGAGGCAAAATAAAGGTCATAAGTGAGCAGAAAAAAAGGTAGAATATAAACAGAAAATGAGCGAACTCATTCAGGCACTCATGCACCCTCTCACAGAGCAGCTCGGACACTCACACACTGACTCAGACACCCTCTCAGACATTCACTCACACAATCACAGACCCACTCAGACACTCATGTACCCCCTCAAACACCCAGTGAGACACTTACACACCTACTGAGACACTCATGTACTCACTCACACGCTCACTCTCAAAGGTTACAGGTTACAGGTTACAGGTTACAGTTAGGAAATAACATTAAAAACTATAGAACTTCACTGAAAAAAACAATGGTTACAGGTACATTATAGTGAAGCTCAGATTTCACTCATACAAAAACCATAGAAATTCAGCAGTTATAGTTAGCTGAGCCAACTATAACCTATGCCCTCACAATGCACTGCTTATGACCTCACATATTGCATCACTCATTACATCGTCAGTGTCATCACTGATGACATCACTGATGACAATGTCAAATGACATCACTGATGACATCTTCCACTGAACTACTCACTTCCCTATACAACCTCACATACACCCACTCCCACTCCCACACAACCACTCACAAAACCATTCAGAGTCAAACAAGTATTCACATACCAACTCACTGATTCACAGAGCCACTCACACATCCAGTCAATCATACAGCCGCTCACACAATCACTAACTCACCCATACAGCCACTCATGCACCCATTCACTCACCAATACAGCCACACACACATCCATTCAAACAGACAGACACACACTAACACACCCATTCATATACCCTTACAGTCTGTTCCATACTGAGTCAGTCACCCATACAGCCACTCACATACCTTCTCATTCACCCATACAGTCAATCAGTCACTCACTCACCCATCCAGTTACTCACACATCCACTCACATACTGGTACATATACTAACACATGTACTCAGTAACTTATACAGTCACTGACACAAACACACACTCACCCAAATAGCCACTCACACACTCATAGAGCCACTCAGACACCTACTCACACATGGATAAACACAGTCAAACAGCCACTCACATAATATGTGTTACACATAGTATCACTCTTTAGTAGTAAACACTACACTCAGTTAAATTTTGTCTTACCTTGGTACGAAAATGGTTCAATTTCCAAAATGCAGTTATAACTGATAGTTGAGTGATAAATCATGTGGTGATGGGGAGGCATATTACTAATATTAATGCTTTGATTCCTGGGGCATTGCAGCTACGGCTGTTATATATTACCGATGTAAAAGCATTCCAAATTTGTGGACCATGACAACCCTCCTGATGCACAGATGTGATCACTGCTTATAATCTTGCAATCTTGTCTGATGTGCTCACTATTGTAACACTAACACTAGCAGATCAAGATCATTTTTATTGAACAAAGGTTGGACACCTGCGGTCTAGTAGATATGTAAATTTTCTTAGAGTTGGGAATAGGGAAAATCCTGTTAATCTGCCCCAAGGGGACTTAAAGTAACCACTAAACTGACCAGAAGGTCACTGATTTAAATCCTGCTTGGCACACTTTGGAATACATATTTCTATTATATGCCTTCCTAGGTGAGGCATAATGAGGAGAAATAACTTTATTTTGCCTTGTTTTATCCTCGTTCTTTGTCTGCTGCATTCTGCAGCACACATAGAAAGAGAAAAATGCCTCTCAGGATTTTCTTTTTTGCAGGAAGGTGTGCCTACCTGCACAAAAACATTCATCCCTAAAATGTAGGTGCCATTGCAACATGAAGCAAAGATGCCAACTTTGGCACCGGGCAGCCACAAGTGCAGCAGCTCTAGGAAAGGGTAGGAATGTGCCATATAATGATAAATACGTCACACTCCTTCCCTTTTCCCCTTTACGCTGTGCATCAAGGTGGCTTGCTGCATGGTGCTGCGTGAAAGAATGATAAATCTGCCGGTTAGTGCAGATTGTTGGAGATGTCTTCATATGCTTTGATTGAAATGGTAGTAACAGCCTTGTATGGCTGTGTGTGGGGAAACCTTTAAAATGGTTTGAATCATGGCTTCTTTCAAATTCTATGATTATTTTTTGTGGGTAATAGTTTTTTGTTTTACATTTAATGTAGTTTAAGAGTTTGTAGTAAGTTCAACTTTATTTGGTAGTAGGACATATATAAAATGGCCATTTAGTTGTGATGTCTACCATGTATGTTCTATATCTGAGTGAATGGTTTGGAGCACATTTTGAAGGTCTCATTCATCATCTAAGTTTGACAATGTGTTTGTTTTAGTAAGTTATCTGTTGTAGAAAATATTATGATTTGTCTATCATTGTTTACGTTGTTATATAACAGGAAGGGTTCCTCATTATGTTTGATTTTTAAGTGTTCACATATTTCTATATCTTGGTATCTATTAGGGGCATGAGGGGTATTGCTAGTGGCTTTTTTAGTTTGTGCAATTAAACGTTTTAAAGTAGGCATAGGTGTTAGTTGGCCTATGAGGTATTCAGGAACTTTAGGGAGCATATCTTTAAGATTGTTGTTGTGGGTTCCTGAGAACTCGTTCTTGCCACTCATATCTGCAGTTATTCCTTTACTTCTATTTTGATTACATTTGTCCGGTGGTTGTGTTCCCTTACATTAATTGCTACATGTGGCCATCCCATAGCATGCATTAGAGTAATATTTAGTATGTTTCCAATTCATGGTTTCCATCAATGTACTTTCTTGTTTGTAGGTGTAACCCATATGACTTAATCATTGTTTTCCTTTCTGTATTATTATATATCTTGCTCTTTCAGTCATTATGTCTGAAAATAGTGTCATTGTATAAAGAATCTCAATTCTAAAATGTTTATATGATTATGATTTACATAAATTATGCAACTATGTTTCTTCTTTATACTTACATGTATGTTCTTCTTAGATGTTTCACACTTTTTAGCAGCTTTTTCTTTGGGGGTATTGTAATGTGGTGCAGGTGCTTTCTTTTCTGTTGGTAGAAAAAAAGAATATTCGTTTCGTATTAAATGCTTATTTCTTGGTAGTTTATAGAGGTTGAGGATGTTAGCTTTTATTTTCAGTTTTAGGATGAGTTTCTATTTTTATAATAATTTACATATACTTACTGTTTTATATCTTTTTCTGGTTTGTGTCTGTGTTGTGTTTTGGTAGCATAACACGTTCTTGATGTTGTGGTATTTGCCTTTAGCAAGTAAATGTAAGTAGAAAGAAGTTGTAGAGTGTTTTGTTAATTATTTATTATACAATTTTTGTTTTGATTAAAATAAGTTTCAGCTTAAATATAAGTTTTACTCACTTTGCAAAATAGTTGTCGAGATATATATATATATATATATATATATATATATATATATATATCAAATTTCAGGTTTTGGTGAGAGAATCTGGCAGAGTTTTCTCTTTTTGGAGCTTTTTGTTGTTATCAGAGTATTAAGTTAATTAAATGTGTGTGCCTTTTATAATATTGAATTGATTGCTTGTCTAATTTTAGTTGTTAAGTTTGGTTATTGGTAAGTTTTATTTTTATTTGATTTTTTATCAGTTATGTCCTATGGTAAATTCAAATTTCAGTTGTATTTATTATGTTTAATATGTAGTTTGATACTCTTGAATTTTATTTATTTATACGTTTAATAATATTTACATTGTATAAATGTGTGTATTTTATGTAAAAAAAATGTAACTGTTGGACTTGGCCCTTCTGGCAGGTTCACCCCTAAACTTTTTGCTTTTTCTTGTGACTTGGTGTAGTGATTTTTGGCTTCTAACCACTTTTCCACTGCGTCCCAGGGTAAAGTGCATGCGTGTAGTGAGGTTGGCCTGCCCTCCCATAGGAATGCATGGGGGAATGTATGTGTCCCTGGTAGTTCCTGATGCGTGGGGAGTGCAGGTGCGAGTTTGGTATGTACGGACTCGTGTGATGAAATGCTGCGCGATGATGTGTGCAGCGTGCATGTACCTAGTGTGGAAGTGCCACTTCTAGAAGTGGGCACTTCTGTGTACAGAGTGAAATGTGTACCTTGTCTGGCGATTGGCTGGTTGAGGTCATGTGACGGGCTAGGGAATCCCCAGAGTCAGGATGAGTCACCCAGTGGTGAATGGGGAGATCAGCAGCTAGATGGGTGGGAGGAGTACCCCTGGGTCCTGAAAAGGGCTGGGTTTTCCCCACACAATGCTGGCTCCGCCCCCTGTGGTGCGACTGATGACCCTGGCCTGTTCTCTGAATAGGGAGAGGGGCTGAGCAAAACAAAGTGCTCAAGAACCAGTTGCATCTGGTTCGCCCCTCCCCTGCACCTTGACAAAGGAATCCTGTGTATAAGAAGGGGATGTGACCCCAAGTAAAATGCTCTCTTGCTGATCCTAATTTGAGGGGGGCCTGCAGCTGCTGGGCGCCAGGAGAGACCGCCACTGGGGACTGCCTCCCTGCTGGAGGGCCCTGTGAGCTGGCCCCTGGGCCCAGTCTTTGCCCTCCTGCTTCTGGAAACTTTCCCTGAACCTAGCGCCTAGAAGAAGCGCTGTTACTTGCCCTTCTTTCCGTGGGGGAGAAGTGCCTTGTCTGGACTAAGGAGCGCCTTAATTGTGGCCAGCAGCGCTGAGCTGCGATCCTTTACAGGGGAACCCCGACGTAGGGATTCCCCCGCTTTGCGATCCTCGCGGGTGCCTACCCCGCTTATTTAATTATTTTTATAGCGGGAGCCCACCCCGCATATTGGTGCTGTCGCGGGTGCCCACCCCGCACTGTGTGACTAAAGAGGGAGCCTATCCCTCGTTGCCGCTGTGAAAATCACCGCCGCAGCCCGGCTTCAGCCGGAAGTCAGGCAGCCTTCGTTGGGACGGGGGCGGGACTTCAAGCAGGAAGTGACAGGAGCCTACCCCGCGCTCCTGCGCTGCAAGGCAGAAAGGGAATCACGAAGACCGGAGCCCGGCAGGCTCCGCTCCCAAGTCCCGGGTCCCAGGAGGGGGCCCGGGTGACCGAAGATCCGCGCCGCAGAGGAGACCCCCGAGTGAGGAGACGCCGCCTCTTTAACCAAAAGGTGAGTGCGGGCGTCCCTGGGGGTCCCCCCTCTGCTGCGCCTAGTGCTTCTTCCTGCTGCTCGGCACGCAGAGGCAGCCCCCACCACGGGGCCGCCTGGTTGTGTGAGCGCGAGTACGCTCCAACTCGGGGGCAGGATTGTAAGAGCCGAGTGAGGCTCCAACTACGGGGGCATTACTCTCTTGAGTCCCTGAGCAGGACTCCAACGTTTTGGGCGACATTCCTTGTTCTCGAGCCCACGTGGCTCCACGGGGGCAGCGTTTGTTTAGAGCGCGAGGTCGCTCCAACATCGGGGGAATTATTTTCCCAGAGCCCAGAGAGGCTCCAACAACTGCCCTATTTGTTCTAAAAAGGCACAGTGGTGCCCACGCTCATTTCTCCAGCTGCCAAGCACTTAGTGGGCAGCTGCAACGTTTAGGTGGTGCCCCTGTGCGCTTTGGCTTGCGCCGTCTAGCCCTGACTCTGCTGGACAAAGGGCGTTTGAGCCCCTGAGAGGCCAGTTGGCATGGGGACAGTTATCTTGTGTTGTGCCCTCGCCTAGGGTACCTGGTGATTTTTATATATGTACTTTTGCGCCTGCGCAATGTCTTTATGATATTTTCCTTACTAAACTGTGTTTATGCATTGGAGATTGTTTTACTGGTAGTAATTATGCTAGTGTGTTCATGTTTCCCTGCGTGATATTTTCCTAAGGTGGTTAGGGTTGCGTAGGTGGTACTTACCTGTTACCAGTGGTTACTGGTTGTGCGCTATATCTTCTAATTGGTGCTACAGTGATTGTATGTGCTATGTCCTAGAGTATTATTCCTACAAGTGCTTATTCCTGACAGTGGTCCATGTGGCCCTGTCCCCTGTACATATAATCCCTTGTAAAATTCTGCCCAGTGCCAGTTGGCACAGTCTTAATTGTGTGAATATTATCTAATGTGTTTGGTATAATACAAAGGCTATTTTTATTTGTGGGCCTTGGGTGTTGTTGCTGGGTGCGCGCGCAAACGCTTTACACATTGCCTCCGGGATAAGCCTGTCTGCTCGTGCCAAGCTACCAAGGGGGTGAGCAGGGGTTATCTTTGGCGTGTGACTTCCTTGCCCTGACTAGAGTGGTGGTTTCTGCCTGGCTTTGGCACAAGCCCTAGCCAACCAGAAATCTCATTTCTAACATTGGTGATCAGCGGTGGGATTAGGACTTGCGTTTGCGCTGTACCGCAGCGGCAACTGGCTGCACCACAAAACTCTACATTTTAGATAATCACATTTTGGGGATTATTGTTTTTGAAGTTCCATTATTTCTTCTCCTGAAGGTATCATTGTGTAATTGTGTCCAGTACATTTGTCCCCCGCCCTGCGCCCAGAGTTTGGTACCTGTGTCACGTGTGGTCAGGTTGAGGTATCAGGGGTGGTAGAAACTGCCTTCCCAGTCCGATGGGGGGTTGTGTGTGGATGAATGGTGTGTGGCACTAGACAAGTGAGTGTGAGTTCTCTGGGATAGAGAGCTTGCTGAATCCTGTGTGAATTGTGTACTCCTGCGTTAAGCTGAGACCCCTAGGTTCCTTGTGTTGAATTTTTCTCGAGAACGTCCGCCAAAATGGAGCCAGCTTTTAATTTCTGTGGTCTGTTTAGATACAGTATGTTAGAGTTGGTCAGGTTCTGTGAAGAGAGAGACATAGAGGTGGGTGAGTCAGACACCCAGTCCAAACTGAGGGACAACCTGATCCTATGGCAAAAGGATGAGTGGGAACGTGAGCGCAGTGAGGAAGATGGGCCCGGGCCACACGCCAAGAGGGTGGTGGGTCTGAGGGGAGCCCTGAGGAATCTGAAGAGGAGGAAGAAAGCGACCTGACAGGGACGCCAGTAGATAGCGAAGACCCCATAGATAGGGAGTCCCTTGCTGGCGCCAGTGTCAGGAGCATCACCCCTTCCCTTTCCCTGTCCCCAGAGGAGTGGGTAGATAGGAGGGAAGAGAGGGAGCATCAGCTGGCCATGGAGAAGCTCAGGTTAGAGCATGCCAAGCTGGAGACCGAGAGGGTCTTAGCTCAGAAACAGATGGCGGAGGCTGAGAGGGCCTTTGCCAGAGGGAAATTAGTTCTAGAGGGTAAGTTGTCCCCTGAGCGCAGTGGTAGTTTTCTGGATTCCCCAGTGAGGGTGGAGTCCAGTGGTGGCAGCGATATAGAGTGCAGTACAGAGAGTTCCATTCCCGATTCCCCGAGTGTGGTACCTTGTTCCCGAGAGGAGGAATGTAGGTTGAAATTAAGGGGCAGTAAGAAGCTGTCTCACCAGTCTTGGGAGGAGTTTGTGGGGGAATGTGATGATGCACTGTGCGATTGGATGATGGTTAACCCGGAAAGTGATTATAAGGAACTGTTTGATCTGGTTCTCAAAGAGCAGATGCTCAGGAGTTGTTATCCCGGGTTGCGCCAACACCTGTGGGGATGTGATGCCTTGGATCCTTGGGTCCTGGCAATAGAAGCGGACCGTTGGGAGAGTGCCCAAGGTTCTGATGAAGCATGGGAGAGTACGTCCAATAGTAGTGGCTCAGGTATCTTCCCATCCAATATTGGGGAAGAGGCTCAGAGTGGCCCAGCTAGGTTCCAGAGTAGTGAGAGGGGTGTAGGGGCTTCCGACCTATCTCAGATGAGTAGGAGTGAGTGTGTGACTTCGAGTCCCCCGATGCCCGAAACCCAGTCTCAGGGCCTGGATGGTTTCTTCAGGGAACACCAGGTTGGGGGCCTAGGCTGTCCTGTTAGGCTACTTGAGGAGGATCGCCTAGTGTATGGAGAACCTGGAGTCTCTGTAAGTAGAGCTCCAGTGATTCTGGTGTCAGGCAGTACCGCTCCAGTAGGGAGGGTACAGAAGTCCAGCGAGAGAAGTGGCATGGGGCTGTGTTCCCCGGTGGAGGAGCCAGTGGGTCAGGGACCAGCCGGGAGGGCTGAGTCTCCTAGAGGTGACCATGGTAACCACACGACTGTCCTGGGGGATTTTCGCGCACTGTCAGGTGGACAGGGGACGGGAGATCTGCGCCAGGCAGACTGTCATGCAACACATGAGGCATATGTTACTCTCGGGGGGATGGTGTGTAAGTTCCCCGAAGTCCTGGAGTGCCAGGCAATTATTCCACCAAAGGTTCTAGACCAGAGGTTGGGAGGCCAGGTTCAGGATCAGCCTGACCTGAAGGGTAGGACGACTGTAACCAGTGTCCTGACCGGTTCTTCTTCCAGAGGTACCGCCCCAGTTGGTAGGGAGCAGGACTCTGGAAGGGGGTGCAGAGGGTGGGAGAGCCCACCTCTGACCCCGGTGCAACCTGAGGGGTTAAACCCTAGGTTGGGAGACCAGTTCTCAGGGAGAGGTCCTGAGCTGGTAGGTGAATTGCATTACGGGGTCGCCTCTCAGAGGAGGAGGGGGCGGAACCCTAGAAGAAGAGGTAGGGGGAGGAAAGCCTCGCCCGTGACTGTTGGTCAGCTTGAGGGTACAGACCCTAGGCTGGAGGATCAGTGGCGGTTTAGAACTGCCCTGATGAGGGGTAGAGTGGAGAATGGCTGCTATGTGACAGGGGTTACTACCTCCCACTCTGTGGTTAGGCAAGGACCTGTGGCGCCTAGATGGCCTAGGGCCTGGTCCTGGCCGCAGACAGCTGAGGAGTACCAGTGGGGTAGCCCAGTTGGTCCGCCGAGTTTTTTCAGAGGGAACCACGTGGGTTCAGAGTGGCGTAAAACCGGAGAGTGTCCCTGCCGTTGGGGGCCTTCGTCCGTGTTTTATCGCCCCAAGCAGGGAAGACCATCACGGGGGTGATTGGTCTACCCTGCGTTTTGGCTGGAAGGGGGTTTTGTTGGACTTGGCCCTTCTGGCAGGTTCACCCCTAAACTTTTTGCTTTTTCTTGTGACTTGGTGTAGTGATTTTTGGCTTCTGGGCACTTTTCCACTGTGTCCTAGGGTAAAGTGCATGCGTGTAGTGAGGTTGGCCTGCCCTCCCATAGGAATGCAGGGGGGAATGTATGTGTCCCTGGTAGTTCCTGATGCGTGGGGAGTGCAGGTGCGAGTTTGATATGTACGGACTCGTGTGATGAAATGCTGCGCAATGATGTGTGCGGCGTGCATGTACCTAGTGTGGAAGTGCCACTTCTAGAAGTGGGCACTTCTGTGTGCAGAGTGAAATGTGTACCTGTTGGACTTGGCCCTTCTGGCAGGTTCACCCCTGAACTTTTTTGCTTTTTATTGGTGACTTGGTGTGGTAATTGTTTGGTCTCTGCGCACTTTCCCTGTGTCCCAGGGTAAAGTGCGTGCGTGCTCTGAGTGCATGTGCTGAGATAGGCCTGCCCTCCCATAGGAATGCATGGGGAATGTATGTGTCCCTAGTAGTTCCTGATGCGTGGGGTGTGCAGGCCCGAGTTTGGTATGTGCGGACTCGTGGGAGTGAATGCTGCGCGATGATGTGTGCGGCGTGCATGTACCTAGTGTGGAAGTGCCACTTCTAGAAGTGGGCACTTCTGTGTGCAGTTTGTCTGTCGCGTGATTGGCTGGTCATGTCATGTGACGGGCTAGGGATTCCCCAGAGTCAGGATGAGTCACCCAGTGGTGAATGGGGAGATCAGCAGCTAGATGGGTGGGAGGAGTACACCTGGGTCCTGAATAGGACAGGGTTTTCCACACACAATGCTGGCCCCGCCCCCTGCGGTGCGACTGACGACCCTAGCCCTGCCAATGAATAGAGTGAGGGGCTGAGCACATCAAGGGTGCTCCCCAACCAGCTGCGACTGGTTTTCCCCCTCACCCTGAACCCAGAACAAAGGGGGTTTGCTGTATAAAAATGGGGCTGTGTCCCCACAGAAACGGTTCTCTTCCAGGATCCTGCCTGAGGGGGGGCTGCTGCTGCTGCTGGACCAGAGGACCGCCACTTGGACTACCTCCCTGCCTGGAGGACCAGTGAGCTGGCTCTGGGTCCAGCCTTGCCCCCCACCCCTGCCCTGCTGCATGCAGGGGAGAACTTTCCTGGACTTTGCTGTTATCCTCTTTAAAGCATTGGGAGCGCTTTATTTGGATCTCTAAGCGCCTGGAAGCGCTGAACTGGCCTTGAGCGCTGGGAGCGCTCTCCCTTGTTTTCCTTAGCGCTTGGAGCGCGCTATTTCGAAAAGCCGGTGCCCACCCGGCGTGAGCCCCGTCTTTACCGATTTCCAAGTGCCCTGGCAGGTGGCCACCCTGCCAGGGACATTGCAGTACTTGTTGGCGGGTGCCCACCCCGCTTATTTGATCTTATTGCGAGGGAGCTCACCCCTCTTGTGAAGTTAAAATCACCGCCGCGGCCCGAGCCGCGCATTGGATTCCCCCGAGCAGGGAGAGCGACCCGGGAGCCTACCCCGCATTGTGTGCTGTTGTCGTATCCCTAGCGGGTGCCCACCCCGCCAGGGACTTTGTGACATTCTTATACCCCAGCGGGTGCCCACCCCGCCAGGGACTTTTATGCAGGGATAACGGGAGCCTACCCCGTGTTATGCTGGCGAAAGTCTGGGTCCCGAAATAATCACCGCCGCCGGCCCGGGAGCTTCCGTGTAAAGGGCCGCGCTGCCATTGGTTGATGTGCTCCTGAGCCTGGAGGCTCGTCGCCGGGGCCGCGCTGCCATTGGAGGAGGCGTTCCTGAGCCTGGAGGCTCACCACGAAGGGCCGTGCTGCCATTGGCTGGCCAGCAACCCTGCACCTTGACCCTGGGGAGCTTCCGAGGAGCGGAGCAGCGTCAGCCCGGGAGATCACGAGTGCCAAGACAACGCGGAGAGAGCCGGTAAGAGTGAGGGTGTCCCCGCAGGTCTCCCCGGTCCCGCTCAGCACTGTTCTCCGTGCAGAGCCCCGAGAAGGCTCCAACGACTGAGGCCGCGTTTGTCTTTTGAGCGCGAGGCGCTCCAACTTGGGGGTTTATTTAGCCAAGAGTCCAGAGGGACCCAGATTGCGGGGGCATTTCCTGACCAGCGGAGCAGCCCCGGAAGGCAGCGGGCCGCTCCCACGTACAGAGGGCATTGCTTGGTTCAGAGCCTGCGAGGCTCAGGGCATTTCGCGTTGTAGAGCCCAGGGAGGCTCCAGAGGCACGCCGGTGCCCTAGCCCAGTTTCTCCAGTTGCCCAGCACTTAGTGGGCAACTGCACCGTTTAGGTTGTGCCCTCCACGGTTGAGCTTGCGTAGCCTTGCCCTAACAGTTGACAATAGGGCGTCCTAGCCCCCCCCATGAGAGGCCAGTTGGCCTAGGGACTGCCACAGTGGTGGCTCATGTGAGTTTTGCGCTAGTGTTCCTTTCCTGCACCTCTGAATGTGTTTATGCGTCATGTGCTTTGCTTTACACCGCTGAATGTGTTTTCATGCATCATGTGTTCCCTTTGCTCTACACCTCTGAATGTTTTCATGCATCATGTGTAACGTTCTATTACCCCTACAGGTATTGTGATACTTAGGTGGTTGTTTGCTTTCTCCTAGTACAGGTGGTGCTAGTGAGGTCCTGATTCCCTGCGCAATATTTTCCTAAGGTGGTTAGGGTTGCGTAGGTGGTACTTACCTGATACCAGTAGTTACTGGTTGTGTGCTACATATGTTATTTTGTACTACAGTATTATTCCTATGTTCTAAAAAGTGCAAATTCCTGACAGTGGTCCAGGTGGCCCTGTCCCCTGTATATATAATCCCTTGTAAATTCTGCCCGTGCCTGTTGGCACATTGTAGAGTGTGTGTTTTTATCTAATGTGTTGTGTATAATACAAAGGCTATTTTTATAGAATACCTTGTGTGGAGTTTCCTTTGTGGTGGGCCTTGGGTGTTGTTGCTGGGTGCGCGCGCAAACGCTTTACACATCGCCTCAGGGATAAGCCTGTCTGCTCGTGCCAAGCTACCAAGGGGGTGAGCAGGGGTTATCTTTGGCGTGTAACTCCCCAGCCCTGACTTAGAGTGGTGGTTTCTGCCTGACTTTGGCGCAAGCCTTAGCCAACCAGAAATCCCATTTCTAACAGTACCTTGTCTGGCAATTGGCTGGTTGAGGTCATGTGACGGGCTAGGGAATCCCCAGAGTCAGGATGAGTCACCCAGTGGTGAATGGGGAGATCAGCAGCTAGATGGGTGGGAGGAGTACCCCTGGGTCCTGAATAGGGCTGGGTTTTCCCCATACAATGCTGGCTCCGCCCCCTGTGGTGCGACTGATGACCCTGGCCTGTTCTCTGAATAGGGAGAGGGGCTGAGCAAAACAAAGTGCTCAAGAACCAGTTGCATCTGGTTCGCCCCTCCCCGGTACCTTGACAAAGTAATCCTGTGCATAAGAAGGGGCTGTGACCCCAAGTAAAATGCTCTCTTGCTTATCCTAATTTGAGGGGGGCCTGCTGCTGCTGGGCGCCAGGAGAGACCGCCACTGTTATGTTATGTTATGTTATGTTATGTTATTTATTTTTGTAAAGCGCACAGATGCCGCAGCAAAGTGGCGTCCTGGCGCTGAGGAGATGGTGCAACATAACGACGGAGAAAATACAGATCACAAATGAAGCTGAAGGACCTAAACCGTGGAGAACAGGAAGGTTTTCAAACATTTCCTGAAAGGAAGAAGATTAGGGATGGAGCGGAGTGAGGGGGGGAGGGTGTTCCAGAGTGAAGCGGCTAGCACCGAAAAGGAGCGTCCGCCCATTCTAGCTCTTTTAAAGCGGGGGACGATGGCCAAATTTAACCCCGCAGAGCGAAGCGCTCTATTCGGGAGATAGGGGGAAATGGTCTGGGCGAGGATGAGAGGAGAGGACAGCTTTAGAATTTTAAAAGTAAGGCAAAGTGTCTTAAATTTAATCCTCTGCTCCACCGGGAGCCAATGCAGGTTTTGGATGGTTTGGCGGGCAGAGCAAAATCTTGGCAGGCCAACCAGCATCCTGGCCGCCGCGTTTTGAATGCGCTGGAGGCGAAGAAGCTCCGCTTTGTTGACTCCTAGTAGAAGCGAGCTGGCATAGTCCAGTCTACTCAGGACCATAGCTTGAACTATGATTTGCCTGATAGTAGGGTCGAAAAATTTGAAGATTGGTCTGAGACACTGCAGAGTGCCAAAGCAGATCCCAGCCAATCTTTTGGTATAGGGAATGTAGGACAGCTTGCTGTCGAACCACACCCCAAGGTTTCTGACCTCGGCAGCAGGCACCGGAACAGGACCAAGCTCGGAAGGCCACCACTGGCTGCCCCAGAGGTCGGTGTTTTTCCCAAAGATTAAGACCTCGGTTTTTGAGGCATTCAGCTGTAGCTTGTTGTCCGACATCCATCCCGCGACTCCTCGTAGAGCGATCTGGAAGGCAGCGGCGTCCATTGCAGACTCACCATTGAGTGCCACCGCCAGCTGGGTGTCATCAGCGTACGACACCATGGTGAGACCGTATCTCTGGGCTACCTCAGCCAGTGGCTGGACATATAGATTGAACTTAGTTGGGCTGAGAGCAGACCCTTGAGGAACACCCTGCAAGATGGGACGGGAGGCGGAAACAAAAGGCGGCGTGGACACCTGAAAGGATCGGTCTGTAAGAAAGGACCGAAACCAGTCGAGAGCAACCTGACCAACCCCGGCTTCAGAAAGTCGCTGGAGGAGAACAGAGTGAGAGACGGTATCAAAGGCAGCGCTGAGATCCAGCAGGATCAGCGCTACCGTTTGATCTCTGTCAAGTATCTTTCTAATTTGCTCCACTACCGCAAGGAGAGCGGTCTCGGTGCTATGGTGCGCTCGGAACCCATTTTGGGATGGGTCGAGGATGTTAGCTTCCAGCAAATGGGAAGACAGAACGCAATTGGCATGAGATTCCGCTAGTTTGGAAATCCAGGGGAGAAGGGAAATGGGGCGGTAGCTCTCGGAAAGGGAGGGGTCCAGGGAGGGTTTTTTCAGGATAGGGACAACAGTTGCTTGTTTCCATTTAACTGGTACACTTCCTGTTTCAAAGGATAGGTTAATAAGGTCCAGGATAGCCGGGTAACAGCACTCCTCGAGCTCTTGGAATTGAGTAGGGCGCAAAGGGTCCATAGGGGAACCTGATCTGACTTTCATGGTTAATTTTTTGAACTCCTCTAGATTAGGACCACGGATAGAAAGAAGCTGTGGAACGGTATTAGACTTGATACTAGAAGGGTTCTGCGCCCGAGAGTCTTGGGGAAAGGATCTGTAGATTGCCTCAACCTTCTCCACAAAAAAAGTGGCTATTTTTTCACATTGAGTCAAAGTGGCCTTAACAGAAGTGGAGGTCTGTTTGCTGGTTAACGCCTTACAGATTTGGATAATAATCTTGGTAGGATTCGGGCTATTTTTAATTTCCATCGCATAATAAGTAGCTCTGGCCTTGCAGATAGCCTGGTGGTAGTACCTCGTACAAGATCTGTAGGCTTTTTTAAGCTCAACGTCATACGTTTTGCGCCAAGCATGCTCCGCTTTTTTACAGGCGGATTTAAGTGTTCTGAGCGAGTCCGTGTACCAAGGACTCGAGGGACTAGATCTAATTTTAGTCCACCTGGCAGGTATAAAGGAGTCAAGCGCTGACGTAAGCCACTCACAAAAGCTATCATAGCTACAGGTGATTTCAGTAGAAGGAAGAGGACGGTGTATCAGTAAGAACTGCTGAAATTCCTTTAATTTAAGCTTCTTCCATGAGCGTTTAAAAACACTTAAAGAATGGGGTTCGAACACAGGAGAAGATAGAGTGATATAACCCTGTATTAAGAAATGGTCGGTCCAGGCCATGAGTGTGGGAGCGCTGAGTAGAACATTCGGAATGTTCGTGAGGAAGGGGTCGAGTATATGCCCACCACTGTGAGTCCCTTGGTCGACCAACTGGACAATTTTAAGGGCCTCCAGATCGGCTAGTAAGGTGCTCACTGTGCTGGTGAGTGGAGAATCCATATGAAGGTTGAGGTCACCAATGATTGTAAAATTGGCTGTCTTCAAGGCTAGAGACGCAACGACCTCAGGAAGACTAAGACGGAAAGCTCCGTCAGGACCAGGAGGTCTGTAAATAAGTAGTCCAGACAGCGTAAAGTGGGGGGATATGGTAATACTAAATTGCGCACTTTCACAAGCTGCCACTGAACTATTCTGCCAGGCGCAAGGGTAGCAAGATTTTACAGCGGCTGCTATGCCACCACCTCTAGAATTACGGTGTAAGGTATACATAGTGTACCCTGGAGGTAAGGCTAGATTAATGGACGCCATAGCCTGGTCATGTAACCATGTCTCCGTAAGGAAAAAGACGTCTGGTTGCTCGTCCTCTAATAAAGTAAAAACTTCCAAAAAATGGCAGACAAGCGATCTGACATTCAGGTGAAATACTTTAAGAGAGGGGCGGCTCGCACCGTCAGTCACCACTATTCCTGGCCTAGACGCGCATGAGTTACGCGTGAGAGACTTTATAAGCTTAGGGGTGGGGAGGACGAAGGGTCAGCTGGGACACTGATATGGGCCGCATCGTGGGTCCACAGCATGATGGGAGCGGCATGTCACCTGTTGGCGTAGATGATGTATGTCCGTGATGGAGGGCATCCTGAGTCGTCCTGAGTATCCTGCCCTAGCCCTGCCTTAGCGCTGACGGGCGCAGACGGGCAGGACTCTGGCGAGACTCAGGCGCAGTGAAGGCGCTCCCGCTGCGCGTCACCGCTGCGCGACCGGCAGAGGGCTGAAATAGTCTCTGCAGGGCGAGATCTCGCGATAATGCGCGAGAGTGCCCGAGCCCGATCTAAGATGGCGCTCACAATCGTCCCCGGTGCCCCGTGATCCCGGACCCGCCAAAGGCGGTGCTGATGGTCCCCAGGGGGGGTTTTACGGTGCAAGAGGTGAGGCCAGGGGGGGCGCTTGAGATAAGAACAAGGTCAAAGTGACAAAATAAAGATTTAAATAAAATACAAAAACTGGATAATTAAAATCAGTACAGCAGGCAAAGCAGCGCGCAGAGCGCTAGTGAGGTCGGTATGGTCACCTTCTCCAGGCTGACCTGCCGTCTCTCACTGCCTAAAATAGTCTCTGCAGGGCGAGATCTCGCGATAATGCGCGAGAGTGCCCGAGCCCGATCTAAGATGGCGCTCACAATCGTCCCCGGTGCCCCGTGATCCCGGACCCGCCAAAGGCGGTGCTGATGGTCCCCAGGGGGGGTTTTACGGTGCAAGAGGTGAGGCCAGGGGGGGCGCTTGAGATAAGAACAAGGTCAAAGTGACAAAATAAAGATTTAAATAAAATACAAAAACGGGATAATTAAAAATCAGTACAGCAGGCAAAGCAGCGCGCAGAGCGCTAGTGAGGTCGGTATGGTCACCTTCTCCAGGCTGACCTGCCGTCTCTCACTGCCTAAAATAGTCTCTGCAGGGCGAGATCTCGCGATAATGCGCGAGAGTGCCCGAGCCCGATCTAAGATGGCGCTCACAATCGTCCCCGGTGCCCCGTGATCCCGGACCCGCCAAAGGCGGTGCTGATGGTCCCCAGGGGGGGTTTTACGGTGCAAGAGGTGAGGCCAGGGGGGGCGCTTGAGATAAGAACAAGGTCAAAGTGACAAAATAAAGATTTAAATAAAATACAAAAACGGGATAATTAAAATCAGTACAGCCGGCAAAGCAGCGCGCAGAGCGCTAGTGAGGTCGGTATGGTCACCTTCTCCAGGCTGACCTGCCGTCTCTCACTGCCTAAAATAGTCTCTGCAGGGCGAGATCTCGCGATAATGCGCGAGAGTGCCCGAGCCCGATCTAAGATGGCGCTCACAATCGTCCCCGGTGCCCCGTGATCCCGGACCCGCCAAAGGCGGTGCTGATGGTCCCCAGGGGGGGTTTTACGGTGCAAGAGGTGAGGCCAGGGGGGGCGCTTGAGATAAGAACAAGGTCAAAGTGACAAAATAAAGATTTAAATAAAATACAAAAACGGGATAATTAAAATCAGTACAGCAGGCAAAGCAGCGCGCAGAGCGCTAGTGAGGTCGGTATGGTCACCTTCTCCAGGCTGACCTGCCGTCTCTCACTGCCTAAAATAGTCTCTGCAGGGCGAGATCTCGCGATAATGCGCGAGCGTGCCCGAGCCCGATCGAAAATGGCGCTCACAACCGTCCCCGGTGCCCCGTGATCCCGGACCCGCCAAAGGCGGTGCTGATGGTCCCCAGGGGGGGTTTTACGGTGCAAGAGGTGAGGCCAGGGGGGGCGCTTGAGATAAGAACAAGGTCAAAGTGACAAAATAAAGATTTAAATAAAATACAAAAATGGGATAATTAAAATCAGTACAGCAGGCAAAGCAGCGCGCAGAGCGCTGGTGAGGTCGGTATGGTCACCTTCTCCAGGCTGACCTGCCGTCTCTCACTGCCTAAAATAGTCTCTGCAGGGCGAGATCTCGCGATAATGCGCGAGAGTGCCCGAGCCCGATCTAAGATGGCGCTCACAATCGTCCCCGGTGCCCCGTGATCCCGGACCCGCCAAAGGCGGTGCTGATGGTCCCCAGGGGGGGTTATACGGTGCCAGAGGTGAGGCCAGGGGGGGCGCTTGAGATAAGAACAAGGTCAAAGTGACAAAATGAAGATTTAAATAAAATACAAAAACGGGATAATTAAAATCAGTACAGCAGGCAAAGCAGCGCGCAGAGCGCTAGTGAGGTCGGTATGGTCACCTTCTCCAGGCTGACCTGCCGTCTCTCACTGCCTAAAATAGCCTCTGCAGGGCGAGATCTCGCGATAATGCGCGAGAGTGCCCGAGCCCGATCTAAGATGGCGCTCACAATCGTCCCCGGTGCCCCGTGATCCCGGACCCGCCAAAGGCGGTGCTGATGGTCCCCAGGGGGGGTTTTACTGTGCAAGAGGTGAGGCCAGGGGGGGCGCTTGAGATAAGAACAAGGTCAAAGTGACAAAATAAAGATTTAAATAAAATACAAAAATGGGATAATTAAAATCAGTACAGCAGGCAAAGCAGCGCGCAGAGCGCTAGTGAGGTCGGTATGGTCACCTTCTCCACTGGGGACTGCCTCCCTGCTGGAGGGCCCTGTGAGCTGGCCCCTGGGCCCAGTCTTTGCCCCCCTGCTTCTGGAAATTTTTCCTGAACCTAGCGCCTAGAAGAAGCGCTGTTACTTGCCCTTCTTTCCGTGGGGGAGAAGTGCCTTGTCTGGACTAAGGAGCGCTTTAATTGGTGCCAGCAGCGCTGAGCTGCGATCCTTTACAGGGGAACCCCGACGTAGGGATTCCCCCGCTTTGCGATCCTCACGGGTGCCTACCCCGCTTATTTAATTATTTTTATAGCGGGAGCCCACCCCGCATATTGGTGCTGTCGTGGGTGCCCACCCCGCACTGTGTGACTAAAGAGGGAGCCTACCCCTCGTTGCCGCTGTGAAAATCCCCGCCGCAGCCGGGCTTCAGCCGGAAGTCAGGCAGCCTTCGTTGGGACGGGGGCGGGACTTCAAGCAGGAAGCGACGGGAGCCTACCCCGCGCTCCTGCGCTGCAAGGCGGACAGGGAATCACGAAGACCCCAGCCCGGCAGGCTCCGCTCCCAAGTCCCGGGTCCCAGGAGGGGGCCCGGCTGACCGAAGATCTGCGCCGTAGAGGAGACCCCCGAGTGAGGAGACGCCGCCTCTTTAACCAAAAGGTGAGTGCGGGCGTCCCTGGGGGTCCCCCCTCTGCAGCGCCCAGTGCTTCTTCCTGCTGCTCGGCCCGCAGAGGCAGCCCCCACCACGGGGCTGCCTGGTTGTGTGAGCGCGAGTACGCTCCAACGCGGGGGCAGGATTGTAAGAGCCGAGTGAGGCTCCAACTACGGGGGCATTACTCTCTTGAGTCCCTGAGCAGGACTCCAACGTTTTGTGCGACATTCCTTGTTCTCGAGCCCACGAGGCTCCACGGGGGCAGCGTTTGTTTAGAGCGCGAGGTCGCTCCAACGTCGGGGGCATTATTTTCCCAGAGCCCAGAGAGGCTCCAACAACTGCCCTATTTGTTCTGAAAAGGCACAGTGGTGCCCACGCTCATTTCTCCAGCTGCCCAGCACTTAGTGGGCAGCTGCAACGTTTAGGTGGTGCCCCTGTGCGCTTTGGCTTGCGCCGTCTAGCCCTGACTCTGCTGTACAAAGGGCGTTTGAGCCCCTGAGAGGCCAGTTGGCCTGGGGACAGTTATCTTGTGTTGTGCCCTCGCCTAGGGTACCTGGTGAATTTTATATATGTACTTTTGCGCCTGCGCAATGTCTTTATGATATTTTCCTTACTAAACTGTGTTTATGCATTGGAGATTGTTTTACTAGTAGTAATTATGCTAGTGTGTTCATGTTTCCCTGCGTGATATTTTCCTAAGGTGGTTAGGGTTGCGTAGGTGGTACTTACCTGTTACCAGTGGTTACTGGTTGTGCGCTATATCTTCTAATTGGTGCTACAGTGATTGTATGTGCTATGTCCTAGAGTATTATTCCTACAAGTGCTTATCCCTGACAGTGGTCCATGTGGCCCTGTCCCCTGTACATATAATCCCTTGTAAAATTCTGCCCAGTGCCAGTTGGCACAGTGTAAATTGTGTGAATATTATCTAATGTGTTTGGTATAATACAAAGGCTATTTTTATATAATACCTTGTGTGGAATTTCCTTTGTGGTGGGCCTTGGGTGTTGTTGCTGGGTGCGCGCGCAAACGCTTTACACATTGCCTCCGGGATAAGCCTGTCTGCTCGTGCCAAGCTACCAAGGGGGTGAGCAGGGGTTATCTTTGGCATGTGACTTCCTTGCCCTGACTAGAGTGGTGGTTTCTGCCTGGCTTTGGCGCAAGCCCTAGCCAACCAGAAATCCCATTTCTAACAGTAACTAATGTTATGTATTGGTTCATATTTTTCTTTTGAGTGATTTATTATTATTTTGTTGATATAATATATATTTGTTTGGAAAAACTTGTCTATAATTAGTTTAATATTTATTTTAATGTTTTATTTTATCATTTTAATTTGTTATTTTTATGTTAATGATAATATAATTATGTTGGAGATATTGTGTGAAGTGATATTTTTGAACAATCATATGTTTATTTAAAGGTAACAATAATTCTGTATTGTGATATTTTTGTTTTCGATGCGAAGTTTGTGTTCTTGATATTTGTGGTTTTATTAGTTAAGTATAGGAAGGTGATATTTTGTTAATGATATTTAATTTCCAATATTTTTATATATCTGTATTATGTGCATCGATATTGTGTCACTGAACCCTCCTGAATGTGGCATGCTGCTTCAGCAGTCATCAAGACCAAGCCTGATTGCAGGTCTCAGAGACAGGTAGCTGCTATCAGCATCCAAGAGAATTTCCCACTGTCTCAGTCAGCAGCCCTTATGAAAACAGCAGCATGCAGCATTCTGGACATTGTGCATTCTCTGCAGTGGCGAAGAGATAGAGACAGGGTTCTCGCCATCACTGGAAGACGCCCTGTGCCACCTTAGATTCTCACTGCCATTTGCGATCCGCTAAGCATCACCAGCTAAGTTCATCTGCCCTGGCGTTTAAGGATCCCTACAGGTGGTTCACAATCAGGAAGATGCCCTGAAAGCTCTGCCAGGTCCAGAGATTCATAGCTACTTGGCTTGACCTGCTTTTTGCAGTATCATAAATGATTGGTGTCTGTGAAGACCTGAACTAGCCTCCCTTTGATGGAGAGTAGGAATGCCTTTGATACCAAGTGAATGGCCCGCAACACCGACAAGTTGAGGTAGAGCTGGGTCACCACCAGAGACCTAAGTCCTCTGATTTCCACCTCTCCCAGATGATCTCCCCAACATCTGTCTCCGCTGTCAGCTATTGGTGGGGTTGGTCACTGTGCCAATTGCAGTCAAACAGCCACCACTGCAGATCATTTACGGTCTCGTCCAACACCTGGATTGAATCTGACAGGTTCTCTTGCTGCTGAGCCCACGGAGAGTTGAGATCCCACTCCAGAGCCCGCATGTGCCATCTGGCATAGCCAACAAGCAGGATGAAGGAGGCAAGAAGTCAAAAAGTCTCAAAGTCACTCTCACTGGGACCTCCGAGCATGGCTGAAACATTGGGATCATAGTCTAAATGTCCTGGCTTCATTCAACTGGAGAGAACGCGCAAAACTGCATTGTATCCACAGTAATTCAGATCAACAGGCGTCTCTGCGAAGGAGTCATATATGACTTCAGCACATTAATTTGGAACCCCAAGATCTTAGGAGTTTTGCCCCAACATGTGGAGGTGATATGGGACTGAGTGTGGCAAGCCTGTCTTCAGCATCCAATCATCAAGGCAGGGGAAGACTGGTATACCAACCACCAAAGATGTGCTGTGACTTTTCCATTACTTTTCCGAACACCTGAGGGGATCATACAAAAATGAAGATGCACTGTGAGAAGTTGGCCTGGCATATGCTGTCTCCTAGTTATAGGGACACCTTGCACCAGTCCAATTCGACTCTTATTGATGATAGGTTTAAGACAACCTTTAAAGAAAGCTATCCTAGTGGTAGCTGTGGAGAGCAGCCTTCAGGCTAAGTCTTGAAGGAGTGTTAAGCTTATTGTTTTACCATAATAACCTCTTGAATAACCAAATGAAAGAGTAGCCCACACAGGTATATATATAAAATATATGTATTTATTCTAGACAGAATTCCACAGTCTCTTTATGAGGCTAGTGGCAAAGTTACAATTCAAACAAGCATTTATAAACACAATAAATAGCACAGGAATCACAGGGCCCCAGGGGGGGACCAAACCATATATCAAAAAAGTGGTATAAGAACCACGACAATTCTACAGACAATGCCTAGGGCATTTAGGATTGCTGGCCCCTTAAGAATCCACCCCAGATTATGAGGAAGGGGACCCACGGGAGGCGCGTGCAGTGGAAATAGCTGCTATCGGGATCTCTATTAAAGCCTATGGAGAATGTCGCGGTTTGATTTACACAGATTAAAGTCACTTCTAGCAGGAGTACAAAGTTAAAACTTTAGACTTAAGCTTTTGAGGAGCCCACTACCACGAGAGTACCGAGGTACCACTGTTACCTGCCCCAGGGAAGCCGGGTGCATAGGTTGTTTTCGATGTCGGGTCGCGGGCTGATTTTCAATGGGAAAATGTTCAAAAGTGCTGCTAGCCAAAAGCGTCGATGATGCTGTGAAGATTGAAGTTGTAGAAGTTGAAGAGAAGAACCTGAAAGCAGAGGGGACAGAGTCTGGGTCACGGCACAGTGACCAGGGAGCTCAAAGCAAAGAGCCCTTCAATGTCGGGTGCTTCAAGTGGAAAGAGGTGTAGCTTGGATCTGCAGCCACGGGCTCCGAGAGGCTTCACGGAAGGCCAGCTTCAGGGGGGAAACTGTCCCACGTCGGATGAGGGTCACTGCGGTGTTAGTGTCCGGATTGGATCCACTCATCCTTGGCAACCGCAACCCACGCAAGATGAACAAATCAGCTACTGGTGCAAACCCACGAGGTCTGTGAGAGGTCTCCTTTGGAGAGACTGTAGAGCAGGCCTGGAGCAACCAGGGGAACTCTTAGTTGTCAAGATTGTCCTCCGCTCGGGCCCACAAGTCGAGAGACAAGTGACCGCGGAAGGCAGCAAAATGGAGTGCGTAAAAGGGAGCCCACGGGCCACCGAAAGGGGCTGGGGCGCTGACCTTTGGCACGGATGCTGCTTGGTGGTTGGCTCAATAATGGGCCAAAGCACAACTTCCCCACTGGTCAGGGTCGTGTGCTACGCAAGAGGTGGCCGGTGTCCTGGGGTACTGGGAATCTCGGCACCCAAGCGGTCCACGGTACACAGGTTTGCTGTGCACACTCATTGACCTATGGGATGCTTAGGAAACCCACCTCAAGGGTGCTGGAAGTCGACGAAGTTCGTGAGAGCAGTGAAGTTCCAACCGGGTCACTTGCAGTGTTTCAGGTGCCTGCCAAGCAGGGAGCTAACTCCTTTATCCCAAGGGAGATTTCTTCCGTCAGCTGGGCAGCAGCAAGTCGAAGGTCAAGACTGTAAAGTTCAAGATTAATCTGCGGCTCTGGGGCCACGTTATTCACCTTTATCCCAAGATTAGGGGAGTGTCCAGAGTAGTGTCCACCAATGAGTGGTGAGGCGGGAAAGGGTGGCTACACCCTCTCCCCTTTGTGTGTTTCCCGCCTGGGCGAGGGGCAGGATGCCCCTGAACCGGTTCCAAGCGGTGTATGCAGAATGAAGGCACTGCAGCTGCCTACGTGCAACTCTGAAAGGACATTTGGTGCACCCACCCTGTTCCAATCCACATATCCTGTCTGGGGAGATGCTAGCACCTTCCTGCCACATGAGCCCTATTGTCCAGCTGGCGAGGCTGGGGTTTTCCCCAGCAACAGCCAGCCAGAGTCGTGTGGGTGGCAGGTAGTAGCCATTTTGTACTACTTGTGCACTTTTAAATTGGTGTCCGAATTCTGCCGCTTTTCTCATATCGCCCCTCTAGCAGGGGGGAATCGTGCCCTCATGCCCATGGCTGGACTGGGGGTACGATTCCTACATGTTTGACACCAAACACGATATGGTTCTGTGTAGCCATTCTCAAGTTATCACGCTATCGCGATAGACTTATAATGCGGTTAAGAGTATATGGTATGGCTACACTACAAACAACCCAGCAATGATTTTACGAGGGTTGCAGAGAGACCCTACTCAGGTAGGGGTCCCCCCTCACACATATCTCAGCACCCTGCCCTGTAGGATTAGCAAGGCCTGCTATAGGGGTGACCTATGAGAGTACATGTGTTGTAATGGGGTGGGATATAGGGTACCTATATCCCTGTAAGGGGTGCAAGCACCACCTTACCCAGACTACAGTCGTGGTCTGGTGGTGTCAGTTTGTATGGCTGTCCCAGGGTGGCACAATAAGTGCTGCAGCCCTGGTAGGCCTACTGAGGGACCCATGCCCTGGGTACCTAGGGTACCATCTACAAGGGACTGTCACGGCATCCTCAGTATCCAATTGGTTTGTACCTAGGGTACTTCACATTAGTTTTAGGGAGAAAGCAGATAGGCTGGGGTCTTGGATAGTAGGATCCCAGCCAGACTAGTCAAAAACCACTCAAATACCAGGCAAAAAGTTGGGGGCAACCATTAGTCAGATTCCACCTTCCTACATAACCCCCCCCCCCCCAATGAAAGGAGATAAGGCTAACCTTGTCCAGATAAGCCTTTATTTCCTGAGTGGCCATATAAGGAAGAACCTGCACTAGCATGGTTGCTCCCTGTCTCATGGTCCACTTGGGAAATCCTACCCCAAGGGGTTCTAGAGTTTCTCCAAAGTCTAGGGGGATTACCTGTATTTGTTTTCGGTACAGAGGTGGGCTGGTGGGGTGTCTGAGTCTGGAAGTGAGGCCCTATTTGGGGTGGTCTCAACCTCCTCAGGTCACTGGTCACCATGGAAGCCTTTCTGCCCATGACTGTGTCATATCTGGCCCTAAGGGTCAACCTCTGGCTGCCTACAGCTGGGGGTTGGGTCCCTTTGGTTGGATAGTGGAGGGCACTGGAAGGTTTGGGGCAACTATGCCCCAGGTTTCCCTGTTCCCAACCACATCCATTTGAGGGGTACCTATACCTAGGGGTAAGGGGGATCCCTCAGTTTATAGAGGAATATTCACCTGGCTAAAACTATTCTGCTGGGTGTCCCTAATCTGCTGATGAGGAGGTTCCTCTGGGCAGGGGCCCATTAAGGGTCCACTGACCTCCCTGACCTCTGCAGCCCTGGGCTGAATGAGGCAGGGTAGAGAGGGGCAGGATACCTGCTCCAGACTGGGTACCACCTTGGAAGGATCCCCTGCCATCAGAGAGGTGGCCAGGCCAGGCCTGTCCACTTCTGGGGCAGTTACTTCACAAGGGGCAGGATCAGTTCCCTGAGAAACTTGACCCTTACCTTTAGTCTGGTGGGGGGAGGGCTGTTCCTCACCCCCTATGCTCTCTGTTTGGGTGGAGTGATCCATAGTTTCAGGCTTCACTCCCTTTATTTTCTCCTGGGGTGGAGGTGAGGCGTTTAAGGTCTCATCCACTCTCTCAGGGATGCCTACCATTTTCAAATGGGCCTTGTGATCTACCTCAGCCCAGGCTGAGATTTCCAGATCATTCCCCAGTAGACAATCTACAGGCAAGGTTGGGGACACTGTCACTCTCTTTGGGCCAGTGACCCTTCCCCAGCTGAGATTTACCACTGCCATGGGATGGTCTGTCCTAATTCCATCTATATTGGTCACCTGGTAGCTAAACCCAGGTAAAAGCTGTTCTAGGGGGGCACTAACCATGGTGACACTGGCCCCTGTGTCCTTGTAGGCCACAGCCTTCTGACCATTGATCGTGGGCTCTTGTCTGTACCTGCCCAAGATATTGGGATCCATGGTAAAGTTGGCAAACCCCATGCCACCATCACAGACTATAGTTGCTTGTGTAGGGGACCTGGTTAGGCCAGAGTCCACCTGAGTTCCCCAAGAAAGCCCAACTAAGTTTTTGGGTGCACTCCCACCACCTGGGGGATTACTACTAGTAGTAACAGGAGGTGTTGGAGCTGCAATGGGAGGAACATTTTCTTTATTGCCATTCTTTGGACAACTGGAGTCAGTTTTCCAGTGACCAGGTTGCTTACACACATGGCAATAGGGTTTCTTGTTAGAAGAGGAAGGATTTTGGGACCCACCCCCAGCACTGGGTTTTTGGGGCCCTTCAGAGGACTTTTCTGTTTTATTATCCCCACCTTTCCCTTTGGGCTTGGTAGAATCTTTCTTCTGGTCACCACCTTGGTTCTTGGGCCTGATCCTGGTTCTGACCCATTTGTCTGCCTTCTTTCCCAATTCTTGTGGAGAGGTCAGATCAGAGTCCACCAGGTGCTGGTGTAAGAGTTGGTTCTGGCAATTATTAAGAATCTGCTCCCTCATAATGAGATTGTACAATACTTGATAATCTTTTACTTTACTGCCATTCAACCAACCTTCCAATGCCTTGGTAGCACAATCCACAAAGTCTACCCAATCTTGATCCTGTGCTTTTTGGGTGTCTCTGAACTTAAGTCTGTACTGATCAGTGGTTAAGCCAAACCCATCAATTAAAGCATCTCTCAAGATATAGTAATCATCTGCATCCTCTTCTCTTACAGAGAGGAGCTTGTCTCTTCCTTTGTCTGCAAAGGAGAGCCACAGGATTGCTGCCCACTGCTCTACTGGGACCCTTTGTACTTTACAGGCCCTCTCAAGAGCAGAGATCCATTTGTGGATGTCATCCCCTGTATGATAGGGGGGCACAATCTTGTGGAGGTTCCTATTGTCAGGGACTTTCTCTCTAACTCTCGGGGTTTCATTACTGCCACCAGGGGTCTCTAGACCCCACTTTCTTGAAGCTTTCTGAAGCTCCAGGGACTGCCTGTCTAATGCTAACTGTTCTCTCCTGAGCTGTAGCTTTGCCTGCTCAAACTGGATCAGTCTGCATTTCCTCTCTTCGGAGGATTCTCTCCTCTGAGGAGAGGCAGAAGTCATTTTGGATCTCCTAGAATGGTTGGACCCCACTGAGGGGGATCTGTTCCTACTACTTGGATCCACCACTCTCCCTTTAGGGATGGAGAGAGTGCCTTTTGGGCCATCACCTCCATGTTGTGAGTGGTCTGGTTCTTCCAGGTCAGGATCATCATCCTCTTCCTGGTCCTCATCAGAGTCCTCTCTAGGAGGGTCCTCTTCTGAGGGATGCCCAACCAACCTGTCTACCCCATCAGACCCTAAAGTCTGCTTAAAGTCTGCTATGAGCAGGATTTCCCTGAGACGTTGAGTATTGGCACCTTTATTTGTCTTAAGTTTCCTAGAGGTGCACATCTCCCTAAGATCAGCAAAGGAGAGATGATCATATTTGTCGGCTGGGACCCTTTGGGGTCCTTCCAGAGCCTTATGGGCACCTGAACCTAAAGACATTTCTAGTGTAGTGATAGTGGTGTATCTACCTACACTAGGTGTGGCCTACTGAACCTTTTCTTGAGTTGTAGTCAAGGTGTGCTAAACCCTCTACACACAACTCCTAAGTTCAGTAGAACTTATTGTATTCTAAGCATGAATTTATATGTACCTTTGGTACCAAGTGGCTTTCACTTTAGAAATTCAATTTGTTATCTGGTAAAACAATGGCAAGCTTGAATCCAACCGCTGCACACCAATGTGAGAAGTTGGCCTGGCATATGCTGTCTCCTAGTTATAGGGACACCTTGCACCAGTCCAATTCGACTCTTGTTGATGATAGGTTTAAGACAACCTTTAAAGAAAGCTATCCTAGTGGTAGCTGTGGAGAGCAGCCTGCAGGCTAAGTCTTGAAGGAGTGTTAAGCTTATTGTTTTACCATAATAACCTCTTGAATAACCAAATGAAAGAGTAGCCCACACAGGTATATATATAAAATATATGTATTTATTCTAGACAGAATCCCACAGTCTCTTTATGAGGCTAGTGGCAAAGTTACAATTCAAACAAGCATTTATAAACACAATAAATAGCACAGGAATCACAGGTCCCCAGGGGGGGACCAAACCATATATCAAAAAAGTGGTATAAGAACCACGGCAATTCTACAGACAATGCCTAGGGCATTTAGGATCGCTGGCCCCTTAAGAATCCACCCCAGATTATGAGGAAGGGGACCCACGGGAGGCGCGTGCAGTGGAAATAGCTGCTATCGGGATCTCTATTAAAGCCTATGGAGAATGTCACGGTTTGATTTACACAGATTAAAGTCACTTCTAGCAGGAGTACAAAGACTTAAGCTTTTGAGGAGCCCAAAGTTGTAGACGTTGAAGATAAGAACCTGAAAGCAGAGGGGACAGAGTCTGGGTCACGGCACAGTGACCAGGGAGCTCAAAGCAAAGAGCCCTTCAATGTCGGGTGCTTCAAGTGGAAAGAGGTGTAGCTTGGATCTGCAGCCACGTGCTCCGGGAGGCTTCAAGGAAGGCCAGCTTCGGGAGGGCGACTGTCCCATGTCGGATGAGAGTCACTGCGGTGTTAGTGTCTGGATTGGATCCGCTAAGCCTTGGCAACCGCAACCCACGCAAGATGAAAAAATCAGCTACTGGTGCAGACCCACGAGGTCTGTGAGAGGTCTCCTTTGGAGAAACTATAGAGCAGGCCTGGAGCAACCAGGGGAATTCTTAATTGTTGAGATTGTCCTCTGATCGGGCCCATAAGTCGAGAGACAAGTGACTGCGGAAGGCAGCAAAATGGAGTGCATAAAAGGGAGCCCACGGGCCACCGGAAGAGGCTGGGGCACTGATCTTTGGTACGGATGCTGCTTGGTGGTTGGCTCAATAATGGGCCAAAGCACAACTTCCCCACTGGTCAGGGTCGTGTGCTACGCAAGAGGTGGCAGGTGTCCTGGGGTATTGGGAATCTCGGCACCCACGCGGTCCACGGTACACAGGTTTGCTGTGCACACTCACTGGCCTCTGGGATGCTTAGAAAACCCACCTCAAGGGTGCTGGAAGTCGACGAAGTTCGTGAGAGCAGCGAAGTTCCAACCGGGTCACTTGCAGTGTTTCAGGTGCCTGCCAATCAGGGGAATAACTCCTTTATCCCAAGGGAGACTTCTTCCGTCAGCTGGGCAGCAGTAAGTTGAAGGTCAAGACTGTAAAGTTCAAGATTAATCTGCGGCTCTGGGGCCACGTTATTCACCTTTATCCCCAAGATTAGGGGAGTGTCCAGAGTAGTGTCCACCAATGAGTGGTGAGGCGGGAAAGGGTGGCTACACCCTCTCCCCTTTGTGTGTTTCCCGCCTGGGCGAGGGGCAGGATGCCCCTGAACCGGTTCCAAGCGGTGTATGCAGAATGAAGGCACTGCATCTGCCTACGTGCAACTCTGAAAGGACATTTGGTGCACCCACCCTGTTCCAATCCACATATCCTGTCTGGGGAGATGCTAGCACCTCCCTGCCACAGGAGCCCTATTGTCCAGCTGGCGAGGCTGGGGTTTTCCCCAGTAACAGCCAGCCAGAGTTGTGTGGGTGGCGGGTAGTAGCCATTTTGTACTACTTGTGCACTTTTAAATTGGTGTCCGAATTCTGCCGCTTTTCCCATATTGCCCCTCTAGCAGGGGGGAATCGTGCTCTCATGCCCATGGCTGGACTGGGGGTACGATTCCTACATGTTTGACACTAAACACGATATGGTTCTGTGTAGCCATTCTCAAGTTATCACGCTATCGCGATAGACTTATAATGCGGTTAAGAGTATATGGTATGGCTACACTACAAACAACCCAGCAATGATTTTATAAGGGTTGCAGAGAGGCCCTACTCAGGTAGGGGTCCCCCCTCACACATATCTCAGCACCCTGCCCTGTAGGATTAGCAAGGCCTGCTATAGGGGTGACCTTTGAGAGTACATGTGTTGTAATGGGGTGGGATATAGGGTACCTATATCCCTGTAAGGGGTGCAAGCACCACCTTACCCAGACTACAGTAGTGGTCTGGTGGTGTCAGTTTGTATGGCTGTCCCAGGGTGGCACAATAAGTGCTGCAGCCCTGGTAGGCCTACTGAGGGACCCATGCCCTGGGTACCTGGGGTACCATCTACAAGGGACTGTCAGGGCATCCTCAGCATCCAATTGGTTTGTACCTAGGGTACTTCACATTAGTTTTAGGGAGAAAGCAGATAGGCTGGGGTCCTGGATAGCAGGATCCCAGCCAGACTAGTCAAAAACCACTCAAATACCAGGCATAAAGTTGGGGGAAACCATTAGTCTGATTCCACCTTCCTATATGCACCTAGCCCCCTTTGAAACGCAAGTAGAGCCTTTGGGACTGAGGTACGGAAAAATAAAAATAATCATCCTGAAGGTCCAGGGCTACCATCCAGTTTCCTAGGTCTAGGGTTGTAAGAACCTGGGTCAATGGGAGCATCTTGAATTTGTTTCTCCTGCAGAAAGAGATTGAGTGGGCAAAGATTTAAAATGGGACAAATGCCTCCGTCCTTCAGCAAAAAGGAAATAAGAGGCCTAGCATCAAGTTCCTTCTTCTGATGCTGTAGCACTCTCCACAGCTCTTTTGGCAAAATAAGCCTAGTCTTTTTGCCACTGATTGAAAAAATGGTCTTACGAATGCCGCTCTGGTGTGTGTTGAATATTTTGGTGGCTAGGACAGGAATGGCAAGACAGAACACTGTCCCACAATTTGAAATGATCTGCCACCCTTGGAAGTAACAACTTATCCTACCTCCTACAGGGTGGTCATGTGCCTCAAGGAAAAACTAAAGTACTTTGGAAGCTGAAGATGGAGGGGTGGGGACTGAGCAGTGCACTGCCCCTGATGGCCTGGACATTGTCAATGGCTTCTTGACCCCCACCTCGAAAAAGACTGGCGGTCCGTTGCTGAGATGGTGGGTCTTAGTGTTGTCTTTGATCCAAACATCTTGCAAAGCCCCCAGAGAGGGATGAAATTCCACAGAAGCTCATTTTCTCCTATACTTTCCTGGCATCTTCTTTCTATCATTTCCTATTTTCAACCAAACCCCACTCATCCATCATTAATTTCTACCCAACTCACTTTTCATTTCTCTTCTAAAGCTGCCCACTGACTCTTCCTTGGGACCCCTTCTAGTATTGTCCCTGCTTATTCTCTTCCAAACCCTCGATATAGCTCTCTGCCACTCACATCCCAATAACATAACACCATCTCCCTCGTCATCATGTTGCCTGAACATCTTAATTTGTTTACAGTTACTTTGCTTTATCAATGACTCAAGCCCCTATCCATTTCTCTCTCTTCTTAATACCCTTTGCTGGATGGAATTAGGTCCCTCTGTAACATTCCTCTGCCCCACTCCATGAATGGTTACTCATAACAATTGAACTTTTCAAGTGCCTTTTCCCTGCACTCCCCTCTGTCATGAATCTCCTCATCCACACTCTCAGCAGCCTTTCACATCTTTCTAGGTCTTAATTTCTTAAAGGGTAGCAATTAATAATACCACTGCTAGCTAATATTGCATTTAATAATCAGTGCTAGCCCATGTCAGTATCACAATAACATGGGATAATGGAGTATATAATATATGCTGAATTATGTTTCTGCCTTACCATGTATGTCAACCACAACATATTAAACTTTAAATCTGGGATGATTTAGATGTTGCTGGTTATGAGATTCACCTTTAAACACAATATGGGCGATGTGAATATTATTTAGTTGTGCTTTCTTGCTATACAAATTCTTTGAATTGGTCCCATGATTTTTCCTTATGTGGCTATTGAGGTGCACAGATTTCTTTGGAGCATTTGAAGTAGCGGTGGGACTGCGAAAATGTGTTGATTTCATTTGTTGCGATTTCATTTTTCATTATGTGATTTCATGAATAAGAAAATGTCATTCATATGATCAGCCATTTAGTTGTGTGGCTATATTTGCTATCGTCTTGTGATGTAGAATATATTGTAATTATAAATAGCAATTTATGTTCTATCAAAAGTGCAATACTTCATCTAATATACTTCATTTAATCTGAGATATTCAATGAATCTGAGATTTCTTGGCGCTGCCAATTGTAACACAAAGTCTTACATTGGAAGGGTTCCTAGCTTGTTGGAATACACCGGTCCACCCTGGGTCAAGTCCTTAGTATACCACCCTTAACATAGGTTATAAGAAAAAGGATTATTATTTTGGGTGGGTGACTACCTGCTTCAAAGAACAATCACAACCCTTGTCTGGGTGAACACTCAAAGTCACTCAGTTAACCCGAGCTCACCGCCTGACAGCTATGGCATGGAGCAGACAGGCTCAACTTAGCAGCAACAAAACCAAATAAAGTTGAAATGAAAGCCAATAAAAAATCCCAAACCAAATTGAAACAATAGAGGCAAATGTAATAAACAAAATGATACCAATATGACAAAAATCCAATAATGGGAACCTTAGATGTGAATGTATAAAATTTTAAGCAGGTATAAAGCCAAGAAGCACAAAGTGCAATGAAGTCAATGTTCGTGGTAGACTGGAGCCGAGGTGCAATTTGACAATGACCGCGATGGAGTAAAGGCAGGATACACCACCCAAGTTAGTCCTCATGAAAAAATTTTACCTTCTGACTGAGAGCATGATTTACATCTTGGGGGTCTGGTCCCCCCGTCACTGTTCCATCGGCTAATCCAGCCGCCTACTAGGCGGTCCGCCTACTCAATTTAGATGCTGGCGGGTCTATGACCAATAGTCGGTCCAAGTCCCACCTTCTCCGCCAGAATTTTCCACCCACATCGATGGCATCAAAGGGCAAAAGTGGCTCTCAGAGGGAGTTCAGCCAATATTACCGTCAGACCTATCTCGATGTGCCTTCTTGTCGACTTAATGTAGCTGGAAAACCTGCACACCTCAGTTGGCGGTTTTGAAGGGATATCAGATAGAAACTTGCCCTTTTTTCTTTTTTCCACTTCCCTTTCATTTATGAATCAATTGTCCAAGTCTTTCCTTTGGTGCTGCTACTTGACCATGAAGAAATCAACCCCATCATCGCTGAAATCGAAGATAAGCATAATTTTTACTTGTTTTCTTTTGAATTGTCTGTTTACATTTTTCTGGACACGTGCATTTTTTAATTTCTCTTACAAGCATTTTTTTTCTAATGTGTAATGAATATGTGTGTAATGTTATCATTTGAGAAATGTAAAGAAAAACACCTGTATTACATTTTTTTTCCAAAATGGTGCAACCTTCCATCATGATTGACTGAAACTCTTTTATTATTTGGTTAATTAAAACTGTAACAATGTTACATAAAAAATATTATTTTAAAACACAATAAAATACAGTAGGCAGATGTGACTTCCTTCAATGAGGCTTAAAATTTCCTATCAATTTAGTGCAAAAGTTTGATTATATTGTCAGTTGAACTGGTGCACTTGTTAAGGAACTTTAGCAGCTTCCAATTTAATTGAGCGTCTAATGGATTAAGGCATTGAGTCATGGTGGCCCTACATGTCCTGATTTTCCTTTTGCTAAAGTCAGGCTGCAGTAAAGTGGCTCTTGCTGAATAAAAATATGGGCAAATGCAGATCAGATGAATAAAGTCCTCCTTTGTTTGTCCACAAAATCTGCATGTTATGGGACCTTTGTATTTCCGGCTAGGTAGATCAGCTGTTGTTGGTAGGTCACCAAACCGGAGTGCCATCAGTCGTTTCTTGCAGAAGACAAAGAATGTGATGCTTAGGTAGGGTGCTTGTTTCAATGAATCGTAGTTATTAATTACCATCCATGTATGTGTCTCTCTGCTGCATTTTGTTTTATCTTCTAATAGTGATTGGAGTCTTGCCGTTTTGTTGGCAATACGTCTAAATTCAGAAAAGTTCAGACAGTTTTTCCACAGGTCTTATGTCTTGGTGTTTATGAGAGCTTTGTGGAATAAGTTTTTTATGATGATGCTTTATATTTCTCAATTTCCATCAATAGAGCTTGGCTAAGTTTGCAATGTTCTCGATTCAGTTTTATTTTGTACCATCTTTTTATGGCTGAATTCATCCTTCCTATGTTTTAGTTTATTAAGCCGAATTCCAAACACACCTGAGCTGGTGATGCACTTTTTGGTAGCTGGAATGTCCGTTTATAGGCAGACACCTGCAATTTATTTAATAATGTTGCGTCTGTTGTGTATTGAGTTATGCTGCTGGCAGGAACCTTGCTGCTATCACAGCTAGTAATGGCTTGAACGTCGGACACACCAAGTTTTTTGCTAGAGTGCTGAATGCGAACGGTAATGCATCAGTCTTTTTTTCCATATAATTCCTTTGGTCTTGTTGATTGAATCTATTATCTAGATAGACTCCCAGATATTTTTAGTTTGGGACATCCTCTAACTTCTTGACGTTCAGCCAGATCTTCAGTTTACTACTAGATCTATATTGTATCAGCATGGTTTTCGTCTTGTTTATATTGATTTCCAGTGTGTTTGTTGTTGCATGGTTCTGCATCTCTGTCAGCGCCCTCTGGAGACCTACTTGCGTAACATTCATTAGCACAACATCATCGGCCTAAGATAAGTGTGACAAGGGTAACGGCCCTAATTGTGGGGGCTGGGTATTGGCTTGGTCCAGCCTCTACGCTAGGTAATGCATGAACAGGTTGAAAAGGTGGGGGGCCAAAACACATCCTTGCTTCAGGCCCCTGTTTATTAGGATTTTCCTTGAGACCCTTGACCCGTCGCCTATTTTGACTCTTACCCAGGTATTGATATATAGTTGGATTATTCCTCAAAGTATGTTTCCTGGGATTTTCCAATCCTTTAGCTTTTTACATAATCTATGACGATCCACGCAGTCGAAG
Source organism: Triturus cristatus (assembly GCF_964204655.1). NCBI lineage: Eukaryota > Metazoa > Chordata > Amphibia > Caudata > Salamandridae > Triturus > Triturus cristatus. Next base: position 177,462,024 of record NC_140580.1, on the reverse strand, counting down.
GCTGCCTTAAGGTCAACAAAGCAGATATGTAATCTTTTCCTGTCCGGTTTGCATTTATCGACGATCTGAGATGCCAATAGTATGTTCAGGATGGTTCCAGTTCCTTTCTTGAATCCGGTTTGCTTGACTGGGATCAGGTTCTGCTTCTCCAACCACTCCGTTAAATCCGCCAAGTTCATGGAGGCATAATATTTTGCCTCAACGTCGAGTAGTGTGATGAGTCGATAGTTTGCCTGGTTTGTTGGGTCTCTCCCCTTTTGAATTGGATTTAATATGGACCCGTACCAACTTGGGGGAATACTGCCCAGAATTTATATTTAATTGAACAACATTGAGAGGTGTATGCCCCGGGATTTTATGTCTTCCTTAAATATGGCTTGTGGAATGCCATTTGGACCTGGGGCTCCATTACTTCTTCCTCTCTTAATGATGTCCATTGATTTGAAAATTTATGAATGAGATGGTTTCTTTTTGGATGTTCTGCTGTTACTGAGACCGTCTTGACAATTTTGTGTTCAATATTTAGTTGATGTTCCAGTTTTGCTATCTGTGGTGTGTCTGTAAGGATTTTCCCTTCAATTCTTTTTGCCATGAAGTCTACCCAGTGCTCCTCATTCACATTGGAATTGTACTTCCATCATGATAATGGGCACTTACACAAAATTTGATATTAATCAAAATTCAGAATGTGTTCATACAGGTGAGTTGAATTATTTTTCGTAAAACTATCAAATTTTAAGCACTTGCATTACACATTTTTTTAATAATTTCATTTTAACTTAATTCAGTAATTGCACTAGACAAGGTAAAACTTTTTTTAAATCAATGCTAGTCCTAAACTTAAATCATATTTTTTATTTATTTATGTAACATATCCTCTAGTCTAGTGCATTTTCGGTAATTTATTACATTTTTAAGATGTAATGCATACGTGTTCATTTTTTCACTTCACTTTCACAAGTTAAAATAAACACACCTGGATTAACCTTAAAAATAAAAATGGCAATTGTTTTTTTTTTGCTGCAAGTGTCCATTATTATGATGAATACTTGCACCATAATGTTAATGTCCATTGCATTTTTTTTTCTAATGTTTGGACTTTGAAGATATGTCATTAAAATATATTTTCTATTTTGTGTTATAAATGTAAGTAAGAATATGTATTTCACATTTTCATCTTTAACATGTTTAATAATCAATGAATTTTAACTGAATAATAATGTTAGGACAAACTTTGTAAAGTTAAACTTTTTTATTTATAATTGAGATAATTCTCTCATGAACTTTTTTGAAAGGAAAAAAAGAAAAAGAAAAAATGGGTTATCCACAACAGCACCTGGTGGCTTTGTTGCCCATAACTTGCCTCCTAAACATAGTCCAAAAGGTATCTTCCTCAGGAAGGGTATCTATTGGGATTTCTCCCCATGCCATTATCAAAAAATATTCGTACATAAATTTGATAACCCACAAGAAAAAAGAAACAAATTACAAGAAACAGAGAAAGCAAAAGAATACCTGACTTCACTGAAAATGTTTTCATGAACAATTTTCTGCTGCAGTGGAATGGCAAAAGATCATGGTCCGAAATGGAGTATGTTTTATAGTGTGCTATGCAGGTGAAAACAATTAGCCAAAACGCATCAGGTGTGTTATGCTAGTATCCACCATAAAGCCACAGGAATAGTATAATGTTGAACGCGCCCTGCAACTGAATCCCTCCGTCAGGAATCCACAGCTAGGTCAATGCAGGCACAATTGAGGAATCTAAATAGGCACTGAAAAATCCTGCCACCCTGACAGTAACCAAGTAACGTTACCCAGCGGAGGAGTCAGCCATGCTGATGGAGGCGTGGCGCTTACGTGACGGAAAACACTCTGTCTACGCAAATGGAGGATCAGCCTGCCCGCATCTAAATAGGTCGGGCGTGATTCCGTCTTCTTCACAGAGTACTTGTAAATGCTGCCCCTAAGAAACGAGAAGAGTCCTGCCAAAATCAAAATCAGGCCCATAGTCCTTTATGTCCCAATCCACCACAGGAGTACACTTCTAAAGCCCCCCGGAACCTCAGGAGTAGCACTTAAAGACTCAAAGGGCATTGGGGCAGAGGTCAACAGCAGGTCCAGTGCAGGTCCAGTTGCCACTTGTCAGCTGTGCAGTTGCAGGAAAGGCCTCTTTTAGCTTGCTGGAACTCTGTAGCTTGAATAGGAGGTCAGCCTTAGCACCCTTGGCCTCCACTTCTGTGTAGTGGGTAAAAGAGTAGATGGGTCCTGTCTTTCAGTGCTACCCTCAGGTCAAAAACAGAAGGTCCAGTCCTTTTCTGTTCTACCAGAAGTGTTTTGAAGTGGGTGCCATTAGATACCTTATTTATACCTTCATGTGCTCCTCTAAACATGTTTCCAGTGTGAGCCCTTTGCAAAAACACTTTTCTCCACATTGTCCAACTTTTTCACAGTAATTTCCAAAGCTTCCACCATCTCTTTCTGGCACTTCGCCTTACCAGCTGCAGTCCCCTCATGCTAGCCAACTCTTCTGCTTCCTTTTTTTCCTGTACATGTGGTGAGAAGAAATTCTTTTTCTTCTACCTGAACCTACCTTCAACTATCATAACCAATGCTGGGTGATGAGCCACTGTGATTTCATGGCTTGGTTCCTTAGAAAGATGCACCAGCCCTACTCTACCTCTGTAGCTGGGATTGCAACAGCCTTAATGTCATGCACATGCCTCAGAAGAACTGTACTCTACAGAGAACATCTAGAGAGTGCTCTTCCACTCACTATAGAAAACAGCATTGCATCTGCTCTCTGGTGTCTGCACACAAGTAGGGTGAACTCATCAGAAGCTTCCTGCATACCATGCCAGTCATCTTGTTCATTCCACAGTTCCACTATTTATTTCCACCTCACTCTCATTCCTCGTAAACTTGTTTCACTTTCACATGGAATCACTCATTTCACCACCAGTTTCTCCACAGGAGTGCTTTATTTCAAGGACGTTGAAGGTCCACCAGCAGTTCTAAAAGACAGCTAAGTGGACGATGAAGGTAGCTCAGGGAAAAGTAGCTAATCTACCTGCCTCCTTTCCCCTGAGTCCCCCAGCCCTCTCACAGATTTTGTGCAAGCCAAATAGGGATAGTGCCACCCCTGATGGTTGAAGAATAAAATCAGAGTCTAAGAGCAGGGGTAAGCCCCTGGGTTGTTCAAGCTGGTAGCCTACATAATGATGAGTCCTTAGAATCTGAACTTAGGCCCACAAGAGGTTGCGAGAACACAAGAGCCACAGAGGAATTTGTTACAGCGAGCTCAAGAGATTCATGCGCCAAGACACTTTTATTGACCCCTGTATTAGAGTAAAAGACAAGGCAATTTGGTTAACTTCTTGTAAGGAAGGAGTCTTGTATGCCACATAGGATTCTGATTTCTATATGATTAGCCAGATTGACCTCCAGATGTAAAGGCGCAAATTATGAAGTGATTCTATGAGTTTGGCACAGTATCAGAAGGCAAACAGTACATCCAGCTTCAATTTCTCAGGAATTACATCGGGGGCCTTATTACCCATTGTCCCTGTTTGCGCCCTGTGCACCTTTTTAGCATCTTTTAAAAGGGCGCCGGGCGCAAACAAAGATAATGCGCCCTATTGTGGTGAATGCGCTGCGCCCAGGGCTTTTTGCAGCGCTCCGTGTTTTCACAGTGCAGGCAGCAACCTGCCTGCTCTTTTAAAGGGGATTAGATACCCCCTTGCAGGCGGGTGCAGTCAGTGACTGCACCTGCCTGAAAGGGGATGTGTGGCGGGCCCATAGCACCCCCTTTCTCCCCTCCAGAGGGCTGCTCTCATTGAGTTCCCCCCTGAGAGATTATTTGCCACTGCACCTGCATCTGTAATTTGGCGAGAGCGCAGAGGCAAAGGAATACCCTCATTTGCATAGGGCTATTGCAAAATCCATTGACTTGATATAGTAGAAATCTTTTCATGTTGAATAATAGCACAGGTCTAATTACAAAGCAATTAGTGTTGCAAGATTTATCATTAATGTAGTTTAGAAGAAATCTTTTATATCCCCTAATGAGTGGCAAAAAAACTGCTGTATTATTGATATATTCAATTTAATCATGACGATGTTCGATATCGCGAGTTGCTGAACAAATCTGTTGTAATTCTAATTATTGATCTGTTTTTAGGTAATACGTATGACTTGGTATGATTTTAAAGTAAATGTTTGAATTTTGTATTTCTATAAGAAACATTGGAAATAAAACATTTCTTCTTCAACTTGGTATTTTGCATTTTCTTATAATGAAGCAGCATTTCAGGACTGGTCTTCTATTCACAAACTACACATTTCTTTGTGATATTTGGCTATTAGTGGTTGGAGGGCCTGTAATGGAGTTGCCCGTGGCAGTCATACTGTGACAGAGCATCCGCTCAGTTCTGCTAAGCAACTTAGTGGAAACGGGCACAAGAAATGCTGCATGGCCATCTTCATGGCAATCGGAGTCTCATCATGAACCAATCAACGCCTTACACAGGAATAAGCTCTTTCATGTAACACGGTGGCACTCTTGTATGATTGAGACTTGGGCTGTTGGGTGTATGTTAGTATGACTTCCATTGTAGTGGTTGCTTGGAAGTGTAGGCAAAAACGTGGGTGCATACAAATAAGCTGACCACAATGTTTGATGAAATGAATACAACTGGGCACTCATGTGAAAAGTAACTAAGAAGCTATTAGACCTGGCAGCCTGGTTAGGTTGGTCTTCCCCTAAACTTTTTGCCTGCTTACCTCCAATTTTTGCAGTATTATTTTTGTTGAACAAATACTTTACTCATTGCCTCTTAAGCTATGCCTGACTGTTCTGTACCAAGCTACCAGAAGGTGAGCACAGGTTAATTTAAGACTCCCTGGAAATGTTTTCATGTAGCAAATGTTATAATATAACTGTTATTTGCAAAGTGAAAAGGGATGAGGAGGACAAAAGCCAACAGTTGCCACGTCAGTTTTTGTTTTTTTACTTTAAAAGTGCTGTCCCATGCTATTTTCATCTGGTACTGAAGTCTCGTAGTGATTGTCTGGCCAACTTCATGGGAGTTTACCATCCGGGTGATGGGATTTGGCAGATGCATAACCTAGAAATCTGTTAAGCGAAATGTTTATATGCAAGTGTAGACCTGTGGAGTTGCTGATTACTGGCCAGCCCATAGCTTTCAGAGTTCCCTGCTTTATGCACCTGAGTGGTCCTCTCTTTCTGAGAGAGACTGTGAACTATCTCAACATCGCAAGCATTTTGCGGTGCATGCTTACCTTGCTTAGCTTTTTGTCAATCATGCATACTCCAAAGCTGTCATACCTGCAAGCGTGTTCTAAGCAAGTGCGTGTTTTGTATACCTTCTCCTCGTGAGTGGCTCTACACAAATAAAATGTGTGTAAAAATGCTTGTGAAAGTCCCAATTTTCAAGTGAAGGTACCCCTTTTGTAGATTTGTGAATACGTTGCCTGATATTCGTAGTTTTTGCCAGAGTTTAAGAATATTTCATGAGGAATTAAAAAGCACAATTTCAATGATGGAGAGATTACTGCAGGCGTTGAGTATGTTAAAAGGGGGGTGCAAAGCGTTTTACCTTGCATTTGATGCCAAAATACCTGGAAATTGGCCTAACCAATAAGGCAAACTGCAGATTCTCATAGCCAGTTGGTGAAGGAGAATCCTGATTTTATTAAAGACATGGAGATTAATATTATAGAGTCTCCTATCGTGTAATAAAATGCATAGTTACCTGGTGACCCCTTGTCATGAGTGACACCTTTTGCCATTCTTTGCTTTTTGACTTATAGCCCATTTTTCAAGTTAAAATTACTAGACCCATAGCTTATGATAAGCAACTGTGCAACGCAGGTCAGGAGTGGTGTATCCATTACATATTTGTGACCAAATCACCATTAATGTAAAAAGTCAATGTATATTCAGTGTGTATCCCTTGCAAGGAATTGCTAAAGATCACGGGACAGATTTACAAGCCCCTTGTGCCCCTTTTGCGTCACTTTTAACATGGGAAAAGTGACGCAAACATGGCGCAAGGTGCTTGTAAATCTGCCCCCATGGATCCAGCGTTCTCAGACATAAGTTAGGACACGCTGCTATAGTTGAAAATCAGGACTGAAAAACATGGCATACCCTCAGCCAGCTATGGCAATTAAAACAAGCATTGGCATAGCCAATAGGTCTCGCCTTTGGGACCTTATAAGTGTTTAGCTATGTAACAGTTGCATAACTAAATACTTATAAGGTTCCAAAAGCGTGACCTATTGGCTATGCAAAGCAGCCGCACGGCCACGAAAGTGATCGCGATCAAACATCAAAGCGAAAGTGAAAGTAATCGCGGTAAAGCGCGGCGCGCGCGCCCGCGCACGTGCACTGTAGCTCTAGGCTGGCCTGGTAGCACTTTTTGGAGCCCTCTCAATAAGTCTCGCCGAACCAGCGCATGCGCTGGGTCAGGCGAGACCTAAAAAGGCCGAACAGTGTATGTGGTAAGACCTCAGATCACTTTTACCTCCGACGATCCGCTGTTTAGTTGCTATGGGGCACTTTGACACAAACTTTTCTTCGAATATCAGTTTGAGAGTGTTCTTCATTGCGCACGCTGTTTTTCTACTGCTTGCACAGCCAGTGCACTTTCTAGCGAATCAATTCAAAACAGCAATTGGAAAGAGCGCCGCTCTTTGTTGCCAAGGGTAACAGATGCTGGGCGGTGAAGTCACACGTCCGCGCGCCGTCTTTCTGGAGGGGTCTACATGGCAGAATGAGTCTGAACTGCACTGACAACGCTGCAGGGCAGGCCCCTCGAGGGAGGACAACAAATGGAAGGCACGTGAACCAGGACCTGCGGGACGCGTTGCGAGGTAAGCATTTCCCGCCAAGACGCTCTCTCGTAGAGGTAGCTCGGGTCTCCACACGAGTGGGCTTCAAACTTTTTACAAGCCTGGTCCCTCTTCCCTTTAAAATAATGTGTGCGCTCGCTTACCGTGAGAAAGCCTTGTAGGGGTGCGTGTTTCTATTTACTTCAAGAAACATTGGCAACAATTGTCATTTGAGGTTATCCAGCTTACATTTCAGCTGCACCCCTATGGAGCACGGTAGGGCAGTGATCTTCGATAGTGGATAGGGGGGTGTGGTGGAAGAGGGGCAGTAGTCTGTGTGTAGGGAGACTGACTCTTCCCCAGCTACTTCAAAATTGTCTCTGAAAAGTAAAAGTATTTTGCTTGACAATGTAGTTATGTGTGTAACCTGTCATAATCTCAAACGTGTTAATGTGAATAAAAGATTATGAAAATAAAATTCACAGTTCCTTAAAATATTTGGCTCTCGTGTGCACAAAACATTTCATATTTCATATGGTTCATTTATTATGTGAAAAGGTAACAATAGCTTTTTGGACTTTTCCCGATGCACGACTTACCATGACACTTTTCTGGCAGATTCGCAATATTTTAGGCTGCATACTTTGATTGCGATAATACTGTTTTGTGTTGTGTAGAAACATATTAGATTTAATTTCTAAGGCATTGCGCAAAGACAATTCAGCTATTTTTTAAGAAAAAAAAGAAAACGAGCAAAATTCATATTTGCTAATTATGTAATACAAATGGAATAAATCGATTTCGCCCCATTCAGATTTAGATGTGCCCTCTTTATCTAGGAGCAGCGCTAAGACCCTTTAATGTGGCCCGGTTCATTATCGCTTGCCGCCGGGGCCCATCATAACGAAACTCCTCTTGGTTTCAGAACTTGATGATTGTTTCGAAAAATATTACGTTGTTATGAAACGGAGCGCTGTTCCGTTACAAAGAAAAGGCCCATTCTTGGAAGTTGGCATCTCCATGCGTGCATGTGATTTGACTCTTAATGAGCTCCCTGAAGCGTTACCCCATTGTACCCGCGGCCTGTCCCAGCTTACACCCCCTCTCCCGGCATAGATGGTTCATGCGGAATTGATGATTCCTCTTTTTCTGTCTTCAGAGCTAACTTCCAATCCCTTCAAACTGTCCACACTGTCTACTAGGGTATCATATGTGGTTTCATGGGCCACATTCTGCAACAGCAAAAGAGTGGCCAGCTAAATAGAAAATCATAGAATGCAATGCCTGTCCGTCCAATCCTGCTACATTGCTTGTGTCACGAGCGAAGGTGGCCTTTAAATGAATAGGTGTTGTATTAACCTAATTCAATGAACTTGATTTTCTCACTTCCGGAAGTATTCAATCAAATTAGGCTTTGCAACGCTGCAGGTTACATGTGTGTGTGTGTGTGTGTGTGGAGATCTAGGCGCGCACTTACATTCTCTCTGCGTCCAACTTCAGCGATCTTTACAAACACACCTGCACACCGTGGTACTGTGTCGGAGTGTGACCCCAAGTGGTCCACTCCCTTTTATTATACCCCTCCGGCCATGCCAGGCCAGAGGATGGCCTGGATTTACATCCGGTCTCCCGCAAAAGAACAGGACCGCTAACCTGTTACATCCCTCCCCAACTTGCTTTTGAAGATCAGAGATCATTTCACTCGACATGCAAAGTCCTTGAGTTGCTGGGTGGGTGGTGGATTGGGCCGGAGAAAGTATCGATGAGATTGACTGCAAATAGGCGGGTTATAGGTAGGCGGATCACCAGGTGGCACTTCTCGCCGGTTTCCTTCTGGACTCCCCGGGCTTTGATTTGCGAAGTCACTCTTAACTGTGTCTCTTCCCTTGGATTCCGGCCATCTGGCGACATCCTCAGTATGATCCAAGACAGAGGGTTGAAATGGGGTTGTAACCTTCATGAAGCATGAAACATTCATTGCTATTACTTCTTGCCCTTTCTTGGTCGTCACCATAGTTCCATCACTACTGATGACGGTCCAAATCCCGGGCTCGTAAGGTGTTCTGAATTTACACCCAGCTCAGCGATCTTTGACGATAACAGAATCGCCTGGTAGAAGTAAACTTGTCTTCGCCCGTCGGTGTTTGACTGGCTCTAATGTAGCGCCCCTCGTAGCATACTTGGGATTTTTTAACATCATGAGGTGGCGGTGTCCACCCTGTGCACGTGGGGATGAAATCCCGCCACGGCCCATTGAACATCAGGGCCCAAGGGGCCTGCTGAGTTGTGCAGTGAGAAGTGCTCTTATATTCTCTAAGGAACGATTGTAGGTGATGTTCGGGGTCAGCTTGTTCAGTTGTGGTGTTGCTAATCGTTTTGGTCAGCGTGCGCATGAACCTCTCGACCTCGCTGTTGGCTTGGGGCCACTGAGGAGTGATCCGACTGTGACATTTCCCTCGCTGTTTGAGGAAATTGGTGAACTCCGCGCCGTGGAACAGCAGTCTGTTGTCACTTTCGATCTTCACCGGTAGGCCAAAAGTGACAAACACCTCAAGGACGAGAGCCACGTGGATGAATGCTGGAGAGTCAATTACTTCCACAATAGGATACTTAGAGTAGGCAGCTACTAGGACAAGAGTGGTCCTCCTGTCGGGGAAGTTCCCGAAATCCAGGATTAGTTTAGACCATGGGTCTGTGCATGGTTCTTTGGTGATTACCGGTGCCGGCCTTTCTGGCGCCCCTGTTGATTGGCATGCGGGACACTTATGCACATGGTCTTCAACCATTTCTTCTAGCCTGGGGAACCACACCTTTTCTCACATCCTTGACTTAATTTTCCAGTGCTTTGGTGTCCTCTGTGCGCTAACTACGTGACATGGTGTCTCAGGTTCTTTGGGATCATGATGCAAGATCCTCACAGTAGGATCCCATCCTGGGTGGTACTGAATTAGTCTCGCACTCCCCCACATCTTCATCAAACTCTCCTTGTTTTCATGCGTCCAATCATTCGCATCCTGGAGGAAGATTTCCACGTGCTGTTCTGCACAACATTCCGTACACGGATGATGACGGGGTCTGCCTCAGCAGTTTCTTTGATATCTTCCAGGCTTAGTGCTTGGGGGCAGGCAGCAGTTGAGATCATGTTGACATAGTCTTCTACACCGTCAATGTCGTCCTGAGCCTCTGAAGGTGTGGAGTGATGCGATAGAAAATCGGCAGGGTTCTTCGCCCCAGGCCGGTAGATTACTTCCATCTGGTAATGTTACAATTGTACGGCCCACCTCCAGATCCGCGGGGGCAGGTGGGGAGCCGATCCCTGAAAGAGCGGGACCAAAGGTTGGTGGTCAGTGGCGACTTTGAAGGGTTGGCCACTTAATTACAGTTGGAAATGTCTGCAGGCCCACTTGATCGTCAGGGCCTCTCGCTCAATTTGCGCATAGACAGCTTCGGTTGGTGTCAATGCTTTGCTCGCGAAGGCCAGTGCTGCCCACCACCCTTGCTCTTGTTCCAGAGCTAGTACCGCTCCTGATCTGATGGGACTGGCATCTACCAACAGTTCGGTGTGCTTGTCAGGGTCGAAGTATATGAGCGTGGCATTGTCAAGAAGGGTGTTAGACCTGGCACCTTGGCGTGAGTCTCCCTTCCACATTTTGTCGTTGTGCCTCATATGTTTTTGCTGGTGTTAGCTGCTCAGGGCACTGTGCCACTGCCAACCAGTGCCACAGTGCAAGTGCTCCCTATTTAAAATGTTTATGTTGTTTGGATTCCATGATTGGCTTATTTGGTTTACTGTCAGACCCCAGTAAAGTGCACCAGTAGTGCCCAGGGCTTGTAAATACAAATGCTGCTGGTGGGCTTGCAGCACTGGTTGTGCCACCCACAGAAGCGGCCTAGTAAAATGTGTCTAGGGTCTGCCACTGCAGAACCTGCGTGCAGTCTGGTACTGTCATGCTGACTGGGTAAGTGCACCCACTTCCCAGTCCCTAAACCTTCCCTTAACTTCATATTAGTCACCCCTATGGTAGGCCCAAGGGCAGGGTGCATTGTAAGCATAAGGTAGGACAAGCCCTGATGTGTGTGGCATGTCCTAATAGTGAATTACTGCCATTTTCGTTTTTCACTATTGTAAGGCTACCTGTTCTCCATAGGCCAGAATGGGCTGTCAGAATTGTTACATTCTATGATCCTAACAGACCCAGGGAACATGGTAGAAATTCGAGTTTAGTATGCCTGAACTCAGAATAATAAAATACATCTTTTAGTAAAGTTTATTTTAATATTCTGTGTTTGCAAATACCACTTTTAGAAAGTTGGTATTTGCTTGCCTGACCATTTCAGCCCGCCTCTGCTATGATGTGTATCTGCCTGTCTGGTTGTGTGAGTGACAGGGCTGGGGAAACCCAGAGGGGCAGGGCTAGGTAGCCTGGTGGTGAATAGGAAGATTGGCAGTCAGATGGGTGGGAGGAGTACACCTGGGCTCTGAATAGGGTTGTGCTCTGCTACCACAATGCTGGCGCCGCCTCCTGCGGAGCGGCTGATGTCTCTGCCCTGCACCCTGAATAGAAAGGCCGAGTCATGTCAACAGAGTGCTCAAGAACTGGTTTGGACTGGGCAAAGGCCCCTCTACCCCAGAGGAACAAAGGAATTAGGGGTATAAGTGTTGGGACCCTGCTCCCAAGAAATTAGATCAGATCCTGCTGAAACAAGAAGAACCTCGGCCAGAAGAGAAGGAACTGGAAAAGCTGTAGGAGGAGTAACTGTCCCTGACCTGGGGGATTGGCCTGCAGTGGTTGCCTTGCTGCTGAAGGAGAGGAGAAAAGACTAAAATGACTTTTATTTCAACTTGTGCTTAAAGATCTCCAAGGGCTTGAACTGAGCTTGCCCCCTGAACGAAGTCCCAGGACCAGTGGACTTCATCCCCAGCTCCCCAAAGTCTTTTGGAAGTGCCTGCTGCTGTTGTTGGGTCTTCTGAGGGACTGCGTGTCGCAAGGAGCTGGAAGCGCGACGCAAGGGAGAGAAGCGTATCGCCGTCGGAGCTGTTGACATCGCATCTCGCAGAGAGTGTCGCCGCTGCAGCATCGCATCGAGCGGAAGCGTCTCGCATCGTCCGGAAGTGTCTCGCATCCACGGAGAAGCGTGCCGCCGTCAGAGCCGCGGTTGCCGCACCTCGCAGAAGGGGTGTCGCCGCTGCAGCATCGCATCGAGTGGAAGCGTCTCGCAACGTCGGAGAAGAGTGCCGCTGCCAAAGCCGCTGTCGTCGCATCTCGTCAAAGGTGACGCCGCTGTAGCTGACGCATCGAGTCGGGCCTTCTCGCAACCTCGGAGAAGCGTCACGCATCTGGAAGATCCCGTCTTTATTTCTTTTGCACCAAGAACTTCAACGCATCTGCATCGCTGCAACACTTTCGTTGCCCTGCGTGTCGCACCTAAGGTACATTGACTTAAAGTGTCGCATTTAAGAACTTGAGAGAAACTAAGCAACCTTTTACCAACTAAGCAACCGTATTGTGTATTTTTATTCGTTTAATGGTCTTGTGATAATCCTATATAAAGAATCCTTATTTTTAATATACCTATCTGTGTGGTGTCCATTTGTAGTGTTGTCACTGGGTTACTGTATGTGTTCACAAATGCTTAACCTATAACGCTCTGAGATAAGCCTTGTCTGCTCGCGCCAAGCTACCTAGAGGGTGAGCAGGGGTTATTTTAGGAGTGTAACCCCTTACCCTGACTAGAGGAAAGGTTCCCTGCTTGTCACAAGTACCTACCTGTGCCAACCAGAGAACCCGGATTCTAACATTGGTGGTCAGCGGTGAGGATTCTGTATTTCCATTTGTGACTCATGTACAGTGATTGGTGAACACTACTTAGTGAGTGCAGACCTTAAACGCAACCAATACTTGTTGGTAGATTTCTTTTTTTTGGACTGTCTATTTTTGAGCACTGCCAAGCTTAACCATGGTGGAGAAAGCATCATCCATAGTCTCTGTGGATACCGAATTTAAATGGGAAGAAGAGAAACTAGACAGCTACACATTATCACAGCTGAAATTCTTTTGCAAAAAGTTTAATGTTGCTACAACTGGATGTAAAAACAAAACAGGGTTCTACACGGCGCTGAGGGCCTTGGTAGAAGCAAGGAATGCCAGTGATGATGAGAATGCAGAGGAGCCAGTGGGTTCAAGAGGAAGGAGAAGCCCTTCCCCTGCAGGTAGCAGTGTCTCTGACAAAAGTTTATCTCCAGAGGAGTTGGCAGACAGGAAAGACACCAGAGCTCATGAAATAGAGATGGCCAAACTAAATGGGCAGTTAGCCATGGAACAAAAAAGAATGGAAATGGAAGAGAGAAAAATGCTAATGGAAGAGAAAAAAATCCAAATGGAGCATGACAGAATAATGAGGGAGCTGGATTTGAAAGCCCAGGGTTTGGGAAGCACTCCCTCTGGTGGCAGCACACCCCCAGTGCAGGTAGAGTCTAGAGTGTACATACCCAAAGATGTAGTGAAGGAATTTTTTAAAAATGATGACATAGGGCAGTGGTTTAAGGCCTATGAGGTAACCATGTCTTCCCACCGGATCCCTGAGAAAGATTGGGGAGCGGGGTTGTGGGGACGGTTCCTTAGTGAGGGGCGGGATACACTGCTGGATTTGCCTTCAGATGATTATAATTCCTATCCCCATATGAAGGCTGCTTTGATGTCTAGGTATGGGTTGACCCCTGAGTTGTATAGACAAAGGTTCAGGGGTTGCACTAAGATTCCAAACAGTACGTATGTTGAGTATGTGACTTTTTTTTGCAGAGCACTGGATGGTTGGGTGAAGGGTAGCAAAGTTAATGATTTTCAAGGGCTTCTTGATTTAATGGCATGGGAGCACTTGTCTAGTAATTGTTTTCCTGAGCTACGCCAGCACCCGATTGATAGTAGGCTGACTAACCCTAGGAAGCTTGCTGAGGAGGCGGACCGCTGGGTCAGTACCAGGGTCCACAAGGGTCAAGTGGGAGATTCCGCCAAAGGTGGGCAGGGTCCCCAGCAGAAGAGTGGGGGGGACAAGGGTAAACAGAGGGAGTTCCAGAAGGGGCCCCAAAGTAATCCCCAAGGGAACCAAGGGAAAGGTTCTCAGCCTCCCCCACCCCAGAAGCAGACCGGGGCCCCGACAGGTACACCTGTTCAGAAGGGGCCCATCAGATGTTACAAGTGTGGTAACCTGGGGCATTTTGCCTCTGATGTGAAGTGTCCATTATTTGGTAAACCCGCACCCACTGGTGCTCCATCCCGGCAGGTGACTAGTGTAGCCCTGGGGGAGGAGGCGAATGTCCAAGGTGGGTGGGGTCCCTCAGAGATGTCCCTTGTCTCATTAGGAGACTGTGAAGTGGTCCCCCAAACCCAGCTGCCTGAGAACACTAAAAAATACAGGCAGTGGGTGACCATAAATGGCCATAGGGTTGAAGCTCTCAGAGATACAGGAGCCAGTGTGACGGCTGTCAAGCGCCACCTGGTGTCTCAAGAGCAGGTTGTCCCAGGAGCATTCTTTCCGGTTGTTGCCGCCGACAACACCGAGAGTCACTGCCCAGTGGCTCAGGTTCCCTTTCAGTGGGGGGGGGGTCTCTGGTACTCTTCAGGTAGCTGTGAGGCCCGCCATGCCTGTTGACTGTCTGTTAGGGAACGACTTGGAGAGCTCACCTTGGGCTAAGGTGGAGCGGAGTGCTCACCTGGAGATGTTGGGTATGCCGGATTGGGCGTGTGTCACCACACGGTCCATGGCAGCCAGTAGGGGTACTCAAGAGGTCCTGGAGCCTGAGAGGGAGGCCCAGGGACCGGCCTTAAAGAGAAGGAGCAGGGGGCGCGGGAAACCGGCTCCTGAAGTTCCCACGGTCCAGGAGGGAGCAGACCTTGAGGGGGATGCCCTGGAACCTACAGGGGAACAGATAGCTGAACTGGGGGACCTGCCTGAGCTGACCCATTGGCAGCAGGAAGGAGGACCCTCCAGGGAAGAATTCTGCAGGGAGCAGAAAGAATGCCCTTCTCTTGTGGGTATGCGGCAGCAGGCTGCAGACCAGGCCAACGGTGACCAGTCTGGAACACACTTCATTTACTGGGAGAACGACCTCCTGTATTCTGAGCCTAAGGTTGCTGAGCCTGGGTCAGCCGTGTGCTGGTGGTACCCCAGCGCTTCAGAGCCTTCCTACTGGGGCTGGCTCATGATGTGCCATTAGCAGGACATTTGGGGCAGGACAAGACCTTTGAAAGGCTTGTCACCCACTTCTTTTGGCCCCAAATGCGCAGGAGTTCAGATACTCACTGCAGAACATGCCAAACTTGCCAGGCAAGTGGGAAGAGTGGAAGGAAGCAGAAGGCTCCACTCCAACCATTCCCTGTGTTCGGTACCCCATTCCAGCGAGTGGGGATTGACATCGTAGGGCCACTGGACCCTAGGACAGCGATGGGCAATAGGTTCATCCTGGTCCTGGTGGACCATGCCACCCGGTACCCGGAAGCCATACCTCTGAGGACAGTGACGGCCCCCGTGGTGGGACGTGCGCTGATGGGAATTTTCTCCCGAGTGGGATTCCCTCTAGAGGTGGTGTCTGACCGAGGTACCAACTTCATATCTAAATATATGAAGTCCCTTTGGCAAGAGTGTGGTGTAACCTACAAGTTCACCACACCTTACCACCCCCAAGGAAACGGGTTGGTTGAGAGATTCAACCGAACCCTAAAGGGCATGATAATAGGTCTTGAGGAACCCATGAGGCGTAAGTAGGACGTCCTCTTACCGTGCCTTCTCTTTGCTTACAGGGAGGTGCCACAGAAGTCTCTGGGGTTCAGTCCCTTTAAGCTGCTGTACGGACACCCAGTGAGAGGACCTCTAAGTCTGGTAAAGGAAGGCTGGGAGCAATCTCCCAGGAAACCTCCCCAGAATGTGTATAGTTACATGCTGGCCTTCAGAAACCAGACTAGGCGTTTCAGGGAACTTGCTGAGGCAAACCTGGAAGCCAGCCAGGAGGAGATGAAGCGGTGGTACGACCGGAATGCCACTCTGGTAGAGCTTCAGCCTGGGCAGAAAGTATGGGTCTTGGCCCCCGTGGAGCCCTGTGCGCTCCAGGATAAGTGGACCGGTCCCTTTGAGGTTGTGGAGCGCAAGAGTCCTGTTACCTACTTGTTGGACCTGAAGTCTCCTAGGAACCCCTTAAGAGTCCTACATGTCAACCGCCTCAAGCCCCACTTGGAGAGGTCCCAAGTGGGCATGCTCTTAGCAACAGATGCTGGGATGGAGGAGGAGACCGAGCCTCTTCCTGACCTCCTGTCAGTCAAAGAGCAAGATGGGTCAGTGGATGGTGTCATCCTCTCTTCCACCCAGACCCCTGAGCAACAGAATGATTGTCGCCAGCTGCTGGGACCATTTTCTGACCTGTTTTCCCTGGTTCCCGGTGTCACTGTGTGGTGCGTCCATGATGTGGACACTGGGGATAGTACACCTGTGAGGCACAAGGCCTACAGGGTGACTGACAGGGTAAGGGCCTGCATCAAGGAGGAGGTCTCCAAGATGTTTGCCCTTGGGGTAATTGAGTCTTCAAGCAGTCCTTGGGCCAGCCGAGTGGTCTTGGTCCCAAAGGCTGCCGCGCCGGGAGCCACACCCGAACTCCGGTTCTGTGTGGACTACAGAGGACTCAATTCGGTCATTAGGACTGACGCACACCCCATCCCCAGAGCTGATGAGCTCATAGATCGGCTAGGGGCTGCCAACTACCTCAGTACGTTTGATTTAACGTCTGGGTATTGGCAGATCGCCTTAACCGAGGGGGCCAAAGAGAGGTCAGCATTTTCCACCCCTGATGGGCATTACCAGTTCCGGGTTATGCCCTTTGGGATGAAAAATGCCCCTGCCACCTTCCAGAGGTTGGTCAACCGGGTGTTGGTTGGGCTGGATTCGTTCAGTGCAGCCTACCTGGATGACATCGCAGTGTTTAGCTCCACGTGGGAGGAACATCTGCACCACCTCTGGGAAGTGTTGATGGCGCTGCGGAGGGCAGGCCTCACGATCAAGGCGAGTAAGTGCCAGATCGGGCAGGGTTCGGTGGTGTACTTGGGACACCAAGTTGGGAGTGGCCAGGTGGCACCCCTTCAACCCAAGATAGAAACCATCCTGAATTGGGAGTCGCCCAAAACCCAGACAGAGGTGAGAGCCTTCCTAGGTCTCACCGGGTACTACAGGAGGTTTGTCAAGGGGTATGGCAACATCGTTTCCCCCTTGACAGCGCTGACTTCAAGGAAGCAGCCCAGGAAGGTGATCTGGACTGACACCTGTCAGAAATCTTTTGAGGCCCTGAAAGCTGCTATGTGCACGGCGCCCGTGCTCTTGGCTCCCAACTTCTCCAAAGAGTTTATCGTCCAGACAGACGCTTCAGAGCATGGTGTGGGGGCTGTTCTTTCACAGATTAATGAGGAGGGCCTAGATCAACCTGTAGCCTTTATTAGCAGGAGGTTACTACCACGGGAACAGAGATGGAGTGCTATTGAGCGTAAGGCATTTGCTGTGGTCTGGGCGCTGAAGAAGCTAAGACCCTACCTGTTTGGGTCTCACTTCCGGGTTCAGACAGACCACAGGCCCCTCAGATGGTTGATGCATATGAGGGGTGAGAATCCAAAGCTGTTGAGGTGGTCCATTTCCCTACAGGGTATGGATTTCACGGTGGAACACCGCCCTGGTACAGATCACGCCAATGCTGACGGTCTGTCCAGATTTTTCCGCCTTAGTGATGAGGAACTCCCTGGGGTAGGGTAGTTCTCCCCACTTTTCAGCTGGAGGGGACACGTGTTAGACCTGGCACCTTGGCGTGAGTCTCCCTTCCACATTTTGTCGTTGTGCCTCATATGTTTTTGCTGGTGTTAGCTGCTCAGGGCACTGTGCCACTGCCAACCAGTGCCACAGTGCAAGTGCTCCCTATTTAAAATGTTTATGTTGTTTGGATTCCATGATTGGCTTATTTGGTTTACTGTCAGACCCCAGTAAAGTGCACCAGGAGTGCCCAGGGCTTGTAAATACAAATGCTGCTGGTGGGCTTGCAGCACTGGTTGTGCCACCCACAGAAGCGGCCTAGTAAAATGTGTCTAGGGTCTGCCACTGCAGAACCTGCGTGCAGTCTGGTACTGTCATGCTGACTGGGTAAGTGCACCCACTTCCCAGTCCCTAAACCTTCCCTTAACTTCATATTAGTCACCCCTATGGTAGGCCCAAGGGCAGGGTGCATTGTAAGCATAAGGTAGGACAAGCCCTGATGTGTGTGGCATGTCCTAATAGTGAATTACTGCCATTTTCGTTTTTCACTATTGTAAGGCTACCTGTTCTCCATAGGCCAGAATGGGCTGTCAGAATTGTTACATTCTATGATCCTAACAGACCCAGGGAACATGGTAGAAATTCGAGTTTAGTATGCCTGAACTCAGAATAATAAAATACATCTTTTAGTAAAGTTTATTTTAATATTCTGTGTTTGCAAATACCACTTTTAGAAAGTTGGTATTTGCTTGCCTGACCATTTCAGCCCGCCTCTGCTATGATGTGTATCTGCCTGTCTGGTTGTGTGAGTGACAGGGCTGGGGAAACCCAGAGGGGCAGGGCTAGGTAGCCTGGTGGTGAATAGGAAGATTGGCAGTCAGATGGGTGGGAGGAGTACACCTGGGCTCTGAATAGGGTTGTGCTCTGCTACCACAATGCTGGCGCCGCCTCCTGCGGAGCAGCTGATGTCTCTGCCCTGCACCCTGAATAGAAAGGCCGAGTCATGTCAACAGAGGGCTCAAGAACTGGTTTGGACTGGGCAAAGGCCCCTCTACCCCAGAGGAACAAAGGAATTAGGGGTATAAGTATTGGGACCCTGCTCCCAAGAAATTAGATCAGATCCTGCTGAAACAAGAAGAACCTCGGCCAGAAGAGAAGGAACTGGAAAAGCTGTAGGAGGAGTAACTGTCCCTGACCTGGGGGATTGGCCTGCAGTGGTTGCCTTGCTGCTGAAGGAGAGGAGAAAAGACTAAAAAGACTTTTATTTCAACTTGTGCTTAAAGATCTCCAAGGGCTTGAACTGAGCTTGCCCCCTGAACGAAGTACCAGGACCAGTGGACTTCATCCCCAGCTCCCCAAAGTATTTTGGAAGTGCCTGCTGCTGTTGTTGGGCCTTCTGAGGGACTGTGTGTCGCAAGGAGCTGTTGCCGTCGCATCTCGCAGAGAGTGTCGCCGCTGCAGCATCGCATCGAGCGGAAGCGTCTCGCATCGTCCGGAAGTGTCTCGCATCCACGGAGAAGCGTGCCGCCGTCGGAGCCGCGGTTTCCGCACCTTGCAGAAGGGGTGTCGCCGCTGCAGCATCGCATCGAGCGGAAGCGTCTCGCAACGTCGGAGAAGAGTGCAGCTGCCAAAGCCGCTGTCGTCGCATCTCGTCAAAGGTGACGCCGCTGTAGCTGACGCATCGAGTCGGGCCTTCTCGCAACCTCGGAGAAGCGTCACGCATCTGGAAGATCCTGTCTTTATTTCTTTTGCACCAAGAACTTCAACGCATCTGCATCGCTGCAACACTTTCGTTGCCCTGCGTGTCGCATCTAAGGTACATTGACTTAAAGTGTCGCATTTAAGAACTTGAGAGAAACTAAGCAACCTTTTACCAACTAAGCAACCGTATTGTGTATTTTTAATCGTTTAATGGTCTTGTGATAATCCTATATAAAGAATCCTTATTTTTAATATACCTATCTGTGTGGTGTCCATTTGTAGTGTTGTCACTGGGTTACTGTATGTGTTCACAAATGCTTAACCTATAACGCTCTGAGATAAGCCTTGTCTGCTCGCGCCAAGCTACCTAGAGGGTGAGCAGGGGTTATTTTAGGAGTGTAACCCCTTACCCTGACTAGAGGAAAGGTTCCCTGCTTGTCACGAGTACCTACCTGTGCCAACCAGAGAACCCGGTTTCTAACAAAGGGCATCTTTGATTTTTTGGACTGCATCTTCTTCATGACAGCCCCAGGTCCATCAGGTGACAGATTTTGTGAAAGCCCCCAACGGTTCAGCAAGGGTCGCAACTTCAGGAATGAACCTTCCACAGTAAGTGGCCATCCCCAGGAAGCTCCTCACTTTCGAAGGTGTGTTGGGGTGGGTGCTCGTTTGATTGTTTGCGACTTGCAGGGATCTACTTGTATTCCGTCTTGGTTGAAGACGTACCCAAAGAACTCAATGGATGGCTGAAACAACAGACATTTTGTCTCTGTGTAGCATCACTCCATGTTCTTTGAGACGTTTGAGAGTGCCTTTCAGGTGTTTGTGGTATTCCGCGGCAGTAGGTGAGTGGATCAATATGTCATCGCTGACATTCAGGACAACGGGTAGCCCAGACAGGGTCTCGCATATGACAATTTGAAATACTTCGGCAGCCGATGAGATTCCGAAATTCAGGCGTTTGTATCAGCGCAGCCCCAGCTGGGTGCTGAAAGTGGTGATGTATCGGCTTTCCTCCATCAGAAGCAGCTGGTGTTATCCGGCTTTGAGGTCCAGCTTTCAGAACAACCGGGAACCGTTGACATCTGCTATGATATCGTCCATGGTGGGCGTGATATATGCTGCTCCCGCTTGATGGCACTGTTGGAGTGTCGCATGTCGATACATAAGCGGATTTCCCCAAGTTATTTGGGCTTTTCTGCTATCACCATTGGGGAGACCCAGGGGATTGGTCCAGATACCTTCTTTAACACGCGGTATTGCTCAAGCCTCTCAAGTTCCTTCTCCACCAACGGTCGTAGATGGAATGAGATGTGGCGATGTCTGAGTGCCACTGGTGTGACTGCATTGTCGATGTGGAGTCTCCCTGGGGGGTATGTGAGACAGCCCAGCCCTTTGAACAACTCAGGGAATTGTTCCAGCAAGTCGACTATTTGGTTCGATCGTACACTCTTGGCGAAGGACACCTGGCCAAGGTCTTCTGCCATATGGCTGCCAATTAACGTGTCGGCTTCCTGGTCGCAGAGAAATTCAATCAGTGCATGGCTAGCATTATGTGCTGGAGGAAGGGTAACGCCCTTAAGATTAATGCTGATAAGACCAAGATACTGGTATTTGGCTAGCAGAATTCCATCTGGTCAAATGCCTGGTGGCCGGCAGACAGCGGTCCCCTTCTTGTCCCGGTTAAGACAGCAAAAATTCTAGGGGCCACTTTAGACGAGGGTCTGACCTATGATTTTCAGGTCAACCGTACTGTCAGCACCTGTTTCTATATCTTAAAAATCCTCAGAAAGGTGCTACCATATATTCCGTCTGAACTGCATCGTTC
The DNA here is from genome assembly GCF_964204655.1 of Triturus cristatus. NCBI lineage: Eukaryota > Metazoa > Chordata > Amphibia > Caudata > Salamandridae > Triturus > Triturus cristatus. The sequence continues at coordinate 177,440,861 of NC_140580.1, read as the reverse complement.
CACAATCATTGCACTAATCACTTCCCAGCTTGACTACTTTAATGTGCTGTACCTCAACATCAACGCGGTCTCTCTGAACAAGCTTCAGGTTGTTCAGAACGCTGCAGCCAGGCAGATCCTTAACATTCCGAAGCACCAATAGGCCAGGGAGGGGATTTGTGCCTTGTACTGGCTCCCCATTAGGAAGTGCATCTCCTTTCAAGGTCCTTCGCAAGGTATATAAGGCCTTGCATTGTAAAGGCACGCCACAGTTAATAACCATTTTCCAATGGTATACCCCCGTGAGGACCCTTAGATCCTCATCCCAGAAAAAAAATTCTCTCCTAGATATCGCAGGGCCATATGGGGCAGTCGCTCCTTCTTGGTAGTGGCCTCTAAACTCTGGAACTCCCTGCCTATCCACATTTCCAGCGCGGAATCCCTTCCAGTTTTTAGAAGATTACTGAGAACATGTTTATTTTCATCCTAGCCGGCTGTTCTATGCTTCTCTCCACTCCTCTGTCTGCCCGGCGCCTTGACACCCTCGGGTATAAGTGCCCTTTACATTTTTTATCCTATCCTATCCTAATAACATGAAATGTTGTCGTGACTTCTCGGTCATCGGACTGTATGAGTACTTACACCCGCCATCGAAGGGGTAAAGGGGAGTGACTGCTGTATGCAAATGGCTCCAGTTGGGGTTTAGGTCGAAGGCAGTTATGCTGTTGGACTCCCATTACGTTGACTGAGGCGCCGGTATCAATAATGGCTTTCACTTCCGATCCTGCTACTCAGGTGACACATGTCGGTTGTGGCCTTCTGCGATGTTTCAGTTCCCTGGTAAAAGAGAAGAGGAAAGTCTCCTCTTCGGCTTCTTCGGGGAGGAGTCTTCGAGGTGGCAATTCTGTTTCCCCGACCATCTGGAGTCATCTTGGTGTACTAGGTTTGTGAGGGACAGTTGGCGCACTGTCTTCATTAGCAATTTAATGTCTTTGGGTCATGTGCTCCGGATCTTTTTCCTGCAAACTGGCGCAAAAGGATTGTTGATCCTGCAGTTGGAACAGGTGCAGCCTTGCACCCGGTAATCTCCGACGGGGTGTCCTTCCCTGCCACAGTATTTGCATCTCGGACTACTTGTCGGAAATTTCTGCACTCTGGCTGTGTCACTCTGGCTCTTCATTCGGATAAGCTCTGCGTGTTCTACTTTGATGCTTGCCAGCTTCTCTGGGGCTCATGTAAGAGCATGGTCCATTTTGTTGGCTTGAGAGGCGGACAGGTTGTGTTTGCATGCTAGGATCAAGATGTCCTCGAGAGCGATGTTAGGTTGGCGTAGGATCAAACCTCGCAACATCTTTTCTCAGCAACCTTGAATAAGCTGCGCTCGGATTTCTTTTAGTTGATCACCTCCTGTGGAGGTACTGGCCAACTCATGTAGCCTGGCGTAGACAGCATCAATGGACTCTCCTTCATGTTGGCGGGTTTGGCATAGCTTTAACCTTTCAAAGTCCGGACTTAGTTGGGGGTCGAATTGGGTGTTGAGCACCCTTTCAGCCGCATGGTAGTCTGTGGCGAGGCCAGTATTTGGTAGGTGTTTAAATAGTTTATATATTTCTTCTCCAGCCCGTCAGTCTCTCTCGTAGTGACAAAGTAGTTTTGAGTCGCTTGATCCGTATCTTCCATCGTCGGGAGGCGGTTGCTGGGTCAGCTAGTTCGCTGAACGGTGGCAACACCCCTGTGCGGGCATGTTGCACTGGAGTCTGTTGCTGAGGCGGGGCTCTGGCTTTATCCACCATGCGGGCGAGATCTCAGGGCCTCACTGAGTGCTTGAGGTTCTGGTCTCATCCTATTGCAGGTCTGTGACATTGCTTGAGGCCCCTCGAGTGCGGCCTTATTTTTTTCCTCTGGAGACTAACTTTTCTTTGTGTGGATATCAATTGTTTTCTTCTTTTTTTTCTCTTCTTCTTTTCTGTTTGTGGGCTCTTCAGGCGTGGAACCACTGCTTTGGGTGTGCTGGGGCTGATTGGGCCTCACGCGGGCATCTTCGCGATTACGGATCAGCTAAGGTGCACATGCTCTGCTGTGCCATGGGCGGGGCTTAGCCAGGCCAGTTACTCACTGCGGCCATTTGCTCTCCGCTCGTGGGATCCAGCAGCTTCTTCCCGCACCTTTTGCTTGGTCGAGCGAGAAAGGCGCCGGCAGCAGGTGCAGTGCTTTCAGGCTCCCGCGGTGACGGTGCTGCCTGCGGGAGCGTGAGATCGCGTCTTTGTGACTGGTGAGTGTTACACTTCAAGGCTTCGATGGTGCATCAATCAATCAATCAATCAATCAAAGCATTTATATAGCGCACTACTCACCCAGAGGGTCTCATGGCGCTGGGGGAGGGGGGTCCGCTACTGCTCGAACAGCCAGGTCTTGAGTTGCTTCCTGTAGGCGAGGTGGTCCTGGGTCAGGCGGAGGTGGGTCGGGAGGGAGTTCCAATGGTTGGCGGCGAGGTAGGAGAAGGACCGTCCCCCTGTGGTGGCTCTTCAGATGCGGGGGACGGCGGCAAGGGCGTGGCCGGTCGATCGAAGCTGGCGTTTGGGAGCGTAGAAGTTGAGGCGGCTGTTGAGGTATCCTGGGCCTTGGTTGTGTAGGGCTTTGTGTGCGTGGGTGAGGAGTCGGAAGGTGATTCTCTTGTTGATCGGGAGCCAGTGCAGGTCTCTCAGGTGTCCGGAGATGTGGCTGCGACGGGGGATGTCCAGGATGAGTCGTGCTGAGGCGTTCTGGATCCGCTGGAGTCTCTTCTGGAGTTTGGCGGTAGTTCCAGCGTAGAGGGAGTTGCCGTAGTCCAGACGGCTGGTGACGAGGGCCTGGGTGACCGTCTTCCTGGTCTCGGTGGGGATCCACCGGAAGATCTTACGTAGCATGCGCAGGATGTTGAAGCACGACGAGGAGACGGCGTTGACTTGTCTGGTCATGGAGAGGGAGGAGTCCAGGATGAAGCCCAGGTTGCGTGCGTGGTCTGTTGGTTTGGGTGCGCTGCCTAGGGCGGGGGGCCACCAGGAGTCGTCCCAGGCGGAGGGTGAGGATCCCAGGATGAGGACTTCCGTCTTGTCCGAGTACAGTTTCAGGCGGCTGTTCTTCATCCATTCGGCTACCTCTTTCATCCCTTCGTGAAGGTTGGCTCTGGCGGTGGCGGGGTCGTTGGTGAGGGAGAGAATCAGCTGGGTGTCGTCGGCGTAGGAGATGATGTTGAGGTTGTGCTGGCGTGCGATGTCTGCGAGGGGGCTCATGTAGACGTTGAAGAGGGTTGGACTGAGCGTGGAGCCTTGAGGAACGCCGCAGATGACTTCGGTGGCTTCAGATCTGAACGGGGGGAGGCGGACTCTCTGTGTCCTTCCGGCGAGGAAGGAGATGATCCACTCCAGTGCCTTCTCCTGGATTCCGACGTTGCTGAGTCGCTGCACTAGTGTACGGTGGCAGACAGTGTCGAAGGCCGCGGAGAGGTCTAGGAGGATGAGGGCTGCTGTTTCTCCGTTGTCAAGCAGTGCTCGGATGTCATCGGTGGCTGCGATCAGGGCGGTCTCGGTGCTGTGGTTGGCCCGGAAGCCAGACTGCGAGAGGTCGAGGGAACCGTTCGTCTCGAGGAAGGCGGCCAGCTGCTTGTTGACGGTCTTCTCGATGACTTTTGCAGGAAACGGGAGCAGCGAGATGGGGCGGTAGTTCTTGAGGTCGGTGGGGTCGGCTGATGGCTTCTTTAGTAGAGCGCTGAGTTCGGCGTGCTTCCAGCTCTCCGGGAAGGTAGCGGTGTCGAAGGAGGTGTTGATGATGTCCCGCAGGTGGGGTGCGATGACAGTGTCAGCCTTGTTGAAGACGTGGTGAGGGCAGGGGTCGGTAGGAGATCCGGAGTGGACGGAGTTCATCGTGCGGACGGTGTCTTCGGTGCTGATCGGGGTCCAGGCGTGGAGGGTGGTGGTGGGGGGCGGTGGTTTGGTTGTGGCGTGCGTCGGTTGAGTGCTGAAGCTGTTGTGTATGTCCACGATCTTGTTGTGGAAGTAGGAGGCGAGGGAGTTGCAGAGGTCTTGCGAAGGGGTGATGTCGTTGTTTCCGGCGTTGGGGTTGAAGAGCTCTTTAACGATGTTGAAGAGTTCCTTGCTGTTGTGTGCGTTGTTGTCCAGTCGTTCCTTGAATACGGTTTTCTTGGTGGCGTGGATGAGTTGGTGGTGTTTTCGGGTGGCGAGCTTGAGGGCAGTCATGTTGTCCGGTGTTGGGTCTCTGCGCCATGTTCTCTCGGGGGCTCGGCAGTTCTTCTTGGAGCTCTTGAGTTCGTCGGTGAACCATGGGGCTTTCTTGCTACCGGGTCTGCTAGGCGGGGTATTCAGAGGGGCGAGGTCGTCTGCGCAGTTGCTGATCCACTTCGCGAGGTTGGTGGCCGCCTGGCTTGGGTTCGTTGCGCTGGTGGGAGGGTTCATGCTCAGCGAGCTGGTCGGCTGTGATCTTGTTCCAGCTTCTGCGTGCAACCGGTTGCTGGTGGTGGTGGATCGTGGTCCTTCTGAAGCTGAAGTGGACGCAGCTGTGGTCCATCCAGTGGAGTCCGGTGGCGTGGCTGAAGGCGATGTCCTTGCTGGATGAGAAGACGGGGTTGAGTGTGTGTCCGGCGTAGTGGGTGGGGGTGGTGATCAGGTGCTTGAGTCCCAGGTTTGCGAGGTTGTCCAGCAGGGTGGTGGTGTTGCGGTCGTTGTTGTTCTCCAGGTGGAAGTTGAGGTCCCCGAGGAGGATGTAGTCAGCGGAGAGGAGGGCGTGCGGGCTGATGAAGTCGGCGATGTCTTCGCTGAATTGTGTGCGTGATCCCGGGGGTCTGTAGATGAGGGTGCCTCTGAGGGTGGTCTTGGGGTTGATGTGGCCCTGGAAGTGCAGGTGCTCGGCGGGTGCGAGGGTGTCGTCGGTGTTGGTCGTGATGCGGATGGTGTTCCTGTGGATGATGGCGATGCCTCCTCTGGTCTGGTTGATGCGGTCCCTTCGGATGATCTTGTAGCCATCTGGGATGGCGATGGCGATGTCGGGCGCTGAAGAGGCGTTCATCCAGGTTTCCGTGAGGAAGGCGACGTCTGGTGAGGTTGTGTCGAGCAGGTTCCAGAGCTCGATGGCGTGTCTGTGGACGGAGCGGGTGTTGAGCAGGATGCATTTCAGGTGGCTGCTGCTGATGCTCGTCTTGGTCTTGGTTGGTGCTGGAGTAGTGCTGGTCCGGATGCAGTAGAACTTGCAGGCGTTGCAGCAGAAGGGTCCGTGGGTGCGTCTCGGGGTGGCTCGGTAGCATCCTGTGATTCGGCCGGCGTTGAGTGTGTTGAGGGTGGCGGCGTCGTACGTCCGGCGGGTGGGCTGGGGTCTGTGGGGACCAGGGGTCCTGGCGCTGGGCGCGGGCCAGGCACGGATGAGCGCAGATGGGCTTACCTTTGGCGCACCTTCGGCGCTCAGTCGGCGCTCCCGCTGCGCGCGTCCGCTGCGCGGTTGCTCTGGGGCCGTCATAAGAAGGGGGACGAGAGGGCGGGTCAGCTGGGCGGCGGGAGCGGCTCGGCCAATGGGCCGGTGGTGGGCGGGGCCTGTGGCGAGCTGCGGCGGGAAACTGGCGAGCGGGCGGCTCTGCTGAGGCTGGGCCGCTCGGGGGGCCAGGGGGGTGTCTGCATCGGAAAAAGGCGGCAAGGCTGGCCGGCAGAAGCAGGAGGCGGCAGGAGGAGCAAGGGGGTGACCCGGCCTGGTGAGAGGCGCAGCGGTCACTCCCGAGCACTCCTTGCTGTCCCCTTAAGAAGGGGGACGAGAGGGGGGGTCAGCTGGGCTGTGGGAGCGGCTCGGCCAATGGGCCGGTGGTGGGCGGGGCCTGTGGCGAGCTGCGGCGGGAAACTGGCGAGCGGGCGGCTCTGCTGAGGCTGGGCCGCTCGGGGGGCCAGGGGGGCGTCTGCGTCGGAAAAAGGCGGCAAGGCTGGCAGGCAGGAGCAGGAGGCGGCAGGAGGAGCAAGGGTGTGACCCGGCCTGGTGAGAGGCGCAGCGGTCACTAGTTGCCAGTGTGGTGTGTGTATGTAGATCTAGAGGGCGCCCTTACATTATCTCTGCCCTAGCTTCTGCGATCTTTACATAAACACTTGCCCACTGAGGTACTGTGTCGAAGTGTGACCCCAAGTAGTCCACTCCCTTTTATTATACCGCCTCCGGCCACGCCTGGCCAGAGGATGTAATGAATTTACATCCGGCCTCCTTCAAGAAAACAGGACCACTAACCTATTAGAACATGCAGGCCTCTGAAGCGGGCACTTCACTCCTAATCCTTTTTCCCAGCAGTGTCTGCTGATGAAATAGTCACCTCATCTTTCCATGGTCCTGACTGCTGCTGCAGGACACGGTATATAATGTCTTGAGTCGGTCTGTGCTTTCACTATGACGTCTCTTTGTGGAAGTACGTTTTAATGTTTTCAACGGTTCCTCTGATGCAGATTGGGGTGTACAAAATCTCCCTACTTCCACGGATAGAGTAATTTCACAGTTACACGCACATACACTCACCATACACTAGGGCCCATTTCACTAACATACACTCAAATACTCTACCAGCATTGAACCTGTGGAAAGAAACCTTCTAAAACTCCTAAACCCCACATCTACACCGAGGTCGATAAGACCTAGCTATTGCAATTGTCATAATCTAAACAAACTATACATTAATAATCAAATAGAGTACTCAATAATTGACAAGAAATAATCACCAACACCGTATTTAAAATTATGATTCTTTATCTAAAATTAGTCAAAAGAAATTAATCAGAATAAATCATTTTCTCATAATTACCTATTCTAGCTAAATGTCAGAATGGGTCATCAGGACAAGTCTCTCAGTAGAAATCTCCCAAGTCACCGTCTTCACAGCATCGATCCTCACCAACGCAGGTTTGGGAAGAAAATGGCAAAGTGGCCAAACGCAATGACGCAAACCCTCTCTAGTCTAGTATATTTATAATAATTCAGACAAAAGAAAGAAACATTTAATATTACTTCATCCGCCGAACCGCTGAGCAGAGCGAGAAGGAAAAGGATGTAGCATCGCTACATTTGGAAAAAATCTCCCCTCAGAAAAAGTCACAAAAATAAAAAAACAGAACAGGAACTAAATATTAAATGTATCTCAACTTCCTCACATTTCCTCTGGTGAGCTCAGAGTTTAGAGTCTTTCTTTAAAGCTCCTTTGTTTTCCAAGGCTGCCAAGGCTGTTCCAATGCATCTGGAGACTTGCCCAGATCTGCTGCTGTCCTCACGGAAAGTTTTAACCAGGCAAGGACTGTGGACAGATGACTCGCATCCATATTCAGCAAGGCCTTTCCCATCACAAATTCTCACTCGAAACCTGGCTTCAAAAGTCAGCCATCTTTGATTAGGCCACAATAGGCCACAATAGACCATCTTAATTAAAAGAGACAAAACAACGTTACCACAGCATAGTGATTGAACAGTGTTAACCCCACTAATACCCTTATGTGTATGTAATTATCTAGCTTTAGCAACACAAAAAGCATTAATTCAAAAGCGTTTCGTGCTTAAAATAAACAGCACTCAGCAACGTTTATTTAATAAAACATGCACATTTATTAATAGCAATACAAAAGCGTTCCCACGTGTCGGTTTTCTTATCATTAGTATGTTGGTAAGTTTAAACACACACTTACACAAAACAAATAATTATTAATTAATGATTATTAATTTTAATCATGACAAATAGACAAACCAGAGCTTCAAAACCCTATAGATTTTCATTTAGAAAATCCTGCTCCAGCAATCCCCCCTTTGGTGATTTTATCACCAAATAACCCAAAAAAGAATTTAGTGAAAATTTAGTCCCATTTTAGGAGAAATTTGAAATGTCTTTTTCCTCCTTACACAACACTACACACCAGACACTCTTTCATCATCCCTCTTTGTTTCTAAGTAGACACTCTCCCTTAATTCTTCTAATTCAATTTCTTGTGATTCTCTTTTCAACCTTTTATTTCTCTTTTCATTATTTCTTTTAATTAATTTCTTTTTCCCTCCCCTGTTTTTACAACACAAACACACCAATCTCAATATCAATAAAGCAACAATTATACAAGTTAAAGGAAACAATATCTTACCTATAATAGTACTACCTATTTTTGCAATAAAACTCTTAACAGCTATCACCTTATTAGCTATTTTAGTCCAGATACTTTCAGCTTCAAGTGGTACTAATTCTTCATGCAAATCAGTAATATTTTTGATATAGACCTTCAGGTCTTTGCTTTCGTCTGGAATGTAAGTGCAACAATGTTGAACTTTCAGCATTCCACAAACTCCACCCTCCTTAGCCAATAAAATATCAAGAGCAACTCTATTTTGCATAGACATAGCACGCACGGCAATTAATTCCGTATTCACCAAAAGAAACCCTCCAGCGGTATTTGTCGATAAGCGATCCACCACTGTTGACAGTTTCCGAATCCCATTAGCATTTAAAGAAATTCCCACTGCTGGAATTAAAGCTCCAAAAATGTCACCCACAATTTCAGACCAAGTTTCCCTCTTGAAGCGCATTAGTAAATTAATATGTTCTACATCTTCTATTCTATCTATATGAAAAATCTTTGGAAAAACCAGGCCCACATAACATGTGCCATACCAATGGTCAGGCAACTTGTAATAAGCCTTGTTCCCACAAACATAATACACTCCTGGAAAAATTGTATCCTCTCCACCTCTGAAACCCCATCCTGTTGCAATGAAGTATGTATCATGACATTCACTAGTCCCAACAAAATATGTATCATATTGGGATTTCCCTCTTGTAATGCACAGCTTACCCTTCTGTGGTGCATCTAAAGCTAAAGTTGGACTAGCTCCATTTTCCAATTCTTTTCCCATCTCAATGTCCCAAATTGTCTCACTCACTTTATATTTCCCTGCCTTTTCATGCATACTCAATCTCCTCTCCTCCACCATGTTCAGGAAAGCTTTCTCCTCTTCTTCCAAACTACAAGTTAAATTATTCTTAAAAATGTAATCTAATGTTAATTCTTCTTTCTCAATAAAAATCTCACCAAAAATGTTAGCTTCTTTAGCTGGATTCAGCTCTTTGTTCATTGGCAAGTGCCCAAAAATACTATCTTTGTTAGACATCTTATAATCTATTTTCCCTAACAAATAAAAAACACTACTTAATACACTACAAGAAATTCCATACGTAGCTGGTAAATGGTGATAAGTAACACCTTCTGAAACGGATGCAGGTAATTGCATAAAAACGTAGCAATCCCTTACTTCCATTGTTTTCACATATTCGTATAACAATTTTGAAAAAACATTACTAGAAAAATCATTAATTGACCTATCTTTATGAATGTAAGTATTACTAATTCTAGTTGGAACTACTTTTTGCGAATTCTTTTCTACATTTGTCTCATTCTCAGTATTTATTCCAAATGTACCTATTGAAACTCTAAATGTAACTAATAAAGCTAAAATACCCCATAGTAGCATTAACCCCTTCGGTGCTCATGACGGAACGGTTCCGTCATGAGCCACGGTTGAGCTGTGCTCATGACGGAACCGTTCCGTCATGACCACGCCCGCGCAAGATTCCGTCAGCACAGCGGCGGAATCTGCGCAGCATGGAAGGGGTTAATAATCCAGTACAGCAGCAGCACATTCTACACCATCTTTTTAAGAAGGCACATCTACATTGATTATTCTCTATGTTAGCCATTTTACTACTTTGACCTTGTCTTTTGACTTAGCCTCTACTACTCCACTACTGTAATTTCTCAAACTTTGGATTATTTCAAACAGCTGAGTTTCAGACTTTCTCCTTTTCTCTTTCTCCAAGTGATTTCTTCAGTTCACTCAATTTGGATATTCATCACTTTTCACTCCTTCTTCTTCAGCAACATCAAATTGTATCAGATCATCAACAACATCCTGTGCATCTGACTCTTCTCCAATGTCAGTCAGAATAACTTTTAAGATTCCAACAGATTCTTCCTTTCCCTCAACCACTTTTCTCAAGATCCCCTCCGGATTATCTCGAGTCACTGTTTCTTCTTCTCCTTCTTCAGACAGTGCCACATAAGACCATTCCGGTGATCTGTACTTTTGGTTGGGTCTTCTAATTCTCTTTATTTCCTCAGGTTCTCTTGACTCCTATTGCTCCTTCCTTTTTATTTCGTTTTGACTCGACACTTCATTCACTTGTTCAGCTTTCGATGTATTTCCTCTTATCAGTCTGTATCTCAGCCTCTTTACTCTGTTGTTAGGCCAAAAATCTCCTCTTATGACCTTTTTCGGTCTTATTTCTGTATTATTTCTTTCTCCAATCCAAGTTCTCTTTCTCAGAACTCGACCCTCTGATTTTCCACTTTCACTTTCATCCGATTCTGTTTCAAATGCCTCTTGTTCTTCAGCAGTTTTCTTTCGCTCTTGTTCTTCAGCAGTTTTCTTTCGCTCCACAGTCTTTTTCACCACTATTTGAGACTTCCCTACTTCTTTCCCTCCTCGGGTCTCCGACACGCAATCTTCTTGCTGTCTACTTGTCCCTTCACCTAGCTTATTAGAAGTGTTCCCTACACCTCCTCGGGGGTCTTCCGCAATCTGTCCCTCTCTATCTTCTTCTGACCCTACTTCTTCAGATATAATCTCAAGTGGTTCTTCAATCTCCTCCTCTTCTGATTCAGGAGTAATTTCTGTGGAACTGCTCTTTTCTTTTCTTTTTCCTCCACTGCTTTTTGGAATTTCAGGCTCTCTTTCAGAATCAGATCTCCTTCCTGAGATTCTCAATGGTTCCCTTGAACTTGAAGCCTTTTCTGCTTCTTTTCCTGAACTTTGATTCTTTCTCACTGGTTCTGGGTCTTCATCATCACTGGAATCTGACTCTTCAAAATACTCTCTACCAGTCCCATCCTTTGGGTTTGGAACTCTCAGAGTATGACTCGCATGCACCCAGTTTTTCACACCAGCACACTTCACTGCAGTCGTCGTAGTTAAAATGACTTGTCTTGGTCTTCCCCACCTTGGAACCAAGCAATTTCTTCTTCTGTGAACTTTAATCCTCACCCAGTCTCCTGGACTCAGATCATGAGCTTGCTTCTTCTCAAGTGTAGTAGCTTCTTCTCCAATCTGGTGAAACACAGAATGAACTGCGTCAGCCAGGCCTTTACAGTAATCCAAAATCATGTCATCAGTTATTGTCATCAACTTATTGACAGGTACATATGCATGTCGCATTGCACGTCCCATTATGATTTCATGCGGACTTAAACCAGTAGTTCTATCTGGAGTAGATCTAATAGTCATTAGCACTAGAGGCAAGACATCTGGCCATTTCATGCCAGTGGCTAAGCACATCTTACCAATCCTGTTCTTGATTGTGCCATTTATCTGCTCAACCACACCAGAAGCCTCTGGTCTGTATGCACAATGTAGCTTCTGCTGTATGCTTAATGCTTCACAAATCAAACTCATGAGTTCATTATAGAAGTGTCCACCTCTATCAGACTCAATCGTTACCGGAAATCCGTACCTAGGAATCAATTCTCTTAACAGTAACTTTGCCACTGTTACTCCATCATTTCTCCTAGTCGGATAGGCCTCAACCCATCTTGAAAACAAACAGACTACCACTAGTACATATCTCAGTCTGTTCACTTGGGGCATTTCAATGAAATCAATCTGCATTCTTGTAAAAGGACCTCCTTCTCTGCCTATTGTTCCTAGACTCACCACTGTCTTCTTCCCAGTGTTAAATTGCTGGCAAATCAAACATCTTTGACAGATACTTTCTGCAATTGTCCTGAACTTTGCATTGTACCAGGTTTGTTTAAAAGACCTAATCATTGAATCCCTTCCCAAATGTCCCTGGCCATGATACATCCTTGCCATTGCTGACAGCATGGAGTTCGGCATTACTGGTCTGCCATCTCTATAGACCCAAACATGGTCTGTCTCTCTCGGGGCACAACCTGCCTTAATCCAATCTTTCCTTTCTTCCTCCTCTGCCTCATCCTGCAACTGTTTCACTTCATCCCATGTCTCTATAACATTAGTAAACATCACGGAACAAAAAGACATTTCACCCTCTCGTTCCCGATTAATAGATTGGTTATTTTTGGCACAATATTGTGCAATGTCGTTAGCATATCTATTGCCAACTGTCACAAAATCATCTCCTTGTCCATGAGCAGCACATTTCACAACTGCTAATTCTTTAGGCAGCTGTATCGCCTCAAGCAATTTCCCAATCACTTCAGCATTCTTTATTAGAGTCCCACTCGACGTCAAGAAACCTCTTTGTAGCCAAAGTTGGCCAAAGTCATGCACAACTCCAAATCCATACTGACTATCAGTCATCACAGTCACTCTCAAATCTTTCCCAATTTCACAAGCTTTTGTCAATGCAATTAATTCAGCAACTTGCGCAGATTTCACTCCTTTCAATGATGATGCTTCCATTACTTCTGAAACCTTACACACTGCATATGCTGCACATAGCACACCCTCATCATTCCTCAGGCATGATCCATCCACAAACAACACATGATCACTCTCATGCAAGGGAAGATCCCTTATGTCTGGTCTCGGTTTTGTACAGTAATCAAGCACATCCAAACAATTGTGATCATCTTCTGTTTTCACACCTACATTTTCAATATCCGGCAACAATGTCGCTGGATTCACATTCACACATCTCTCAAGAGTCACATTTGATGCTCCCAGAATGACTTTTTCATATTTAGTCAACCGACTATGTGACATGTACTGAGTTCTGCTTCTCGTCAAAAGAATTGCCACATTATGAGGTACGAATACCCTTACAGGATATCCCATTATGATTCCCTCACTCTGTTCTAGGCTTCTGCATGTTGCAGCCACAGATTTCAGACAACCTGGTAAACCCACAGCTACAGGGTCAAGTGTCGATGAGAAGTACGCAATGGGCCTTCTCAGTAATCCATGCTTCTGAATTAACACTGAAAGTGCACATCCATTTCTCTCACTGCAGTACAATTCAAATTCTTTTTCATAATCTGGCATACCCAAAGCAGGGGCTTCACACATTCTGCTTTTCAGCTCTTCAAATGCTGCCATTTGTTCCCCATCTAGTTCCAATGGGTCTGTCATCTCACTTTGAGTCAGCTTAATCAGTGGCTTTGCTATCAGCGAAACATTAATTATCCACTGACGACAATAACCCACCATTCCCAGGAACATTCTCACTTCCCTCTGGGTCTTTGGGGCTTTCATTTCCCTGATAATTTTGATCCTGTCATCAGTCACTTTTCTCAGACCTTTCTCAATATTGTGTCCAAGATAATGCACCTCTTTCTTGCAGAATTGTAATTTAGCTGGAGATACTTTTAACCCTCCATCTGCCAGATGATTCAGTAAAGCTATGGTATCCACTTCACAAGCTTCACGTGTCTTTGATGCCACAAGTAGGTCATCAATATACTGCACTAATACTGAGTTTTCAGGCATAATCAAACTCTCCAATGACTTTTTCAATAACTGATTGAATATTGAAGGACTCTCTGTATACCCCTGTGGGATACGACACCATGCTAAGATACGCTGGCCAAATCGAAATGCAAAAATCGGCTGGCTGTCATGATGCAATGGAATTGAAAAGAAAGCATGACACAAATCAATCACTGTATACCACTCAGCATCATGTGGAATCTGATACAAAATCACTGATGGATTTGGCACAATAGGACAACATGCCACCACAATTTGATTAACTTTTCTCAAATCCTGTACGATCCTGAATTTCCCATTAGGCTTTTTTAGCCCCATTATCGGTGAATTACACGGACTACTCAGTAGTTCTCTCAGAACTCCCTGCTGAATCATTTTCTCAATTATAGGAGTTATTCCCTCAATTATTTCTGGTGTCATTTTGTACTGAGGAATGTTAGGATAAGTAATTCCCTCTTTCACTGAAATTTTCACAGGGTCTACATTATTCATCAATCCCACATCCTCTCCAGTAAAATCCCAAACTGTCCTTTTCACTGTGTCTCTCAGCTCTTGAGGCAAATCCTCTGGATCAAACACAGCATATGCACCAATTAACTCACTTTCTCTATTTTCTAGAGTCATTCGGTACAAAATATCCTCATCTGGTGTTTCAAAAGCTATTCCATCTGGTGTACAAAAAATTGTACAGTTCATTTTACAGAGTAGATCCCTACCTAACAGGTTCACTGGACTTGTGTCACAGACGATAAATCTGTGCATATCTGAAAATTTCCCTATTTGTACTCTTACTGGTTCAGCAAGACGTGTTCTGATTTGTGTATTGGCTACACCAACTACTTGGATTGCTTCATCCGAGAGAGGAAGATTTCTAATATCTGTTGACCTGACAGTTGATCTTGTCGCACCTGTGTCTACTAAAAAAGTAACACCTTCTTCATTTATTTTTCCATCCACAAATGGTCCTGCCTGGTCTATTTCTAGAGTTGCACCAAATATGCACTCTTCCTCCTCTCTTCAGCACCGTCAATAATCACCCTCAGACTCACTCCCTTCATTCTTTAACAAGTACTGTTGTACCTGGTTAGAACGCCTTGGTTTGTTTACCGGCTCATCATTGTAGAATCCCGAATCCGAATTATACTTTTGTGCTCCTCTATTCTGCGGCAAGGGCGGTTTTGGCTCTTGACTCTGCTGTCTCACAACTTTCTGCTGTTGCTGCTGTTGATTTTTCCCCTCGTTCTGCACCTGTTGATTCAAGGAGTTTCCCTCATTATTCACTAATGGTGGATTGGTACATTCTGATCTCCAATGTCCCAGTTGGCCACAGTTGTGACATGGGAACTTTTTCTTAGCTTCCTCAAGATTCCCCTTTCCTTTCCCTGCATACCTAGGTCTATTCCCTGCATTATTTCCTGGATTATTCGCCTGTTCCACCAACTGTGCTTCCTGTCTTTCCGCAACTTTCACCTGTGCCCACATTGCTTTCTCTTTCAGCTTTCTCTGTTTTGCTTCAATCTCATCACTGAAGTATTTTGCATGTCTCAGAATCTCATCTATTTTCTTACTCTGCCAATCCACAGTATGCTCACGAATTCTTTCACTAATCTCAGGTCTCAGGCCATATACAAATCTGTATACAAAATGACTCAAATCCTTGTCACCCAGGTGTTCATCTCCACTGAATTGTTTAAATGCCAGTATTAGCCTCTCATAAAAAGCATGAACTGATTCTTTTGCTTCCTGATGTGTTCGATCTATTTTAACCCAGTCTGTTTCTTTTGGAGGTACTTTATTTTTCAGGTATACAATCACCTGCTCATACTTTCTCATTACTTCTGGATCTGGTGCTCCTGTTCTCTGATCCCTTGGATATTCCTCAGTAGGCCAACTCACAACTATTTTACACTCAGCCCACAAGTCTGCTGGAACAATTATATCAAACAGACTATTCAGGTCAATCCACAGCACTTTTGACAATTTCACAAACCTGTCTACCTGCCTGTACCACTCGACGGGCTTTTCTCTCAGTCGAGGGAAATCATTCGTAAATGATAAAATATCCTGTCTGGTCCATGGAACATGTACATATCCTCCTCCAGGTATTTCTCTCATAGGATAAGTATCCACTGGTTTTTCCTTTTCTCTCACAGGAAATGCTGAATAAGTCCTATCCCCTGATTCTTCTCTCTTTTTGTACCATCTATCCTTCCACTTTTCAACATCACCCCATTTTCGCAATAAAGCGATCATTTCTTTAATCTGTCCTGTTCTACCAGTACCATTCAAATTTTCTATGTCTTTGTCTGTAAAATCCATCCTGTAAGACTTCTGCAAAACTTTCACTTTATCAATGTCAACTCCATAATCATTTGCTATTGCTCTTAATCTGTCATGTGTATTTCTCGCTCTCCAGGTGATATTCTTACACATAAACAATAATTCACCATCATGATGATTTTTTAGAATTTCTGTTGGAACTGTCCCTGCAACAAGCTCTTCTAATTCTACACGTAACCTAGCAACATCAATTGCTTGTGAATCTTTATCCCTCTTTTGAAGAACTTTCATCCATTCATTCAGATCCTCAGCTGTTATTTCAGTAGATTTTCTCACTGGAACCACTTTCTTTTGCGGTTCTAAAATCGGCATCCCTGAACAACTAGCTTCACCAGCATCCAGTCCTGAATTACACTCCTCTAATCCTTCATTACATGTGTCATGTCTGAATTTTCCTGCCCTTTTTCCTGAATCTCCTGAAGGACCAGCCAAACTTGTCAATCTATTCCCAACATATGGAATAACCAAACCATTCTCACCCTTCCTCTGCTTATCAAAAACAGGCATAACCGGACCTATGGTTACGGGTACCGTAACAGCATCTAGATTTTTTGTCAGCTCCTTGATCCTTTCAGTCAGCTCCGATGTAGTTCTGGCTAATTCTCTCGTATTTTCGCCACTGCTTCTATTCTCTCTCTCCCTGAAAGGATTACCTCTTAACTCAGGTGTCACATTTTCTGTCTCAATGATACGATGCGTATCTCTTATCGGAGAAACAATTGGTGTACTCTCTTCTGGTTCCGGTCTATATGGAGGTGGTCTTTTGTAAATCATGTCATTTAAAACCTCATCCTCATATTCATTAACTCCATATCTTCTCACTTCTGCCTCAGGAACTCTTTCTGCTCCCTCTTCAACTGTTCTCACAGGATATAGTCCCTCTGACATACTAGCATCTCGCCATCTCGTCATTCGATCATGATGAGTTTCACGACCATGTCTCCTCCCGAACATATACCTATAGTTGCCTCCAGACCTCTGTTTCTCTCGCTCATGTACTTCCTCTTCCCATTCCACTAAAGCCTCGAATTGTGTCGGCCTTGGTCTTGGGTCAAGACATAACATCTTTTCCCGTAAATTTTTCAACACGGCCAGATTAAATGAACCATGCTCTGGAAATGCTAAAACTCCATCTTCTTTGGTATACCTAACCCAATTCTCCAACCATATACAGGTATGATACCCATATCTCGCAGCCATGAAGGATGCAGGCGTTTTCGATGGAGGTAACAATTCACCCTCTCTCGTTTTAACATCTTTATCCTTGTCGAACCAATTTTTAATCTTTCTGAACAAAGATTTTTTCTTTTTCTCTTCTTGGTAATACATTTTAACGCTTACCAAAACTTTCTAATCCCTTCCGTAATACAACTACACAATATGATTTTTCAACCAATAACAGCGCGACTCACACTAACGCACCAATCCTGGAACATTACGTCACTAGAATAGCTCCACCAATCCTTGCGCGGCTCACACCAACGCACCAATCTCAGCGCGAGCACTATTCTGATCTAATATCCAATCAGAGCGCGGTCTGTTTGACGTCAGCAGTCGCTGCAGTCGCTTCTGTCTCCTGTCTCTTGTCACTCGTCTACCCCTCCTTTACAAAATTTCTCAGTAGACTCCGTGTCAAATTTCTACAAAATCTATTAGTTACAACATATAAACATCTCCATTGTCTGCTTCGCTAACCATAGAATAGTAAAGAAAATCTATTTCACAAGAATTCCGTTGACACAGTAGCACATCCCTCTACTCTGCCCTTCTAACATTCATTCATTCATTAATTGTTTCCTCTAGGACTTGTCCAAAGAGTCTTACAATCAACTAAATATGAGCATTCACGCACATTCATACAAGAAAATATATAGTACATACACACAGAATCCTGCTTTTCCCGAGAACAGCGAACAATCTGCTCCACTACAGAATTATAACACACGTTAACCAAGCAGCTTACCTCTGCCCAGTTTCTCAAACAAGCTCAGAGAATACCTATTACTTCTCCCGTGATAAGCTTTAACGGCGAACCTTACGGATCCCTGGGACTTAAAACCAGAGTTTCACAGATAACCTTCACTACCATACGCACTCCTTATATACCAGAAATATCTCTAATAGTAACATATAACAATGTCACTGATTCCGAACCCAGACAATGTGAATTTTCCTGCATACGTACAGGACCAACAATCCCGTCTTTCCCGAGAGCAGCATATACTTCCCTCTGCCCTACTACGGAACTGCTACTAGCTCCCAAATTCCAGAAGCACTACATATAACTCAACATGACGACTCCAACATATAGTATTAGTACATATACCAACATCAATAATCAATAAGCTAATGTACAAGCAATCTAATTTGATCAAGACAATCATCAATAACCATCATCACTCTGCTACCAGGAACTTGATGCAGATTGGGTTTACAAAATCTCCCTACTTCCACGGATAGAGTAATTTCACAGTTACACGCACATACACTCACCATACACTAGGGCCCATTTCACTAACATACACTCAAATACTCTACCAGCATTGAACCTGTGGAAAGAAACCTTCTAAAACTCCTAAACCCCACATCTACACCGAGGTCGATAAGACCTAGCTATTGCAATTGTCATAATCTAAACAAACTATACATTAATAATCAAATAGAGTACTCAATAATTGACAAGAAATAATCACCAACACCGTATTTAAAATTATGATTCTTTATCTAAAATTAGTCAAAAGAAATTAATCAGAATAAATCATTTTCTCATAATTACCTATTCTAGCTAAATGTCAGAATGGGTCATCAGGACAAGTCTCTCAGTAGAAATCTCCCAAGTCACCGTCTTCACAGCATCGATCCTCACCAACGCAGGTTTGGGAAGAAAATGGCAAAGTGGCCAAACGCAATGACGCAAACCCTCTCTAGTCTAGTATATTTATAATAATTCAGACAAAAGAAAGAAACATTTAATATTACTTCATCCGCCGAACCGCTGAGCAGAGCGAGAAGGAAAAGGATGTAGCATCGCTACATTTGGAAAAATCTCCGCTCAGAAAAAGTCACAAAAATAAAAAAACAGAACAGGAACTAAATATTAAATGTATCTTCTCAACTTCCACACATTTCCTCTGGTGAGCTCAGAGTTTAGAGTCTTTCTTTAAAGCTCCTTTGTTTTCCAAGGCTGCCAAGGCTGTCCCAATGCATCTGGAGACTTGCCCAGATCTGCTGCTGTCCTCACGGAAAGTTTTAACCAGGCAAGGACTGTGGACAGATGACTCGCATCCATATTCAGCAAGGCCTTTCCCATCACAAATTCTCACTCGAAACCTGGCTTCAAAAGTCAGCCATCTTTGATTAGGCCACAATAGGCCACAATAGACCATCTTAATTAAAAGAGACAAAACAACGTTACCACAGCATAGTGATTGAACAGTGTTAACCCCACTAATACCCTTATGTGTATGTAATTATCTAGCTTTAGCAACACAAAAAAGCATTAATTCAAAAGCGTTTCGTGCTTAAAATAAACAGCACTCAGCAACGTTTATTTAATAAAACATGCACATTTATTAATAGCAATACAAAAGCGTTCCCACGTGTCGGTTTTCTTATCATTAGTATGTTGGTAAGTTTAAACACACACTTACACAAAACAAATAATTATTAATTAATGATTATTAATTTTAATCATGACAAATAGACAAACCAGAGCTTCAAAACCCTATAGATTTTCATTTAGAAAATCCTGCTCCAGCACCTCCCCTCCCACATCTGCCCCTTCATGCTAGATTTTTTTTTTAACATTGTGTACAAACTGTTCACCAGTTACCAGCTCTGGGTACTCAGAAGAAAAAACTAAGCAGACATGCACTTGCATAAAAAATGCCCACAAGTTACTGGTAAGTCATAGTTTCAGAGTACCTGCAAGAAACAACTAAACTAGCTATGCAGTAACATAAAATTCATGCAAGTTATTGGTATCATTAATATTCCTAGGAAAGAACTATGGGGGAACAGAGGATTGGGAAAGTGTGAAGCTCCATAAAGTATGGGTATGTCAGTACTCAACAACTATGCAAGACTATGCTCACGAAGTAAAAACGTTTGCACATCACTTTTGCACATCCTCCGAAGCCTGAGGTACCACAGGCAGGGAATGGGAAATCTTACAGACATCTTTCGCTGATGCAAATACAGCAAAACAATAGCACAGATTTAGCTTGGCTGTTTGTTTTATAGTGGATGAAGAAAATAGAGATATGCACCAGAGCAGCAATGTAGAAACCATATGTTGAAACAACATTTCACCTGTGCATTGTGTACAGTTGTTTTTAATTGAATAATTGAGAGTTTAACAAATAAACCTCAGTCCCAGAAAAAAATATTTAAACCAAATAGAGCAAACATATTTTGCACTGTTTGCTAATTAAGAAATAAATGAAGGAGAAAAGTGGTAGCAACTCAAAGCACAAAATTACAATTTTAAAAAGTGGAGTAATTTCTATTTTCTGCACTTCTTATGCAAACACAGACAAATAGTGTGACATCTCTCTACACCATGTTTGTTCTCGTGTGAGTAATCTTTGTTTCATTCCCTATTTCAGCAGCAGTAAAATGATGAATATAGTGTGTCCTGTTTCTTCGCACTAGTTCAAATTGCCTTATTTAATATGGCCGCCGATGTCCTTGTAAAGGTTATAAAGAGAAGAAGGCCTGCTTCAATTCCACTCACATTTAAATATCATCAGAGACTTTAAATGGATTTGTAAAGCTTTAGTCCGATGGGCAGAACCTAGAAGACCTCGCAAACACTACATAGTGGAGTAAGGTTGCTGCACTTAAGGTCATATGACATAGATATTCACAAAGAGATTAAATGTAAATGGAGACATGCAGTACCATTGCCCACAGCTAGACCCCCTCACAGTTAATAGAGAAAAAAGGCTAAAGTTAAACTCTGAAGTAATTAATTTTTTAAAGAATATTCAATGCAGAGATGTAAGGCTTCATTCCATCTATTAGTAACTACATGACTTTGCGTAGGTCATATAGCTGCAAAGCCTCATGGTTCTTAACTCTGTATAATTTTCTTATGCACCATTTCTTATAAAATTCTTGAAAACCACTGATAGCGATGAAAAATGTATAATGTGTAGTTTAAAATACAATTAGGAAAATCACTATGTAGGAAGGACTGAGGAGGTTCAGTCACCAACCACTGAATCCCAACCATTTGACCATCAACTCCCACTCTCTGTCCAGTACAACACAACATTAACCCTGTGGGGATCGCTAGGTGACCTAGCCCGCATCCTAGCAACCAACTTGGATGCGGCATTTATGTTTGCCCCTCACACACAATAAGGACTGGTCCCTCAGATTGTCCTTCTGCCTTGCCATCTACAGCACCTGCCGGCAGTGTAGGACTCACTATAGTAAACTTAAGGACCCTACTGGCCTTGCTAGTATCTTATCCGTCTCCCGTTTTTAGTACCAATTGTGTTCTACTTTGATTTTAGGTGCCCTTTCCTCATCACAGTCCTAATGAAGATCCCCGTGTAAGGTGTTAAGTGGCCTACGATATACTTTGGGGTCGAAACATCGACACTCTTTCCTTTTGCGCCTGCCCTCAGAAACAACAAAGAATAATCAACTGTGTTTCACAAATGTGGTCTAGCTATTTGAATCAATGAATATTTCATGTACCTTTGGCTAAAACATTTTGGCCTGAATCAATTTGAATTAGGCATTTGTATGCATTCACGATTTCTATACTTCCTTCACAATCTCTTATCCTCACGAGAGTCACTTACCCCCACTTCTTTTCCCTGTCCTTTTTGGGCACTTATTTCTATTTGTATATTAACTTAAATTCTGATTTATGTACAATGCATTTTTTCTATGCAGCAGTGTGATTAAATAACACTTGTTATGTATTTTCGTTGTGTAGTGTTGCTAATTTGATGTGATTACAATGCTCTATATGATGTCCGGTCAGTTCTAGTTTACTGGGATCATTGTATATTGTACTACTAATTACCCAGGTCCCAGTGTCATTGGGTCTACCCTTTTATGTACAACAAGGCAGTGTCCTGTGAGCAACTGAATGCATGCAGCAAGGGACTATCAGTTTCTGCTTTCATTTCATTGATGTCTCGCCCAGGGACATTATAGACCCAGGAAATGGTGCATGAGCATGCAGGACATCCCGCCTCTCCATCCACAGTTTCCTGCTTCGTCATGTCCCTGGGCAGTACGTCAATCAAATGAAGCAAGTGATGATAGAAGGAGGCTCCACATGACGCCAGTAGGATCACAGATACATGCAAAGGAAGGGAGCAAGGGCACTTTTATCTACACATTGCATGTTGAAAACTGCCTACCAACCATAGGCTGAAATTTCCTGATGTTCCTTAACTAACATGCCAAAACCATAACATCCCTTTAAGAGATGTTTTAATGAGTATTTAATAAGGTGTGTATTTTGAAACGTGTAGTCCACCATAAATTCAACTTCACAATGTTTTCCAGTTAATTTATCTTTTTTATTTTGTAGTGATCTATAGTATCCCCTCGCTGAGGGCGCTGGGCATGGCCTTTAGTACTCCACCCCTCCCTGAAATCCACTCGTAGCTTTCAGCTGTATCCGAGCAGCAGCAACGGAGCACAGGGATCGGCCTTACGCCACCCTCGGTGCAGTGCACTACCCACATCACTCAATTGGATTGAGCCAGCTCTCTGGCCGCATGATTATTAGACAGTGTAGAGAAAGGTATCCCACGGTTTTCCCCAGAAGATACTGATCTCAGCTCAGTGAAGACAATGTTGTACCCCAACATCAGCTGTCAGTGTCCCTTGCCAATGACACAAAGAGTGGCCTAGGGCCATGACTTGTTCATGTTATTTTTTTTTCTATGGGTATTCGCACAGAAGGAACTTAGCCAAAGTGCAAGAAACATGGATTGGACTCCTGAGATACAGTTCATGTTTACAGTGAGAGATAATATTTGTGATGATTTTTGTTTTGTAGAGATATAAAGGTGATTTCACAAACGTAAGTTTGGTTGTAAATATGTTTGCTAGCAAATGTAATTTTTTTTACACCTGCTGTGAACTCACAAAGGCATTCCTGGCAGGTGTAAATGGCAGAGAAATCAGCACTCGTAAACACCACTCAGGGATGGGAAGAGGACATTCCAAGGCGGCAGTTCTGATGCTGACGGAGATATAGTTCTGGGTGCTGGAAGTGCAGATGGAGAAGGCTTGTCTTTTGTGGTTTTCTTATTTGCTGTTTTTTTTCAGCCTGCCAATGTCCGGGCTTCTGTCATGGTGCTTCCACATAACTTGGTTCATTTCTCAGCCAGGTATGCAGGAGCGCCATTTCTAGACGGCCATGGAGATGATGCAGGATTGGAGAGGGAGCTGTTGTACTTCCTTCAGAGATGGGGTGATACAGTAACAGTTTGTAGCCCTTTGATGAGATGTGCCGCAGCCGGTAACCCGTTCATCTGTTATATCACTCACTATGGGGCATATCAACAACAACCGGCGATAAGTATCGCTCAGCGCTCTTAGCGTGAGGATAATTATCGCCGGCTAGCGTGAATTTTTATCGCTGAGATAGCGTGCTATTAGCAACGCTTATCTCAATATCGATAAAAATCTACACGCTAACAGGCTAAAGTGAGATTATCGCTGGAAACCCAGCAATAATCACACGTTACCTTGTTGATAGGGACAGGCAAACTTAGCCATGATATCCTCCTTCCATAGGATATCATGGCTAAGTCTGAAAATTAGCAGAAGTAAAAAAGCAGCGTTAACCGCTGTTAGCGCTGCTTTTTTTGTCTCTAACAGGGTTAGCGACATTCTTGATAATAGGAGAAATGTCGCTTAGCGACATTTCTCCCATTATTTTACTCTGGAACGCCCCCTTTGCATCTCATTAGAGATGCAAGGGGAAGCGTAGAGTAAAAGGGTGCTAACATGCAAATTTGCGTGTTAGCACCCTGTTGTTGATAGGGCGCTAGTTTTATCTCTGCTTTTTTGGCTTTTAAAGCCAAAAAAGCAGAGATAAAGCCCTTGTTGATATGCCCCTATGTTTGGTGTGCTGTCATGCCTTTTACCCCAGCCCCAATATCCACTGGGTATGCCTGCAGCAGTGACCAGTAGCAATAAGGTGCAGCCTTAAGTCACACAGTGAATATAGCTCCCTTCCTTCAGTGCCCACTAGGCATTGCCTGCAACTGAGCTGTCCCAAGAACTGCAGTCCCAGTGTCTGAAGGGTATTGGCTGTGACTCTGCCCAGCATGCACAGGCAGTTGCCTCAGGCCACTCCTGTGGCCGGTACGCCTCCTATGGGTGGCCTGCAGAAAAGCCTTGCACTGTCATCGCAGTTCCATCCAGGCATGGTCTTTAGTTATGCCCAGCAGGCACAGGGTATGGTTTATGGCCACAGTGCCCTATACTTTGGGCCCAATAGACAAAGACTGGATAGTCATCCTTTGACCATAATCCTAAAAATAAAAATTGTTTTAATTGTATTGGTTTTGCAGTCATACCCCTTTGGGCAAAGGAATTTTCTTTCAATGCCGGGATCGGTTACATTCGTACAGGTTTGTGAACTGCACATAGTGGAGGACGGAGCAAAAAGATAACCATTTAAAAGGCAACCATATTATGAGTTTAAAATTTGATTTTTGGCACCTGCAGTTCAAGAACCCAAATATCAAGATGTCTATGCATTTATTAAAGTCAGTTTTGGGGAAATTACTCAAGACATGCCAATTCATAGCAATTCACTAAAAACACATAACCCTTTGCCCCTGACATGTCGTATTTATTTTTCTTTAACATTGGCCAAAACATCCATAAGTAGAATTCAAATCGGAAACATACGTTTTGGGGCACATCCTAATTCGTTCCACACACAATTAGCATGAAATCAATTAAAAGAGTTGTATTTGATTTCAGGCTCTGCACTGATATGTTATATAAGGCCAACTCTGGTATCCAAATCAAATGCCTACTGAGCATGGCCTGCAGCTATGCTCGGATGGCACAAGGCATCACCTGCATCCATGCCCTGTATTAGGTGGCCATTGATCACGCTCATCAACCATGCTCAGTATCCCAGTTCCCATGGCTACTCTTCCTGGCCTTCATCTATGCAAGCTGTCAAAAGGTGGGGCCTTTGGTCACTGCTTGTAGCCTTGCCAAGGCCTGGTCTTTGCTGTAACAATTTATATGTTTCCCTCCTATCTTGCAGAAATGGCCTGCTTCTCCTTTCTTCTGTTCTTTTCTACAGGCTGAGAGCAGGAGCCAAGCAAAAAAAGTAGGACTCTTAATGTTATGACCTGAGATGGAGAAACAAACTGTAACCTAGAAAAAAGCTCTTTGCTCCCAACTGGCCAATCCGAAGCAAAATCCAGAATTCCTGATGACTATAGGTCTCCTAATTTGAAGCCAAGGAATTGCACAGTTATGATGCACTGAGAGCTTCTGCTGTCTCATACAGGGAAATGTTATCTGTGACCTGGGAGTGATCCGACCAGAAAGGAGGCCTAGGTTTCACCATCCTGGATTGGGAACTTGACATAGCTATTTAACGTTTCTTAGTAATTATCAATAATGGAATTCCAGACATGGATCATGCTTTAAATGACTTGGCGTTTTCTAGAAACAAGTCATCTAAACAGAACTACTGCATGTGCATTTCACACCGAGGAGGAGAGCATACCAGAAAGATGCACACACACAACCAGAAGTTAGTGAGCGTTCTTCGAAAGTGCTCCCTAGGCCGCCCCTATCAGAAAGGAAGTGGCAGTTGATAAACCAAGTAGCGCTCAGGAATATAATAGCATACATGCCTACAGACCCGATTCAGGCGGCAGACACCCGGGGGCAGATTTACAAGCCCCGTACGCCACATTTGCGTCGCCGTTGCGTCACTTTTGTGATGCAGCAGTGGCGCAAAGACAGTGCCATGCTGCGAGGTATTTACAACGTGACGCATCTAGGGAGATGCGTCACGTTGTAAAGCCCTGTGCCACATGTGGGCGTTCCAGCGCAGGGGGGCGTTCCAGCGCAGGAACGCCTCCTAAAAGTGGCTGAGTGAAATCTACAAGATTTCACTCAGTTGCTTTTACGGCCATGCTGCGTCAAAACGCTGCGCCTGCTTGAAGCAGGCGTAAAGATTGACGCAGCATGTTAGGCATAGGGGCACCCCGAGCCTTGCTGGAGCTGCGTCGCGCTTGCGACGCGACTCCAGCAATGCGTCACCTTTACGGCAGCAGATGCGTCACGCTTCTGTCTATTCTTGCCCCATGGTGCGCCTCATTGTAAATGCGGCGCATCCATGGTGGCGCAAGAAGTGTCTGCCGTGACGCAAAATAACTGGCGCATCCCTGCTGATATGCAGGGATGCGCCAGTTATTGTAAATCTGCCCCCCGATTTGTTGAGTCCATAAGGGATTTTGTTTTTTAGCTGTCTCCCGCTTAAAATCTCCCTACGTCAATGTAAGACAATTGGAAAAATAAATTCCCACGATTTTTTTCAAAGTCTTTCTCCTTATGAGAAGGCGGAGAAGGACCTGCAAACATGGAATTGGTTTCTAGCCAAGTTCGGTGAGGAGGAAGGAGGCTCTATGGTGGACGGGCATGATTCTGAGGCTTAGCAGTCACACGCAGGTACAAGAGGGGGGAGGGTGTTCAGGAGAGTAGGTATAACAGGCCATTCAATACTCCTACTGTATTTTTTGTGTTCGCAATGATCCCTTTGCATGTATAAGTACTCCTATTTCATGACATGTCTGAGATGTTGGCTCACTTACCCAGATTAATTATTGGTACAATGTTTGTAATCTACTTCTGACGAAATAAATAAAAACAATTCTCAAAAAAAAGTTTTCCAACTTTAGAGGATGTTTCCATGAAGTGGCAAAACATGTTGTTAAGCCAAGAAGGCTAACAAAACGCTTTGTCACTTTAGAAACGCAGGGCTGCACCATATTTACTAGAATATGGTGCAGCCCTGCGTTTCACTCTGTGCTGGAGCTAACTTTAGCAGCCTAGCGCCAACGCAGGCACCCTTGCACCATAGTGCAAGGGTGCCTGTGTTGAGGGGAAGATTGTTTATGTGCAGGAAGGTCCCCCTTCCTGCACCCAAACAATATTTAAATGCCATTTTGTAACTTCTATGGAAGTTGTAAAACAGCATTTTTTTAAAAAATCATTGTTTATGTGCAGGAAGAGGCACCTTCCTGCACGTAAAAAATAATTGGCATTTTGCTGTTTCCATGCGCAGCACACATGGAAACAGACAAAACGAGGAGAAATAAAGCATTTCTCTTTGTTTGCCTATGTAAGACTAGGTATTCCATGGTCTTAATTTTGGCGCTGCCTCCTATTTATGCTGCTCTTGTAAATAGGAGGCAGAGTCAAAATCAATGGGTGTTGCGGTGGAACGCCCACCATAACACTCATTGCCTGCCCCTTTCATGCTAAGTATAGTGTGAAAGGGGGCCTTATTTACAAGGCAGTGTTAAGCCACATTAAATGGCCTAACACAGCCTTATTAATAAGGCAAAGCTCCTTTCGCCATCACACCATCACTGAAAGTGACGTTGTGGTGGCGATAGGGGCTTGTAAATATGCCCCTATATCTCAAAATGTTGGCATGTGTGAAATAGTTGCAAATTTCAGTGGAAATAGGGTTAGCACTTGGCCGGTGTGATAATGTAATGACCAGCATTTTAATGTCCAGGCCAATACAAAATGTAAGAATATCACCTACAACCAGTCTTTTTTCATCTTTTCAGTGCATACCTAAATTCCCAAATATTATCATAAAGCACTTTAAAATGTGTTCCAGAGCTGCCTTCATGACTCGACTTATAATTTAAGTTATCAAAGACAGAAAGGTCATGTTAAAGAAGAATATGGACAATTCTATATAAAGGTCTATTTGAGTATCCTGTCCGGGCCTTTGCAAAATCTTAAAACATAAACAAATGGCTGGCACTTTTCTCAGGGAAAGGTGGCGCCCTATATGCAAAGCATTCAGAACTCCGATAGCTAACTTTTAAAGGCAGAGTGTTCGGACCAGAAGTCTTGCCAAGGCAGTGTGCGCCTTGTTCCTTGAGACTGCATCTTTATGACACATCTATACCATAGACCTAGTGCCCAGAGAGCGTAGCCTTGATTCATGCACTCTAGCTACAACTATCAAAAGAGTTTCGCTTAATTTTATTTGGTTTGGCAATTTTAGAGCTGTGCAGACTCCCGGGAGCCCTTTTAATCACCCTGAATGTATAAGAGCATGCTGCAATATGTAGATTAGTTCCAATTGTTCAACAAAGCCCATGTTTGAATTTGCACTCAGAATTGGCATCTTTGGGGGGATTTATGATTTATGGACACAAATCAGTAGGTGTAGCAAAATGATAGGCTCCATACTTCCGATGACATTGTGGAGAAGTGTGGCTCAATGGTTAGAGCGGCAGATCTTGATGCAGAGCACTGGTCCGGGACCAGGGTTCGATTCCCGCCGCGGCAGGGTCTCGGGCTATAAATTCATCGGACCAGATATTCTTGCCTCAGTGCCTTTTCTAATCATGGGTCCCATGCTGCAGAGTCCCATGCTGCAACTCTGGGCAATAGCTTGCTTAATCTCCACAACGGCCCCAACAGTGCTGGGATGCCTGGCTTCACCATGGGGGTGCCCAGGAGTGGACACTTATTTATTTATTTATTTGCACATTTATAGAGCGCTCTAATACCCGGAGGTGTCCTGGCGCTAGAAAGATAGACTGGTGTGTTGAAGCGTGCTTACTGAGTGAAGAGCCATGTTTTTAGACCTCTTCTAAAGGCCATCAGATTCTGGATTTGTCTGAGCGCAGGTGGAAGTTTATTCCAGGCCTCTGCGGCCCCAAGAGAAAAACTCCTGCCTCCCCAGCGAGCTCTTTTAATTCTGGGGACCGTGACCAGAGCCAGTTGTCCTGACCTCAGAGTTCTTGCTGGTTTATGCCAGCAGAAAAGAGATTTCAAGTGCCTAGGTCCCGAATCGTGGAGGGCCTTAAAGACCATGCAAACTGCCTTGAAAATGATTCTTTTACGGACCGGCAGCCAATGAAGCTTGACCAGCTCCTGAGATATCGAGGCAAATTTGGGTGTGTCAGTGATTAGGCGAGCGGCTGCATTTTGCAGAAGTTGGAGTTTTCTTAATACGCTCTGCTGGGCGTTTAGCATCAGGCTGTTGCAGTAGTCTAGGCGTGAGAGCACTAGACCCGTAACTATTGTTTTCCTGTGTTTCTTCTCAAGATAAGGTAATATTTTCCTGATGGTTTTGAGTATGAAGTGGAGGGAGGAGGAAAGAGCACTCACCTGGGATTTAAAGGTCAGGGAGGTGTCCACCAGAATACCGAGATTTTTCACTTTGTCCACCGGATCTGGGAGAGGTCCCATTTCGTCTGGCCACCATCTCAGGGACCAAAAGTTGTCTCTGTCACCAAAGAGCAGAACCTCGGTTTTTGAGGAGTTCAGCTTAAGGCAGCTTTGTGCCATCCAGCGGCCAACTTCAAGCATGCAGTTTCTGAATCTATCGGCAGTGTTTTCTGTGTTGCCGGGAAGGAGGGACACCACAATCTGTGTGTCGTCGGCGTAGGCCGTGAGTTGAAAGCCGAACGATCGGATCACCGGGGCGAGGGTGGACACATATACATTAAAAAGGGTTGGGCTTAGCGAAGACCCCTGGGGGACTCCGCAAGGAAGCACAAAGGAGTGAGATTCGTGGCTGCCCAGCGCCACTGTCTGGGATCTGTCAGACAGGAAGGCTTGTAAGATTTTTAAGGCCTTTCCCTGAATTCCACAGGCCCTCAACCGGTTCACCAGTAGCTTATGGTGGACCGTATCGAAGGCCGCAGAGAGATCCAATAGGATCAGAGCTGCTCTGCCCCCTGTATCCATCTACTGCCTGATATCTTCCATAGATTTAATCAGGGCGGATTCCGTGCTGTGCCCCTCTCGAAAGCCGTGTTGAGAGGAATCCAGTACATCCGCAGATTTTAGGAAGGCGCTAAGTTGTGCGTTCAGGTAACCTTCTATTATTTTGGCCGGGAGGGGGAGTCTGGCAATCGGGCGATAATTGTTCATCTCCGTGATGTCAAGATTGGGTTTTTTGAGCAGGGGTAAGATGGAGGCTTGCTTCCAGCTAGAGGGATATTCCCCTTTCTCCAACATCTGATTGAAGAGGGGAGTGAGTCCCCTGGCAATTGCGTCTGGTGCAAGTTTAGTTATTGTTGTGGGGCAGGGGTCATGAGGGGAGCCTGATTTAATTTTTAGTAGGCGACTTCTCACTTCTTTTTCCGTGATGGGTGGGAAATATTGAAGCGTGGGTTCAGGTCTGGCGGGATCGGGGGCCCCCCTCGGTGAAGAAGTCATCACTATCCTATCTAAGGGGAGAAAGATGTTTTCCACCTTTTCACGAAAGAAGGTTGCCAAACTTTCGCAGAGTGAGAGGCTTGCTGGAATTTCAATGGGTTTGGGGTTTGCTAGGGAAGCGACCGTGAGAAAGAGTTCTTTAGGGGTATTGGTAGCATCTTCTATCTGTCTCGTGAGAAAGGCTTTTTTCGCTTGAAAGATGGATTCTTTGTAGCGCCTTTGTTCCGAATTAAGCGTTTTTTTGTCTGCTTCTCTATAGTGCGTGCGCCAGATTTTTTCAAGTTTTTTGCACCTTATTTTGTGTTCCCTTATTTGATCTGTGAACCATGGGGCGGCAGGCTTGGCCCGAGTGGAGTGGATGGTTTTAGGGGGGCTAAGAGTAAACAAGCCCGGTCCAGCCAGGTAGTATAGGTCTTAGCTGCTTCCTCCACATTGTTCGGAAGGGGGGGTAATGTAGTGTTTAATGTGTTATCTAGCGAGTCACCCGAGACACGGAAAGCCAGGAAGGGTTCCTTCAGCGGTATGAGTACAGCGCTGAGATACCCCCAGGGGTGATTCGGCGCTATATAAGTACATTTACATTCCGAGTTCAAAGCTGCATTTAGGTGTCTGCAAAAATCTTCTAACCCATCTGACAAGATACCAATACACTGACCCATCCCCAGTTTTTTTTTAAATTCTCAAAAACTGCTCAACAGATTAATGCCAAGTCACAAAACACAAAAAAATTCACAAACCTCTGTCGTCGTAACATGTTGGACACTGATCTGTCTATTATTTTTATATAACTTGTCTAAAATTGGCAAATGGGAATTAAACCAGGACAAGTAAGGTTTGATATCGCCCCTATACCTTTCCGAACTGCACCTGCTTGGTGGGTGATGGTGTGAGTGAATGGATGGGATGCTTTTTATGCATTCAGGAAGCACGCCTGACTAGCATTCTGCGACCACTGCGAGAAGTCAACGTTGAGTCCATGGTAGGCTCCAACTAACTATCTCAGCAGAGATGAGTATAGTTCATTTAAAAACATCTACTCATAATCATGGCTAGAGTTAATGATGAACAGACACAAAATTACATTTTAAACTGCACAATTGTCTCCTTGTGTTCCTCTTGTTACCCAGAAGTATGAATTATGATCTACTGACCTCCCAAACGTCCCCCCTTTAGAATCATTCATTGGGGGTATCCAGGGGATGGGACGTGCGGAGAGCAATCTTCATTTGCTTTTCTTTGTCATTGGTTATATCTACGTGTATATGTGTTCATTTTCCTTGAATGAACTAAGTTCGACAAGCCGGCTACAGGCTTCTGTTGATTGCTACACAAAGGCCCAGATTCACAAAGGTTAAGTGTTAGGTTAGTGTTACCTTTGTAAAGCTAACCAAGTAACGCTAACCCACCGTTAAACCAATTTGGCGATTAACAAACTAATGCTAATTGGTATTAGCGTTGGTTTGTATAGAAAAGTAACGTGAAGCAGCTTCAAAACGTTGCTTTGCATCACTTTGCATCAGTGGGGCATTACATGGGTGGTACATGGGCATTCCGGTGCAACTACCCATGCTTTTTTACACCAAGCCCTATCTACGCACATCAGTAGACAGGGTTTAGTGCCAAAAATGAACGCTGCTGTAAAGCAGGTGTTAAAAGGAGAAATGCTTTCATTTCTCCTTTATTTTCCGACTTTCCATGCGTTCTGCACTGTGCAGCACACATACAATGTAGGAAAAGCTTTGAAGAGTGTCTAGTCATTGTAATTTGTACAGGAAGGTCACCCTTCCTGTACAAAACCAAAGCTAGACTCAGGAGCTCACCCAAGCACTATGGCGCTAATGTGTGTGCCAGGCGCACAGCAGCAGAAATCAGCACCGGCGCTAGGGAGAGGGAAGGAGAGTGGCATACTCTGAGACTATAGCTCACTTCTGCTCCTTTCCTGTCACGCAACACAGCGCAGTCTCTTTGGGGGCTGAGCTGTGTTCCGTGACAGTTTTCATATCTGGGCCAAAGTTTCACATAATGCTAACCTAAGGGGCAAAACCTAAATAACAGAAATAAAACCAGAGGAACTTTGGCACTGGGTCTACATTGGCACCATAGGTGCTTAAAACCACGTGAGTCGCCTAAAAGTTTCATCTTTGCTTTCAGGGCGAGGCTTCTGCAGTATGGGTGTCCTACATAACCTTCACTGGCTCACTACATCGTGTCCATTTTCCCTTTTTTTCAGAATTTCAAAATTTTAACCTGACTGTTATCTCATTGGCTGTTGTCATTTTGGTGGTCACGAGCCTGGTCTGCTGCATCTCCCACTACAGGCGCAGAAGGTGAGTCGGTTTCTTCCGTTAACTAATTCTTCTCTTGCCAAGGCATAACAATGAGTCGCTCGCTAATATTCGCTTTTTGCGATGCTCAAAAACGTGTGAATATGTGCTTGCTGCAAAAGCAGTTCAGTAATCAGGAACATGGTCCTCTTTTAAAATGCCTCTGTTGGAAATGGCCCTTTTTGCAGGGTTAGCCCCAAACATTTTTTGCTTCTTCCTCCTACTTTTTCCTGACCTGTGGTTGTTGGCTTTAGGACTCTGGGCACTTTACCACTGCTGATCAGTGCTAAAGTGCATAAGCTCTCTGTGTAAATTGTAATTGTGATTGGTTATCCATGATTGCCATATTTGCTTTACCAGAAGGTCCCACTGAGTGTGCCAGGGCTGGTAAATCAAATGCTACTAGTGGGCTTGCAGCACTGGTTGTGCCACCCACATAAGTAGCCGTAAAGAGGTCTCAGGCCTGCCACAACAGTGCCTGTGCGCAGTTTGTTAACTGCCATGTCGGCTGGCCAGTGCACCCACTTGCCAGGCCTTACCCTTCCCTTTTCTTAAACATAGGACACCCCTATGGGAGGCCCAAGGTACCCCCCTGGGCAGGGTGCAGTGTATGTAGAAGGTAGGACATGTACTGGTGTGTGTAACATGTCCTGATAGTAAATACTGCCAATTTTGTTTTTCACTATTGAGAGGCTATCTTGCCCATAGGACAGAATGGGGAATGCTGTGTAACAATTTTACAAGCATATCTTCCCATAGGAGTAAGATAAAAAATTAGAGTCTGGTATCCCTGAACTCAGAATTTAATAACACATCTTTTATGAAGGATGGTTTTTAGATTCTGTGTTTAAAATAGCACTTTTAGAAAGTGGCTATTTTCTTGTTCAACCTTTCTGTGTGCCTCTGCCTGTTTGTGGATTGACTGTCTGGATTGGGCGTGACAGGGGCTGGAGTGGCTCCAGGAATCTGAGTGAGTCAGCACTAGGCTGAATAGGCCAAACTGCATTTGGAGTGGTGGGAGGAGTATCCCCTGTACCTGAATAGGGCTGTGCCTGCCTTCTGCAATGCTGGCTCTGCCCCCTGTGTTGTGTCTGAAGACCCTGGCCCATAAGGAAGAAGTTGTGCACTGGCATGGTGCACCCAGAACTGGTTTGGACTGGGCTCAAAGCCCACTTGCACAAAGGGATCAAAGACATTTTGGGGTATAAGTATGAGACCTAAAACCCCTGAACTTCAGATCATTCCTGGAGTTCAAGAGGAACCTTTGCTGGGGAGAGAGCTGAAGAGACTGAGGAGAA
Organism: Triturus cristatus; assembly: GCF_964204655.1. Taxonomy (NCBI): domain Eukaryota; kingdom Metazoa; phylum Chordata; class Amphibia; order Caudata; family Salamandridae; genus Triturus; species Triturus cristatus. Next base: position 177,406,975 of record NC_140580.1, on the reverse strand, counting down.
GTACTGCCCTTGCTGTGTGTCTGGGGTTGGCCTGCAGTTGCTGTTTCTGCCAAGGAAAGGAGAAGGACTTTGCTCTGTGCTGTGTCCCCTGCTTGAAGAAGATCTCCAAGGGCCTGAAGTGAGCTGGCCTCCTGTTCAGAAGTCTCAGGGACACAAACACTTCACCCCCAGCTCACCCGAACTCTTCTGTTGTGAGTTCTGACCTGCTTTGAGGTGCCTGTGCCAGTTTTGGGGTTCTGGAGGTTGTTGTTGCTGGTTGGGAGCTGGAAGAAAAGAAGAAGCGTGAAGAAAGCAACGCATCGCTCTTCTTGCGGCAAGTTTTACCGACGCATCTCGATGGCGCGAGAAGATTTCCATTGCATCGCCGTGCCACTGCGAAGATTGTCGCAGCGTCTGTCGCCGCTGCAAGAACCGACGCATCGAGGGATTGTGGCTGAAGAGGACCGACGCCACGCTGCGCCATGCAACGCAGCCGTGTCAATCACTGTCGTATCCCGACGATCCACACATCGTACCTGTGCGAGACGATTTCCCAACGCATCGCCTGCAGACCGGAACCGACACGAAGACTCGACGCACCACTCCCCTACAGACCGGAACCAACGCAACCCTTCCCCTGCGTGCAGCGGGGCTGTCGCATCACCTCCTCAGGGTCTCAGGAGTGTCGCATCTCTTTGTTTTCCGATGCTGCAGCTGTGTGGCTTGGGAACATTTGTCGCATCTACAGGTACTTTGGTGAAAAGTCACGCATCTATAGATTTCTTTAGTTCAAGTTCTTGAACCTTTTTACAAATCATATTTTTAAACTGTGTATGTTGGATTTTTGTCGTTTTGCTCTTGTGCAGTTTAGATAAAGATACTTTATCTTTCTAAACTGGTGTAGTGTCCATTTGTGGGGTTAACACAGTGTTACTGTGAGTGTTGGTACAAATACTTTACACATTGCCTTTGGGAGAAGCCTGTCTGCTCGTGCCAAGCTACCAAGGGGGTGAGCAGGGGTTATCTAAAGTGTGTATCGCCCTTACCCTGACTAGAAGCAAGGTTCCCTATTTGGACAAAGGTACCTACCTCTGCCAACTAGAGACCCCGGTTCTAAAATTGGTGGTCGTCGGTGAGGATTTGAACCTGTATTTGTACTTGACCCACAGTGACTAGTATACATCACTAGTTTAGTGCAGACCACTACGCAACCACATACTTGGGCATATTCTCAAGGATCTATCGCCGAGTTATTGGCACATTATCACAGCCAAAGTCACAATGAAATTCATCGCCCCATTCACAAGCTGGTGCTAACAGCTGATACCGCCATTTTACCTGTGATAGCAGCCGCAGAAGACATTACCACGGATTACCCCGGCAACTATCGCTAATGACGAGTAGGTGTTCCTGAGCAAAAATCCGCGACAACACCACTCCGCAACATTCCCAATGACCAGCCAGATCTGCGATAAGATCACAGAACAGGCGATAAGGCGCATTATCAGCAGGAAACTAACACATGCTCTGACCTGGTGCAAAGTCGATGACAACCTGCACCATCAAAGGGAGCCCAGCCCAGAGCCACACCTGAAGAACAGATGCCATGGAGCTACTCATCATGCAGCTCAGAGCCCCAAGAGGCCCACAACACCCACCGCCACTCACCCCCGGACCACCCCCAACACCCCCCAGGGCCCTACCCGGGGCACCCCTCACCTCCCCCGGACCAAGAGATTGTACATCAACGTCACGAAACCATGAACAAAATCATTCGCCTGATGCCGCAGAATCACAACAACTAACAGTACTTTTTTTTTTTTTTTTTTGGGTAAATATTTTTATTTGCATTTAAACACTCAAAAAGCAGTACAATCAACAACTATCCCTTGCCTGGGCATGTCAATATACAACTCCCATCACATATACATCCCATTTATGAGTCCGCAGTATATGGGGTAAAGCGTTGCCCCCCCAGCAACCTTGCAGGATAATCCTTAGAACAACAACTAACAGTCATGTGAGTACAGAAAAAGCTGAATCAATCATTCACCATTGAAAGTCCAAACAAAATATCACAATCAAATTTGTCTCAAAACAATTATTTGGATGAGTCATGGCGGGGTCATCCCTGGACAATCTGTAAGAGACAACCTGTAAGACAATATCCAAGATAAGAAGGTGCATCAGGCACTATCAAAGGACAGAGAGAGAGACAGAAAGAGAGAGAGAGAGAGAGACCGTACAAGGAGCGCAAGGACAATCGGGCCTGTGGCTCATACATGCCAACTGTTGCATGTGTTTCGCAATTGGTGCACCCTAAATCTAAGGCCTGGCATAAATTTCAGCACGAAGGCCACATCACATTCCAGAAATGCAAGCAGTAGTCAGACTAAAATTAGGCATGAAAGCTCCTTTGTCTCCATACACAAGGCGGAAGGACAACCGAACCTCCTTCCTTGGCCTTCAATGCGCCCAGCACCCCCTGAGTGAGATACCATATCAGACTCTGACGACTCTCACACCACGAACTGTGCCAATGAAAGACCAACGTGTCCACACCCCACACACACTTGTCCCTGCTCGAGCTACACCTGCATGGGATGCCCCTGACACATTGGTAAAAAACAACCCATACGTCCAAACGTTGAACACGCATACGACTCATTACTACCCGAGCTGTGGCATATCGTCCACAGAACTGCCGCCGTTCTGAGGAGTGTCGGTGGTACGAGACCAACAAACGCAATGGCAGGCAATCCCGGGCACATGCACAACCCCTGTCACGTGAAACTGTACCGTGCACAAATGCTGCATCTGTTGGGAGCTCTGCCAATGGCAGTTTTGCGAGTCAGTTACCGTCTGAGTTTTTGGCTTGCGTACATCACATGCATCTATCCCTGGTTCCCCTGTCGATCATGCACATTCGAGTGGCCCATGGAGGTCTGCCTATCCAACACAACGGTAGCTGAACTGTATTATGACTTGTGCGTGTGCCCCCTGTTGGCCCACGAACAAGAATGCAACCGGGATACCCGTGCATGGGATGCCCTGATGTGTGGCGTATGTGCTGGTAGTAGTGGATGGGAAATTGCACAAGTCATCGTGTGCAGTGAGCACATCGAGGCGCTCCCCTATTGGGCTGTGTTGCAGATTGGTAAAACGTCGTGGACGGAGCACATCTGTCCGGACCAGTTAATGGATTGGCTCTCCCTCGTGTTCCTTGAACTCGAGAACGACGTACTACTGGAACTGATTGCAGCCAGAACTGATTGACACCCAGAGCACAGGTCCCAACACCTTGTTGCATCGTGGAGGAAAGGTCACACATCCCAGGACAACAGTGGACATGGCTGCATTCACCTGGACTCTGAATGCATGTACATGCACCTACGCGTGTTGTCACACACCTGTGCCAGGTGATGCAGCCCCATGGGCTGACCTGCCCAGCATCGTTTGGTAGTGTTCCTAAATCTGAAATACTGCTGGAGGGAGACTACACACATGGCAATGTAGCACGACATGTGACCTTGTTGGTCCCTTTCACCTGTTCACTGTCAGCATAGCATACAGTCGGCGCAATCCGGTGGTACAGCTCCATGAAGATCCCATGGGCTGTGAGTGTTGATTAGTATGACAAATCCTGTGCCTCAATGAGCATTGTCCGTAGACTGGGAGGGACAGACTGCTACATGTACATTGGTGGTGAATCCCTATTGGCAGCTCCACCTCTGTGAGCCAGACATTGTGTTTGGAATAGTTCCTGGTAGACCTGTGCTCTTACGTGTCTTCAGCAATGTGAGTATGGTGTCCAACTTCTTGCCCTGTGGATCAATGTGATCCATTAAAAGAGACTGTGTCCACACTGATGTGTGTGAGTAGGTCATGTGAAGAGATGTTCTGTAGCCACGTGCGATGGGGGGACACTACTTTGGGTGTGCGACCGATTTTGATATTACTACACACAGCCCTATATAATACATGGACGTGGGGCTACGTTGGGGGGTTGTGAGATTGTTGTTCATGTGCAATGAGGCCACAGCTAGTTCACACCTTCACAGTCATCTAATTGGCCATGTGGGTCAAGGTCAAACATGCGCATATATGACATTTACCAGGGTGTATCTTTTTGTTCAATCAATGTACCTACATTAATCCATACTTGTATACGTGAGTGAACATAGACATGACACATCTGTGTGATTTGGAATGTTTTATTCACATTCTGGGGAGTGTCGGAGCTGGAGGGGTACATGGCCAGTTCAAGCCCACATAACGTGGTTGCCCAGTGGTGGGCCAACCAGAGTCCTTGGGGGAATGCAAGGTTAAGCTGAAGAGGAAGAGTTCAGTCCGCAGCCGGGTTGGTGTGTCATTGGTTCCTGAGCAGATATGGCAGACCATGTCGGGGTCCAGGTGAATGTCGCAGAGTGTTCTGGGGACAGTGGGAGGTGTTGTTCGAGGGCATGAGGCATAGGGCTGAACCAGGCAGGGACAGGCCATGTGGTGGGTATGGATGCTACTGCCTCCTTCCTCACACAGTCATTACCCTCGACATCTTACTCCTCTGAGACATCTTCTGTGTCCGGTGTGGTCAGGTGTGTGTGGTGGTGTTATGGCTGCATCACCGTGTGGCACTGACACATCAGGGTGCGAAGGTGATAGGGCTGCATTACTGTGTGCCAATGACACATCAGGGGGCGGAGATGTGTGTGTCGAAGTTCCAGCAGCAGTTATCTGGGACAGGCTCTGAACAGCAATGGCAAGATAAAGATCTGCAAGGCATGTAAGATCCCAGCTACATCTCGCTGGTGTTCAGCTGTGGCAGCCCTACTTCCAGCCTGCATCGGCTCCATGGTCTCCATTGTCCTCCGCATCTCTGCCAACTCTGTGCATTCATCACTGGAGCCTGTCTGACTAGACACTTCTTGTATCCAAGTAATGGCACCAGCGATGTCAGCCAAGGATTGTTGGTAAGCATGGTGCGGACAGTGGTTGTCCGTTAGGGATTGTAAGTGGTCCCTGATGGGACTCAGACACCCACGTATGGCATCTAGGTTGACTGCCATGAGGTCGAACCCCACCCGCAGCTGATCAGCCATCTTTTCCTGGCACCCTAACACACAGTGTTGGAACTCCATGTGTTGGTTGTGGGGGTCCTGTGAGCCAGCCATGCTCTTGTGTTCCTTCGGCTGTGTGGTCTGTGCAGGGTGTAGGGTCACCCCGATGCAGCTGGGCTGTCCTGCTCCTGGGGGTTGGGTGCAGAGGCTGTCCACGAGGCGTTGGAGGTGTATGGGCAAATGTACAGGGTGTCCTCTTCATCATCACTGTAGAGATGTGTGGTCTGCTCTGCAGGAGGTGTTGATTGCCCTTCTGCAATGTAACAGGAAGATGCAGGTTAACAGTGTGTTCGATGTATGTTCACGCATTGTAGATGTTTACAATCAGACTGCATGACTGTTACATTTTGGCTGATTTGGTGAAGCTGGCTATTTGATGGGAAACAGTGGACATTTCGACTAAATGACGGATGTGAGGTTGTATTCGTACATTATCATCTCACAGTGTCATGCAATGCCGGATGTGATTAGCCAGTTACTACGCACGAGCGGCACCAGTAGTATCCTCTGTCCTGTGGTGTAAGGGTTGCACTTTGTACGACATTGTCGTCAATGTTGATATACTGTGATTGCTATGTGTGTGTTCTGCATTGTTGGTGAGTTTCCCTTGCAGCTCTGATTTGGCGGCCCCTTATACCTTTGAGTTGGTGTGCCTTTGACTTGTGTTCTTTTCGGGTGCTGGGATGTTTGTGACTTGGGTCATTTGTGCTCTTGGACGGTTTTTGTACTCTTGTGCATTGTTTGTCTGCAGATGTGTTTTTGACGTCATGGGTTGTAGGTGCACGTGGATGTGTCCCACTGTGACCTGCTCCTTTACGGATGCGGTCCACACTCAGCCACATCAAAGTCGTCTCGTGCACCATGTCATGTATTTTGACTGCAGCCATGCTATCTGTCATGCAGTGTCACTTGTATTGTCCGTGTGGCTCACAGAGCCACTGCTTTTCTGGATTCAGCACATGTGCATGGGTAGGTTGTGGCATTGGTGATATGGAGGGGGGGCCCTTTGTGCACATTGTTGACGGGGGCCTACTTGGTGTTTCTATGTATGCGGCAGAGTGCCAAGGGTATCAGGGACGTATTCCACACTCATTGTGGGTGTGCAGTATGCTGCACATGATTGTGTATGTTATGTTATGTTAATTTAGATTTATTGAGCGCTTAATACCAAAAGGTCTCTAAGCGCTGCGTTTGCCATTGTGCCCATCTCCCTCCGTCACCCCAGTTCCTGGTCATTACTCACCCTGTTGCTGTTGGGTCAGGTCATATCGAGCTGTGTCCAGACCCCCAACTCCTTGCACCGTCTCCACACTGATGACTGTGGCCACCATTTCCTCCATCTCTTCCAGCTCCTCCTGTGGCGCAGGACTCCCACCTCCAGTTGCCTTTCCTGCCTTCCTGTTGGCAGCGAGTCTCTGCTTGGTTTGGCTGTGCACTTCATGCCAGCGCCTCTTGACTTCCTCGATTGACCTCCTCGATACACTGACTGCATTCATGTTGGTGATGATGGACTGCCATTTTTCAGTTTGTGTTGCCAATGACGCAGGGGAGGTGACGGACAGTTGTTGGTAGTGTTCTATCACCTCCGTGACGATGATCCGGTCTTCCTGCAGACTGAACCCCGTCTTCCTATTCCACTTCTCCTTGCCCTACCCCTTGGTTCCTGGCTGGTCCTCCTTGGGGATTGTGGGGTTCGGGTTGTCCTCTGCACTCGGTCCGGGTGCATCCATGGTGCTACGCAGTTTGATTTGGTTTTGGTGTGTTCGTTTTGTTGCTTTTATAGTGCATTTTTCCGCATGGTGCGAGGGAATTGCAGGCCTGTCACTGGTTGGCGCTAATCTTTGTATCATGATTTGGGGCATCGCAACTTTTTTCACGTTGGTGTTTCGCATTTTTGTAGAGTTGCATTGATTTTAGCGCGATCATTTGACACGTTGTCGTGGGACTATCGCATGGTGCCACTGCCTTGGGAATACCACGTTAACACAGAGGTATTTTCCCGCGATGCACTGCGATGTGAAGAGTTGCGTTAAGCTAATTTTGCTATGGTTATCACACGTTCTTGAGAATATCCCCCACTGTGTTTTGTTTTTGGTTCTATTTTTGAGTAACCTTTAAAAGTATCCACACATCATGTCTCAGAAGGGTAACCCAGCAAGTGAGAAGGCAGAATTGGAGTTTGATATTGAAAGGTTGCAGTCCTACAAAGTAAATCAGCACAAGCAATTTTGCAAGGATTTGGGATGTCCCATGAAGAGCAGCTCCAGGAATGATGAGCTGCAGAAGGCCTTAAGGGTCTGGTGGGGAGCCAAAGAGGATGGGGAGACAGGCGATGCAGAGGTGGATGCACAAGGGGATGGTTTCAGGTCACAGGATCTGCCTGTGTCAAGAGCCGCCTCTAGGGCTGGCAGCAACCATTCCGCTAGAAGTTTTTCCCCAGAGGAGTTGGAGGGAAAACCAAAGGGTTTGAGACCATGAGTTAGAAGTCATGAGGCTCGAGATGAAAATGAAAGAAAAGAAATGAAAAGAAATGAAATTGACCTTGGCACATGAATTGAGAATGGGGGAGCTGGATGTGGAGCTCGAGAGGCTTGAGGCCATGAGTCTCTCAGCCCAGCAAAGAGAGAGGTGTGTAGCTCAGGATGTGAGCTTTGCTGAGTTTGACGTGGAGTTCAGCTCAGATGGTGGCAGCAAGATTGTGTCATGTAGTGCTGACACACCCAGAGATGTGGTGCCTGACTTGAGGGAGGGGGGATTTAACATACACCAAGGGGTTCATGTTTATGAGGTAGCTCCAGTGGTGTGCTGTGTCCCTGAAGTAGATTGAGGAACTGACAAAGGGGATCATTTTCCTTGTGGTGGGAGGGACAATCTACTGGCTCTAGATGAGAGGTGCAGGTAGAGAGGTTCCCCCATGGTGGAAGTCCTGGTGTCTGAGTGTGGAGACCGCCCAGAAGAGTGTGGGTTGAGTGACAGAGACAGTCTGACACTGTCTTGCCAATCTCAGGAGAGTGGTGTGAGGTACTTGTGTGAGGCACTGGATGGTGAGGAAAAGGGTAGCTTGCTTAAGAACTGTGGGGGGTTGTGTGATTCAATTGGTGGAGAGCATATTTTAAGTCCCTGTTTTCCAGAGCTATGCCAACACCTGGTGGATTGGGAGTTCTCTGATTACAGGGAACTTGCGCTGTAGGCAGACCGTTTGGTGGATTCCAGATGGTCTGAAGAAGCTTTTGGGAGCGATCCTGAAGGGGGTGGCTCAGGTTTTCCCCGACCAAGTGAGGAGGTCCAAGTGTGGTGGAAGGGGTGTAGGGTCCCACGTCCTGTCTCAGAGGAGAGGTAGTGGGACTGGGCTGTGTCCCAAGGTGCCCAAAACCCAGTACCAGGACCTGATTGGTTCCATAAGGGAACACCAGGAGGGGGGCTAGTCTGTACCGGGAGGCCATTTGAGGCGGATCTCCTAGTGTCAGGAGAACCTGGAGCATCTGTAAAGGAGCTCCAGCGGTTCTGGTGTCTGGCGGTGCCGCTCCTAAGTGGAGGGTGCAGAAGTCCAGATGGAGGGGTGAGAGGGAGAGCGAGTCCCCAGTGGAAGAACCAGTGGGTCAGGGGCCAGCCAGAAGGGCTGAGTCTCCTGGGAGTGACCATGGTGACACCACTTCTGTCGTGGGGGGTCTTCACGCACTGTCAGATGGACAGGGATCAGGAGATCAGCGCCAGGCAGACTGTCATGCAACACATGAGATATGTATTACCCTCAGGGGGAAGCTGTGTGTGGCCCCGGAAGTCCTGGTGTGCCAGGCAAGTGCTCAGCCACAGGGTTTAGTCCCTGCATTGGGAAGCCAGGTTCAGGGGTTGCCTGACCTGGAGGGAAGGACATCTGTAAGCAGTGTCCTGACCGGTTTGTCTTCTAGGGGTACCACTCCAGGTGGGAGGGTGCAGAACTCTGGAAGAGGGTGCAGAGGGAGGGAGTCCTCACCTCTGATCCCGGTCCCACCAGAGGGTTTAGATCCTTGGTTGGGAGACCAGTTACAGGAGAGAGGTCCTGAACTGGTGGGAGAGTTGAGTTCTGAGGGTGCCTCTCCTGAGAGGACAGTGCGGAACCCCAGAAGGAGAGGTAGGGAGAGGAGAGCCTCGTCCGTGACCTCTGATCAGCCTGAGGGTGCGGACCCTGGGTTGGTGGGCCAGTGTTAGAATGCCATACCTGACTTGGCAGAAAGGAGAGTGGAAAAAAGGTGACAGGCACCTGGGGCTACTGCCCCCCACTTTCTGACACCACAGAGGTTAGAGAGGTTAGTGAGGCCTGAAAGGCATGAGGTCTGGCTCTCATCACTGACAGCTGTCAATGGCCACTGTGACTGGTTGTCCTGGTTGACAGAGTGACCCCTAGGCGAGGGGCTGGAGTCACACCCTGGGGGTGGACTGGGCCACACCACTGTGATGGCCATGTGGGTACTGTCTACCCGTGTTGACACATCTCTGAGCAAAGTAAGCTTTGGCGCTGCACGGATGGGATCTCCAGGTGAGGAGAAGAGTCCCCCATGGTTTAGCTTAGTGGGCCCTGAGAGTATGGATAGAGGGATCCAACTGGGTTCAGGAAGGCATAGAACAGGAATAGACCCCTGCTGTTTGGGCCAGGGTCCGTGTTCTATCTCCCCAAGCAGGGAATCCCTTTGAGGTATCAATTGGTCTACCCTGGCATTAGGCTGGAAGGGGGTTGTGTGGGAAATGGCCCTTTTTGCAAGGTGAGCCCCAAACATTTGTTTGCTTCTTCCTCCTACTTTTGCCTGACCTGTGGTTGTTGGCTATAGGACTCTGGACACTATACCACTGCTGAGCAGTGCTAAAGTGCGTATGCTCTCTGTGTAAATTGTTATTGTGATTGGCTAGCCATGATTGGCATATTTGTTTTGCCAGTCGGTCCGTAGTAAAGTGCACTGAGTGTGCCAGGGCTGGTAAATCAAATGCTACTAGTGGGCTTGCAACAGTGGTTGTGTCACCCACATAAGTAGCCCTAAAAGAGGTCTCAGGCCTGCCACAACAGTGCCTGTGCGCAGTTTGTTAATTGCCATGTCAGCCTGGCCAGAGCTCTCACTTGCCAGGCCTCACCATTCCCTTTCCTTACACATAGAACACCCCTATGGGAGGCCCAAGGTACCCCCCTGGGAAGGGTGCAGTGTATGTGAAAGATAGGATATGTACTGGTGTGTGTAACATGTCCTGATAGTGAAATACTGCCAATTTTGTTTTTCACTATTTATAGACTATCTTGCCCATAGGACAGAATGGAGAATGCTGTTTAGCAATTTTACAAGCATATCTTCCCATAAGAGTAAGATAAGAAATTAGAGTCTGGTATCCCTGAACTCAGAATTTAATAACACATCATTTAGGAAGGATGGTTTTTAAATTCTGTGTTTGAAAATAGCACTTTTAGAAAGTGGCCATTTTTTTGTTCAACCTTTCTGTGTGCCTCTGCCTGTTTGTGGATTGACTATCTGGCTTTGGAGTGACAGGGGCTGGGGTGGCTCCAGTAGTCTGAGTGAGTCAGCACTAGGCTGAATAGGCAGATCTGCATTTGGAGTGGTGGGAGGAGTAGCCCATGTACCTGAATAGGGCTGTGCCTGCCTTCCACAATGCTGACTCCGCCCCCTGTGGTGTGTCTGAGCCCACACTAACAAAGGAAGAAGTTGTGCACTGGCAGAGTGCACCCAGAACTGGTTTGGACTGGGCTCAGAGCCCACTTGCACAAAGGGATCAAAGACATTTTAGGGTATAAGTATGAGACCTAAAACCCCTGAACTTTAGATCATTCCTCGAGTTCAAGAGGAACCTTTGCAGAGGAGAAGAGCTGAAGAGACTGAGGAGAAGTACTGCCCTTGCTGTGTGTCTGGGGTTGGCCTGCAGTTGCTGTTTCCGCCAAGGAAAGGAGAAGGACTTTGCTGTGTGCTGTGTCCCCTGCTTGAAGAAGACCTCCAAGGGCCTGAAGTGAGCTAGCCTCCTGTTCAGAAGTCTCAGGGACACAAAGACTTTACCCCCGGCTCCCCTGAACTCTGCTGTTGTGAGTTCTGACCTGCTATGAGGTGCCTGTGCCAGTTCTGGGCCTCTGGAGGTTGCTGCTGCTGGTTGCGAGCTGGAAGAAAATAAGCGTGAAGAAAGCGAGGCATCGCTCTTCTTGCGGCACGTTTCACAGACGCATCTCAGCGGCACAAGAAGATTTCCATTGCATTGCCGTGCCGCTGCGATGATCATCGCAGCACCTGTCGCCGCTGCAAGAACCAACGCATCGAGGGATATCGGCTGAAGAGGACCAACGCCGCACCGCACAACGCAACCGCATCAATCGGCGTCGCATCCCGAAGATCCACACATCGAACCTGTGCGAGACGCTTTTCCGACGCATCGCCAGCAGACCGGAACCGGAATGAAGAATCGATGCATCACTCCCCCCACAGACCGGAACCGACGCAACCCGTCCGCTGCGTGCAGCTTGGCTGTCGCATCACCTCCTCAGGGTCTCAGGAGTGTTGCATCTCTTTGTTTTCCGACACTGCAGCTGTGTGGTTTGGGACCTTTTGTTGCATCTACAGGTACTTTGGTGAAAAGTCACGCATCCATAGATTTCTATGGTACAAGTTCTTAAATCCTTTTTCAGGTCAGGCATTGCTTCACCCTACAGACCGGACCCGTTGCACCGCTCCCCTGTGCCCAGTGGAAGTGTTGCATCCACGAAGGTCTCAAGAAGTGATGCATCTCTTTGTTTTTTGACGCTTCCCATCATTGCGGCTGTTTGACTTGGTGAATTTTGTCGCAACAACAGGTTCTTTGCAAGAAATCACGCATCCATAGTTTTCTATGGGCTCAGTTGCTAAACCTTTTGAAAGTCATTTTTCTTAATACTTGTATGTAGGATTTTTTGTCGTTTTGGTCTTGTGTTGTTTAGATAAAGATACTTTACTTTTCTAAACTGGTGTGGTGTCCATGTGTGGTGTTATCACTGTGTTACTGTGAGTGTTGGTACAAATGCTTCTCACATTGTCTTTGGGATAAGCCTGTCTGCTCGTGCCAAGCTACCAAGGGGGTGAGCAGGGGTTATCTAAAGTGTGTCCCCCCCTTACCCTGACTAGAAGAAAGGGTCCCTATTTGGACAAAGGTACCTACCTCTGCCAACTAAAGACCCCCATTTCTTTTTCAGTTCAAAAGTAAGTTTACTGAGAGAAGTCAAAATAACAATACAAAGGATAATACAAAACAACAAAGCATTTCATACATGAGGAGAAAATTCAGAAACAAAAATATTATAGGTATAAAACATGGTAACACATCTTAAAGTAGAGAAAAGATGGCAAGGGTATGCAGGTAATCGGTGCAAAGGAAGGAAAATTATTATTCATATACAAATGATAATATAAACTATATAATAACCAATTGCTATAATAACATCTTGAGGAAAGTCAAGGAGGTTTAGGGACTTCTTGTTGTATTGGGTAAGGAGAAAAGGAACGTTTAGCACTAGCATCAAGAAACAGTGTAATGGGTAACCATAAGTTTGAAAGTCTCATTTCCATGTGGATGGGATAAACAAAAGTTGTATCCAATCTATGATTGTAGCACACAGCATACCACCAAGCCTGATATGATAATTTGGAAAAGTCTTTCAAATTTGTGGTTATTTGCTAGAAAGCCACTGCTATCAACAGATCTATGATGTTTGTAATAGAATTAGATTTCACCCAAATAGGGGATAAGCTCCCCAAAAAAATGTGAGAAGTAGAGAAAGTAATTGGAACCAAAAATTGAATTGATTTGAGTCCAAACCTTTCCCCAAAAATTATGGATGAGCGGACATTAATATAGTAAGTGGTGTCCAACAAGTATCTGGGAGTGCAGTGTGTCTTGCATTCAGAGTAATCGGAGACAGTAAAAGTCTGTTATAAACAAAAAAAGTGTCTGAGTGGTGCTAGCTGCTCTAGAAGATTTTCTAATTTTAGTCCATATCTTATTCCATAATGTCGTGGGCCAGCAAACCTCTAAATTGTGTTCCCACAATATTTCCACGTTAGTTTTATCTTGTGGAGCAACTGGAGCATGTAAGTAGTTATAAATAACAGAAGCTTTGGGGTTGAGACGTAGGACAGTATGTAAATTATTATTACTTGAGGGAGATGCAGAAGCATTGGAGAGTCTGATAAGATATATATTTGACATGAGCGTCTAAAATGGCTTGTCTCAAAAGGAGATATTTAGGGAGATAAGATTTAGGTAAGTCGAAAAGTCTGATAGCTTGCGAAAAAGGCATGATCTCATTTTGTATGTATAGTTGGTGTATCCATATTAGACCTTTTTTGATCCAGGATTTCCAATATAAAGGTTTATCACAATCAAAATCATGTTGTTGTGCCATATTGTGGAGTTGGAGAAGGATGTCCAATCCATAGGCCCCAACGGGATTTTGGGAAGTAAGATTTTTGATGTATGTTTAAGTATGGGAGTGGACGCAGACTGTGGTTTGCGGGAAAAAGATAAATATTCTTGAAAAGAAAAGGGGATATAAAAGACCTTCAAGTTCAGCCCAGAGGGGAGAATGTACGGTGGAGTCCGCTAACCATCTAGATGCCTGGCGGAGAAAAAAAGATTTGTGGTATACAGAAAAATCAGGGAAATTGACACCGACGTCCGACTTTGGACGAATGAATTTTGATAGAGACATACGTGACTTTATGTTGCTCCATAAAAAAGAAGATAATATAGAATTCATTTTTAATTTAAAAAAATGGGAAATAGATATTGGAATGTTAGAGGACTATAGGGGACATCATCATTTTTATAGTATCTAGATGGCTCCACCAAGACAAATACAAAAGATGCCATCTGGTGGATAAGGAAGATCATTTCTGTACACAATTTTCTATACAGCGGGAGACTGTGCCTGAAATAGAGGGGATAAAATGTAAAACTAAGTATTTAATCTGCTGGGGACTCCATGCAAAACCAGAATTTGGGATTGGTGAGCCACAGCTCTCGAAGCTCCAGTCCTTGCAAAATGCGGCAGTAAGAGTACTGCTAGATCTCCCGAAACATCTTTCCCCATCATTAAACATGAGGAGACTCCACTGGCTCCCTGTGCGTAATAGGATACAGTTTAAGACCTTATGCCTTGTACATAAAGCTGTGCATGGAGGAGGTGCAGATGATATGAAGTCTCTTTTCCCTCGCTATGCTCCAACTCGCACACTCAGATCCACTAGTATGGGCCTAGTCTGCCTATCGAGATTTAAGAGGGCCCGGTGGGGAGGCAAGGCCTTCTCATTCCGGGCAGCAAGATTATGGAACACTCTACCAACAGAACTACGATTAGGAGCAAATAAGATCCTGTTCAGAAAGGCCTTGAAAACCTGGCTCTTCACCAAATCTTAGACCTTCTCCGCTCACCTCCTTCTATCACAGCGAAAAGACGCCTCGGCATAAGTGCGCCTAATAAATATCTCAGTCAGTCAGTCAGACAAGAAAGTCTTCTTTGAAAGTGTATTTTGTTCAGGGTAAGATTTCACATTTGTCTCTGTGTAGTTTATAACCAGACACAGCTGCAAAGGAATTAACCTCTTGTAAGAATGCAGGGAGCGAGGTTTGAGGTTGTGAAATAAAAAGTAAAACATCATCAGCATAAGCTGCCATTTAAAGTTTGGTATCTTTGAATTCAAATCCATGTATATCATTATTTTGACGAATTCTTAAAAGAAAAAGCTCCAGGGCTAAATTAAAAAGGAAAGAAGATAACGGGCAACCCTGTCTGACACCCCTACCCAAATTAAAATAAGAGGACGTACTTCCATTTGCACAAACAGCTGCGCGTGGGTTGAAGTTTCAAATTGATATTAAAGAAATAATTTTGGGACCAAAACCGAACCATTTAAGTGTGTAAAAAAGATAAGGCCATTCCACTCTATCAAACGCCTTTTCAGCATCAAGGCCGATTGCTGGTAAGGAATGTGGGATGTGAGGTTATTTGGACAAAACATCAAAAAATAAACGGGTGTTATCTGTGAGAAGACGACCTTTTACAAAGTCCGATTGTTCTTTTCCTAACAGATCCGGCAAATAAGATTCTAGACGTGAAGCCAGAGCTTTTGAAAAAATCTTATAGTCAGTATTAACAAGAGAAATAGGCCGATAATTTTAAAAATATTGTGGGTCTTTACCTTCCTTAGGAATGAGGCAAATTAGGGCATCTGCAAAAGAGCCAAGAGACTTATCTGAGTGTAAAAAGAAATTAAAAAGATTATGCAATTTGGGAACTAACAGGTGAGCGAAATGCAGGAAAAACTCAACAGTAAAACCGTCCGGTCCTGGGGCCTTGTCTCTCTTAAGTGTTTGTAATGCAGTAATGAGTTATTTTTGTGACAGGTCAGATTCCAAAAGTGCTAGATCTGGTGGAGCATCAAAAGGTTGCTGAATGTCTGAGAAAAATTGAGAATTGTGATGTTCCGAAGAAGGAGTTTCTGACGCATACAAAGTTTTATAAAATTTGAAAAATGCATTTCGAGTATCAGTGTCTTTAGATTTCAATATTTTATGTTCATCTAAAATAGACTCTATGTTAAGTTTATTATGCTTAACTTTCAGATAGTTAGCTAGTACCTTCCCTGCTTTGTTCTGACCTCCATAAGATTTTACACTGGATTTTAATAAATACGTTGAAGCATTATCGGTCGACGTCTTATTGAACTGAAATTTAGCATTCATAAGTTCAGATAAATATGCTTTGGATTCAGAAGAATAATAAGAATGCTCCAATCTCTTTATCTTGTCAAGGAGATTTTTTGGAAGATCTTTGGATTTTTTGTGTTTTTTGGAGGCATAACTAATCATAAAATCTCTAGCTGCTGCCTTAAAAGCGTTCCATATCACATGAGAAGGCAGAGTATCAGACTGATTTAATAAAAAATATTCATTAGAAAAAGAAACGAAGGCGGATGTAAATACAGGGTCTAGAAGTAAGGCGTTATTAAATCGCCGTTTTCGGGGTGTATTGGGATTCTGCAAAACGTCAAGATGGATGGTAATCGGAGCATAATCAGATATTAGGATGGATCCAATGTCTGCTGTCATCAAAGACTGGGAGATGTTGTGTGAGATAAAAAATAATCTATACGGGATTGGGTGTGATGAGCCGGGGAGTAATATGTATATTCCCTGAAAGTAGGGTTACAAAGGCGCCAAGCGTCTATGAGTTTGTGCTGTTTGATAGCTTGAATGAAAAGTTTGTGCGCTTTATGAGGGACGAAGGAGATCTGGGAATTGCGATCTAAGAAGGGATCAAAGACTTGATTGCAGTCACCTGTAGTATGAAATTATCAGCTATATAAAGTGTGATTTTTTGAGCTAGGGATGTCCAAAAAGAGGAGTCCCCAGTAGTAGGGCATATATGTTAAGTAAAGAGACTGGAGCATTCCCTAACAACAATTCGGTGAACAACCATCTACCCCCTTCATCAGAGCATTGTGAGAGCAATTTAACAGGGAGTGATTTATGACAAAGAGTCAAGACTCCATTTCGTTTGCCACCCCCCACCCAATCTCTCTTTAATGGTAATGATTCTTCTGCTGATAAATGGGATTCTTGAAAACAAGCTATATCAGCTCCTAGTTTAGCTAAATGTGTCAATACTTTCTGCCATTTAATAGGTAAGTGTAAACCCTTGACATTCCAAGAAATAAGTTTTAATGACATAAGACTAGCATAGAAGTAAAACTAAAGCACTAATCAAGGCAAATTGCTAAAGAATGGGAAGCATACCAAAGAATTAGCCAGTTACATATAGTATTTGTCAAACTGAAAGGAAAAAATAAAATGAAAATAAAAATGCTTGTATAGATGTAAAGATAAATAGAAAAAGGAGAAGTAAAGTAGGATAAGAATCCGAGTAATGAAAGAGTAGTATAGACAGTTAAATTGAAGGTTGCAAAGAGTGATGGGCATGCAAGAGTGTAAAGTACAATAAAGAGAAAAGCAAGGAAAATGATGAGAAGGAAAAGAAGAGGAGAGTAGTACAAGTACGTAAAGAGAAAAAAATAGCATAAGATGAGATGAGGAAAACACAAATAACATACTTCAAGACATATGTGAGGTGGGGGGAGAAGAGGCCACATGGGACAATGACGGATCCAGACACCAAAAGGGGAAGCGGGGAGGACAGCAGAATCAACTGCAGCACAACACAAGGGGAGTACAAGAAGGAGACAAATTCTGCAATGAAAAAATAAAGTTAATAATCATTCAGACTAATTAACCTAAGGATGATAAAAAAAAGAAAACCTCATCCTTAACGTTATAACCAACAAAGAATTATCACCAAAGTGAAGCAAGCTTCATAAGAACATAGTGAAAAGAAAAAAGAACACAAGTTAGAATTAAGCGAAAACAGTTATTCATTTATGCAACATGGACGTGTCCATAGACTCCGCACTACAAGAATTAAGAAAACTCTTCAGTTTTATAGGGTCTTTGTTTGTCGTAGTCTTGTTGTTGATGGTCACCTTCAAGAGACATGGGTGAAAGAGGCCGTATCTCGCACCCAGGGAACGCAGCTGAGGTCTCATAGCTGGAAGTCTCTGCGTCTATCCGCTGTGGGCTTGGAGTAGTCCTGGGAAAAAAACAGAGGATTACCTGACCAAGTAATACGATTAATGGCTTTGGCGGCTGATAGAATCTTGAGCAAGTCAGTGTATTCTAGAAAATAGATAATGCAGCCTCTAGGTTTCTTCATGGTGGAGGGTGACGCTGTGGGAACAGGGCCCAGTCTGTGGGCTTGCTGAATGTTGAGCAGAGTATCCCGTGGTAACTTGAGGATCTTTGGGAGAAAAGACTTGAAGAAGGTGATGGGGTTGGCTCCTTCCGAACCCTCTGGTAGACCATAAATGCATAAATTGTTTAGTCTATTTCTGTTTTCTAGCTTTTTGACTTGTTTCTGGAGCAAAGACACTTGGGAGCGAAGGGTATCCATTTTGGTATGAGAGGAGGATAATGATTCGATGTTCTACTCCACTGTCGTGACTCTGTCCTCTTAGCTTAACCATCTGTCAGATAAAGTTTGTATTTTGGAATTGGTTTCCTCAACAAATGGGCGGAGAGCTCTGATCTCCTCCAACCACAAGTTCAAGGACACCGAAGAAGGTTGTTTGGACGAGATGGAGGATCTTTTTTCAAGCGCTTGCTTGGTGCTTTAGTACTACCAGATGAAGCAGCAGTGGTGGAAGCCATGGAGCTTTTTGGGGAAGTATTTACCGAGTCATCCATTGAGGTGCAATATAAGCAAGACTTATAATGGGTTGCTAAGTTTCGTGACCGGATCGATGAGTGTGACAGAACCCTAATTAGCTTGCCCATGCACTTAGGCAGAACATTCCTGTTAATTCAAAGGAACAAGTAACTTTTATAAGAAGACAGCACTCCAATAGCCGGAAAGTAGACGAAGTGAGTATGCGCAATAAGAAATCCTCAGTTATATAGCATGAGAGCACCACCGCATCATCTGAAACATCGTTTAAATACGCACCACCGTTTTCCTCCATCTATCCCCTCCACTCCATCATATCTTTTTCCATTGAACAACAGAGCACCTCCTTTGCAAACATCACATGTACAGCTAAAGTCTAGTGACACTTTAAACAAGGATGACCAGAGTTGAAGATACTCTTAATTTCAGCCTACAAAGTCAAGACTCCAGAAGATATTGTAAGCAAAAAACCAGTGATTCTAATCAGTTACATAACAATTTAAGGATTATGTCCTTCCTTGCGATGAAATTGCTCCAAGGCATCCATTGATGTTACATTTGTGAGGAATGACTGAGGCACTATTTAAAAACATCAAAAAGACCCATAAGGTTGTTGTTTTGTGCAAGGCATTAGGCAAAGCGAGTTGTGAGAGTCAAATGAAAGTCAAAGTCACATTTTGAGGGAGAACTCTTTCAGCTGGCAGCGCGCTAAAATGTAAGTCCCCATGAAGAGCGCATGCAAAATGGCGGCCGTTCTGGTCGCGGAACCGCTCCGTACGAGAGATAACAGAAAATGCTGCCTACATGCCGAAAAGACACTTTAGAGGCAATTCTTCATGCTCCGACTGTCAGAGGAAGTCAGACGGTCATTTTCAGGATCCTGCAGGTGATATGTGCCGTGTTAAGTCCGCCGCTGTCACCGTCGCCCCGGAGAGTCAGGGAAATGCCACCATTACCCCCTGGCGCTAGCCACGCCCCCCTCAGAGACCCCCATTTCTAACAGCCTCCAGATTGTCTCTATTAAACATATAACGTATATGTTTCCCATAGGTTCATAGGGAACAACATCAGAAAAGCCCATAGTGTCAATATATTTTTGGTCACTTATCAACATATGGAAGCCCTGAAAGCACAGCTTTGAATCTGTATTTATAAGGAAGTCTTGAGTGGACCTAACGTGCTGTTTTAGACTTTCTGTTTCCCAAGTCATACTGCCCTTTCTGAGTTTTAGGCTTTATACATTTGGATTAACCAGCCACTTATACATTTACTCCTGCTTCATGCTAAACATAGTAGGTAATGATAGTCCAGGCCTACTTCGGACAGGTCATAAGCATGACCAAGGTGTGTCAAGCTCTCGCTTCATTCTTGCCACATGTCCCAACTAGCTTAGCACTAACTATTCTAAGAGGAATGGAAGTGACTGGCCAAGTCTAGGGACCAATCGCAAACCCATATCAGAATGAAAAGTCGAATTAGGCCATATATAAACAATTTAGGGTCTCAATCTATCTGCCTTATTCACCTTGCAAGTCAAAGATATTTATGTTACCCGTAAACCCACAAAGATATCCGTGGTCTCCTGTGTTGTTTCTTTCTTTGTGATGCAGGCTAATTACAGGTTGTCTGTGGGATCTTCTCTACAGAAGACTGGCGTTCAGCAGTAAGTCCTTCAGCTCAGGTGGGGAACATCATTATATATATATATATATATATATATATATATATATATGAACATTTCGCGAAGATTCGTCATCCGGCGCCAAGGTTATTGGGAAAAGAATGTTATGATTTTCCTATGGTAACTAGGTCCTAACTATAACTACCTACTGGCGACCGCCAGTAGGTAATATATATATATATATATATATATATATATATATATATATATATTCACTTAAAAAACCATAGGTTTCACACATGTTATAGTTAGCTGGACATTTCACTTGTAAAAAACCAATGAAATTCCCCCGTTATAGTTAGTGCAGGCAACTATAACTCACGCGACCGCAATCCTCTGCTGATGACGTCAGATATTACATCACTGTATTTAGACACTTATTTACCCATGTCTTCTTCCATTAATCTTTAGCTATACATATATTACAAATATTTATTTTTCATAAAGACACATATGTCATCAGTGATGTAATATCTGACGTCATCAGCAGAGGATTGCGGTCGCGTGAGTTATAGTTGCTGCACTAACTATAACGGGGGAATTTCATTGGTTTTTTACGAGTGAAATGTCCAGCTATCTATAACGTGTGTGAAACCTATGGTTTTTTCAGTGAATTTGTACGTTTTTTTAAATGCTAAGTTATGTATTTATAAAAAAAAAAAAAATCAGGTTTTTCACCATGCGCGCACCGTGCGCGCACCGTGCGCTTCGCACACCGTGCGTGCGCTGTGGGCGCTCGGTGCGCTTTGCGCACCGAGCACCCACGGTTCGCTGTGCGTGCCGTGCGCGCGCGTTTTTTTGTTTTTTTTAAATTGTTTTTTTTCTCCCTTGGGGGTCCTTCTGTGACCCCCTGACCAAGGCTAGGGGGTCAGGAACTGTTCACTCTGCCCCCTTTTCACGTTCTCCACCTTTTTTTTTCACCCCCTCAGACTGCGAGAGACAAAATGGCGGCCGACACTTCCTGGTTTCGACCGATTCGAATGTTTACCGACATCTAACAACCAATCAGAATTGCGCTCGTATAGATATTGATATGCTTTTAAATGCTATTTTCTCAGGAAATACTGAACAGATTTACACCAGACCTGCAAAAGGCACTTCCTTGACCTTATGGCTACCTCTCTGCCAAATTTCACGTAATTCTGTTCAGCCGTTCGGGCTGTAGCTGCGACTAAAGGTCCTATGGAAAAATGCATGGGGAAAACGTGTTTTGGGACCCCCCTTTTTCTCGGCCCCCGCTTGACGAATCACCCCGAGACTTTCAGGGTAGGAGCTGAATGGAGCGCCCCATTTGTTTTGAAAATTTCGCGAGGATTCGTCAACCGGCGCCAAAGTTATTCAAAATAGAATTTTGAGATTTCCTATGGAAACTAGGTTGTAACTATAACTATCTACTGGCCAGTAGATAATATATATATATAAAAAAGTTCAAGGAACAAGAAAAACGCACACTCGGAGGTTCTGCTCGTATTCTTTACTGAGCTATCGTTACGCGTTTCGACACAGCAGTGTCTTGGTCACACGATATCAACAAAGTTTTCAAACAAACATATAAGCACACAAAAATAGAAGAAGTACTACCATTTCCTGTGATTTACATATTGCAACTGGTCGCCATTTTGGAATGGGTTCGAAGCTCAATCTCATAGCGAGATTCATGCGTGTTGTTGAGTTAATAAACCAAAAGATCTATACAGAACATGATGTAAAACAAAATGTATCAAAGTATTTGTGCATATATGATTGCATATATCAAAAGTATTGTCCCAAGGTCTAAAATGCTCCAAATTCGATATAATCTTTATCGATTCCAACACCCATGCTAACAGACCAAAGCTATAGCAGCTGTACAAACTGGTACAGAATCAAATGCCAGTCGGACTAGTGCCATGGAACGTACGTGCACGTGGGTGTCGTGTGGGCATGTTCAGAGATTCCGGAGATATCCAGGCTCTATACCAATTAATGGTGGAATTACAGAATGACTAACCGACTAGTGCTGCGTCCTTACTCTGCATGCTAGTGATGCAAAAGGGTGTCCTGTGAACTATTCCCAATCTCGGTGCTTGATGATGTTTAAAGAGGACTAGTGCCTATATATAAATATATATATATATATATATATATATATATATATATATATATATATATATATATATATATATATATATATATATATATATATATATATATATATATATATATATATATATATATTATCTACTGGCGGTCGCCAGTAGATAGTTATAGTTAGGACCGTGTTTCCATAGGAAATCCGCAACATTCTATTTGGAATAACTTTGGCGCCGGTCGACGAATCCTCGCGAAATTTTCAAAAATAATGGGGCGCTACGCTCCGCTCCTACCCTGAAAGTCTCGGGGGGATTCGTCAAGCGGGGGCTGAGAAAAAAGGGGGGTCCCAAAACGCGTTTTCCCCATGCATTTTCCCATAGGACCTTTAGTCCGAGCTACAGCCCGAACGGCTGAACAGAATTACTTGAAATTTGTCAGAGAGGTAGTCCTCAGGTCAAGGATGTGCCTTTTGTAGGTCTGGTGTAAATCTGTTCAGTAGGTCCTGAGAAAATAGCATTTAAATCAATATATATATCTGTAAGCGCGCTCCGTGCGCTTACCGTAAGCTTACCGTACGCGTACGGTGCCGTGCGCGAGCTCAATTCTGATTGGTGGTTACATGACTGTAAACATTCGAATCGGTCGAAATCAGGAAGTGTCGGCCGCCATTTTCTGTCTCTCGCACTGACAAACAAAGGTGGGGAACGTGAAAAGGGGGCAACGAAGAGAGTTGCAGACCCCCTAGTGTTTGTCAGGGGGTCCAAGAAGGACCCAAAAGTACGAAAAATACATTTAATAATTTTAAAAAAAAATCGCGGAGTGCGCGTACGGTAAGCTTACCGTACGCGCACGTGAAAAAAAAAATAAAAAAAAAATAAAGAAGTAACAATCACATTTATTAAATAAATTAAAGGACCCACAAGGGAGAAAAAAACAAATGTTACTGTGTAAAAAAAGGGGAGGCGCGCATGGCATGGACTGCGCAACGTGGGCGCTCGGAGCGCGAAGCGCACCGAGCGCCCACAGCGCGCGCACAGTGCGCGAAGCGCACCGTGCGCGCAGGGTGTGCGCACAGTGAAAAACCAGAAAAAAAAATAAAAAATAAATACATAACTTAGCATTTAAAAAGCCGTACAAATTCACTGAAAAAACCATAGGTTTCACACACGTTATAGTTAGGAATTATCATTTACAAAACCTTGCAAATTCACTTAAAAAACCATAGGTTTCACACATGTTATAGTTAGCTGTACATTTCACTCGTAAAAAAACCAATGAAATTCCACGTTATAGTTAGATCAGGTAACTATAACTTGCGCGACCGCAATCCACAATGTGTAATTTCAGATGTCATCATTGATGTCATGAGTGATGTCACTGACCATGTCATGAGTGATGTAATATGTGACGTCATCAGCAGTTTATTGTGGGCGCGCAAGTTATAGTTACCTGATTTAACTATAACGTGGAATTTCATTGGTTTTTTACGAGTGAAATGTACAGCTAGCTATAACATGTGTGAAACCTATGGTTTTTTAAGTGAATATATATATATATATATATATATATATATATATATATATATATATATGTATATAAATATATACACTCCACTTACGATTCCTACGTATGAAACAGACACCGACACAGGGACTGGATTTCAATTACTTCTGCAATTTATTTTCCACTGTTACGCGTTTCGGCATTGCTGCCTTGTTCACATATATATATATAATATATGTATTATTTTTTGTATTTTTTTTCACTGAAAAAAATTCATGTGATCAAAGCCGGCAACGGCTGAAACATGTAATGGCAGACAAACCACAATAATGAAAATTCACGCACTCAAATTGTGGTCCGTTATGTTTCATCAAGGCGGTGTATGTAGCAAGGATTGTGATATATGTATATATATATATTTCAGCTCCAACTCTCCTCCTCACTCCGATGTTCATCAGGAAAGAAAGCACTTATGAGGGATCGTTTCCGTTAGTTTATTAGGCGGAAACTTTGCACGTATACACAAACAGACGCGTTTCGGTAACAACCTTCCTCTATGTTTCCCGAAGCGCCAAAAAGTCATGGGTTTTAACATTTCTCTTCCTGCATAAGCATAGACAGGGGACTATCGCAACATCGTGAAGACCCTTGCAATCCATACAGCCAACTCGCGCCATCTTTGAATGTCTAAACATATTAAAAAAAACATTTCAAAAGGCAGTGATTATCTGTCATAATACCAACAATAAAGTAAATGACCTGCCACATCGAGTATGAAAATCAATCATCTATCACACCTCACAATAGGTAATGTTTGCACTCCAGCGCTTTATCAAAATTCATTAAATACATCTTGCCCTATATGGGCAATATCCTGGAAGGAAATGTCAATATTTGTCAAAATTCAACACAATATTATCTCCATGACTAGAGGCAGCCTTTCAACATATTCTCCTAATACTATATATCAAAATTCCAGATCGTAGTCACAATCAAAGTCAAAAATCTACAGAACAAAGAGAAAGACAAAAGAAGAAATGAAAAAATTAAAAAGAAAGAGAAGTGAAAAGAAGTAAAAGAAAGAGAAGTGAAAAGAAGTAAAACGAAAGAGAAAAGAGACAGGGAGAAATGCATAGATGATCCTATATACACTCAACCTCTCTATACACTAACTTCATCTTGGTAAATTTAAATACATACATGATATTTAATATTTACATCAGACTAATTCATCAGATGTCTCACTCCCCCAGATGTATGGCAAGCTCTTCACTACTATTTAAGCCTAGCGGTGCCTTCGTCTGGAGATCGATGATATACCATGACTCCAGCCTACGTAATCTTAAGATCCTATCTCCACCTCTAGGATTAATAGGCACATGATCAAGGCAAAAATAACTCAGCAAATCCCTTTTGCGGTGATGAACTTTATCAAAATGGCGCACAACAGGGTATGCTTCATCCCCCTTCACTATTGCCCGCATGTGTTCCAATATCCTGATTTTTGTAGAATGAATTTTGCTGCCTACATAACGTAAGCCACATGGGCAAATAAGACAATAAACTGTGTAAGGTGTAGTGCAGGTCAGAAACTTCCTAATGTTTTTTCGAATGCCTACCGTAGGTATATAATATGCAAGGACCCTCTTACTTCCCTTGCAGGCTTTGCACTTCCCGCATGGGAAAAACCCTTGCATAGACCCAAAGGCAGATCTCGTGGGCATCCGTTAGATGACTCCGAACTAAGTCATTTTTCAATGATCTGGCTTTCCTAAATGTAATAAGGGGGTTGGAAGGAAGATCCTCCCCTATTACATTGTCCGTCTGCAATATGTGCCAGTTTTTCTTCATGATTCTTTTCAAATCCCTTGCATTCCTGGAAAAAGTAGTGATGAGCCGAAATTTGCCCTCACTAGTTCTATTGTCTGTGCTCTGTATGTCTTTATTCCTCAAAAGATCTTCCCTTTTTGTAGCATTAACCCTCCCAAAGGCCTCATCTAGGATTTGCTGGTTATAGCCCCATATTTTGAAACGTTTGATACTGTCCTTTGCTGCCAACTGAAACTCTCTATCATCAGAGCTATTCCTCTTTATCCTGAGCAATTCCTCATAGGGGATGCTCCTCACCAAATTAGTTGGATGGCTACTTGAGGCATGCAGGACAGAATTCCCTGTAGTTGCCTTCCGGTAAAATTTTGTTTTCAGCTGACCTTCCTCCACATAGATGTTTAGATCTAAATAGTCCACTGCTACCGCATTCACCTCACCAGTGAACTCAAGATTGACCTCATTCATATTAAGGACCCTAATGTAATCCCTAGCTGTTTCCAGTGATCCGTTCCATACGATGAACAAGTCGTCGATGAAGCGGTACCAACTCACAACCTGATTGGTCCATTCTTTGTTGGCCTCGCCCCAGGCCACCTGCTCCTCCCACCAGCCCATGAACACGTTCAAGTAACTGGGGGCGAAGCAGGTGCCCATGGTCGTACCTGAGGTCTGCCTGTACATCTGTGTCTGAAAAAGAAAAATGTTATTAGTGAAAAAAAATTTGGCAAAGTCCAATACCAATGCACTGTGTTCAGTATACTTCAGCGGGCGTTTGTTAAAAAAATATTGCATGGCCACCAGGCCATCTTGATGTGCTATTGAAGTATACAAGCTGGTAATGTCCAAAACCATCTGTTTATAGCCTTCCTCCCATCGCAGTGATGCAATATGACCTAGCAAATCTTTGGTGTCTCTAATGTACGATTTAAGAGTTTTCACAAGAGGCAACAGAAAAAAATCCACATAAATCGACATGTTTTTAGTGAGACTCCCTTGCGATGCCACAATAGGTCTCCCTGGAGGTGTCAACTTGTTCTTGTGCACCTTCGGCAAATGGTAGAAGGTCGGGATGGTCGGATTCAGTCGTCTCAAAAATAGAAATTCATCCATAGTCAATAGTCCTTTTTCATGCCACTTCGTAATAAGAGAATGATAATCCACAGTACTCTTATGATATTCATTGGCAGTGATAGCTACATATGTCTGCTCATTGGAGAGTTGACGCATTGCCTCCCTGTCATAATTAAGTCTGGTCTGGAGGACAATATTTCCCCCCTTATCTGAAGGTTTACACACAATTCCTACATCCTCGCTCAAATTCTTAAGGGCCATCTGTTGTTTAAAAGAAAAATTCCCCTTCTTTTCTGTCTTGCCATCTATAAATTTTTGTTTGCGTCGCAAATGCACCAAATCCTTGGTGACAGATTCCGCAAATATTTCAGAGTGGCAGAGTGGGCTAAAGAACGGTGATGGATTAAACCCAGATCAGTTGACTGGGGGTGAGTGCTTGCAATGTTCAACACTCCGTCCATCATTTCCTTTGGTTTTTGCTTTGTTGGCCATAAGTTGGCAGGGTATGCTCAGACGTGAGTCCCTTGCTCACTTTGCCACTGGATTCAAGCAAGCCTGGCTGAAGACGGCTGAAATGCCAGAAACCGGTCCTAGGAAGCTTGTTTCCGGTCCAGGGAAGACATGGCTTGGCAGTTCAGGCTGGACTGTTCCCATGAGGCACAGGGTCAGACTGATTTGCATATGGCCATGTCTGAACTGGGGTGGCAGAGTGGGCTAAAGAACGGTGATGGATTAAACCCAGATCAGTTGACTGGGGGTGAGTGCTTGCAATGTTTAACACTCCGTCCATCATTTCCTTTGGTTTTTGCAAATATTTCAATGGCATCAGGTGCCATCTGAGGCAAGAACTGTGAAACCGGCTTGTATGGAGTTAAGCCGCCACTCTGTTTAATACCTGTTACAGATAATTGCTGGGACTGACTTAAAGATTTCAGAGCATTATCTTCAACTTCAGTTCTTAATTCCTCCAGTGCCATGATTGCATACAAATCAGTACTTAACAGGGCATCCGTTTCTTGTTGGACGCATTCTCTGCTCTTTGATTTCATTGCCTGTGGCTTAATTTTAAAATATGTATGTAACTTTAATTTGCGCGTGAATTTGAACAGGTCTATTCGTGTCTGTGTAAATTCCATACCCTTCTGAGGACAGAATGTAAGTCCCAGCCTGAGAACTGATTCCTCAGTCCTTGTCAGTTGTTTGTCCGTCAAATTGATGATGGTAAGATTATCACCCCTCTTTAGCGTTTCTTGTTGTAAGTTCTCTTGTTGTTGTAAGCCGTTGTAGTAATGAAGTCCACTCAGTTGTGATGATTCAGGTAGATTTATTGGAGATGGTACAAGATCACAGGTAAATGAAGAGAGGACCAAATGAAGATCAATTCAGGCCCAGAGGGAGACCAGTGCAAGACCCCACCAGGAGCAGCCAGCAGGCAGCTCAGCCCAGTCAACTGTGACTCATTTGACTGACAACATTCCAAACCATGTCATCACTGTAGGATTCTACAGGCAGGGCATGCATAACCATGAAGTCAGGATATAACATATCCCCCTTTCTCCCAAATAAACAAAAGAACAACAATGACAGAAACAGGAAGAAGAAACCAGAAAGAGGAAACACGGAAGAAAACGGAATAGTGAAATGGAGAGCGAGCGAGAATAGAACATATCAAAGTAAAGAGGAGAAGAATGGAAAACAACTGATAGCCACAACCCATCCTCCCTTCCACAAAGAAAAAGGAAGGACAAGGGAACAAGTGACAATAACAAAAAAAAACAGGTTAGTCAATGTCAAAACAGTATATAGATCATGACCAAAGAATCTTTAAACAGCATGTGGAGAACGTTAACCAGATAACATGGGTGTGAACCCATGACTAAACCCTAGGAAAGAAACGGTTAACAAATGCAAAAATATTCTAATATAATGCATAAATGTGCTAAAGGGACTAAAACCCATAGCAAACGTACAATGTAGAACACTTGAACTAAAAAAAATAAATGGTGAAAACAGACTGTAATGTGAATATAACAAATAAACAATGGACTCCAAAAATGAGAACTTCGGGTCCTTGAACTCACACTGTAAATCCAAGAAAATCATTGTACAACTGAAACACAATGCAGACCTAGAGTAGGGAAGCAAAAAGCATGCAAAAAGGGACTCTTGACGGTGAACCTTTACATTGATCCTCTATGAGAGTGAAAACAGAATAGTGAAATGGACTCTTGACGGTGTTTACCAACTTGGCGTATACCTAGGGTCCATGGACAAGAGTGATGAAGACAGACCGGTGATCCCACGCCGGTGAACGACTACTCACCCGAGCTTTAGAAAGCACAAGGCACCATAGCATAAGGGACAAGACGTAAACATGCCTTACGTTCCACAGTACCTATATGGCGCATATAACCATTTGGGCAGAAACAGTAGAAAACAAAGTTCACTATAAAAAAAAAAAATATTACAAATATGCATGAGGACTTTGCGAAGATGATACAAATGCTATACAAACCCACACAATACACTTCTTAATATAAATATTAAGGTAATACTGAGTAGACAGAATACTCGGGTGATGTCTTTCAATCACCTAGTAATCCAGCTGGTTGGTGTGTTTTACTAAATAAGACATGTACGTGTGACTTTTCCTAATTGTATTAATAAATACAAACTGTCAATCACATTAAAGAAACACCACCCTAAGTAAGATAAGAACGTGCCTTGTAGTGAAAGTATACGTCATGTAATGTAATGTCCATGTTAGGACGCACCTCGACTGGAGGTCATATGTTACGTACGGGATGAAAGGGAACAACCTAAGGCACGAGGAGTTTTCAAAAAGCGGCGGTTGAACTCCCATGTAGCCTCGCTGAAAATCAATTACTTAAAACGTTATTGAAAATGTATTTCCCTTGTAACAATTTAACACACAACACTCGGTTGAATACACAGTACCCAGCAGGCTTCTAAGTGTAGACGAGCACTTCACTCAACAAGAAACACAAAATCAAGCAGGCAATAATAAAACAATGCCAAGAATGCTTGATATGAGGAAATAACCTCTGCATATGATGAACTCTATTTGACTAGTACACACATGAGCAAACATACTGCCTCACCAGACAGTGTGTCAGATTGATTGATTCATGCATAAATAACCAGATGGGACTGACGCCCATAACGTACACCCTGTGTGGAGCAAACTGGACTGAAAACTCTTTAGCCAAAACATATCTCTAGTGACGGTAAAATACATAAGTTGCAAAAGGACAATAACCTATGCCTAGTCGCCCTGAGTGTAAAAAGATGGGAAAAAATCAGAACTAACATAGCGTTAATACCCCTAGTGGTGATGACACAGGGAAAACGAAAGGGGTTGAATAATGTGAGCAAACAGATATGGGTGAGAACCCATATATTAATTACACCCATGCATAGCTCCCTGGAGGGAGGTAGAACAAAGTTGTGCACCAAAGGGTCAAACACACCCTATGTGGGGTAAAGGTATTCAGTCCAAATACCCTGTGAAGGTAATATAAAAAAACAGGTGGTGAACGTGTACACACTGTGCACTGAACAGATGAGATAAAACCCAATAAACACACCACATTAAAATATATTGTTCACTGTTGTGAAAAGACTAAATTCTAACGCAATACCCAAAACGGGTAAAAACAATAAACGTTGTGCACTGTTGAGAAGAACGACACACCTTGTGTAAAGATCCAATGTCGTACACTGCAGTGATGGGACTGTGACCCATACTAATCACCTCTAGTGGAGGCAAAAAAAAAAAAAAAATGTTGTGCACTGTAGAAGATGGGAATGTAGCCCATTCGAAACACCTCATGTAGAGGCAAACATGTTGTGCACCAGACAATGTTACAATTTGAAAATACTTCTGGCTTGCGTAAGTCAGGTGTATAAAGAGATAACCTTGCCGCCAACATACATGTGACTTTGTGAGAGAAAATGGTCCCACTGAGCATGTACAAGTAAAACATTTGAATGTCAACAAATTGCACCATAAACGAAATATAATGTAACAGACACAGGAGTGCCTGTCACAGGGATAGAAACAACCATACCCAAGCAATGAGGTGTTGACGCAGAATATGAACACACATACCCAAGCAATGATGTGTTGAAGCAGAATATGAACACGCATATGCATAAAAAAAAAAAATAGGTGCACCCTGAAGACGGGTACACTTAAAAATTACGGGTAGGAACCCGCAACTAGACTAGTGCGACAGGACTGTAACCTTCGCATAGACAGGGGCTAAGACCCATAGGAACATAGTCCTTGTAAAGTTGACATCTAGAAAACTAAGCAAGATTGTGAGATGTCAAAAAAACCCAGATATGGGTAGGAACCCATATAGTAACAACACAAACAGTTTGGGTAAGAACCCGCACTAATGCAATAGGACTGTAACCTTTGCATGGGTACACCCTGAAGACAGGTACACTTGAAAACTTATGGGTAGAAACCCGCAACTAAACTAATGCGAAAGGACTGTAACCTTCGCATGGAAAGCGTACGGGTAGGAACCCGCAAATTGATTATTGCGAAAGGACTGTAACCTTCGCATAGACACACCCTGTAGACAGGTACATAAGAAAGTGAACGGGTAGGAACCCATGTGAAAAGAAAGAGCAAGACAGATATGTAAGAAAATGCCCCACTATAAATCACTGCACAATCACTAGAATGATAACTAGAAAACTCTGTAGCTTTGAATTACTATGCAAGATAAGCAAAGCAGATATTGGCACATGAACAGAGAATGTCACTAGAGATATGCTATTAGATTGCTAATCCATTGTGCTATGCACGCGTGGGTTCGAATCCCATCCTCGTCGCCAAAATAATGTAGTAATGAAGTCCACTCAGTTGTGATGATTCAGGTAGATTTATTGGCGATGGTACAAGATCACAGGTAAATGAAGAGAGGACCAAATGAAGATCAATTCAGGCCCAGAGGGAGACCAGTGCAAGACCCCACCAGGAGCAGCCAGCAGGCAGCTCAGCCCAGTCAACTGTGACTCATTTGACTGACAACATTCCAAACCATGTCATCACTGTAGGATTCTACAGGCAGGGCATGCATAACCATGAAGTCAGGATATAACAGCCGTTTTGCTCCGTGTAGCTGGTGGGGATAGATTGCCTTTTGCGGCCACCTGTCCCCTCCTTGTCTTCCTCTTCCCACTTGTTCCGGGGGTTTGCCTCTGCCCCCTCTTTGCCACGATTGGCGAATGAGTTTGAATTCTTCACGAAAAGGAGTACGTATCAGACCAGATCTCAAAGCACCCCGATTTTCATCTTCAGAGGATTCATTCTCAGTCTCCTCGGATTCTGAAGTAATGGGTGCCTCCACCATTGTCTGTATTGGTCTCTTCACGCTACTCAAAAGCTCCTTCCTCAGATTATCATATTTCATAGAAAAGGTCAGAACCCTTCCCTGGGCATAATCGTCCTCATCACGGTCGAATTTACTTTGCTTACGTGACTTAATCTTGTCCTCATATACTTTGAGTCGTCTCTTCATTTGTTCCTTAAACTCAATAATTTTCGTTTGATATTCCTGTCTCTTTAACATCTCCTCCATCTCCTCAATATCACGTAGTGCCTTCTCTCGGTCACTCCATGCGAATTTCACTAAAATCCGCAACATCCCTCTGCATGACTACGCAGTGTGTTCAGCCCAATCGTCTAATAATAGAGGATCCGTGGATTCATAGGCCGGTACAGTATAAATCCTGAGGCCCCTGGGGTCCCTATTGACCTCAATATAGTTCTGCAATTAGGTCCCCTCCCACCACTTTCTTATCTCGCGCTCGTACAGCCGTTCGAGCGCAGCACTTTGGATAATTAGGGTCGACTTAACAGGGCCCCCTTCCGCTCGCCGTGAATCCCCTCTCTCTTCCTTCTTTTTAAACATAGCAAAGGTTGCCTCTCGGCGCTCCGATTCACAAAACATCGTGATGTTCAAAATGCTTGACTCAAATGCAAATGATCCGCGTGCTTCACTCCACCTCGCCTTGTCTAAATGGAAAAACAAGTAAGTAATGCCACCCGGCGGCTTACCCGGACTTCACCCGCTAATCCCTTATGCTGGCGTGTGCATCTTCCAGCACTTCTGTCCTTTAGTAGTTTACTTATTCCACTCAGCCGGTGCTCCACACATTGAAATTTCCGCACCAAAGAACCAACGTGGTGCACTCGCAGGCGGGTGCTTCTAAATGCGGGGGTGCTCCCGCATACCAATTTCAGCTCCAACTCTCCTCCTCACTCCGATTTTCATCAGGTAAGAAAGCACTCACGGGGGATCGTTTCCGTTAGTTTATTAGGCGGAAACTTTGCACGTATACACAAACAGACGCGTTTCGGTAACAACCTTCCTCTATGTTTACCGAAGCGCCGAAAAGTCATGGTTTTTAACATTTCTCTTCCTGCATAAGCATAAGGGGACTATCGCAACATCGCGAAGACCCTTGCAATCCATACCGCCTACTCGCGCCATCTTTGAATGTCTAAATATATAAAAAACATTTCAAAAGGCAGTGATTATCTGTCATAATACCAACAATAAAGTAAATGACCTGCCACATCGAGTATGAACATCAATCGTCTATCACACCTCACAATAGGTAATGTTCGTACTCCAGCGCTTTACCAAAATTCATTAAATACATCTCGCCCTAAAGGAGGGTTAATGCTACAAAAAGGAAGATCTTTTGAGGAATAAAGACATACAGAGCACAGACAATAGAACTAGTGAGGGCAAATTTCGGCTCATCACTACTTTTTCCAGGAATGCAAGGGATTTGAAAAGACTCATGAAGAAAAACTGGCACATATTGCAGACAGACAATGTAATAGGGGAGGATCTTCCTTCCAGCCGATCTTATTACATTTAGGAAAGCAAGATCATTGAAAAATGACCTAGTTCGGAGTCATCTAACGGATGCCCCGAGATCTGCCTTTGGGTCTATGCAAGGGTTTTTCTTATGCGGGAAGTGCAAAGCCTGCAAGGGAAGTAAGAGGGTCCTTGCATATGAAATACCTACGGTAGGCATTCGAAAAAACATTAGGAAGTTTCTGTCCTGCACTACACCTTACACAGTTTATTGTCTTATTTGCCCATGCGGCTTACGTTATGTAGGCAGCACAATTCATCCTACAAAAATCAGGATATTAGAACACATGCGGGCAATAGTGAAGGGGGATGAAGCATAGCCTGTTGCGCGCCATTTTGATAAAGTTCATCATCGCAACAGGGATTTGTTGAGTTATTTTTGCCTTGATTATGTGCCTATTAATCCTAGAGGTGGAGATAGGATTTTAAGATTACGTAGGCTGTAGTAACGTTATATCATCGATCTCCAGACGAAGGCACCGCTAGGCTCATTTCTTTTCAATTTTAATTTATTGTTCCTGAACAGCAATTCGCTACCCCCTAGACAGACCCATTTTAAAGGGTGTAGGGGATCCAATACCGGAGATAGTCTTCGGCGGCACTGCATTGCCCTGTAACTTTTTCACGAGCTACAAAAGGAGTCCAAAGAGGGCAAAGATGGCGCTCTTGTGGTGGTGCGTCACTCTTCGGTGGGACCAAACCGATGTTATATTTGCAAGTTTCCCCACGAGGGAGGAAGGTGAGCCGCACTCTTAGCGTTGCATGTTACTTGATGTTTAATTAATTCATTTGTGTATCAGCATGGCAATCCTGACGCGTTTCCTTCTGCATAGAACCTTTTCAAAGGTAGCCAACACCATACACACCGCAGCTGCTCCCACGTTAGTGTCCACTTTACTTTCACATCCTCCAGTGGATACTTTTATAAGTGCATTTTGGGACATGTGGTTCAGCTCACGGTGCGTGATTCATACCCTCCAGTGGGCGGTGTTCTTTTCTCTTTGCTGTTACACTCGCATTTCTTTTCAATTTTAATTTATTGTTCCTGAACAGCAATTCGCTAACCCCTAGACAGACCCATATATATATATTTTTTTTTATTTTATTTTTTTTAAACACTGAAAAAAACCAAAGATTACAGGAATGTTATTGTTAGGCTGAAAGAAACCAAAGGTTACAGAAATCTTATTGTTAGGCTGACATTTGACTTGTACAAAACCAGAGAAATTCAGCAGTTGTAGTTAGCTAAGCTATTTATAATATAACTGAAGCCTCCGCAATGCACTGCTTATGACCTCACATATTACATCACTCATGACATGGTTAGTGACATCACTGATGACGTATAAAATGACATCGCTGATGACATCATCCAGTGACTGTAGGTGTTTTTAAAACTTTTATGAGTGTTAAATATATATACAAAGGTGTTTTGGTGAATCAGTGGGTGTAATGAGTGCCTTTATGAATGATTCAGTGGGTGCTTGACTGACTGTATATGTGAGTGAATACGTGTCTTAGTGAATGTATGGTTAAGTGGCTGGTTATGTGAACTATAACTGCTGAATGTCTCTGGTTTTGTACGAGTGAAATGTCAGCCTAAATTTAATTTCCCTGTAACCTTTGTTTTTTTCAGTGAAGTTCAAAGGTTTTTTAAATTCTATTTCCAAATTATAACCTCCTTGTAACGTTTGTTTTTTTAGTGAATTTCTATGGGTTTTCAAAATATATTTCCTAGCTATAAAATCCCTGTGAACGTTGTTTTTTTCAGTGTATTTAGACACTTATTTACCCATGTCTTCTTCAATTAATTTTTAGCTATACATATATTACAAATATTATTTTTTTCAGAAAAACACATATGTCATCAGTGATGTAATATCTGACGTCATCAGCAGAGGATTGCGGTCGCGTGAGTTATAGTTGCCTGCACTAACTATAACGGGGGAATTTCATTGGTTTTTCACGAGTGAAATGCCCAGCTAACTATAACATGTGTGAAACCTATGGTTTTTTAAGTGAATTTGCAAGGTTTTTTAAATGCTAATTCCTAACTATAACGTGTGTGAAACCTATGGTTTTTCAGTGAATTTGTACGTTTTTTTAAATGCTAAGTTATGTATTTTTTTTTAAAGGTTTTTCACCGTGCGCGTACCGTACGCGCATGGTGCGCTTCGCGGAATTTTTCTGTTTCTACCGTACGTGCACGCTACACGTACTCCGCGATTTTTCGCAAAAAAATTAAAGGAAATTTTGGCCCTTGGGGGTCCTTCTGGGACCCCCTGACAAAGGCTAGGGGGTCAGGAACTGTCCACCCTGCCCCCTTTTCACGTTCTCCACCTTTGTTTTTCACCCCCTCAGACTGCGAGAGACAAAATGGCGGCCGACACTTCCTGGTTTCGACCGATTCGAATGTTTACTAAGATCTAACAACCAAATCAAGAATTTAGTTATGATTTCTGAAACTCTGTAATCATGTGATCATATATGATTAAAATAAATGTGTCATTGACATTAGCGTAACAAGAGGGGACGCAAGCCGATACACGGCGAGATTAGCATATAAATAGAAGTGCCTAGGGACGGCTAGAGATGTAACTGCTTCTTAAGTATCCACTTACTTATGCCGATAAACGGCTCAATTTGGTCAGAAGCGTTGCCAACCTAACGGTAAATTTTAAATTCTATGTTGGTCTTTAAAAACATGTCATATAGACTAAAATACTGTAAGACTTAACGAATTTGTATGTATTTACATTTGAAATGTACCGTTACAAAATGGCACTCATGTTATGAATTGTAAAGTTGGTCCCTTCTTGATTTCTATGCTTCATGATTACGCTTTTAAACATGCCCCTTTTGATGTGTTATTGACACCGAAGAAGGCTATCGCCGAAACGCGTCTGTTTTGTTTGCTGTAAGCCGTCAATAAAGAACGACTTCAATGTCCCCCGTGAGTGCGGTAATTTCTTCAAAAGGAGAAGAATATTGAGCTGTAAAATATTAGCGGTTTCCACTACCGCAAACCGCACCCGCCCGAGAGTGCTTCGTATGGAACAAACAGTGGAGACTGAGCGAAGATATATATATATATATTCACTGAAAAAACCATAGGTTTCACACATGTTATAGTTAGCTGGAAATTTTACTGATAAAAAACCAATGAAATTCCCCCGTTATAGTTACTGTAGGCAACTATAACTCACGCGACCGTAATCCTCTGCTGATGCTAATACTGTATTTAGACACTTATTTGCCCATGTCTTCTTCCATTAAATTTTAGCTATACATATATTACAAATATTTTTTTTTCATAAAGACACATATGTCATCAGCAGAGGATTACGGTCGCGTGAGTTATAGTTGCCTACAGTAACTATAACGGGGGAATTTCATTGGTTTTTTATCAGTAAAATTTCCAGCTAACTATAACATGTGTGAAACCTATGGTTTTTTCAGTGAATTTGTACGGTTTTTTAAATGCTAAGTTACTTTACGCCATTTGTGGCGTGCGCGCCCACTTAACGCAGTTCGTTCCATGCGCGCACGGTGCGCTTCGCGCACCGTGCGCGCACAGTGAGCACGCGGTGCGCTTCGCGCACCGCGTGCCCACATTACGCTAGATGGGCCATGAACGCACGATGCGCTTCGCGCACCGTGCGCACAAAGTGAGCACGCGGTGCGCTTCGCGCACCGCGTGCCCACATTACGCTAGATGGGCCATGAACGCACGATGCGCTTCGCGCACCGTGCGCACATGGAGGACATATGATGAGCAAACTCTTAAATCTGCTTTTCATTTATTTTTTTTTATTTTTTTTACCGTCCGCTTACCGTAAGCTTACGGAACGCGTACCCCGTGATTTTTTTTAAAATCAATAAATGTTTTTTTTGTACTTTTCTGTCCTTCTTTGACCCCCTTACAAATGTTAGGGGGTCTGTAACTCTCCTCATTGCCCCCTTTCCTTGTTTTCTCTGTTTTTTTTCTGAGTGAAACACACAAAATGGCGGCCGCCGCTTCCTGGTTTCGGCCGATTCGAATGTTTACTAAGATCTAAGAGCCAATCAGAATCGCGCTCGCGCACGCCATGTTTCTTCCGTACGCTTACCGTAAGCTTACCGTACGCGTACCCCGTGATTTTTTTTAAAAATCAATAAATGTTTGTTTTGTACTTTACAGTCCTTCTTTGACCCCCTCACAAATGTAAGGGGGTCTGTAACTCTCCTCATTGCCCCCTTTTCTTGTTTTCACTCTTTTTTTTTCAGAGTGAAACACAGAAAATGGCGGCCGCCGCTTCCTGGTTTAGGCCGATTCGAATGTTTACTAAGATCTAAGAGCCAATCAGAATCGCGCTCGCGCACGCCACCGTACGCTTACCGTAAGCGTACGGTAAGCGTACCGTAAGCGGGCTCAGATATATATATTGATTTAAAGGCTATTTTCTCAGAATCTACTGAACAGATTTACACCAAACCTACAAAAGGCACTTCCTTGACCTAGGGACTACCTCTCTGCCAAATTTTGAGTAATTCTGTTCAGCCGTTCGGGCTGTAGCTCGTTCTAAAGGTCCTATGGAAAAATGCATGGGAAAAACGCGTTTTGGGACCCCCCTTTTATCTCAGCCCCCGCTTGACGGATCCCCCCGAGACTTTCAGGGTAGGAGCGGAGCGTAGCGCCCCACCTATTTTGAGAAATTCGCGAGGATTCGTCGACCGGCGCCAAAGTTATTCAAAATAGAATGTTGAGGTTTTCCTATGGAAACGTGGTCCTAACTATAACTACCTACTGGCGACCGCCAGTAGGTAATATATATATATATATATATTCACAGAAAAAAACATAGGCTTCAAGCACGTTATAGTTAGAAATTAGCATTTAAAAAACCTTAGAAATTCACTGAAAAAAACCCAGGTTTTAGGGAAAGTTATAGTTAGTTGGACATTTCACTCGTACAAAATCAGAGAAATTCCCCCGTTATAGTTAGTTCAGCTAACTATAACTCGCGCCCCGCAATGCACTGCTGATGACGTCACATAATACATCACTCTTGACATGGTCAGTGACATCACTGGTGACATCACTGATGACATCTCAAATGAGATCACTGATGACATCACTGATGACATCATCCAGTGACTGTGTGTTTCTGTAAAGTTTAAATATGTTTAATATATATATAGGGAAAGGTGTATTGAAGAATGAGTGGGTGTATAAGTGTCTGAATGGATGACTTAGTAGGTGCGTGACTGACTCTATAAGTGAGTGATTAAACGTATCTTACTGAATGCATTGGTTAGTGACTAAACTGTGTGAATGTCTGTATCCGTCTGTCTGTTGGTGTGTAAGCGGCTGCATGGATTTGTGAATAGCTACATGAGTGTCTATATGGGTTATTGATTGGTTGTCTGAGTATCTGTATGGGTGCCTGAGTGTTTGTGTGGGTGGGGTGTGTGTGACTCTGTGCATAGATGTGTGAGTGGGTGATTCACTGGGTGCATGGTTTCAAGAGTGCATCTGTGATGGACTGGATGGGTAGGTGAGTGTGTGTATGGGTGTCTTAGTGAGTCAGTGTATATCTCAGTGGTACATGTGTGAGTAACTACATATGTGAAAGGCAGTATAGATGTGTGGTGGAGTATATAAATGGCTATCAGTGAGAGTGTGTAATTGTGAGAGTGGCTGTATGGATGAGTGTGTGCTTGTATCAGTGATTGTATAAGAGCGTAAGAATGTGCTAGTATTTGTATGAGTAAGTGAGCTGGTGTGCGTATAACTGTATAGGTGAGTGAAAGGCAGTATGATTAATTATTTGCATGACTGACTAGGTATGTGAGTATGTCTATGGATGCGTGGTGATGTGTGAGTGTCTATATAGGTGTATGAGTGCATATGATAGTCCTGCACTGAGTGACCATATTGAAGGGGAATTAATTCCCCAACCTAAAACGCGCCACAGGGCGTGTTTGCACACGTCACCTCAGGCCCCGTCCCCTCCCTTCCCCACTGTGTAAACACACCCAGTGGCCGTTTTAAGTTGGGAGATTGAGTCCCCTTGAATCCTGAGGGTCCCTGGGGTCCAACTAGCCCACTAGCTACCTCCAGTAAGCGCCATAGAGCTGCACTGCACAGAGGTGTAAAAAGGGGCATGGCCTGGACCACCTCTCTGCAACGCAGGCCTGTGGTGCATACTGGAGGTACCTGGTGGCCTAATTGGCCCCCAGGGGCCCTCAGGATTAAAGGAGACTAAATTCCCCAACTTAAAACGCGCCACAGGGCGTGTTTGCACACATGTCACCTCAGGCCCCGCCCCCTCCCTTCACCACTGTACAAAGGCACCCCGTGGCACGTTTTAAGTTGGGGGATTAAGTCCCCTTGAATCCTGAAAGTCCCTGGGTCCAACTAGCCCACCATGTACCTCCAGTAAGCACCACAGAGCTGCGTTGCAGAGAGGTGGTCCGAGGCCATGCCCCATTTTACACCTCTCTGCAATGCAACTCTGTGGCGCTTACTGGACATACCTGGTGGGTTAGTTGGCCCCCAGGGACCCTCAGGATTCAAGGGGACTTATTTCCCCAACTTAAAACGCACCACAGGGTGCGTTTCCACACTTGTGACATCAGGCCACGCCCCCTCCCTGCACCACTGCGCAAACGCACCCCCTGGTGCATTGTAAATTGGGGGATTAAGTCCCCTTGAGTCCTGAGGGTCCCCGGGGGCCACCACTCTGCAACGTAGCTCCCTGGCACATACTGGAGGTACCTGGTGGGCTAGTTGGCCCCCAGGGACCCTCAGTATTCAAGGGGAATTAATTCCCCAACTTACAACTCGCCAGGGGGCATGTTTGCACACTGGTGAAGGAAGGGGACGGGGCCTGAGGTGACATGTGTGCAAACACGCCCTGTGGCGCGTTGTAAGTTGGGGAATTAATTCCTCTTCCATCCTGAGGGTCCCTGTGGGCCAACTAGCCCACCAGGTACCTCCTGTATGTGCCAGGGAGCTGCGTTGCAGAGAGGTGTTCAGAGGCCACTCTGCAACGCAGCTCTGTGTCGCTTACTGGAGGCACCTGGTGTCCTGGAGGACACAGGTTGCCTGTTCTTTCCTTTTAAACTACCTCGAGGTGAACGCAGCCAGGCCACTAAACTGTTTAGATGCGCCATTTCCAGGAATATGAGTACCTGTGATAACATTGTGAAAAATGATGCAATATGAGAATTAGGGAAGGTAATATATACATAATGTATTAACTATAAATCAGTATGGCCCCCAGTACCATGTCCATGTCCCTTGAACCAAGACAGAATTGATTATTTTTTCTCCCCAAAATATCCTGACATCAGAGAAAACCCTGATCAACGGTACACTAGAACAAAGATATTATGAATAGGACAGGTAACATTGAATGATATAGACCAAATGTTTTCTTGTATCCTTCCACCTGATTTATAGAAAAAGTG
Source organism: Triturus cristatus (assembly GCF_964204655.1). NCBI lineage: Eukaryota > Metazoa > Chordata > Amphibia > Caudata > Salamandridae > Triturus > Triturus cristatus. The sequence goes on along the minus strand of NC_140580.1, from coordinate 177,366,067 downwards.
TAGGAAGGAGAATTTTGAAGGCGTAGATTGGACTAGAATTACCAATACGGGAGATAAGTGAAAGCCTGATGGACCAATAACTGATGAAATAGCAGCTTTGCCAGGCAAATTGATGACTAGATTGCAAGAATTAGAGCCCTGCAAACGATTAAACTGGACTCAGTGAAATAATTGGAAAGAAGAAAAGGATGAGAATGCAGCAGCTTTCCTCTCCCCATACAAAAAGTGTTTTCTACCATAGTAGTATCAACCCTGCTGATGACAGAGCTCAGCAAACTCTGTCCGGTTGTTTTGTAACTGGTCTTCAGGAACCTCTAAGATTATCCATCCATACCTATGAGCCAACAGGGGGAGTTTCGCTACTAACAGAAATATTGGCCATTGCCCAACACTACCCTGAGAGACAGGCATAGGAAGAACAGAATAAGGATAAGAAACCCACAGAGTTAAAGAGTAAATGAAGGTCAAGAAACTACAGCAAGGGAGAGGCAGGTCCATGTTCCAGTGATAATGGGGATAGTCTGCATCAATTTACAAAATCCAGAATGCCCAAGTAGCTAATGATGCTACAATTGTAAGGACCCCAATCACTGGATAAGAGAATGTCCATTATTACAGAAAACCAAAAGAGGGTGCTCCATGTCATGAAAATGCCCCTAGCAGGGAATTGCAAAAATATAATGATATACTCAATAATAGCCCTTATGCAGAGTATTATACTGACATAACTGGCAATACCCAACTGGGACACCAACATAATTACTTTGATAAACAGGCCAATGGATCCCAGATGGTAACATTTCCTTTGCCTGACTATGACTTTGCCCAGTAGGAGAGAGGACCAGGTGGAGATTCTAGTAAATCCGATTTGACCGTATATTGAGGCAATAGTACAAGGATATAGGGTAAAGTTTATCTTGGACACCAGTACCACCTATCCCTCCATTTCTCAAAAATATTCCCACATGTACCCCTCTTAGAAAAATCCAACCCATCTGTGGGTTTTTCTAATGTTAATAATACATAGCCCTGTCTCTGCACCACTGATGTATACCTTGGCTTAATAACTAACTAGCATTTTTTGTACTAACAGACAGATGTGCACTTAACTTGCTGGGCAAAGACTTGCTCCAAAAATTGCATGCAACAATAAAATGTACCGCTGATGGCAAATGGCTTGAATGCATGGACAATTCTCCCCTCCTTACCCACACATACCCTGTCTGATCCCCAACAGCGATAACGCAATGGGTGTTTAACAGAGTTGACAAAAATGTCTGGGCCTCTGGTGAGAACGCTGTGGGGCTTATGACAATAGCACCTGTACATATAATGGAGAAACAGAATGTTTCCCTTTCCAGAATACCACAGTACAAAATATCACCAGAAGGGGAACACGGAATGGAGATAGTTATATTAGACCTCCTTCGGAACAGATTGATTTTGAGGGATACAGAATTACCCATGCAATAGCCCGCTCCTCCGTGTATTAAAATAGAGTGATGATCCCACCAAGGAAAATGTATGGAGGTTTGTGGTTGAACTCTGTGAGATTAACAAAATAATGGAACAATGTTTTCCTGTGTTACCTAACATTGCCACTTGGTTAGCTGACATTCCCCCTGATGCATGTTACTTTTCCATCATTGATTTGACAAATGGTTTCTTTTGCATTCCCCTGCATGAAGATTCATAACACCTTTTCACTTTTGTATTTAAAGGTCGGTATTACTGTTTTACATGCATTCCACAGGGACAAGGTATTGTGTTCATTAGCGCGCCTAGGACTCGCGCGCGTAGCGCTATATCGAGGGTGTGCTCTGCTGATTCAAATATTTTTAAACGTTGCCCGTTTTTGTATTTGTGTTGTTTTTATTTCTTCTCCCCTGGTTTTATTCTGGGAGTTGCCCTCTTACCTGCACTATAATCGTTTTCGCACTGCTGCATAGCGGGTCCTGTCCTGGGGTTGGGAAGTCGGGAGTGCATTGGCCGCCATATTGAGTGTGGGACTGGTGGTGACACTGTTTGGGCGCCATCTTGAGTGTCCTAGTGTTGCTGCCTATACGCGGACACCCTATTTAAGGCGGTCCATCAAGAGGGTCAGCTGGACAAGGTATTGTGTTCATTAGCGCGCCTAGGACTCGCGCGCGTAGCGCTATATCGAGGGTGTGCTCTGCTGATTCAAATATTTTTAAACGTTGCCCGTTTTTGTATTTGTGTTGTTTTTATTTCTTCTCCCCTGGTTTTATTCTGGGAGTTGCCCTCTTACCTGCACTATAATCGTTTTCGCACCGATGCTTAGCGGGTCCTGTCCTGGGGTTGGGAAGTCGGGAGTGCATTGGCCGCCATATTGAGTGTGGGACTGGTGGTGACACTGTTTGGGCGCCATCTTGAGTGTCCTAGTGTTGCTGCCTATACACGGACACCCTATTTAAGCCAGCCCCTCAAGCGTGCAGCGGTGACGCGCAGCGGGAGCTCCCTCCCTGCGCCTGAGTCGTGCCAGAGTCCTGCACGTCTGCGCTCGTCCGCTCTGAGTCAGGGCTAAGCAGGGCTCTGTGGCTCTTTCCACTGTCCATGATGTCACAGAACCCTTCAACATTAAGGTATTCTAGGACTGCATTGCTCAGTCTCCGGAATTCTATGCTGTGCAGGTACACTTCGTTACACCCTCTCTCCGGTCCTTTCCATTGCCCAGACTGCGCCTTTAAACTCCTATCTCCTGTTTCTATCTTTCCATACAGGAAAGCCCCCTTGGGGTGCCTAGATCGTATTGTACCACCGCTAGTTAAATCACAGGCCCCTTTCAACCTCAAGATCTGCCATCTTAATGTGAGGTCGCTGGTTAGACACCACATGGATGTACACAACTTACTCACGGAGGCTGCCCCTGACATCTTGTTTATGTCGGAGACATGGCTACATGATGATGCTTCAGCCGCGATTAACTTGGCTCTTCCCCCTGAGTATGCGATTTTTACTCATAATCGTAACTCGAAAGGAGGTGGCATTGCGGCTGTTATTAAATCCTGCTACTCATGCATCTGGAAGCCTCTGGACATAGCTGGCTGTGAAAGTGTTCATTTTTGTATCTCGGTCAGCCCTCATTTCACTTTTTCTGGGCTACTTATCTATCGGCCCCCGGGCCCAGATGCTGCTTTCAGGGCAGCTCTTCCTGAAGTTGTTAGTTCACTGGCCTTAAGGGCTGCCAATTTCAGTATTATCGGCGACCTAAATCTCCATTTTGATTCTCCCCTTTCTCCTGCCGCTAGTAGTACCCTTGCAGACCTGGAAGCTCTCCAACTACATCAGTTGGTTAGCCATTGCACTCATGAAGGTGGACATATCCTGGATCCCATTTTTTCCAATCTCACGTCGGCTAAAGTGCTGCCCCCCAAGCCTATGGCCTGGACTGATCACCACCTTATAGAGAAGCACCTTACAATCAAGGACTCTCCTCACAGAGTAATGGTGCCCGTGTCATTGAGACGCCCATGGAGTACATTGAAATTAGCTGATTTTCATCGGCTTCTTGGTCAACATCCTCTGGGCCCTTTCCCTGACGTGGAGTCGGGATATGATCTCTTCTGCAATTGGCTGACTGGAACCTTGGATTGCCTGATCCCAATTGCTGAGAGTAAATGCCGCCGCGTTGAGTCTAGTCCCTGGTATGATGACGCGCTTCTGCTTCTAAGGAAATCTTGTAAACAAGCCGAAAGAGCTTGGCGTAAGTCATATCTGCCCGATAGGAAATCGGAGTATCGCGCCAGGACTAAGTTATATCATAGAGCGGTTTGTAAAACTCGGGCTGCTTATTTTTCCCGCGAATTTAATATCAGTACGAATCCCACCAAACTAATTTTCAAGGTGCTTAAGGATCTCACAGCTAGCAGAGCCTCACTTGCTGAGATTTGCTCTGCTTCGCACTGTGAGGACTTGGCCGCCTTTTTTGTGGGAAAAGTGGAGGCCATATACCATTCCTTCCCCGATTTTTCCGCCTCTTCGGAGAAGTTGGAACCTCGCCCAATGACAACTATGTCTCTGTGCTCTCTCCCAGAGCTTTCGATAGAGGAGTTTGATAAAATCGTGGTGAAAGTTAAATCTGGTTCACCAAGGGACCCTCTTCGACCTGCTCAATTTAGAGAATCTGCGTCACTTTGTTTCCCTCCCCTACGCGATCTTGTCAACTTATCTTTGACGTCTGGCTCTGTCCCTGCTAGTTGGAAACAAGCCCAGGTGATGCCTATCTTAAAAAAACCTGCTCTGGATCCATCTAAATTGGAGAATTACCGCCCCATATCTCTTCTTCCGTGGGTTGCTAAACTGACTGAGGCTCATGTCAACGCCATCTTATCTAACCATCTTCATTGTGCTGATATTTTAGATCCCTCACAGAATGGCTTTCGACCCGGCCATAGCACTGAGACGGCGCTGCTTTTTATGGTCGATCATTTGCGAACCTTGGTCGACTCTGGTCAAACGGCGGCACTGGTGCTCCTTGATCTCAGTGCCGCATTTGACACCGTCTCCCATGCTATTTTACTACAGCGTCTGGGTGAGGCAGGTGTCGGTAACATGGCACTTGAATGGTTTCGATCATTTCTATCTGATTGTTCGTTCAGGGTTGTTACTCCTCCCTTTCAATCTAAACCTTACCCTATTGCCCAGGGCGTGCCGCAAGGGTCGGCCCTCAGCCCCACTCTTTTCAATCTATATGTGCAGCCGCTGGCTGCTGTCACCAAACGCTGGAACCTGACTATGGTGTCCTATGCTGACGACACGCAGCTGGCGGTTGCATTAAGTGGGGCTTCACTAGTTCAGTAGCCCGTTGGATGACAGATAATTGCCTGCAATTGAACGCTAAAAAAACCGAGGTGCTCATTGTTGGCAAGCAGAGTCATCTATGGGGTGATCATTGGTGGCCAACGGAGCTTGGTCCAACTCCTCTCCCTGCCACTGAGGTCAAAAATCTTGGGATTTGGTTGGATTCCAGACCTAGCTTTGTTCCCCACACAAAGAAAACTGCTGCCACGTGTTTCGGGATTCTTCGAAGGCTTAGACCTACCTTCAAATTTTTTGATGCACCAACCAGACAGCTTATTGTACAAGCTACGATTCTGTCTCGGTTGGACTATGCGAGCTCTCTTCTGTTAGGAGCTAACCTGGCCGAACTCTCTAGACTTCAACGCGTCCGAAACGCCGCCGCCAGGGCCCTGGTTGGCCTACCGCGATTTTGTTCGGCCAAAAAAACCATCAGCAGACTCCACTGGCTCCCTGTTGCTCAGAGGATTAAGTTCAAGTCTCTATGCCTATTGTTCAAAATCTTGAAGCACTCCTCTCCTCAGAATCTGGAGCATCTTATTCTGCCCTATGTACCCTCGCGTTCCCTAAGGTCCTCTGGACTTCATTTGGTCACAGTTCCACGCTTTAAGAGGGCTAGGGCCGGTGGCCGCTCTTTTAGAGTGCTTGCTGCTAGGCTCTGGAACTCTCTTCCTGTTCATATCCGCGCAACTGATGAACTTTTGGCCTTTAGAAAGGCCGTTAAAACCTTCCTCTTCCCTCAGGATTCTTAGTACTGCTCCTGTCTCCGGTATTGCTTATGTCCGGTATTTTGTCCTTTATAGCGCCGGGACGCCTCTTTGCTGGGGCATCTGTGCGCTCTATAAATCCGGCTAACATAACATAACATAACATCACAGAAAACCCCTTCAATTATTCCCAGGCACTAAAAGCACAACTAGATACCTTTTTAGTTGATACCAACCACTACTATCAGTCAATACATAGATGACGTATTATTGGCCAGCAACCAGCGAAATAGACCGCACTTCTGACACCATTGTCCTATTAAATTTCCTTCGTACTCATGGCCACAAGGTAGCTCCCACTAAATTGCAATTTGTTCAACAGGACGTTGCCTATTTAGGACACCTCCTGTCAAAGGAGGGATTGAGACTTGACTCTGAAAGAGTGAAAGCTATGTTGGACATTCACCCCCTACAGCAGAACAACAAGTACGAGCCTTCCTGGGGAAGGCAAGCTATTTCAGACAATGAATCCCTACGTTTTCACATCTTTCCTAAACCTTGCTAAACGTCACAACTAAAGACACCTCACAACCTTTACCATGGTTAACTGAATGCCAGAATAGTTTTCTGCAAATCAAACAGGCACTTTGTGATGGTCCTGCTCTTGGAATGCCTGACTATAATAACGAATTTCACATTTTTGTCATGAACAATGACAATATAGGTGTGCACCTGCTTTTCTTACTCAACAACAGGGCGACCGAAAAAGACCCTGTGTCTCTTTTTCCACCAACTAAGACATGGTTGCTCAAAGCTTACCAGCATGCCTGTGCTCAATTGAAGCACCAGTTGTTTCCCTACAACAAGCAGATATACTGATTCTTTGACACAAAATGCATCTGTATGTACCTCACTCTGCAGATATAATGTTAAACAAATGCAAACTCAACATTTGACAAATGACAGACTAACACTTTATGAGTTATATTTGCTCAGTCCTCATGTTACAATACATCGATGTAACACACTTAATCCAACAACACTCTTACCCCTTCCCCAGAATGATACTGACATATTCCATGATTGTTTACTGATCACAGAAGAACAGACCAAAGGGAGAATAGATTTACTGGACGCACCAATGGAAGAAAGAGATGGTGGCTTATGGGTTGATGGTTCTTGCTTTAAGCTAAAGGATGGTACAACCACTGTAGTCTATGCTGCTACCACCTTACACAATGTCATTAAAACTTGTAGGCTATTAGAATTATCAGCAAGCCAGGTGGATTGATATCATTAAGAAGAGCCTGTGAGCTGAGCGCTGGGTTACCTATACATTTTTATACTGACAGCCAATATGCGTTTGGAGTTGCACATAACTTTGGGCAGAAAAAGGCTTCCTCACATCCCAAGGAACAAAAATACAACATGGTCCACTGATTGTTAATTACTGAATGCTTCATCATTGCCAAAAAGAGTACCTATAATCAAATGTAATGCGCACTAAAAGATAACAGATGAGATAGGTAAATGGAGAAACAACCTTTACAACACGGTCATTACACAGCAATACCTTTACAACGCGGTCGAGGAAACGGAGGTGTGGGGTTGGTAGTCCGGGCTGCACTGGCCTCCTTGGTAATGGCCGGTGTGCGCTGTATCTGTCGAGTAGGCGGTATGGAGAGCTGTCCGCTTCTACGATAAGAACCGTTGCAGCCCGGACTACCAACCCCACACCTCCGTTTCCTCACCAGGGAACGTGGACCTATGCCCTGAAGAAGTTCATTTCCATGAACGAAACGCGTTGGCTGGCAATTTTTGTAAATAAGGGATTATTCAAGACTTTAACATCACAAGAATCATTGATTACTTGACTACTACTGGTCTCAATACCGAGTGGTGCACCGCTCCAAAAGTTTGACTTCTTCGTTTGTCTGCACAGGAGGTGGCACTCAACAACGGCAAGTGCTGGAGCAGTCTTGTGCACATTCATATCAGATTGGCTGTTTGCTATACATAACAAGGGAGCACCACAGGAAAGTGCAGTCACTGTGTCCGCCATTGTTTGGAACTATAATCTACAGACTACAACATTAAAAGCTTTTAAATAGTTGAATTAATATATGTATACCAAAATTTAGAGTATATAGTTGTGACAACAATGGCTTATTTTCAGCATGCATAAGCTGATATTTGGAGAAAAATGGGTGAGTTTCAAAAATGTATTTGAGTAATAAATCATATAGCATTGGGAAAACATCTTACAACTGTTTTTATATTGGTGCCAGAGACATTGAGCTATTGCTGTTACGTATTACCCATGTAGAGGTATTTCCATATTGACAAAGCTTTTTATACATTACTGCTGGCAACCGTACCTGATGTACTGAGGTGGTAGTAATCTTGCATATGGTGGCCACTAATGTAATCATATCTGATGTGGTCACTGTTGTAACATGAATAATATTAGTAGCTCTTGATCAGTTTCATTTCACATTAGTAGTGCTTATGACAGGAAAGGTTGAAGACCCCTGCTCCAGAGGCTTTTTTAACTGCATTGAATTTCCTGACTCCCCTGCCCTGGCTTCAAGCTGGCTACAGAGACAAGTTGGCAGTGATAGGTCATATGTGTGAGGGCAGAGGACTACCTATTCAGTTGCAAGAGGGGCTGTGCTCAGCTCTGCCTCCATCCTGCCAGCAGATGGCCCATCCAGGCACACCAAATTCCTCTGTTCTGTGAGGAATTTACAAAGTCCAACTGTCAATTATACCTGGTCATATGACCCAATGCAGGCTACAGGCACAAAAGGGCTAAGGGCAGGAAAATGCCAACTTTCTAAAAGTGGCAAATGCAGAACCCAGTCCTGGGTTTCTTGTGTTCCGGATCAGGGAGAACCTGGCATAGCAGTTCAGGTTGGACTGTTGAGATTGTACCAGGTTCAAGACTGATTTGCATATAGTTGAGTCCAAACTGAGGTGACATGGTGTGCAAAATAATGATAGATTGGGATTTGGCCTGAGTAATTATCAGAGGCTGAGTTTAATTCAAGCATTCCATCAATCACTTTTTGGTGATCACTTTTTTTGTGTAATTTGTACATTTCTAAATGTGCATTTTTAAAATTGTAATCAAACACGACTTTACCATTGCATAGGGCTTTGCATTACAATTCCAAAAACACCAAACATGCTATAGCTACCAGCTCCCAAATGGAAATTACAGCTTATTAAACCTAATAAGAAATCTCCAATGTTACCTTATGTGAGGGGTAGGCCTCAGAGTAGTTTGAAATGAATTTATGAGTTTTTCACTACCAGGACATATAAAACTTAAAGTATATGTCCAACCTTTTAGTTACAAAGCACCCTCCCCTGTTGGCTACTGAGGGCCTACTGTGAGAAGTTGGCCTGATATGTAGTGCTCACTATTCTAGTGATCACTGTGTATCATTGCAAACAACCCTTATTGATGATTGGTTGTAAGTCAACCTTATAGACCAGCTATCCTAGTAGCGTGGATACGAGCAGTCTTAGGCTAAACTCTAGAGGGCGTGTTAAGCCAGCTGTTTACCATCACATATACCCCTTGAACACCAAGTGAAAGGACACCACACAAGTTGTTATGAAAATAAAGGATATTTATTTATAACAAGACTACCCTGGCTCTTTATGAGTCAGGGAACTAAGCACAATACAAAACTCTTAGGAAAATACTTCTGGTTGCACAATTTACACAAATGCCCGAGGGCACGAAACCATTACACTGCAAGTGGAAGGGGTGAAGTTAGAAAGTCTAAAGTTACTGATTCCGGAGTGATCCGATCAGGGGGACTAAACGGAAAAGGAACTGGACACTTGTAAAGCGAACCTGCGATGGAGCACCGAAATGCTCGAGTTACCTAGCCCAGAGGCTGCGACTGTGGAAGGTTCGGCAAGATGTCGGAAGTCCTCGTTGTAGTCTCAGGAGCCTGAAAGAAGAGTTGCTGGCAGGCGACCAGTGTCGATGTTCAGCGAGATCCAAACCTGGATCGGTGATGAAGGAAACCTGAAAGCAGAGGGGACTCAGTTCTCAACCGCTAGCCAGCGATCGTGTGGGCACCAGGAGGGTACCGGCTGAAGTCACCTCGACCAGGTGAGTGGATGACGTCGGACTCGGCTGTTCCTCGGACCAGGAGGCGCGGCGGCGACCAGGATGGAGGGCGAGCTGTCCCACGCAGGTGTCTGCTGTCGATGAGGCTGGGCCCAGGAATGGGGCAGCGGATCTTGGCAGTGGCAACCCACGCGGTGGAGTCAAGATGGCGTCTGGAGTGGACCAGGAGGGTCCGAGGTACTCCTCTGTTGAAGGGGAGCAAGGGCCAGTCTGGAGCAACCAGACCAGTGATGAAACAAACGTGGTGCGTCGTGAGGAGGGCCACAAGCCGGTCGGCGAGTGGTCGGACAACGCGGTGAACAGCAAGGAGCAGAAGGGACCCCACGCAGATCTCGTGGATGCTGGGGAGGCGGACTTCGGTGCTGGAGCTGCTCAGGGTTAGGGCTTCTCAAACCCTAGGTGCACTCACTCGAGGATCCCTCGGTGGGCGTGCTAGATAAGCGTCGTGCAGGTTCTGAAGATGGCCGGTCCCGCAGGTCTCGTCACACCTACGGCTCTCAGCTGGGCTGATGAGGTAGGTAAAAGGTCAGAGATGGCAGGGAACTCGGGTCTCGTTGAGCTGGGCAGTCTTGATCTGTAGGAGAGACTTACAGCAAACCGCAAGCGCTTAGGTGGTGCCTGCTGGTGCAGGGTGGCTACTCCTTAGCCACAAGGGAGAGTCTTCAGAAATAGTCAAGAGTTCCTTTCGTGGAAAGTAGTTCAAGATTCAGAATTATCCAATTTGGGAAGGGGACTCGCTCCTACCTTTATTCTAAGAAAAGGGGCTGGCCTGTGACTAGGTTCTACCTATGGGTGGAGCCAGGAGGGGGGTGGTTACACCCCTATCCTTTGTCCGGCTTCACCCCAGCTCAGGGGCTGGTGTGCCCCCGAAACTGGTTTGAGCCGGGCTATGCACAGTGAGCACCGGGGTGCCACTGGCAATCACCTTCCTTTCAGCCCTGCCTACCTGGGATACACAAACCCTGTCTGGGATGGTGCTAACACCGCCCTCGACAGGAAACCCTTTGTCCAAGCTCCCCTCGCTGGAAGGTCTCCCAGCCGCAGGAGGTCAGACTTGTGTCCATTTGTGATGCTGAGGCTTGAGTCAACTTTAACCGGGGTTCAAGGTTACTTCCATGTCGTGCCCCTCTAAAAGGGGGGAATGCTAACCCCATTGCCAGAACCGGCGAGGGGTTCGTATTCCGATTCGTATGACACCTTACTCGACATGTGTAGGTGATGCGATGCCAAAGTTAGCAAATAACCGCGAGGATTATAATGCATTTAAAAGTAGTTGGCCCGCGTCACCATGGAACGGCTATTAGGACTTGGTTCCGCAAGCCGTCGACGGGCTCAGCTCGCGCCAGAGCACCGTCCCACATGATTCCCTGCACTCTGCCTTCAGGATTGATAAGGCCTGCCATAGGAGTGACTGATCGGAATCCATGTGTCCATTTTAGGGTTAGGTGCAGGAATACTACACCTACAGCAACGGGTGATTACACCACGTTGCCCCAGCTGTCGTGCCGCCAGTTGTGTCAGATTTGGGCGGCCATTCCAGGGGTGGCATAATACATGCTGCAGCCCCTGGTAGGCCCTGGGTACACCGATGCCCTGGATACCTGTGGTATGCTGAGACAGGGACTGACAAGGCGGCCCAATTCCAATTGGTGGATGCACCTAATGTACATGTGTTTAATTTTGAGAGAGAACAGCTAGGCTGTGGTCTGATTGGCAGGCCCACAGCCGGGGAAAGTCATAAACCAATGAAGCAAAAGCAAAAAATCTGGGTGATCATAGGATTGCAGACCCTACTCTCCTACACCTACCATAGGGTTACTTACATGCAATAAAAGGAGAATTTTAGGACTGGCAAGGGTTTTTATGCCAAATCGACATGGCAGTTCAAAACTGGATTTAGGCTGCAGGGACAGGCCTAGGACATGTTTTAGGATGCTACGATTATGAGTAAAGAGGAAGGTGTGTGGTATTCTAATTGGAATATGCTTGATTAGAATGTGACATCAGACAGCCTGCTTATATAGTCTTTTGTAGGAATTGAGGGCCTCATTTATGAGGTCCCTTGCACCACCACAGCTTCACTGTTTTTGATGCTCCAGTGGCGCAGTGTGTTGGCCTATATTAACAAGGCCACGCAAAGCCCCTCTGTGTGGCTTTTCATGGCCTCGTAAATATGTTCCCCTTTCACGCAATACTCTGTGTGAAAGGGGTGTTGCTGTGGGTGTTCCCACGCAAAACTCATGGAATCTGACGTAAACCAGGGAATGTGTCAGATCCCTTGCCTCGGGGGGGGGGGGGGACACGCAACAAGAAGAAATGCCTTTATATCTCCTCAATTTTCTTTTTCTCGGTGTGCTGCATTCTTCAGCACACATAAAAAGAGAAAAACACCTCTTGTGATGGTTTATGTGCAGGATAGTGTCCCTTCCTGCATAAAAACAATCATTCCTTCATGGCAGCCCATTGTGCTCCAGTGCAGGGGAAAAGGACAGGAATGAACCATGTCTCATGAATACGGCGCAATCCTGCCCTTTTCTTTTGATGCAGGGAAGCAAGGTTCCTTATGGCGCTGCCCTGTGCCAAAACCTTGTAAATGAGGCCCTAATTGTTTGTCCAGAGAGAGCAGATTAGGTATCGAGTGACCTAAGAAAATAGGTGTTTACTAAGTCAGCTTCGTAGCAATACCCACACTTTGCTCTGTGGTGAGATAAGTCCAAATGTATTTCAGTTTGTGAAAACATTGTGCTTTGAGTAAGCCACTTATTTTGCAAGTACTTCAAGATCCTTAACTGCACAAATGGGTGGTTCCCTTGCTATCTAGACTGCTCACTCTTGAAGATACAGTTTACTTCCCTGGTGCTATGTTGGAGTCACTGTTTATTAGTCAACTGTGTAACACAAACAATCAATGTGCAAACCTGGCCATCACCTTTTGTGTGGCCAAGTGTATAGACAGACTTTGGTCCTTTGCTCACTGGTCCACCGGAACCAAGCTGCACCCAACTGAAGAGTCACAAATAGGCTGAAACCGGTCTCAAGTTGCTTGTGTTCCATACCAAAGGGGACCAGGCTTAGCAGATCAGGCTGGACTGTTCCTATTGGAGCAGGACCAGGACTGATTCTCATCTAATCTGACGTGGCATGGTGGGCAAATAAGAAAGATGGACTGGAATGCTACCTCGAGTGATTGGCTGTCGGTAGACCATTTGCAAGCTTTCTCCCCACCACCCTTTGTGTGTTTTTATTGAAAATTACGCAAAATAGGCTTAAGACTCAATTCACACGTTGTCACGGTTTGTCTTAGGCCCCGTTTCACATCCCCTGCATCAACATTATTATGATTACCTTAGAAAAGAGGTTGTGGTATTACTGTTACAGCTGTATATGTCCAACCAAGCTATAAATGCCTGCATTGTTCTTTGTATATCAGCAATGTTGCTTACATATAGCAGTTCAAATGCGTAACTCTGAAAACAAGGACTGGTTGTCGTAGTGGATGTTAACATCAAAGAGCTGCAGAAATCCGCCCTCGGGCATGGTGTTCCTAAAAGCGCGAAAGCTACCATAGCAGCCATTACAGCTGATGAGTTCTGACCCCCTGCGCTCAGTGCCGGCAAACAGAGGGCTATCACAGACAGCTCGGCAGAGATGTTAAAAGCAGAGACAGAGCCTGCTATTATCAAATGACAAGCTTTCAAAGCGCACCAAGAGCCGCCTCCAGTCGACAGCTAGGGAGGTGATTCAACGTGTTTGCCTGAAAGTTGTGAAAAAAAAAGTTTTTCTAGCTCTCAAAATCTCGCACGGATGCACTTTTTCAATAACGCAGCCAGTGCACCCGCCATGGAGTTGATGTGCCAGAGAGTTCACTTGGAGCACAGATTAGAGACAGAGGGACATATTATCAACGGCCAGCGATAATTATCGCTGGCCGTTCATAGCGATAGAAAAATTATCGCCAGCTATCGCTGAATATTATCGCCATGATAACGCTATATGTACAACGCATAGCGCTATGGCGATAATATTTCAGTGATAGCGGTGTTTTCAATGGAACATCGCTGGTTTTCCAGCGATGTTCCATTGAAAACAGCGATAACATTGCTGATAGGACCCTGTGGTCCTATCAGCATAATCCATATCCCATTAAAAGTATGCCTTAGTCAGGAATTTAACAGGTGTTAAATTCCTGAGTTAAGGCTGAGGTAGCGCGATTTTTTTTATCGCTGCACCTCCTTGTTAATATCGCGAAGCTGCCTTCACGACATTAACATGTGTTGTTTTCACAGCCACGCCTCTTTTGCATCTCATTAGCGATTGAGGGGAGGCTGTGAAAAAACGGGCTCTACATCATGGAAACCCGCGCTAGCGTGTCCTTGATGATATTGCGATATAATTATCGCCGCTTTTCGCCCAAAAACGGATGCTAAAGCGGCGATAATTATATCGCCAGCCCTTGCTAATATGCCCCATACAACGGAAAAACATTGGGGCATATCAGCAACAAGGCGATATAAAATTATCACCGCTTTTGCATCCGTTTTCGGACGAAAAGCGGCGATAATTTTATCCCCTAATCAGCAAGGTCACGCTATCACGTGAAACCTTGCATTAGTGCCCGGATTCTTAACACCCAGCTTTGCATCTCTAATGAGATGCAAAGTGGGCGTTTCTGACCTGAAATGACTGGAGAAATGTCGCTAAGCGACATTTCTCCTATCATCAAGCCCCACGCTATGAAGCATAGCGGCAAGAAAAGTAGCGATAATCCCTGTTATCGCTACTTTCCTTACGCCTGCTTCAGGACTGACTTAGCCATGAAATCCTATGGAAGGTGGATATCATGGCTAAGTTTGTGAGTCCCTATCAGCAAGCTAACGCCACACTACGTGAGATTATCGCTGGGTTTCCAGCGATAATCTCACGTTTGGCAGTTAGAGCTAGGATTTTTATCGCTTTTGAGATAAGCGTAGCTAATAGCACGCTATCTCAGCGATAAATATCCACGTTAGCCGGCGATAATTATCCTAGCGCCAAGTGCGCTTAGTGATAATTATCGCCGGTTTTTGCTGATATGCCCCATAATTATTTTTTTCTGTATGCGTGCGCCCCTGAAGAGTTTCTGCGGGCCCGGCACATTCTGTCCAAACTCTCCTGGCATTGCACAGGTGCATGACCCCAGGGGGTACATGTTGTGCCACCTATGGAAGATGGCCAGATCTAAACTGGGGTGGCATGGTGAGCAAAAGAATGATGGATTTAACCCAGATCTCTTGACTGGGGGTGAATGTTTTGATTTGTTCTGCATTCCGTCCATCAATTGTGTGTCTTTTACCTATGGAAGACAGGCACTCGAATTCAAGTTACGTGTCAATGTTTGGGCTCTTTGACCGTGGCGGATCAGCCCAGCACTGACAGCCCAGCTCGTTTTTCACATTATTCCAACTTAAGGTTGTGTGTGCCTGGCAGATTTTATCCATATCTATGCCAGAAAAAAAATCTGAGAAATCTAGTATTTTTGACATTTGATATATAAACCTAAAATAGCAAAACTTTTAAACATTATTTGAGTCACCTAAATTATTTTAGAACAACTAACTGTTAGAGCAAAGAGAGGGATAATTACCATGTTAGGAAAGAAACTTAAAATTTTAAACATATTATTTTTCCCCTACTAACTGTTAGCAAAATATAAACAATTGGCTGGCATTTCTTTCTGAGAAAAATGGCAACTCGATTCCCACCTCTCTGTCATACCCTCTTTAAGAGGAACAGGCGCAGGTAGCAGCTAGGACCATCTGGCAGTTATGAGTCGATCACTTTCTGGGCCTCCAACTAGTGTCACTGGAAAACACTGGTATGTAAGTCTCAATCTCATTTTCACCTCTGAATGATCAATACCCTTTCAATACTGAAGAACTTGGCATTGCCACGATGAGAAAGACGTGTTGAAGAACCATAGCGCCCACAAAGTGTTTCTGAAATCCAGTGGTAAACTAATTGTCTGGAAGCAGCTAAGGAACCCACAGCACCCATTCATTTGAAGGCTAACAAAAGCTCTGATTAGAACAACCAGATTGCTCAATCAGCTTGGGCCCAAATTCTAGGGATGTAGAAACCAAGATTCTCATTGGACGCGCCACACAAAAAAGTCACCCCATTTTAACTGTCACTTAAAATCATCTGGATACTGGTAAAAGATGAAAACTCCCTAAACCCCATCCAGGGGATATTATCAGTACTGACCACTCGTCGTTTAAGAATGAAAATATGCTGAAATCCCAGGGATTGGATGGTCTCCTTAATTTACTTGCTTCATCACGACCTCCTGGTCATAATGCAGTGAGACAAATTAAAATGCTGACAATGTGCTATTGTAAATTACAAAACATTTCCATTTGAAAGGCGACCAAATCAGGTCCGACACAATCAAATAGATGTTCAATAAACATTGGAATTCTGTCTCAAAGCTATTGTGCATGTGTCAATGGAGAATACCTCGAAGAATGTGCTCATCACACTCAGAGTCTCCAATCCCATCAACATCAGTTTGCTTACAGAAGTGTGCAATGAGAGGGTGTTCTACATTTGTCCACGAGGCACTTGTGTCCCAGTGTAATATTACTTTTGGCTAGAGCTGCCAAAAGCCTGCTTAAAAGGTGTGTTCTCCTGGAGGATTGCTAGACACTTCAATGGTTACACTCCATTTCCCCAATTACTTTGCAAAACTCTTCTGGACAGCATGTTGCAAGATGACATGGCAGCATCATTGAAAGATCAATGTTAGGAGACATTTTGCAGTCTGAAGGACTTTGCTACCAGTTTTCCTAATCCACTGTGACTGGGCTTCTCCAATGATGGAGTTAGTCCCAGGCCATTAGCATCTTGGGCACGCGTGGGGGAGGCACTGGGTACAATTGATGAGCAAGGACACACATTTTGTACATTGACTCAAACCAAAAGCACAGAGAGGAAGATTGTATAAATGAATGAATGGATATATGCAGTAGTTACAATTAAGAATTTGCATGAATTTCAGCCCGCTGAACTGTTACAATATTTTAGTAATGACCAGGTCCTGAGATGGATGAGAGTGGAGGTGTGTACCTGTGGAAAGCCATGCCACTACCAAGAAAACTACCAGAGGTATGGCTGGTTCAACCTGATTGTAAAATTGCAGAAAACTTAACCTATGAATCTTGAAATTTATTGGAGGAAAGCACAGAACCGAAAGTTGGAAACAAGCTTCAACAAAAGTGCATAATATATAAAGCAGCTTTAAGAAGACTGACGGAACTTTCTACTCACAACTCATCCCGGATGCAAATTGCACTACCAAAAAATTCTTCATAATCATACCCTACGACTGTCAGGATTTCTACAGTTCTCTGGTGTACAGCTTCATAATTTTTTTAAAAAAAGAACCAGCTTGTGGCGCACTTTCTATCACAAGTAGCCAGTGATCTCATTCTCTTTCCACTCAAGCTAAAGCCAGCACCCACCATCATTCAACCATAACTCTGTTCATTCACCTGCTTTCCATAAGAGAAGCCAATGAACTAAGCAAGGTTCTGGTGTCAACATGGGCTTCTATTGGAATTCTCTGCGGCATGTTATCAAGCCCATTATCGCCGCTTCAGCGGCAGTTTTCTGCCGCTAACGCGGCGATAATTTTAACGCCCTGCTTGATAATATCATATGCCCCCAAGTCTGTCAGCATCGCCAACTTGCCCTTGCCTCCTGAATGTATTCATATACACTCTCTAAGCACTGCGCACACTGGTACCAGCCAGAGTGAGTTATTTATTTATTTAGGAATTTTGCAGAGAGCTAAATGTCCCCTGCAGCTGTTACAAACTGCTATATCATTCAAATAGAGGAGCAGGAATTTTAGGATGGCCGGAGTCCAACTGAATGCAAGTTTGACCCTAATCCTATATTACTCTATACCTTGTGTCTGGGTTGTGTCGCTTTCTGCAAAAAACGATAACATGTCTTTAGTCAAAGACTGCCTTCAAGAGTTCAGTGTTCAGAAGCTTTCTGAACTTGAGCTGGCTGGGTTCTTCTGTCAAAGTGAGCTTAAAGCATTCCAGAGTTCGAGGCCCTATCATCTACCCCCACGTTTTAGTTGTTTGAATGAGGAGGTCAGATAAGGTGTCATTGGCTAAACTACGTCTTCTGGCTTAGAGAGTGTTAATAGGGAGCCACAATTTGGAGGCATGGATCTATTGCTTCGGAATCCTTCTAGATGGTGCAGACTATCTCAGATGGTTTTATCCTGTGCCAGTGCAGTGTTTTCCTAGGTGGGGTGGCATGGTCCAGTTTCTGCATGATGAGGCACATTTTGACTGCCTGATATTGTACCTGCTGTAGTCACTTGGTGGGTTTTCCAGGGAACCCCATGTAGATAATATTTGGTAATCAAGTTGGCTCATTATTAAGAATCTGGTAAGCCCAAAGAGGTGATTGGAGTAGCAGGAAAATGTTCCTAAGTAACCAAGAAATTTTCCAAAGGCCCTAAAATATTCTACGTCAAGTTGATTTAACTCTGACCAGTTGGACCCAGCATACTACAGACCTATATCCAATGATCTTTTCTGGATAAGTCAACAGAAAAATCATTTTTACACACAGCTCTGACTTTCCAGAACAAAACAGTGTTCCCTCAGGTTTCCTAACCAGAAGGTGTATTGCATCTGCACTAATTGCAATCTTTGATGGCCTCAAAAATACCTACCATTTTAATGAAGTTGCTGCCCTTCTACAACCTGATCTCTATTCATCCTGCAAAACTGTTGACGAACAACTAATACTCCCAAGACAATGCATGGCAGGAATCCAGGGCACAGCATTTAACGGGATTTGGTTCTACCTCACTGGCACACCCCAAATCATCACGGGGCATATTATCAAGGTCCGGCGTTAAAATTATCGCCGCTTTGGCAGCAGGAAACTGCCATTAAAATGGCAATAATGGGCTTGATAATATGCCGCAGAGAATTCCAATAGAAGCCCATGTTCTGGTGTCAACATGGGCTTCTATTGGAATTCTCTGCGGCATATTATCAAGCCCATTATCGCCGCTTTAGCGGCAGTTTCCTGCCAATAAAGCGGAGATAATTTTAACGCCGGACCTTGATAATATGCCCCCACACTTCTTCTTTTTAGTTGTCACCAGTCACCTTTCGACGAGTTGTGCCACAGAGCTCAACGATCACCCTCTTTTTAATGTTTAGCTTTATTGGATCCAAAAGCTTGTCAGTCATCTTACCTGTTATTATAATGCTGAGGATACCCAAACTAGACTGGGCACCTCAAAACCCAACTAATGCCTTCAGCCAGCAAACCAGTGATGCTACAGAACCACCTGAAAATCAGTTCCTAAAAAATAGAGATCCCCGTCTGTGCATCAGGTCAAAATTACAATCCCCACCACCTCCTGGAATAATGAGATTGCACAACCCAGAAGAAAAAAATGTGTGCGTTAATGTACTTCAACCTCCCTTTCCAAACGCGGGTTAAGTAAGGGAGTGTTAAACCATGGGAACACTATTCTGTATATTTCCTAATCTGCCTTCGCCAGAGGTCCCAACCCTCTTGATGCTCTTAAATTCAAGATGATGTCGCATCATGACTTTGCTAGTGAGACCTACATTGGACTCCTGAGGAATGTAATCAGGCTGACATCAACAGCTCCACAATGGGGGCAGGCAATCCTAAACCTCATCCAATGGATCACATTATTGATGCTCTCAAAGCCCCAGAGTTCCTAAACACCCCAAGAAGAATTGATTTCAGAGTTCTTTGCGTTGCACACCTGGCTCTCCATGAGACAAGACCTACGGTCCTACACTTGAATCGAGAGAGGCACCTCAAATCGAGAGTGGACCTGCTCATGAAGCCCCCCCATCTCCCCCCATTCAAAGAACCTGCAAGGGTGCCAGCTCCTTTCCTGTACAAGCCAACAAGCACTGGAAAACTCTTCTGAAGAAAAGAAGACAATCATCAGTCATAGAGAATTCAGAAAAGCAATAAAGACATGGCTATTACTTAAAACTTGATTTCACCCACTTCCAAGCCACATGGGGAGCTCTTTGTGTATTCAAATGGTAATGCTAGCTCTCGAAGCCTTCCGCACTGCGCCTCCGGCAATAAGATGCAAGGACCGGCTTGCTACCAGAAAACTGGAACACATTTCCGAAACTGATGCAGGACACTGAACATACTACTCAAAGGCCACTGCTAAACCTTAACGCTCCCACAAACAACAACGCACCTACCATGAAAGTGCTTTGTGGCCCCATTAGAAGTAGGAAGGTGCTATGCAAATGCTACAGCAATGCAGTACACATGCCAGAACAGTTTGAGGTCGGTTTTATCTCCAAGTGAGGTTTGAGGGGGAGAATCTTAATTATCAGCGCCATTATGCATGTTGAAGCTATGAAATTCAAAAATCTGCATGACCGTGTGAAAGACCATAAAATGTAAGCACCCATTTTGTTTCGATCTTTATCAATGAATAGATGTAAAGTGTTATTTTACCAGGTTAGCAATTAAATCTTACCACTCCTCCTGGATATCTGTGACTGGCATTGGAATACTGCGCTGATTCAATTTAAGTTCATTTATTTTTATTTTGAAGGTTTTATATAGCGCAAACAAGACCCTTGCAGGTATCAGAGCGCTATACAATGTAAAATATAGAAGACACATATGCATGTAGTAAATAACATACAGCTCCATGCAAAACAAGAATGGTATAGTCACGGAAACCCTGGCTCAAGTGAATTTAAGTTATTGTGAGAAATCAAGATAAGTAAAAAAATATTGCCAACGTTTATTTTTGATCGGAAAATCAATTTGGTGTGGCTATTATCAGTCTTCATGATTTGTTTTCTGGTCACTACAATGTCAAAGGAAGCAGGGGCGCACCAAAGTGTTTTTACAAATTGTGAAACTAGTGAAAGCTGCCTTTTTTGATTTGCCGGTTCAGGAAAATTAGGGTACTGAAACAACCTAATTCGCTCTGCAGGCAACCCCAGAAATGTGATGGTTCTCCCTAGCTTGTATGGGTGTTCGTTTTCCCCGGACTTCATTTTGTTGAGATAAACCACACGCTAACTGTCCACATACTGGACAATTTGTGGTTCAAAGCCAGGATGCCCTGGTGCTGTTTGCCTGATTTTCTTCTACAGTAGGCATTAACAAAGGGGCATATTTACAAGGAGTTAACGCCACCAGAATGTCACTTTTTCACCTTATTTACAAGGCAGCATGAAGCCACTTAACGTGGCTTAACCCCCATGTAAATAATGCCCCTGTTCACGCAGCACTTAGTGTGAAAGGGGCGTGCAATGGATGTTGCAATGGGCGTTCCGCCGCAACACCCATTGCTTTTAGATGCTGTCCCATATTTACAAGGTATGGGGCAGTGCCAAAAATATCGCCAGGGAATAGCTAGGGGCTTATTAACAAGCCCCTGGCGCCGCCAGTACCTCACTTTTATCCCGTATTAAAAGTGTCTCACCGGCAGCACAAATTGGCTTGTAAATAGGCCCCCTGGTCTTAAGCAGGCAATACAAGGAGAAATGTTTCATTTCTTCTCGTATTTATCTCTTTCTATGTGTGCTGCAGCACACAGAGAAATAGTAAAACGTCTGTAAAGATTGTTTATGTGCAGGAAGGTGTCCCTTCTTGCACATAAACCATCAACCCTGCAGTGCAGGCACCCTTTCAATATGGCACAAGGGTGCCTGCACTGGCGCTAGGCAGCTTCTTTAGCGCAAGCGCTAGGGGAATCGTTGGGGTGTGCCACATTCTTGTAAATATGGAGCATCCCTGCATTTTGAAACGGACGGAGCCCAACGTTACCAATTTTGCCATAACACTGCGCTCCGCCATTTCCTAGAAAATATGCCACTCAGTGTCAGATTTCAAGGAATTAATTCGAAGTCCACAAATACTGTAGAAAAAAATCATTTTGCCCAGTTCTAAAAGAAAGGTTATAGTCCGAGCGACTGGAATTATGTGACGCTGCACCGGTGGAGTTCGCATCATATATTTGGATTTACCACTCTTGCAGCACATTCGACCCTCTGCTGCATAATTTTCTCGTTTCAACTACATGTAATGTTGTCACTAGCGCACAGCCGCGGCCTGTGGAGGGAGTTCCGTGGGGCGGTAAGGTGGGGGCCGGGGAGGGGCAGGGTGGGGGGATCTAAAAACCGGAATATGGATAATTGCAGGTAAGTAAACAATTAAATAAACAAAATGAATTTCGTAGCTCGCGCTGCATCGCAAAATGCGATGCAGCGCGCGCTACGAAATCGTTTTATTTATTTAATTGTTTACTTACCTGCAATTATCCATATTCCGGTTTTTAGAACCCCCCACCCTGCCCCTCCCCCGCCCCGCCTTACCGCCCCACGGAACTCCCTCCACGGGCCGCGGCTGCTAGTGCAAATGGATCAAACGTTTCTAAAACAGTGTCACGCATGGTGATGAGTAGCAGCAGACCCTCCGCCAAAGTTAATTGTTCAGCTTTCAGTTGCTGAGTGCTGTGTTCAAGTGTTAAACAGACCCGAATGACATGTTACACTGGCGCTGGCGGTCTCAATTTTGGGTATAAATCAAAAATATTGAAATATTACTGCTAGATAATTTGCTTCATGATGCCACATAATGTCTTTTTTGCTGCATAATTTGGTAGTCCATTGTCTCATATTGCCAATGGCCATGGTCGCAGTGTACAGCAAGTACACGTAACCTTTGTCACTGCTTTCAAAACATCAGCAATAGTGTTGCATTCATAGGATGAGGTGCAGCTGATAAGAATGTTAACAATTTAAAAAACAAAGACGAGAAAAGGGCTAGTGGTCTAGTCGAGTAGAGGCGCTGCAACACTGATCTCCATACAAAATTATAAGCAGCGTAGAACAAGGCAAGAAAACAACACACGTGTACTTTGTTTATGTCTCCTAGTGTTCCGTTTTACTGATTTTTACAGTTAAATACAAACAGAAAAACAACGTTTACCTGCCTGTTTTTGTTTTTAAATATGGATAAAACCGGAAAATAGTTTATTTTTTTGAGTGATTCTCGATGGTGTCACTTATGACTTCTGGGGGTCAATATTACGGGGTGGCACCTTGAAAGGCCTGAACTGTCATCACATCTTCTTAACTGGGGACTTCAACATCCATATGTGTGGGGGTATTAGACAAGGAGGAGTGGAAGCCATGAGCTGTGCCCTACAATCTGGTCTGCACATGGAACATAACCCTCAGGGCACCGAGCTTAACTTAATCTTACTTGAACTTGATTTAACATCTGTCATGAACAAGTTGCCTCGGGGGAAAACAGATATTACTCCCACCTTCATCGGTAGAGGTTGTGAGACCTTTATAGACTTCACCTTTGTATCCACTCCTCTCTTTTCCCTGGTCACAGATTTCTTTGTTCTGTCAAGTGAATTCAGTGATCATAATCCCACTTGTGTAGCAACAGGATGGGCTCGAGTACATAGACATACTGAGGGGGGGAGGGTTTCTCTCTTAAAGTGGCTGAGGCGGGGAAGAGTTTAAAATGGGGACGTATAGCACCAGAGTCCTTTCATGAATCCCTTGCAACTCAGTGTAGCAGGGAGTTTGCCACCTGTCTTGATGGCGAGGCTAGTGCCTCGGACATCCTGGGTGCATTTGGAATCATGTCCACTGTCATACGGAGGCTTTTACGAGCACAGCACAGGGGCCGTGAGCCAGTAGGCCCAAGATGGGTCGATTCAGTCTGTTCCAAGGCTTCCAGGAAGCTGAGACAGGCCTTAAGCACAGGCCCCGAGATGTGGTGGTGGTCATGGGGCTTCATAGATCATATAAGGCCACACTAGCATCTCGTAAATCCTCGCTGAAGGGGGAGGCCCGGTCTGATCTAGTGGAGGCAAGCACACTGCGCAATAGCTCTAAGTTTTGGGCCCTCATTAATAGCCCACTTCTTTCAGAAGAGAACGCCAAATTATTGGACGCCCATATCATGGAGGATGATTGGGTCCACCACTTTGAGGGCATCTTTCAACCAAAGTCCAAGCTATCTGAAGGGCAGGAAAGCGTGGAAGGTAAGGCGGATCTCGCATTTTCCACCCAAGAAGTAAGAGCTGATAGATTAGGTCTAACCCAAAGAAAGGCCCCAGGGTCAGATGGGATTCCTCCTGACCGTTATATGGCCCATATAGACTTTTGGGTGCCTGTCCTTTCAGCTGTTATTAATGCTGCAGTGCGGGTCGGCTGCCCAGACTCCTGGGCTTTATCGATTTAAAAAGGGCGACCGGGATAGTACCTCATGTTACAGGACCATTTCTCTCCTAGACTCTGTGGTGAAGGTGGTGGGTGGTATGATTCTTAACAGGTTGGTAACTTGGGCGGACGAAAGCAACTTTTTATCTGAAATACAATATGGTTTCCGCCCTGGTTGGTTTACTGTAGAGCAGTGTTTGAACTTATATCTTGTTTTGAATAGATATACTGTGGCTCGTTCATGGACCATATATTTAGCCTTCATAGACCTGTCCTCAGCTTTGACTGTGTGAACAGGTCCAAGTTATGGCAGCTGATGGTATCCATTGGCATTGATAAAAACATCATTTGGTTCTTTAGGGACCTTCACTGAGATTCTAGGGCGGTTGTCCGCTATTCAAAGGACCTAAAAGTGTCCCGTCAGTTTAACATCAGGAGGGGGGGGTGTCAGGGGTGTATTCTTGCACCCTTCCTTTTTGATTTATACATCAACCCCTAGAAAAGGACCTTTCTAGCAACCAAAGCTGACAATCCCCAGGTAGGCAAGCGTAGCCTGCCATTCCTTTTATATGCGGACGACGCAGTCCTCCTAGCAAGGACTGCAAGGGGCTTACAACTTCTCCTATGAAGGAGCTGGATCTGTCGGTGAACCACTCTAATTCATATATCATGCAGGTGGGCCCCGGAAAGGCTGAGGCTAAGCAGCCCATTTTTAAACTAGGCAGTTCTTTAATACCCAAGACAATTTTTTTCCTATCTGGGAGTTGTCTTGACAACTCACTGAGCTGGTGCCCCCTGCTTAACCGAAAAAAAGGGGACCTAGTGAATGCTTCAGCTGCTGTTTTTAACTTTGCCAGCAGAGTGGGAGGGATGCCAATAGGGGCCCTGCTGAAGATCTACCAAGCGAAATGTATCTCAAAGGTCAGTTATGGGAGCGAGATATGGGGCCATATCGCGGTCGGGGCTCTGCAGAGCACCGAAAGCTCATTTTTGCGAAGAGCTCTTTCTGTCCCGCAAAGCACCTCATCTTATGTTGTGCATGAGGAATTGGGGATGCCTTATCTCTCTGATGATTTGGCTTTTCGACCTCTGGCCTTGTGGCTTAAGATATGGGCCAAGCAAGAGATCGTACTTAGTAAAGAAGTCCAACGGGACTGTCTTTCTCTTGATCACGTCTCACGTATTCGATGGCTCCGGCATATAAAAGTTGGCCTTACCAGACTAGGAAGAGTTGATCTCTTTACGAATCCTGGGTAAATTGGTAAAAGGGACCTCACTTGTGCCTTGGAGTCTTTTTTAAGAATGTGACATAGTGAAAGAGAAGGAAACGAGCTGTGTAAGCCCAGTGTGCGCAAGTATGTCATACTGAAAACTGTGCCTATCACGGAGCCTTATCTTCTAGGGTTTTCTTTTGATGAGGTTCCAGCTTGACCTTTTCCACTACTTATTGGCACATCCTGATGGTTCTCACAGAGGTCTGAGCCTCATGCCCTGTGGCTGCGATGGAGAATCTCCTCAGGACATGATGCACTTTTTAATGTTCTGCACTTTTTATGCTGTTCCCAGAAGGTTATTTATTATTCCTATCTTTAAAAAAATGGGCTTTAAGAGGGTGAGATCAGCTTTTATTTTCTTACAACTTCTTTCTAGTGATATCGTTTTGTACACTCTTAATTTTTACGGTTCGCCATCAGACAAAGGATAAGTTGTAAATAATATCTGTATTGTAACTAATGTTTTTTTTATATGTGTATAGCTCATTTGGATTTTATAACGTTTGTCAACTAGTAGTCTGATTTATAGGCCGCATTACTTTTATGGTTTTATCCTTAAAGCCGAATAAAGTTGTATTGATTGATTGATTGATTGACTTCTGGCCAATAGTTGTACAGAAGGACTGGTTGAGCAGATAGCAAGAAAGAGAGACGGTCACTTTTGTGTAGTACAGCTTTGGTGATTTGTACAGCAACACTCATATATTGATGTATTATCCATGGGTACTTATAGCATTATAGCCCGTCAGATATTCAAGTATGAGTAAACATTTATTGTTTAAATGCCAGAGGGAAATGAATACCATAAAATCAGGGCCACTAGTAATGTTATGGCAGGTTCTGTTGTGCCAACAGCATTTGTATAGATAGCAAACATGGTTAGATAATTATAACCTTTACATGCATAAAAGAGATTTCAATACTCATGTTTTCATTTTTCTCTTTTTCTGCAGACAGCGCCAGCAGGCCTGGTTGTATGAGTCTGCTGTCAAATGCAATGAAGCAGTTAACGCCATTGACGTCAAGGGTGTGAAGAGAATGCAAAGTGCCCAAGACCCTCTAACATTAATTGAAGAAGAGAGAAACAGGGGACACAGCTGTCCCATCTTCTTCATCTACGATAACCCGATGATGACAACACAAGAGGAAGGCAGTGATGGAGAGCAGAAACATTTACCAGAGGCTGATCAGGGTATCAGAGCACGCCCCGTCATTAAGAAAGACAGCTGCCACAGCGATGGCAACCCTGATGACGTTATTGTAGATCCACGAGTCTTTTATGTACGACTGTGAGCAAAAATATGTATTCAGTATTGGATAACATAAGGTTCTTGATACTTTACTTTCAGGTCGTCAATTTGTATTTTTCAGAAGGTAAAGGCAACAGTATTTATGCTTCTTTACCATTTCAAATGTTTCCTTTTTTGTTTTACATTTTATTTCGTTAATTCAAGTGTTTTTATTGCTTTGAATGTTTGTTATTCCATTTTTTCTTTTTCAAATATTTTCATTTTTTTTTGTTCGATTCTTTTAGTATAGAAATGTGCTGCTGTACAATGTGTTAAAAAAAAATTGATAAAGTAATAAAAAAGTACACCGTATGAAGGTGGACGGAGGGGTTCTGAGAACAAAACAGTCATGTAAAGCAAATACAGTAAAGGGAATGGACAGATGTCTGTAGAAACAGCCTTTAATGATCTGCACTCCACCAGTATCCTTCCGTAACTCAGCTCCAGCAGCTGAACTGAGTTACATTCTACCCTTCGAGAAGTAGCAATCTCTTAACATCATATTACAACAGTTACTAAAACCAGCCGCAGCACATCCCCCATCGCACCACAAATGTAAAAAGAGATAGTTCCACACCTACCGAACTAAAAGAAAAGTAGAAAACTACAAGCTGTCAAATTAGAATAGAACACGAGTTAACAGCTGAAGATACACTTACATATACATTGGTTTAACATATTACATTAAGAAAAGCAAACAAAGGAAAGTGTAGCACAAAAAAGGTCACAGCACAATGAAAAGAAAAATATATATAAACTACAAACCACGGCAAAACAATCTTCCCTCCAACCTGGCTTCTTTTTCTCTCTCACTGCACTACCCTTCAGTCGCTCATCACCAACAACTAGCTCAGGGTTTTAAGTGGGCCGGGTCCTGCCAGTGCTCAGCACCAGGCAGTTCTAAAAAGCATGTGTTGAGATGGGTTCGGGACGGCTTTAAGGCAGTGCAACTGGTGCGGGCGCACTGGGCGCTGACCTGTGGAGGGGCGCACAGTGACCTCAGGGGGGCACTGTGCTTAGCAAGATCTTATGATAGGAAAGATGAGAGTCACTTTTGAAGGTGGTAGTGAGAGAATCCGAGGAGGTGGTCATGGAACGTGGGGGCTAAAAGTAACTGTCGCACTGGGCGCCACCAGTGCTAAAGCCGGCCCTGATGGGTCCCTAGGGTGTAAAAAATAAACTCAACTCTGCAGCAGCATTTCCATCCAATTCCTTTGGTGTAACTTCAAAGAAACTCGTTATAGTACTTTCAGCCTCACCATTTCAGAACTGCAGCATTTTCAATGTTATATACAACGAAACCGTAGTTGTTGCTTATTTATCTTATGCAACCTTTGATAAAGCCAATAGTCCTGGCTTGTTGTAGGTGCAGTGTTATTTGTAATATATATCTGGTTGCAATGACAGAAGCAGCAAAATACCAGTTGGGCGGCACAGTATGCTAAGAACAGATTTTTAGCTAATGTGTTTTTAAGCCATGCCCTTAATGATATTAGCCCCTTTGAGAGACCCCCTGTTAGACCTATCAGCCCTTTGGCAGTTCCCTCCTCATATTATTTTTGTCCTTTGTCCCCTTCTCATTTTTTTTTTCTGTCTACTAAACTTTTTGGGGTGCTGATGTAGAGGTTCTGGGCGCCTTTTCCCCCTCACATGAGGAAAAGGCGCAAGGTGCTCCACTGAGGTAGATAAAGGAGGAAGGTAGGATTCACAAAATGGTGGCTCCAACTGTCACCTCAGCACCTGGGCCATGACTGCCATGGGAGCTTCCAGAACCTTCTGGACCCCTCTGGCAAGTCCAGCCCAAGGTGATAAATAGAGGTGGCAGGAGGGCGGCCATTTTAGAATCAAGCTGGGCTGTGGAGTAGTCAGGAGTGAGGCACCTGAGTGGTGAGGTGATTGCGCGGGATTGGGAGAGGACAGACCCTAGGGTCTGCGCGAACCCCCCCTACCTAGCTGACATCACCCTCTATCATTTGACCAATCCCTGAACTCAGCCATCGACCCTGGGAGGCATTGTGTTCTGGTTAAGGATCCCTAACGTAACCTGGAGGCCTGAAGAGGGATTCCGGGTGGGAATTGCCATTGGAACTGCTTAGACCTCCCTGGATGATATTTGGGAATCCAAAACTTCCCCCCAGTGGTGACAGCGACAGCGCCCCATCGTGGACTTCAAGGCAGGGAGCTGTGCTAAATACACCCCGGGCTAGTGATCCTGCCCATCTGAACTGCTGTGAACCAAGCCCCTTAATCACTGCCTGCCCGCCTGGCCGATCTAAGTTCCTCACCTTCGTGTATTCGAGGCGTGGGCCTATCTGTGAGACCCCGGTGGAGTCCTGAGGGATCAGTGAAGGCTGGTGGGGTGCGGGGACACTCTGATGGGGCATCGCGCGCGTCAGCTGAGTGTAGAGCTGTCATCGCGCCGATCAATCGCTTGAAGAAGCGGCGGCCAGGAAACTGACGGGCTGTGAAGCTGTCCCCGGGTCACGTGTGCCGGACCAACAGAGAAGCGCCGCCCCTCCCAGCAGCCGGGTGATGAGGCCGCACCCCCCACGAGTTGCGCAGCGGTGAGAGAGCCTGACGAAGTCAGGGCCGCGCCCCCGCAGGTCGCGCTGCAGTCGGCAGCGGCGGGAGCGCTTGTCGAGTGAGAGAGCCTGACGGAGTCAGGGCCGCGCCCCCGCAGTTCACGCTGCAGTCGGCAGCGGCGGGTGCGCTTGTCAAGTGTAAAAAGCCAGGAAGCGTCGAGGGACGGCCCGTGGCACCAGAGGACATCCGCTGTAAGCGCCGGGTGAGGTATTTCAGCGGGGAGGTGCCTAGGGAGACGCCCCCTAACCGGATGACAGGAATTCCCCTTCAGAGATTGTAAGGACAGCCACCCGGGAACTGGTTCCTCTTGTGCAGGATTGTGCCCTACTACACGCAGGTCGGTCAGCGCGATTACAGTAAGCAGGGTATCCCGGGAGGGGGGAGGTCAGTTCCTGGGGAACACCAGCACTCGGACTAGCACGAAGAAGGTGACTGGAACTGACTATTGGGGGATACAGTCCTGTTGCTCAGTGTGGGGAGGGAAAGTCTCTCAGCCAGCGATAATTGGGGATTGTATCCCTTTCTCTTGTTAACTGTGGTGGGAGAAGCTCAAAAGGGCGATTCCAAGATTACTGTATGAAACGTATTGTTTGGAGTGAATTGTTATTTCCTCTGCAAGTTTAAGGTACATTGTGGACATGTGGAATTGAGGATTCTTGTAGAGTAAGACAAGTTTATCTAGAACCGTAACGTACAGGTTTGACCTTAGACAATAGAGAGAGGTTCTTATGCAAATGAAATGAACTGGTTCCAATTGTAATGTCAAATTGAAAACTGAATCCTGATCAGAAAAGAAATGTTATAAAGTTACAGTAACTCTTGTACAAAAATCGGTGTAGTGTTCTTTTTGAGTGATGTGGCGCAGGATTGCGAGCTGAGTGGGATGCAGGCCTGAAAAAGCCAAATGGAGTGTTGAGCCAAGTGACCTGAGCCAAGCTACCCCCTTAGACGTAGGTCTAACACCCCCCCCCCAGTTTTTTTCATTCCACTTAAACCCCTGAACAAGCTCATGTCCTGATTCCATCTCAGCCAACTTCAGAACGTGGGCCTCAACCAGTGACGCTAATCTCCCTCAAACTCAACTCAGTCACATTCTTTTTCACACCCTTATTTGTGAAAGGATCAGAGTACATGAAATGCCGTTATACAACAATCAAGATTTTTTATATAAACAAATCACCAACATTCCATGTTATTGCATTGGTTCTGTGTCGATTTTCGTACCAGTTATTATAGCCCTCCTGATGTTTTTGGATAATTTCCATCGCGGAACTCTGTTTGCCAAACATGCAAAAGGTGAGGTTCCCCCAACACTAAGTGAATGGTGAGCCCATGTTCTCTTCCACAGCACCTCTTTTAAAAAAACTCTTATCTCAGCTGCTCCTTGCAATGAAGCTTTTGTCAGCCTATGTGCCCTCTCAGCTAAGCCCCTGGCCTGCAGTGAGTGCAATGCCGCCTTGAACTGTTCCACTATTCCATTCTTCAAAAGTCCTTCATTTCATTCAACATAAGCTGGAATCCATGGTCTGTGACAATAGTCTTTGCTGTCCCTCACTGATGAACCAATACCGCAACAACTCTATCACAATATTAATATTCACATCACTGACACATCTGAATGCAATCTACTTTGGTGTATAATTTACCAAGAGCAAAATGTATCTGCCCATGGGCTGACACAACTCCAACAGCCCTATTATGTTGCAAGACAACTTACTCTGGAACAATTCCAGAACTTCAACCAGAGAAAGCGGTATCTGCCTCATGTTTATCATCTTGTTGCTACCACAGCTCTCTACATAGATCCCTCACAGACCTTCACACTAAGTCATCACTCCCTGCCACAAATACAATTCCCTAACCTTGACTTTGGTGAGATTTCTTCCTAGATGCCCATCATGGCCAGGTAAGCAATATTCTCTCTTAGACTTCTTGAGGGATCTATCTCTGTCACTTCTCACTTTACTCTCATGTATGCACAGCTCTTCCTTAACGTCAGAGAACTGCTTCATGGAACCTGACTAGCCTTCGACCTATGACCATCCCATGATCACATACCTCTTGACTACTACCAATACAGCATCATTTTCTTTGACTTTTTCCACTCTTTTTCTTCCAGCGCAATTTCCTCTGTCCACATTGCAGATCTTTGCTTATCTTTCTCAATCCTCTCCTCCATCGCTTTAACAACCTCAGTGGCATCCTTCTTAAACATGCCACAGCTATGTTCCTCAATTCGGGCAAATATTCAACAGTGAAATTTAAAATATGCAACACTTATAACCTGATGCAAATTTACAGCGTGGCACATTGCACCTCCTTACTCCAAAATATTTGCATTAAAGTTCAATGTTCTGATTTGACCATAAAATCTTAGCCAAATATCCGAAGTGACGCATCACCCCCGCCAGATGCCATTGACTTCCTCTCAATTATCTAGTAATTGCCCACCACACTCTTCAAGGAGTGAGAGGCGAATGCAACTACTTTCTCCTTACTATTTCTAGTGTGTTACTCACCGATAAGTGCTTCAAAGCCTCGTCATGGGTAGTAAGCGCTTTATAATTACAATTACACTAATTGAGTAAGTACTGCACACAACTATCGCAACCCTGGCATCCAAAGTTAACATTGAGTTTTTATGGCCATCGCATTGCTTCAGCGTGGACATTCTTTAAATCTGACGTTTTATCCTGTCAAACGCTTCTTGACACTCCTCCATTCACTTAGAATGTTCCTCTTTTCATTATTCCAGTGGATAAACTACACTAGCCAATGTATTAAGAAATTTAGAATAATAATCCTTAAGCCATAAAAATGATCTGACTTCTTCATTTTCATTCTTTTCTTTGGGATCAGGAGCCCACACAATCATTTCCACTAAATACAACTTAGACTGGATGCCTTCCTATGAAATGATATGCCCGAGATAGGAATCTGTGCCCAAGAGCTGGAGCCTGGCTTCGACCAAGATGCCCACTCCTTAGTGGTGCTCCATGGTCGATGCTGGTTGAGGTCTTCGTTTGGTGTGGTGAGGGCATTTTGGAGTCCACAAATGTTGAGAGACTGAGCAGCATGCATCTACTCATCGGCATCTGCATCACCTGGTACTTCATGGATTTATTAGTGGCAGCACCCAAGTTACCATCCATGAACTTGCAGTGTGGAAGCCGAGTAGACCAGGTAGGGACTGTGAGACAGGGTGACACATACATGGCAAACCAACTTATCTGCCCATTTTATCGGTTTGTAAGGCACAAACAGTGGAGATGGGACTGGCGATGCCCTATTATGCGCCTGTCTAGGATGTGCCTACAGAGCCTGGGAAGACAACAAGTAATCATAAATTAATTGGAAAACTCCTGGGTGGGGGCAGCAGCATTGCCGCACCCAAACATCAATCAGTGCCTCTGATCGATGCAGCTCTGCGGCTGTCCACAGGCCACTGTTGCAGTGGAGAAGTAACACTCACCTCTGGTGAGACTATTTATTCAAGACAGTGGGAACAATTAGCAGTGTAAAATATATGCGAAGGACCTGCACATTGTGCTCCTTTAGTTGTGGAAGGCATCTGTACTGTTCGCGTACTTTAATCTGGAGGAAGTCTTCACCACGTTTGGAATCCTCCCCTCCTGATACCCCGGGTTAAACAGCATGATCGCTTCATATCCACCAAATGTGTGTATTGTTCAAATATATTTCTGTGCTACTACACAACATTATTCAGAAATAATGTAGAGACACAATTCTCCAGCGTAACAATTCTCTTCCTGGACTGAAATTAACCCTAACCTATCTGGATATAGTGTTGTGTCTGTAGCACAACTTTCTCTTATAACAGGAGCCTATTTGCAAAGGGTTGGCAAAGAATTACATATTGAAGTCTTACTGACCAGATTTTGTAGGTACTGGAAACTTGCTGGGAAGCTGTATCTTTAATGGCTATTGTCACACAACATCTCTGTGGAGGCTAGGCATCACTCTACCGCTCCAATAGCTGCCTCCTGTGTAGTTGTTGATGCTGGTGTTGCAGCATTTTCTCTCTCTCTTTGCACTGGGCCCAAAGAAAACACTACGAATTCTCTTTATTTATTGGATCCTCTTCACTTGGTTCTCCAATGAATCTAGCTCATCGCATTAAGGGGGAAGGAGCTTCAGGTGTCAATGTTGGCTACCTAACGAGGACATGCAATTAGTAACCAACCTACCAATTTGTGATCAGCCTCAAATAGATTACTCATAGTACCATACTGTAATTATACAGAATGGTGACAGGAAGTCCTAATCCCCTAAAGAAATGTAATCGAGCCAAGATAATCATAATAAATGCTCGGCTGCTGCAATACAGAACAATAATATAACCTCAAGTTCTGTAAACAATTTGTGAGTATCTCTGCTATGCATTTAGAAACCTTTATCTCTAGTATAATCCCCGTGGAAGAAACAGTTAAGAAACTCAAGAGACTCAAACATTTAAAGATTTTCAATTTAAATGTATAGTTTAGTAAATCTCACCAATGCATCAAATAATCATTAGGAAATTAGTTGATGAATTCAAATAAATCAATTACAGTTGTAGTATAATACTACACATTAATACAGAAACTAAAGGTAAAGTTCTCAAAGTCCCCAGTCATGGATAGATCAAGCAAGAGTCTCTAAATTGACAAGTTCAAAAAGGAATTCTTGATAAAAGGGCATTTTAGCATATGGTTCAGCCATGAGTATGAAGAAAGTTTGCAAAGCAGGAGGTTCCTGACTTTCCAGGGGCAGGAAAGAGTCCATAAGTTCTTAGCAGTCTCAAGTGAGTCAACCAGCAAGCCAACCAGTTCAAAATCAGTAAAAGGGAAAATTGACCAGAGAGCAAGTCGGTCGGCTGGAAAGAAGCCAAGGCAGACAGCTCATGGCTAAAGGGTAAAGGCAAAAAAGCTAAGGCCCCTTCTCCTCAGTGCATTTCAATAATATAGTTCATCAGTCCAGATTTAACACCCACTGAGTCACGTACAATGTTCATGAGGCAAATGCCCGCTCACAAAATCTTCAGAAAGAAACACTGCAATATGTTCACATACAAGTCATGAGGACAAGCATCCATTACAAAGTACACAGGTTGATCCACGAAAGGCTAAACATTTCTGAAACTTTCTGTACCAGCAGTTGCAAGAATTCAGTTCTTAAGTAAGTATCAATAAGTCGGACACAAAATGTTTCAACTTCTTCTAGGGTCTTATGGGAAAATACAGGAACATTACATGAACAAGTCCTAAAAGAAATTCCATTGTATGGATGTCATGAAAAAGTACAGACCTAGAATTAATGTGAAGTAAAATGCACTTAAAATATTTTGGCATGATTAATAAATGAATATACAGTTACATGAGCAGCTGTAACTTCATTTGTGCATTATTCAGAGCAGTTACTATCAAGAATCGTTGCATGTCATTGTTCAATGATATGTATGACTTATTACTAAATTTATAAAACATCTATGCGTGTAATCTATATGCATACATTAATTAAGCAATATCATTTTAGGAAATCTAAGATCACTCCTTCATAAGAAACATTTTAGTAAATTTCACCATGTTATCTCAAAGCAAGGTGGAAGAGCACAAACATTTCAAAGTCCGATAGTGTACTTCAAAGCGACTAGAGAAATAGTGTCAAGCAATCTACATTTGGATTCATCATATAAATCATTAGAGCTATGGGAAATCTTAATGTTTCATAACTATATTTCCACATTTATTATTGTTAAGTATTACAATTTGGAAAGCATTGGTTTGATAAATAAGTATAGAATGTTTAAAACAATAAAAACTTTTATGAAAATCAACTGTTAGACATTGTTAGTAACGCATTACATTTTTATTATTGAACTCCAAAGTTTAAGCACTCTTTTACAGAGCATGTACTTCGTTTCCTCATAATCATTGACATTTCTAAATCAGTGTGCAAGGGGCACATTCAGGTTATATGTTTATTGCCATTCTCATAGTGTGTTTGAACATTGTGTAAAGGATGAACCGTTTTTACATTGTATCAACGGGGAAGTAACTACGGATGCAAGGGTTTATGCGGTATGCGATGGTGCCTGCTCGTGCATGTGTTTGTGAATGCCGAATATAAATCTGAGATGGTGCGACAGGAGGGGGTAACCCTGAACCCTCAAAGAAAGACACAAGGTCAACAAAAAATCCCAATGGGCCTGTGCACACGTCTAGGGTAGATGCAGAGCAATTTCTCCATTGATTCTACTTCCTATGTAGCAATATTACAAAAAGTTACACAAAAGAAACATGTGAAGAAGAGCACTCTGAAATGTTGTTTGTTCTTTTTTAATTTTGATCGATTGCCCAACCAACACGTGTTTCATCTGGGATGTAACCCAAGACTTCTTCAGGGCTTATAGGCAAATGAACGGTCGTGTAAAATCTCTCCACCGGTTATACTCCCCATCCCGGCTGGACCAAAGAATATGGGATTACTGCAAATGCAGGTGGTCCCAAAGTGCGGGCCAGGTGATGGACCTGGGTATTGGTGGCACTCGTCTTAGATGCTCATAAGCATTAGCGAAAAGGTCGGCGTTCGGGCGAGTGGCGCCTTGGATCCGAGGAGTGCTGACTGCTAAAGGTTCGTGGCAGCGTGCGCGCTGCGTGTGTTGACGATCTCTACGAGTGACCAGAAGTCACTCCGGTCACTCGTAGCGATCAATACCCAGGTCCATCACTCAGTATCACTTTCACTGAACCCTTAGAGTTAAATAGAGCTCCAACTGAAAACAGGCCTCATACTATAATTTAATGGTACCTCTGCAATCAACATGCAAGAGCAATTTGACAATCAGCCAAGAATTAAAATGGGCCAGCAACTAGGATACGAACGAAAGCAAAACAAGTTCCTTGCACTTCATTCCATACTGCGTCAGTAGTACATTAAGTATGGTCTCATCAACCCTGCTGTCATGATCATCGCAATTGATGGCAAGAACATTGATTATACACAATCAGGCAAACTTGAAAACTTTCTCGGGTCTTTAGACTCTACTCTCATGGAAATGTCCATGGTGCCACATCCGGCTAAAGAAACAGTGGAACATTATTACACACCAGCTATGACATCCAAGAGCTTACATAATTTCACAATCTGCAAGGATTCAAATGTCTCTATCCACCAATATGCACACAACTGGCACATTTATCTGAACATATAAACATTAACAGATACTCTCACTTTAAGTGCAGTCCTACTCAGCATTACATCCTGGGTAAAATAGGAATTCTCTCACCCTCAACCCAATATGACTGAATTAATGACATTCTTATCAAAACACAACAATTTTATCAACCGAAAGCTGTTACAGCAGCTAAATCTTCCAGATTTCACCCCTTATTTTTGGATCATTGGGGACAACACTCGCACATACCTGGGCAGTACGTGGACCTGCTTGACGGCGTTTGGATCGCCATTGCCTTTGCCTCTGACCTCACGCCTCGCGGAACCCGCTCCGCGGGTCCCGCTTCGCCAAGGGGCGCCTGGAACTTGGGAGCTGCCGTTGTTGGGACAGACCAGGGCTAAGGGCTGTGAGGGCTGCGAGCAGGAGGGGCTGGACTCAGTTTCCCAAGAGTCACAGCTCAGCTCCGCCCGCAACACCTGGGCCGCTCTCCCTCATCGCCCCGCCCTCAGCTGACCAGTGAAAGCTGCCGGATTCCTCCCTCTACGTGGGACAACACTCACACATACCTGGGCAGTACGTGGACCTGCTTGACGGCGTTTGGATCGCCATTGCCTTTGCCTCTGACCTCACGCCTCGCGGAACCCGCTCCGCGGGTCCCGCTTCGCCAAGGGGCACCTGGAACTTGGGAGCTGCCGTTGTTGGGACAGACCAGGGCTAAGGGCTGTGAGGGCTGCGAGCAGGAGGGGCTGGACTCAGTTTCCCAAGAGTCACAGCTCAGCTCCGCCCGCAACACCTGGGCCGCTCTCCCTCATCGCCCCGCCCTCAGCTGACCAGTGAAAGCTGCCGGATTCCTCCCTCTACGTGGGACAACACTCGCACATACCTGGGCAGTACGTGGACCTGCTTGACGGCGTTTGGATCGCCATTGCCTTTGCCTCTGACCTCACGCCTCGCGGAACCCGCTCCGCGGGTCCCGCTTCGCCAAGGGGCGCCTGGAACTTGGGAGCTGCCGTTGTTGGGACAGACCAGGGCTAAGGGCTGTGAGGGCTGCGAGCAGGAGGGGCTGGACTCAGTTTCCCAAGAGTCACAGCTCAGCTCCGCCCGCAACACCTGGGCCGCTCTCCCTCATCGCCCCGCCCTCAGCTGACCAGTGAAAGCTGCCGGATTCCTCCCTCTACGTGGGACAACACTCGCACATACCTGGGCAGTACGTGGACCTGCTTGACGGCGTTTGGATCGCCATTGCCTTTGCCTCTGACCTCACGCCTCGCGGAACCCGCTCCGCGGGTCCCGCTTCGCCAAGGGGCGCCTGGAACTTGGGAGCTGCCGTTGTTGGGACAGACCAGGGCTAAGGGCTGTGAGGGCTGCGAGCAGGAGGGGCTGGACTCAGTTTCCCAAGAGTCACAGCTCAGCTCCGCCCGCAACACCTGGGCCGCTCTCCCTCATCGCCCCGCCCTCAGCTGACCAGTGAAAGCTGCCGGATTCCTCCCTCTACGTGGGACAACACTCGCACATACCTGGGCAGTACGTGGACCTGCTTGACGGCGTTTGGATCGCCATTGCCTTTGCCTCTGACCTCACGCCTCGCGGAACCCGCTCCGCGGGTCCCGCTTCGCCAAGGGGCGCCTGGAACTTGGGAGCTGCCGTTGTTGGGACAGACCAGGGCTAAGGGCTGTGAGGGCTGCGAGCAGGAGGGGCTGGACTCAGTTTCCCAAGAGTCACAGCTCAGCTCCGCCCGCAACACCTGGGCCGCTCTCCCTCATCGCCACGCCCTTACCCATTACCCAATTATATCCTAGGCCATAAGTAAGAGCACGAACACCGCTGCGCGGGAGCGTCCCGGGAGAAGCCCGGGACAAGGGCGGGACCGTCTTTGGCCGTCAGTGGCCGAAGGAGGCTGGGCTGGGCCCACTCTCTCTTGGTTAATAAGAGCAAGTCCAAATTAAATGTAGTGGTGGAGTTACATAGGCCCCCACCCAGTAAACGTGCTCGGAAAACAGTGGGGGGGCGGGGGAAATCCAAAATATCACATCTTGACTTTGGCAAGAAACGCACTAACACCGCTCTATCGGGGAAGCCTACGGAGATAGTGCCTACCATTCCACCGCCCACGCCCCCAAACCCCAGTATAACGGCCACCACTAAAGAACCAGAGGTAATTTCTTCAAACTTAAACCTCCCACTCTCTGCCAAAGGGAGCATTGAATTCCTACTCCGCTCCCTTTTGCAGCCCATTACCGACAGCTTAAAAAAAGTCGAGATCAGGCTCACCCTACTAGAAACTTCTCTTACCACTTTGAACACTCTAGTAAGTAAGCAGACAAAGCTAGTGGGAACCCATTCCTTTGCTGGGGATCCTTCCAAAGCAGAAGCTGCAACTAATGCCAATAAAGCCCCCCCCAGAAACCCACCGCCTGCCCCCCCTCTGCAACCCCTTATGGCCATCCAACTCCAGGCACGGCACAATAATCAAAGCAACAGACCTACCCACCCCGTGGATTTAGCCTCCCATAGCTCTCAAATAGAGTCCTCTGGAATACATCAAGATCAGGTTAACGCCCCCCCACCCACGCCCATTTGCCCAACTCCCAGACCACGAAGGCCAGACCTCCCGCCTGAAGCTAATAGATTAATGGTGGTCTTAGCTGGTGCCCCCCACTTAAGATCAGGGGAAAATGAGGACTACCAATCCCTTAAGAAAAAGGTAATCAAATGGCTTAACTGGAACCGACCCTTGCCATCCCATTTTAATAACGAAATCATCATGGTGAGAAGGGTTCCATGGCTAGGGAAGACCAGGAAAACCATAGTGGGGGACTGTATTATGGTAACCTTTAAGGATCCGGGAACGGTACGACACATTTGTGGAGGAATGAACCGATCCCTTGATTCCACCATACAGACCCTCCCAGTATCTTTTTTCTTCCCCCAGATTCCCAGGCACCAGGTCCCAACACACGATGACTGGACAAGGGTGGAACACAGACGTAAACACAAAGGCTTTCGACAACGCCCGTACTTCCAACCGCCTGAAACACCTTTTTGCGATTTTAATCGCTTTAACTGCCTGAACGGTTTGGATGGGGTCGACTGACTTACCGTCTGTAAGACAGTGCCAGGGGTCTCGGGCTCCCCCGCTGTGTCCTCCGGTTCAATTTCTGGCCCCCTGAATGATCCAGCTGTTTCAGACCATGGCAGAACCGAATCTTTTCACCAAGCCACTGATGGGGTAGTTGTTGCTGAGGGGATAACTACGGTTCCTTTCCTTGTGGGCAATGGTGCGCCAAGACCACCGGTGCCACATGCATCTTCTGCTGCCCCTACTATAGGTCCCGCATTTGAAGTGGGGCATGGACTCACCTCCTCCAACCCTCATGGTATGGCATCTGCCACCTCCGAACATTTGAAGATAATTTACTGGAACATCGCGGGATTAGCTAACAAACTGGAAGACCCGGCTTGGGCAAAGTACATAGAAACTGGTGACATATGCATGTTCCAGGAAACCTGGGCCAGAGAGGACTATGGACATCAAGGCTATTCGTCATTTTTCATCCCAGCAAGGTGGGAAGGCAAAGGCCGCCCATCAGGGGGCCTTACGACGTGGGTTGCTGCGCACCTGGGCTGTGTGGCCACACGGCTCCCATTCAACTCTGATGACATCCTTGCGGTCTTATTAACATGGCCAAACAAAGCTAACCTCCTGCTGGTCAACATCTATTCCAGGCCGATGGGAATGGCAAAAGAATCATCGACCTTTGATGAACTCTCGAACTTCTTATCTGAACTGTCGATTGATTCATATTATGTGGTGGGTGGGGACTTTAACTCTCACTTTGAGCCACTCCCCGGCCTCCAGGAAGGGTTCTTATCAGAAGAAGAAGTTAGGTGGGCAGTACCATGGGTTGATGTGCCATCTCCGAAAGCTTGGACCCCACTGGCACTGCAAATCACTGCCCTTACGTTAAGGTTTGGACTCAGAGCGTGTAATGGGCGAATTAAATCCGATATACCAGGCAAAAATACTTACAATCGGCGGGGAAGAGAGTCTCATTTGGACTATGTCCTGGTCCAATTGGCGAGATGGTCAACAATACAGGACTTCAGGGTAATAGACAGGTTGGACAGTGACCACAATGCCCTCGAGTTAGACCTTGCTCATCCAGCACCTCAGGCCCCAGTGACCCATGAGGAAGGGAATCGCCCCACGCTCCTCATAGACAACAGTAGGAGAAGAATTAGGTGGGAGCATATGGTCACAAGCAAGGATAAACTCCCACTGCTTTATGCAGAGATTACTCCCATCCTGGAAACTGTTGGGGATCTTGACAGTGTGGCAAATAAAATAGATATAAGGAGCAAACTGTTTGTTGCCCATGAGGAACTTATAAAAGTTGCGGCACCCCCTTCTTTACTCGTAACATACGAAAGCCAAGGGAGAGGTGCCAAGGTAAAACACAATGGTATAATGTAGCCTGTAGACGGGCCAAAACAGAACTCCTTGGAGCAATTAAGGAGGGCACAGGAGGGGAACGCCTTAAGCAACGCAGGCAAGCTTACAAGAAGCTTCTTGCTCAGGCCAAAATAGAATGGGAGGAAAATCTGTGGGAAGAACTTACAAAGGCCCTAGCAATTCAAGATCAACGCCTGTTCTGGAGAATTGTGAATGGGGGATCAGGGAGTCTACACTCGGCAGTGGAGCCTAACATAGCTCCTGGAGTGTGGCAGGCCCACTTCCAGTCCCTATATAGCGCTGAGTCTGGAGAACTCCCTGCGCCAATCGAACCGGAGAGGCTGGGCCCTCAGGCGGATCTAATAACACTGAGTGAGGTCACTGCTGCTATTTCAGGCCTGGCTTCGGGGATGGCGCCTGGACTGGATGGGCTACCGGGAGACCTGTTCAAGCAGGAGCCCACCGTCTGGGCGCCTTACCTCGTTGCTCTTTTTAACGGTATCCTCGGTGGGATGGAAATCCCTAGTACTTGGCTGGGGGCTGAGGTGGTCCCGATTTTCAAAAAGGGATCCCCCCTCCTCCCAGCCAACTACAGACCGATTAGTCTGATAGACGTAGCGCAGAAGCTGTTCGGCAGGGTTCTCCTGAATAGGCTCCAGGACTGGATAGAGGAGGTGGGCGCCCTCAGTCCCTATCAGGCAGGATTTAGGAAAGGGGTATCGACTGTGGACCAGGTTTTTAGATTGAATCTGGTCTATTGGAGGACAGTGAGGTTCGAGGGCGGTAGTTTGTACACGATTTTCGTGGACCTACGGGCCGCCTTCGACCTCGTGCCCAGGGGAAAACTTTGGATTATCTTGGCAGGGATGGGCGTACCACCAGATATTTTATTGACCTTGCAGAGGTTGCATCATAACAATTATGCCCAGGTGAGGTGTGGGAGGTCGGGGGAACTGACTGACAGATTCCCCGTTGGCAGAGGGGTAAGACAGGGCTGTGTGCTGGCGCCGACCCTGTTTTGCCTCTTTGTCAACGGGGTAATCGCCCATCTTAACGCCACCGACTACACAGATGCCCCCAAATTAAACGGCAACAGTGTGCCCGCAATAATGTTCGCGGACGACACATTGTTAATATCTAAAACACCCATGGGCATCCAAAGGATACTCGATGCCTTTGTGGCCTTCTGCCAGGATAGAGGGTTGGAAATCAACGCCACAAAAACCAAATATATGGTATTGAATCCGAGCCCCAAACAGCGCCCGAATCCCCAACTGGGAGCAGTGCGGCTGGAAAGAGTAGCCACGTTTGAATATCTCGGCGTGACGCTCAACGAAAATATGATCTGGGGGACCCATCAGAGCAGGGCTAACCTCAAATTAGTGCAAATTACCGGGGGTATATCCCGGATGATGATTGGTTCGACCTACCGCCCACTGGGGGCCTTAATTCAGATATATAAAGCCCAGGCCAGGGGGGCGATCTTGTACAGGGCTGAATTGTGGGGCCACATTCCATGTCGGAACCTGTCTTCCACGGAAAATAGGTTTATAAGACAAATAACCGCACTTCCCCCTAGCACTCCACTTCTTCCTCTGAGGCTTGATCTAGGGCTACGGCCACTTGCCGACGAGATAAGTCTAAGACCCATTGCCTTCTGGCGCAGGCTATGGAGCAGCGATGATCTCGCCGACTATAGGGCGGAATTGGCCGAACTATTAAAGCACCCCAAGGCGCTCAGTATTCCCTGGGTCAAAAACATCCAGTCAATTTGCACCGATCTGGGGCTCCCTGAACTGTGGACCGAACCAGCGAATGTAGCACCAGGAATCTCTAAGAGATCCCTGGCGAATCTGTATCACGAACACAAAAGGGCAAGGGCCTTAGCTACCCAGACAGAGGGGTCCCTCTCCTCCATATTCCTGCAAACTAAGGATCTCTACAGATTTGAGAAGGCTTTCGATCCCATATATCCCATACTCACCAGAAAGTTATTTCTCCAGTGGAGATACAGTACATTGCCTTTTCGGTCCTTTTCAAGCACCTGGCTACAAGTCCCTTCCACCAAATACTGTCCTCTTTGCGTTGATAAAGAGGAAAATGATTTGCATGTGATCTTTTTCTGCCCAGCCTACAAGGCAGCCAGAAAGCATTGGCTGCTTCCCTTGATTAAGAATTTGGGTGGCAGGGAATATACACCTATGTACAGGATTTTAAAATCCGATGTTTCTGGCCCAACCGTTTTTGCACTTTCCAAATTCTTTACGAATGTTTGGTATACGCGTATTCGTCTTTTAAAAAATGCTGGGTAGATTTTAGAATCACTTCAATTCTTAATAACTGTTTTTATTGTCTGTGTTGATCTTAAAATCATGTATTGATGTTTTAACAAATCTGACAGAATTCATGTGATTTTTTTGTATGTGCATCTTTTATGACCAAATGGTCGAAATAAAGATTGGAAAATGAATGGATCATAAATATTTTCTATTGGAATAACATAAGACCCTTCTCTAACTATGGTGCTTCAATTAAATGATGTTGATAAAAGTGCATATTTCCACCTTCGAATGTTAAATAAGTTAAAGCCAATCCTAAAACATAAAAACTGCAATGCATGCTCTAATTCTTTCTTGAAAGGACTTGCCTGCTGTTCTAGCAGGGGCCACTCAAGCAGCCCACTTTCCATGCCACAGCCAGACTGCTTCCTTTGCCTTGAAATCCAACCACATCTCCCTTATTCCCATTGAACCAAACTGGCTTCATATTGAAGCCAGAATCAATTTCA
The DNA here is from genome assembly GCF_964204655.1 of Triturus cristatus. Taxonomy (NCBI): domain Eukaryota; kingdom Metazoa; phylum Chordata; class Amphibia; order Caudata; family Salamandridae; genus Triturus; species Triturus cristatus. Next base: position 177,322,543 of record NC_140580.1, on the reverse strand, counting down.
AGCTGAGTTGCCTAGCCTTCAAGTAACCCATTCAGTAGCCCATTTCTATTTGACCAACCTAGGCAAGCTCTCTGGAGGAACTGGAATCTTAGAAGCATATAAAATCTTCCTCTAGAAATTCCCTCTGCAGTAATGTTTTTTCACAAGCAACCTTCTGGAACTTCCTACCTACTGAAATCAAAACTGCACCAACCTTTCTGTCATTCTGTTATATGTTAATGGCACAGCTGTTTAGACTGTACTTGATCCAAATATTCTTAATTGTACCACAGAATCACAGTCTTATTATTGTTTCCACTGCCAAAGCTGATATGTATGAAATGCACTATTTGTCTGTTTTCTTTCATTCTTCCCATTCATACCCTTTCGTCTTCACTTTTCACATGCTTTTCCTTCCCCCCTCTTCTCTACTCCCTAGATTCAATTTCACCTCCTCCATACCCCCTTTTTCCCTTACTATTTCTTTCCTCTCCCTAATATAACTCTTCCTATTTCTCTGATCGTACACCTCCTCGGTAGACCTCCTTGTTCACTCACCTATTTATACATTATCTTATCACTCCTCCTCTTTGCCTTCCTTCTCCTTCTTCCATACATCCAGTTTCATGTAAGACCTTAGGTGAATTGGTGCCCACTGTAAGTAATAAAGTCAATATCTTGTTAGGTCCAGTGAAAGCTTTCAAGAATTTAAACCTCAGCTTATCCCCTGGTTGCTATGGTACAGAGCAAACAGGCTTAATTTAACAAAACTGTATAAAGAAATTTGCTTAGAAATACCAAAACCGTTAAAAAGTGAAAAACATAGCAAAATAAAAATACCAGTCCAATTTATAAAAATAGAGAACATTTTAATAAACAAAGTTACATAAAAACAACAAAATTCCCAAAAGGGGATCCAGAGATATAAATAAATAAAAATTCAATGAAAAGGTCAAAGAGCCAATGTTAGTCACTGGTTGTGGTAGACCCAAACCTAGGTGTTATTGGAGACTGACCATGCTGGAGAGTGGATTGAATACACCAAGTAGGTTGGCCCTGCTTGGGCCTGGAAATAGATACATTTGAAAACATTTCTACATCCCAATCTGAAAAGGGACTTTGCCGTTTTTCTGAGGAAAAACTCTTCTCCACATGTATCAAACTTGAAATTCAATCCAATGCTGTGGAACTGCAAGTCAGATACTTTTCACAGTCAGTCCTCTTGAAGCTCTGCAGTAAAAAGTTTGAAAATGTTCCAAAATTTCTTTTTGTGCTCAAACAATCAAAGGAGGACACTTCTAAGGCCCCAGAACCTCATGGGGGGCACTTAGAGACTCTTGGGGTGTAAGGCAGAGGGCAACAGGCAAGTCCGGGGCAGGTTCAGTTGTAACTGGCCAGCAGGTATACTTCAAGGGAATGTCCTCTTCAGCTTTGTTATGTTCCTGAAGACACCCAGGAGATCAGCCTTATAATCCTTGGAGATCTTTTTGGCCTTGAATTTCAAGTTGAAAGGGGTTCAACCTCCTCAAGTGCTTTTCACATGTCACAGATACCGAGGACAGCAGGTTCTGTCTGCCTGGTATCCTTTTGCATGTCCAAAAGTGTTTTGAGGAGGGCTATTTGAGGGACCTGCTTTGCAGAGTTCACCACCCTATGGATGGTGGACACTCTAAGACGGTAGTATGATAGAGGCCTGCATGGCTAAACCACGAGTGTCTCTACCACGCAGCCTGAACCACAAATGCGTCTTAATCACGCATTCCTTTACCACGCATGCCTTTATCATACAACTTTGTGGTAAAGGCATGAATGGTAAAGGGGCATACATGGCTAAGGTCATAAACCCCTCTACCCCCGCCCTAAGCTACAAACCCCCTACCTTCCCCCACCCTGAGATCCAAATACCCCGACCCCCTCCCACTCCCCGTGCTGTCCCTAACCCTAAATATACACTACACCGACCCCCTTCCACCCACTTGCTGTCCCTAAAACTACCCCAACCCTTTCCACTGACCTTAGGCCTAAAACCCTAACCAACTATTTTTAAAAACGACTCCCACCCCTACCACAGAGCCCTAAAAAAACTACTGCGCCCACTCCATAGCCCTAAAAGCTACCACGACTACTCATTCCCCTCCACCTACCCTGCACCTAAAACCCTGTCCCTTAACATACACTACCCCGACTCCCTCCCACCCTCCCCACGCTGTCCCTAAAATTACCCTAACCTCTTCGTCTGCCCTTAGGCCTAATACCCTAACTCCTAAATTAAAAAAAATACCCAACCATCCCCCAGCCCTGAAAATTACCCCAACCCTCCCCAGCCCTGAAAACGACCCCGACACCCCAGCCCTGAAAAGCACCCGTGCCCCCTAGCCCTAAAAACAATCCAAGCCCCCAGCCCTGAAAATGACCCCATAAACCATACAAACTGCCCCCACAAAACCCATCCCCAGCCCCACTTACTTCACTGCGTCCTTTCTTCCTGGCATCTTCCTACTTCCACTTAGCTGCAGGCATATGCATGATTAAGGCAAGCGTGGTAGGGCTTCCGTAGTCGGAATAAGTGTGGCTGAGGCTGCAGTGTTCTGACTTTTTTCCCACCCTAAAACACTCCTAGTTCCACTCAGACCAATGTAGTAAAGGTTCTCAAGTCCAGACCTACCTACTTTTGCAGTAGTTCCTGTTTATTTTATTACAAACAGGCCCAAAATGCAATTTGCCAGGACAAATTCAAGATGGAAAAGGATCTTCAGCCACCCTAAACTTGGGCTCTGAGACTGGGGGTGTCATAATTATAGTATCCTTTCACATTTGGCACTAAAATCCAGTCTGAAGCAAGTACTGTACCCGCAACAAACCCAGAGACAGAAGTCTGGTAGAACAGAAGCTTGGGCCTTCAGCAATCAGACAAGATATACAAAAGAACTGTCTCATAGGACAAACGTAGGGTCCTTCAGCAACCAGTCAGGGTATAAACAAAACTTGTCCTGGCATCCTGTTTGCTACCTCTGAAGAGCACCAAACTTTTACATGTGCTTCAGAAAGACCTGTCATACAGCATCTGACACTGTGGTGTCAACAGAGTTATCTCTGCCAATTCAGGTGAACATATTATGTGCTTCTGGGAAGAATTGCACACCTCTTTCGCACCTTTGTCCGGCTGAGCACAGGCTGGGAGTTGACAGAGGCTTTTGCTAATTAGCCTTCTGACAGTTTGGAGAGGTAAAGAGTAACTTTCGTAAAGTTACTTTTCTTTAATATTTATTAGAAATCCAACATCACCCTCAAATTGATTTCTTATTATAAATAGTGGCATCATTATTTTTCTAGCCCGTCCCATTCCCAAAATACATCATTAGCATTTTAATTTATATTGTGGTTATCTAGATAGGAGACAGCTAGCCCTGCCACAGTGAAAATAGCTTTTAGTGCCTTTTCACTGTAGGTCCATGGTAACATTTATGTTCTACAGGTCCTACTTTTGAATATCACGAACCCTACCTTGTGGGCTGCAAGGCTTACATAGGAATGAATAACTAATATTTTAAAAATAGGTTTGTCCTGTTAAAAATAGCTATTTTAATAGATCCCACTGTAGATTTTTCATTGCAACAGTCTGGCTGTAATGGTAGGCCTGAAGTCTTGTTTTCCTTTGTCGCACTAGTTGATGGCGCAATAAGTGCTGCAGTACAGGTGACAATTTAACTTTCTATGCCATAGGGGTATTTTCTGCGCCATATACGATGGCATAGTTAAGAAAGTTAATTAAGCCAGTCAGTGATTAGACAGTTTCTAAATTTTTTAGGAGGCAAAGAACATAGACTGGCCAATGGTCAGCGTGACTTAGTTTGCAGAGTATGAAAACCAGCAATACAATTCAGCAAATAATTGGGGTGACCACGCAAAAAGGGCAATTTTCTCACATATCACAAATCCTACAATGCTTTACAATTAATTGCGATAAAACTGTCGTCATCTACAGATTAACAGGTATTTTGGTTCTGAGCCAATCTACAGAATTTACGTATTACTCAGAGACTGCTGCAGGGATTCTGCTCATGCACAGAACTAGGCACAGGAAACCAGGACCTCGGTGAACTGTGGTGTACCAAACAACTCACCTCAGTACCCAGAACCCCTATTCGACTAGCATCAGTGTCTCATTCGATCTCCGTACTACAGCGAAGCTACCAATGATTAGACAACCCAGAACAAGCGATTTAGGGTACTCTCAGGAACGGTGGGAATCAAGAACACTCTTTTGTTTTTATTCTCGTACAAGTCCACAATGTGAGTAATCAGAGACATGAAAAAGTTTAACATTTTTATTTTTAACTACGTGCTCTAAGATGCAGTATTTTGGCTAACATAAGCAGGCAAATGATTAGAAATAAAACAATCAGCATTGTTACAATTCCATAAAACACAAAGGGAGAAATCATGTTATAATGATAGTGGAAACAGGTCTTAAAGCGCCTTGTGTACCACCCTCCCCTGGCTAGAAGTTAGTTTTATAATAATAGAAGGTCTCTAGGTTTGAATGGGGAACCCCATACCTCTGAGATCAGCTTAGGTGAATCACATCACAGAATCAGCAACGCTCTCTGTAGATGGAAAGGTTTTCTCCAAGTGCCAGCATCATGCATTCAATGCAATATTAAAGGCAACCGAGTTTCAGATATTTGCAGCTGTGTGCGTGTGGTGTCTAGAGCGTGGGCCGATCAACCTGAATCAACAGCATACATTGTTATTTGACCTTGAAGACTTCTGCACACAGTGTACAGACTAAGGTCGCGGTGTACGTCCAGGGATGTGAAAAACAGACCGTTCTCATGTGATGAATAGCAAGCAGTTCAATTTACAATACCAGATACACGTAGTGTCGTGTGCAAAATCGGCAAGGTGTCAAGTCAAGTCAAGTCAATTAATCTTTATTCGGGTATAAAAATATCCACAAAAGAACATGACATTTAACAAGATCCAACATTTCATCGTTAAAACAAATTATACATAGATAAAACGTTTAAAATATTTCATATCATCAGAAATTAGCCAAAGCAACATCATTAAAACATGCAGAACGTGGGTCGCTTTGTTGACAAATACCCCTAAAGTAGCAGATTATAAAGTGCAGGATTTTAGCCAATTTAAAACAGAGTGCTACGACATGGGCCAAGTCTTTGTAAACATCATGACACGCCCTAAAAACAATATGCCAGTCCATACAGAAATTGGCCAAAGCAACAGCATTAAAACATGAAGAATGTGGGTCGCTTTGTTGAAAAATACCCCTAAGGTAGCAGCAAAATATGATATTATAAAGTGCAGGATTTTAACCAATTTAAAACAGAGTGCTGCAACATGGACCAAGTCTTTGTAAACATCATGACATGCCCTAAAAACAATATGCCAGTCCATACATAATGTGGGTGAATCCTTGGCTAGGTCAATGTTAAGAAAAAAAGAAACAAAAAAACTGCATAAAAACAACTACATTTATGAGGCCCGACCATCCCTACCCTCTAAGACAAAAGTATCTACACCTCATTTCTAGTCCTCCTTAATTTTGCGGCTAATCTGAAAAAATTCACAGTACAGAACAACGTGAGATGGTCAGAAGAAAGTTTCAAAAACAAGAGTGCCACCCTAACCTGGATAAATGTATTCTTTCTTAAAATGGTTTTTAAAAATAATACCCTCCGGTACTCGTAAAAGGGGCAAAAAAAGACAAAATGAAGGGTATCCTGCGGAGATCCCAGATCGCAGACGCAAGGACCCTTTGTTTCCACATCTCTTGTGTACCCTGCGGGAACAGATAAAATATGGTGCAAAAGATACATTCTGAATCTAGTCATTTAAAATCTATCATTTTTGTTATAAATATACGCCAGGTAGGGTTCTAAGCCTGATGATGACTTCGTTAATATGTGGCCTCTCACTGAAACTTTCAATAATTCACTGTCTTCCCTTGCACAAGCTAAACGCCGAAGGCATTCGGACTTTATGACCCCCTTAACTCGGGGCGTCAGTGTCATGGGTTCATCAAAATAGTGTGCAAATCCCAGCCATTTCAGGGTGTCCTTTACACATTTAATCCAGGGTATCCGATAACCTTTGTCTCGATTAATACAGTCCTCGAGTATTTGTCTATTTAGGCTAGCCTCGGGGTTGGTCCAAATTTTGATCCAACACATGATTGGTTTAATACTTAACCTATCACTGATATAAGGAAGGCCCAACTCCTCGTGGACGATATAAGCAGGCGTGCTTTGGGGCACTTGCAAAATCCTTCTGAGGAACTTGTTTTCCTCCATTTGTATCAAAGAGGTGTTTCTGAAGCCCCATACCTCACTCCCATACAGGGTTTTAGCACAGCATATCGAACTATACAAATGCAGAATTTCGTTTGGTGACCAACAACCTAATCTCGTAGCGCGATTCATTATTGAACCCATCGTACTCGTTTGTTGACTACATTTGTCTGAGATTAGTGTTTTAAAATTGAGGTGTTTATCGAATATTATCCCTAAATAATTAAAAACCTCAACCTTTTCTAATTTATGAGCCCCAATTTTAAAAATAAAGTTCTTTGTCAGTCTTTTCCCTGTTTCCATTATATATGATTTGGTAAGATTGGGAGATAAATCTAGATCCGCCATGAACCTGCCAAAACCATCGATGAGAGACTGGAGTCCCCTTCCTGTACGGGACAAAAGGACCGCATCGTCCGCATATAAGAGAACAGGTATACTTCTCTTACCTACTCGTGGGCAGTCTACCCCCAGCTCTATGAGTGCTTTATCTAAATCATTTATATATAACGTAAATAGAAAAGGCGCCAGAATGCAACCTTGTCTTACACCCCTGGTACACGAAAAATGTTCAGTGAGATTCCCCTCATTGCTATATCTGACCTGTGCAAGGTGTCAAAATGGTGTTTAACTTCTAATACGCTTATGCTAACATAGCAATGTGTGCAAGCAGAACCCTGTCTTCACTACAAGACTTAAGTGCTCAGTATAATTTAGACCTCACCCCTACTGCTAAGCATGTTTTGGCATTTGACAAGAAGACTCATAACTCATTTATTACACTAAAAGGTGAACAAGCACATGTAAATTAGAATGGAGGAATGGAGGAATTAAGCATATGGGAAGAAAGTTGGGCGATTACTGAAAGCACAGTTGCGCCAGAGGGAGGCAAAAATGTGTATAGCCAACATTCAAGTTCTTAATTGGCTACTGCTAACAGTGCTGCTTGAGGTTCTAGAATGTTTTGCTTCATTGAGAGACTCTACACTTCAAAATGAATGGTCCCACTGACTTGGAATCAAATTTTGCAAGATTCCCTACTTCTCCCTTCTCTAAGTACAGATGGTAGTGCCCTGCTTGAAGGTCATAAACATACTAATGGAAATAGAGTACACTACAGCAGACTTGCTCACATGCAGATCTCCCGGCGAGAGGAATTCTGTAAAATGCTTAAGGCACTACTAACACCCCTGCTTATTGCAGTGTTCAAAGAAACAGAAGTGTCGAGTAATTTGGAATTGATTTTTTATATAACCACTATTTGGCTTATCCTTAAAGATGGGATAGATTTCAGGATTTTTCGAGCAATCACTCTATATCTTTGATAAACATGGACATAAACATTTTAGTCAACTAGCCTACACAAAGTAATTCCTTCACTGACCTATGACAGCCTGGAATCACCTGGGGACTTTATCACACCTCCTTGGACAAGTACAACTCTCACCAGACAAAGACCCGCCCCTCTCAAATTAATGCATAGAAGGCCTTCAACCAGATAGAAAGGAGATACCTCTTTTGGACATTTGAGAAAGCTGGACTAGGTTGTGAATTATTTTTTACTTCCAGAATCCGCTGGGTATACAAATGTCTAACTGTCAACATTAATTGTAATGCTTTTTTGTTTTGTGCAATGAGGATCAGACTTTCCACCAACAAGGGATGTTCTCTAGCACCGCCTCTCTTTCACTTAGCCAGACAGACGTTATCAGCAGCTATACAACAACCAAGGAAATTCAGAGGATCACTACCTTAGCAGGGAGCTGAAACTGTTCCTCTGTGCTAATCACTTATTGCTGTCCCTTACCAACAGAGATTCAAACAAGGAAGGGAGGTACCCCTTAAAGTTTTATAGGGACGAGGTAAGTAAGTTGACACAAAGAAACATACGTTCCCAAAAGGAAAAGCGTGTGTGCAAAGACAAGGCTCCTGCTTGGCCTGCTATTTAGTTGATCATATTTTTTAGAAAGATCACTATCTCATCTGGGGTTACCACAATAAAAACTTATTCTCACATTAACACAGTAGAACATGCGGTTTCAAAAGACATACCATTCAATACAATCACAGTTAAAAAGGATTTTTATTTAAAACAATTTATATAGTCAATAAAGTGCTATGTGTAATTTTCTCCCATTCAGGGTTACAATCTAATGTTAAAAATAAAAACAACAACAGTTGACGCAGCGTTTCGGTGTTCAATTCAATGGTTTCACCTTCTTCAGGACCAAGAATTTTCGTTAAAATCTATACATAAAAAGCATAAAAATACATATAAAAAAATATATATCAATCAAGAAACCTAACATGTACTGTGTATATTACAGCCTAATACATTTGCATCTACTTCAATATTAGCCCCAGTTTTATTCTTACTACTCGTTATTAACAAAATTCAAGAGTGTTGTCACATAATTTAAAAACCACGGAACAATAAATCTCCAATTATTATTATCTTAGATGCATCTTATACTTTATATTGATGCACCTTCATTGAATTTTTGTTGGTGGACGTAATTATTTTTCATACCTTAAATTTTGCGAGAGATTAGGTTTTCTCAGTTACATAATCCTCTTAGGGCACCTTATCATCAACTTAATGGTCTCGATATAGGGCGTTTCTAAATGATAAGAAAAGGGGTATGTATGAGATGTCAACAGAATTTATTATTAATACATCAAGATCTCAAATTAGGACAGGTTATATTACCTATAAATGAGTAATTGTATTACTCCTCAACATCCGTTGACGCCACCGTTTTGTGGTTAAAAACAGAGCTGATATCAATCCGTACTCATTTGTCTATGGAGTTCTAAAATAAAAGAATATATGTATGGAATACATTTTCATACTTAAGTAGGGCCCAAAGGAATTCACAATAAATGTAGGCTCACCTATTACAAAAGGAGGGTGAATATTTTTTGCGTTTTAGGAATTGCTTCTTTCTGTTGTGATGCTCTTGATATTGCATTCACGATGTCAGACTTGTTCTGAAAAAACAATTTTAAATATCCCCCATCATCCTCTTTTGTATTAATAAATACTTTTTACTATCTCATCAAATTGCGTGATAAGCCGTTCCTGGTTTTGTAACGTATAACATAGTATACCTATCCCTATGACTTTTTATGTGATTTGCAAAGATTTGTTAGACCTTTTCTATAGACAGCGTGTTTTACTCCAAAATTAGTAATATACGGGAAGAGTTTCATGTTTGAAAAAAGGAGCGCTACAAGCATGGAAAAATAAATCCAGCATGTGGATAACGGTTGTTGCTCCCGTACAATAGCGTGCAGACTAAAAGAAAAAATATTTGGGATCCCTCGGACCATTTTTTCAAAGAATCTCCCGCTATTTTTAAAAAAAACTCCCGCTACAGTCGTAAAGACAATTAAAATCCATTCCCTTCCGCGTACCTGAAAGTGTATATGCGGCCTCCCTGCATCAACGGATATCCGGGATTCTGATGCTGAATTAGCTTCCGGATGTCAGTCTGTTTATATAGCGGCTCTCTAATCACCCGGATGTACTATTAAGATGGGCTGATTAAGTTATTGCTTATTGTTCATTATTGTTACTACTCTAACAAAGTTAATTTAGGGTTTGCCTCTACATATTGCATATAAAACTAATGATATTAGAGTGTTTTGATCCGAACAAACCACTTTAAACTCATGAAGATCAAGTTACGCTAGTTCGTGTCGGCCATCTTGTAATGTGCAAAGTTGCACTTAACATAACGACATAAAAGATTCAAACCTACAAAAAATAGCGGGAGATTCTTTGAAAAAATGGTCCGAGGGATCCCAAATATTTTTTCTTTTAGTCTGCACGCTATGGTACGGGAGCAACAACCGTTATCCACATAAAAAGTCATAGGGATAGGCATACTATGTTATACGTTACAAAACCAGGAACGGCTTATCACGCAATTTGATGAGATAGTAAAAAGTATTTATTAATACAAAAGAGGATGATGGGGGATATTTAAAATTGTTTTTTCAGAACAAGTCTGACATCGTGAATGCAATATCAAGAGCATCACAACAGAAAGAAGCAATTCCTAAAACGCAAAAAATATTCACCCTCCTTTTGTAATAGGTGAGCCTACATTTATTGTGAATTCCTTTGGGCCCTACTTAAGTATGAAAATGTATTCCATACATATATTCTTTTATTTTAGAACTCCATAGACAAATGAGTACGGATTGATATCAGCTCTGTTTTTAACCACAAAACGGTGGCGTCAACGGATGTTGAGGAGTAATACAATTACTCATCTATAGGTAATATAACCTGTCCTAATTTGAGATCTTGATGTATTAATAATAAATTCTGTTGACATCTCATACATACCCCTTTTCTTATCATTTAGAAACGCCCTATATCGAGACCATTAAGTTGATGATAAGGTGCCCTAAGAGGATTATTTAACTGAGAAAACCTAATCTCTCGCAAAATTTAAGGTATGAAAAATAATTACGTCCACCAACAAAAATTCAATGAAGGTGCATCAATATAAAGTATAAGATGCATCTAAGATAATAATAATTGGAGATTTATTGTTCCGTGGTTTTTAAATTATGTGACAACACTCTTGAATTTTGTTAATAACGAGTAGTAAGAATAAAACTGGGGCTAATATTGAAGTAGATGCAAATGTATTAGGCTGTAATATACACAGTACATGTTAGGTTTCTTGATTGATATATATTTTTTTATATGTATTTTTATGCTTTTTATGTATAGATTTTAACGAAAATTCTTGGTCCTGAAGAAGGTGAAACCATTGAATTGAACACCGAAACGCTGCGTCGACTGTTGTTGTTTTTATTTTTAACATTAGATTGTAACCCTGAATGGGAGAAAATTACACATAGCACTTTATTGACTATATACATTGTTTTAAATAAAAATCCTTTTTAACTGTGATTGTATTGAATGGTATGTCTTTTGAAACCGCATGTTCTACTGTGTTAATGTGAGAATAAGTTTTTATTGTGGTAACCCCAGATGAGATAGTGATCTTTCTAAAAAATATGATCAACTAAATAGCAGGCCAAGCAGGAGCCTTGTCTTTGCACACACGCTTTTCCTTTTGGGAACGTATGTTTCTTTGTGTCCCTTACCAACCCCAGCATAACTATTCCAGTTCTCATTTTCAATACTTGGGATAAAAAGTAAACTGTGAGAAATGTGAGATCCTATCTATGTCCCATGTTACTATTAGGGCATGGCTATAATATGAAACGGATGCCTAAAAGTTCTTAAATATTTGGCCACCTGTATCAATGAAAGTCTGGAGAAAATTACAGAATTCAATCTAAGCCCTGATCGCTAAGCCCAGGTACGACTTTACACAATGGTCCCATCTCAACTTCTCCATGTGAGGGCAGGATAATACAAACAGTGAAAAAGACAGTGCCCTGCCCCCCCCCCCCCCGATAGAACTAAGTGCATGGAATGCTACTGCTTCTAATACAATGTGTGTGTGTCTGTGTGTTTGTGCGCACACAAACTATTTGAGCTTAGGTACTATAACGCAATATTAATCCTATAACTAGAATGTTTAGAGACCATTGCAAAAACTACTTTTAATAGTCTTGATTGACAAAGATCCACCAGAAGGGCTTTGGCTCCGCCCACATGTTGGGAGCCAGGAGTACGTTTTGATTGAGAAGAAGTTGTGTGCTTTCACAAAAAAAGTGTTTGCTCTCCACACAGCTATCATTTTGTTCATTTCTTCAGCTGCATGAGCTTGAACTTTCAGGGGCACCCACATGCCATTGTAATGCTATTATAGTGTCTTAGATAACTAGATTATCAGGTTCCCCTTTTGACCCCTGCCCTCCAGTATTATTACACACTTTGATTGATACTGTGAACCCTAATATAAACAAAATAATAAATTCCTCTCTTTCCACTGCTAAGATCCCAGCTGATTGGAAACTTGCAGCGGTAAAGCCTCTACAAAAGAAACAAATTCCAGACCCTATCAAACTTGCGCCCCATCTCTCTTACCTAGCCTATGTAAGCTGACAAAACAAATTGTGAACAAGCAACTCACAACTTACCTGGAGAAATCAAATCTGCTCCATCCCAATCAATCTGGTTTCAGAGGCCAACACTCTACAGAATCTGCTTTATTGTATATGGCTGAAAATCTCAAAGCCGCTATGGATCAAGGCAAAAGAGCAGTATTGCTATTGCTAGACCTGTCAGTGGCCTTCGACACGGTCTCACATGCCAACCTCTAAGACCGCCTTGCTTCTTTTGGCCTCACGGGTACAGTCCTGGCATGGATAAAAAACTTCCTGCAGGATCGCAAGCAAGTGATCACACTTGGCCAATAGAAATCACAAGAGAAGGCCTTCCTCTCAGGGGTACCACAAGGATCAAGCCTCAGTCCAACTCTCTTTAATGCCTATATGGCTCCATTGATTAAGCTGATATCGTCCTTCAATATTGATACTATCTCATATGAGGATGATACGCAGCTTATCCTGGTATTAGAAAATAACACCACACAGGCAGAAGATAATCTCCGCAGATGTCTCGCTGCAACTTTCAGTTGGATGAATGCAAACCATCTTAAGTGCAATTCTGAGAAAACTGAAATTCTACCTCTAGGCCAAGACCACCTTTTCTCACCCAAATGTTGGTGGCCAGCAAATACCACCCCTCCTCCAAATACAGTAAATGTGGTTAGGAATTTGAGAATCAAATTTGACACTACTCTGTCATTTAAATAGCAGTCGCTGGCAGTTGCTGGAACTTGCTTCCATATTATTAAAACTTTAAAGAGATTCTTTGATCTGATCCCCTTTTCAGCAAGGCAAACAGTGACTGTAGCCCTTATTACATCAATGCTAGATTACTGTTATAGCCTTTATGCAGGTACCAATAAATCAGTCCTGCATAGGCTACAAATGGCCCAGCTTGCTGCAGCACGACTTGTACTGAGGTGGCCCAGGAAATCATCTGCATCAGCGGCTCTAAACACACTTCATTGGCTGCCAATTCACAAACGCGTTCTTTTCAAGGCCCTCATCACCTTTAGGGCCTTCCACTCCTCAGGCCCTCAATACCTTCACAGACGTTTTAAACGATACGTTCCTGCCCGAAGTTTAAGATCATCAAAGGCCAATCTGCTAAAAATACCGGCTTTTAGACTGGCAACAAAAGGAGGAAAGTCACTCATAGTGCTGGGCTCAAAGGCATGGAACAAACTCCCTCCACAGCTTCGTCAGTTTACTTCCGAGTCCCAGTTCAGGAAAGTTCTAAAAACCTGGATTTTCGGCGCTTCTGATTCTCTCTGCAAAACTCTGATCTGAGGTCCCTATAAAAACCATCAGCAATCAACCAGGTTTCGAAGTCCCTATCCCTGGTTTCCGTTTAGCGCCATGATGGTCCTCGGAGTGACAGTTGCGCTCTATAAATGGATCATTACATTACATGATCTATAGTGTTTTTCTAGAAAACGGTCATTTGAAATTAGGAAATAAGGGGCCAGATGTAGGTGGCCAAATAGCGATCAGTGACGCTGAAATTAGCAGAATTCCAGCGTTACCGATCGCTATTTGGCTGCGAGCAATGTAGGTGAGTTTAAACCTACTAGCAAAATAAGGAATCGCAAAATAGCAATTCCTTATTTTGCTCTTGCATTTAAGGAATCGGTAATTGCGATTTCTTAAATGCAATGTAAGTAGCACAAAAGTAAGTGCACTTTAGCCTTAAGGAATAGCTAATTGCCACCAACTTCAAGTTGGTGGTAATTAGCGATTTCCTTTAAAAAAGCACTTTTTTGCTTTAATTAAAGTGCCATGTGGCACACATTCATGCCCTTAGGGCATGTATGTGCGCCACATGTGCACACATGCACATTTTAGGGGTGCAACAGGGTGTCCTTTTGACACCCTGGCACCCTTGAAATAGCGCCCGCTATTTGCCATTCTTTAATACCGAATCGCTAATAGTGAATATCTTCCCATTCATTCCTATGGGCCTCCTAGCCCATAGGAATGAATGGGTAGGTATTCCTTATTAGCTAATCTCAATTTGGGATTTGTTATTAAGGAATGTTAAGGAATCGCTAATATTTAAGCGATTCCTACCTATATTCAATTTTGCGAGTCCTTAATAGCAAATCGGTAAAATTCGCTATTAAGGACTCGGTATTTCGGTTTTACCTACATCGGGCCCAAAATGTATGTAAAGTCAACCCAGTATATATAAGTTTTTTCGAAATACAAGTCAATGGAGCTTGATAACATCACGGAATCTTATTACTCTCACCAAAAACATATCAGATGTGCAGGTGTCAGAATCTTGCTCCCAAGGAAGCATGAGAAATCATTAAGGGGAAGATAACATTCAGATGCACAATTTTAGCCTCAATATTCCCATTAATCATGCTGCCACTTGCCAAATTTAGAATCAAAATTATGCTCTTAGGAAATGTGCAAGATGCAACCCTGAGAAGTGAGAGCAATGATTTTGGGGCGTACAACAGACATGACATTTTGAATTCACACTGTGCTTTCCATGAACTCGCGAACTAAAATAAAATGACATTCATGTTCTATTACAGTTGTTGATACACACTGGGATGTGTACGTGATTGCTAAACCTACATATCACAGGAATATATGAACACAATACAGGCAAAATTTAAGAATTCACAAGCTACTTAGTTTCTCAGACTTGAATAGACGTAAGTCAAACAGTGTGACACAGGGCACTTGACAAAAAAGTTCATGAGTTTAGCCATGGAAGTTGCAATATGATCCCATGCGAAGTTTTGAGTTGCCCACCAGCAGAAGGTGCCCTTCTTCATGCAGCTGGAAGCTGCTCAGATGATGTAGTAGAGAGTTGGAAGTCTAGTTGCTGACTCTGACAGTTAAGGAATGGATAGTTGCAAGAGATTTTTGGGGGGGGCAGAGAAGCACCTGTGCTGTAAAATATATGAGCTGTTCCGTTGAGTTTTGTTATGTCGAGAATTGTTTGACTTTGAGATGCGTTGGGATTTGTATTTCCTATGTCCCTTTCCTTTGACGCACATATTCCCTCATCTGTCTGGTGCACTGGGGACCTGAGGTCTAACGCTGCATATTTTGTGTTGGGAGCTCGCCTCGAAATTGTTAGCATTTTCTTGGTAGGCTGTTTTGAATGCATATTCCAGCAAGATAGAGCAAACACATACTTGGTCAATAGGTGCTTTTTTTCCCAAATAATCGCTCTCTTTATCCTATGTCACTGCTAGATTAGCAGTTATCTTAGACAGGGCATCATTCTTCACTATCTAGGAGAAATCATTTGTATCCTTTGTTTCTGCTTGAAACCGATGTGGACTGCTTTGCCACTTCTGATATTTCGCAATTCAACAACTCATCTTTTAATGGTAACCTTCCTTTGTTAGGGCTGGAATGAAAGCACAGCTGTCGCTAGACCTTAAGTGATCAACAGAAAAAGAAGAAAAACTGAGAAAAGGGATTTTGGCTCCATCATATGTTGATCTTCCTTCCTACCGCATTTAGGGGCATATTAACAAGGGCTTTTAAAGCCAAAAAAGCGGAGATAAAGCTATCGCCCTATTAACAAGAGGGTACTAACATGCACCCTTTTCCCCTACGCCTCCCTTTGCATCTCTAATGGGATGCAAAGTGGGCGTTCCACACCTAAAAAACGTGAGAAATGTTGCTAACCGACATTTCTCCAATTAACAATATGCATGCAAAACAGCATAGCGATAAGAAAAGTAGCGCTAACCTCGGCTATCGCTACTTTCCTTACGCCTGCTTTCAGTCTGACTTAGCCATTATATCCAATGGAAGGTGGATATAATGGCTAAGTATGCCCTGCCCTATCATCAAGCTTTCGCCAAACGTTGTGCGATTAACGCTGGATTCCCAGCGATAATCGCACTTTTGGCAGCTTGCGCTTGGAATTGTATCGCTTTTGAGATAAGCGTTGCTGATAGCACGCTATCTCAGCGATACAATCCAGCGTTAGCCAGCGATAATTATCCTTGCGCTAAGAGTGCTGAGCGATAATTAGCACCGGCCCTGCTGATATGCCCCTTGATTGGGAAGACATTATGTGCTTCTTCTGATAAATAGTACTTGAATAACACTTTTTGCCTGTGGAAACATTTAGGTTGAATACAGTAGGCCTTTATTTTTTGTGTTAAGTCCAAAAACCCTCGAGAACGGCTAGTCACAGTAATAAGAGATCACAATCCAGCAGACAGGGGTGTTCCAATTCTTCTTTTATTTTGTTAGCACATGGTCTTATCCAGCTAACACGTGTTTTGTCATCTACAACTTCATCGGGACTCGCAAACTCCAACTGCAACATGTCCATAGACTTGAGATTAGTAAGCAATCCAAATGGACAACATTTTTGGAAGGTGTGTAGTGTAGTCCACATAGCTGCCCGTCATATATCACTGAGAGGTACATACCTGCAGTATGACACCTTAGACATAGTTGAGCGTTCCCAGACTGTGTTGATGGGCTTGGCATATAATGGAGTAAGCGTTAGTGCATAACGCATCCATCTGGCAATAGTAACCTTAGACGTCACTCACTATGAAGGACTGAACAGATCTAAGGTCTCTCTAATTTCATTCTTGCTTAACAAAAGAAAGGACAACTCCTCCTAGTAACCACGGTGCCACCCTTCCCAGTAATGTACACACAAGATGTGTCAGGTGTGTCATTAACAGCATTACAAGTAGGAGGAAATAGCCACAATCAGCAAAAACAACCTCTTGGCTATGTTGGTAGTTCTTGAGTGCATTGCCAGTTGATGTAGAAGAAGCAAAGCGCCACAGCTTCGCTAAAATCAGGGTGGAGAAAGAGCCCCGGTCAGGTGTTTCTGTCATGGTAGTGTGCGCAGGCGTAAGACATCTTCCTTTTCACTTCCCTCTTTTATATAATGGTTCGACTGGTGGAAGAATGTTGTTTGAGGATGAAAACTACAACTCCCAGAAACCCTGGGAACAATGTACGAGGACTGGGAAACGCCACACCTGTAATCCGGATATATAAACCCTGCCCAGGAAGAGGAAGGTGTTTGACAATTTTGTATTTCATGAGTGTTGTTCAATCCTCCAGGAGCAAGCAAGCTGCTTGCCTCTTCGACCCTTTCAGAGACACTCGTTTTCAAGGAAGCCTTCGAGTGCATTATTGTGCTATCTCTTCCCCATGCACTTAACTCGACAGTTAGCTAACTTCCTTCAGAAGCCGACACATCTTCGTTTCCGGATTTCGGCCTATTGTTGGGCTCCCCTGCAGAGATATTAATTAGCTGCCCTCCTTCTCTTTACGAGCCGAATACCCGCGCAGTGAATTCTCTTTCAGGCAAGTGGCAGGAGGCGTTTGTTATTCATCACCGCGTGAGCCCAGGGGCCTTTGTTGCTCGCATAGCAGTGACGTAATGAAAGTTGAGGGGGCCCCCCTGCCGCGCGCACAGAGGGGCCCCCGCTCCGGATTTAATCCGAGCTATTGGGCCTGAGTACTGTGCTGAGGGGGCCCCCTGCAGCTCGGGGGGCCCCCCGCGCCGCGGGGAATGCGGGAGCCTGTGTTACGCATATAGACGCCAGAAGCAAGCGTTTCTTCGCCCGTAAACAATACCATCAACAAATAGGACTTTGGTGGCTTGCAGAGTGCTGGACTTCAGCATTAGACCACTGTTTGACAGAGTTTGAAGGCTATGGATGGGGCCACGTCGAGTGCAGCAAATCTACGAGTTTCTTTGCAGGACTTTTCTGTTAAATGCCTACCCCGTGGCCTTTCGTCATTCACCCCAAGAGGTTTCAGCGATTCAGAACTCCTGGCATCCGGAGATAAGGTTTCTTTACAAATATCATTATTGCACTTTTTGAATTCTTGCTTTACTGCAAACTCTTCTGAAATTCAGAGTACATTATTCTTTGATTTGATTATTTGCGGATTAATGCTACAGTGGTTCCTGCGAGAGGAAGTTGTTCTCATTATTTATAAACTGTTCTCTTCAGGATGTCACTGCAAAGGCCATGACTGACTGCAAAGTGTATTGCATGTGTGAATGACCTTTTTCACTTCTTTCTTCTGCTTATGTGAGAAGTGAGTATCTAGCCCCGTGACATAGTATAGTACAAAAGTGTGATACTGTTGGTTTCCTTATGAACTTTTCTTCTCTTTTCTATCCTTCTACAGGGAATACACACAAGTGGGACACGTTCCAGAGCGCACTTTTCCACGCCAGAAAGGATGCTGTGGATGAAGCCTTCTTGCTCGCTCCAGCAGCTTTTTCTTGTTTGATCCCATTCCCCTTTTCCCCGGAGTGGTGCCTTTTCAGGATAGCTTTGCTGAATGCTCTTGAGAGGTATCACAAAGGGTAAATTGGAGACCTAGCTTCACACATCGTCCCCGCTGGGAAAAAGATTCAGGTTAGTGGTACTCCAATTGACTACCTCACAGTTCCAGCAACAAGAATACTAAGGGAATCCTACAGTAGAAAAGAGAGACATAAATCAGGGACAAGAAGTAAAAGAATGGTTTGATGAACGCAACAAAAAAAAAAACAGGTGTCATCTGTTGCCCAAACCTCCTTGTATGTGATCTGCGCAGGAAAAGCTACCGCGAGAATAGAGGCTGACACATAGACACATAGAAAAATATGGGAGTAGCAACATCTGGTAGCAATAATGGAGACGTGACCATCTTGGACAGGAATAGATACACGGCTACTCATGCTTAATTTTTCAGAAGAACTGCATTCCTCCAAAATAGCAGTCAAAGGCAAATTAACTCAATGTTTGACTTATCTCAAACCTTTGCACTCTGCCAACTTACTCCTGCACCCAGCACACCGCAGATCCCAGCTACAACTGTGGCTACGCAGACACAAGCCAAGGGGAACAAAAGGAAATCTCCCACCAGATGCCAGGAGAAAGAATCGAAAACGCACTGTCTTTGCCTCCGATGCTGCAAGGTCAGAGAAACATGCTGCTCCTAGTGAGACCTATTTTGAGATCTAAGTTAGCTGGCATAACTGGACAACATATACTTTCCCAGTAGGACTCTGCTACTGGAAATAAGCGAGAGCCCAGGAGCAGAATTACAACCATTTGAAGAAGTATTGAGTTCTCTAAGAAAAAGCCTCTTTGTTCAAGGGTTAGCTACTCAGGAACCATGCGCTCAAGTTGAGTGGTAGTATGGAGGAATGTTTCATTTTCCCTCCTTCCCTGTACAGGAGCCAGATGTGGTCCACTTGAAAGGAACTGAAACCCATACAAAAATCAGAGACGACGAAGTCTAACTGTAGCTTCAAGGATCAAGAAGCATTTTGGACTCTCTGATGTTCTGTAGGACTCTCACAAACAGAATGCAGAGAGAAATAAACAATCATATCCAGACCAACTTGAGGCTATCTCCTAGAGATCCTGGCTGCTTGCCTATCCAGGAGATGAACTTGTAGCATTTAGTGATCGGTAAGTGGCAAAGATATCTAGGGTTGGACAACCACAGGCCTAGAAAATGCAGTCAGGGACTTTCTGGAGGATTTCCAGCTTGAGTAGTGAGTGGAGATGTTTGCTCAGGCTGCCCACTGTCGTGCTGTCGATCACCACAACATGGGAGAGTATTACTGTTAAGTCATGTTGTGAGGTTTTTCCTACAGATTTAATGGAAGAGCCGTGAAGAAAAGGCTGACCTTCTTGCTTGTTCTTATAGAAGAGGATTCTAGTACTGTGCATGTAGATTCTTACCACTCTTGATTTCGCCTTCAGAAGGAAAGGTTTTAATTCAAGAAAGATGCTTTCAGCACCAAAATATTTATGTGGAAGAAAGCATCTGCCATGTTCCACAAAGCACTGGTGGAGAGGACCCTACTTTGCTAACCACACCAATGCGCAAAGACGTCTTTGCTGACTGGGAGTTGTAGATGGTGCTGGTGCAGGGGCTAAAAGGTTGTAAACATGTAGCAACCATTGCAAAGCATGAACAATGCATGCAAAGATTGTAATGGGCTTCAACTAGTCATGTGGCAACTAGTTTCAATTTCTTCAAGATGGAGCAGCAGGGAATGCTAATGTAGATTGACATAACACATCACACCAATGCTTATACTCCCAGAAGACTCTTGAACCATTAGGATGACATGGTCTCATTGTCCGTAAATACGTCTATCATATGGCTGATGCCTTTTACTCTTTTTAGAGCAGGCAAGGCATATGTATGGCTGTAGTCCAAAACTGCTCTGATGAACGGAGTCCTCCTGGAGGGCATCAAATGTGTTCTGGTGAGTTCACTAACACTGTATGGATTCCATGGGGCGGGTCTGTGACTGACCTTGCTTCCTCCTTTGATGCTTTCTCAACAAAATAATTCTCTAGGCAGGGATTGCAGTGGATCTTTTGCTATTACAAAAGGCAAGGATCTTTTATCTAGATTTGAACAGAAGCATTGAAATTGTATTTTTGTGTCCCTACAGGACGTGTAGGCCGAAGTGTTCACTAGCTC
Source organism: Triturus cristatus (assembly GCF_964204655.1). Lineage (NCBI taxonomy): Eukaryota > Metazoa > Chordata > Amphibia > Caudata > Salamandridae > Triturus > Triturus cristatus. Next base: position 177,301,742 of record NC_140580.1, on the reverse strand, counting down.
AATTTGTACATTGTCAGTCATTCATTTGGGCAGCAATTTGAACTTCTGCAGAGGGAGGAACTCGCATAGTTTGTATAGATTCAAAACAGAAGTCTTCTACCCTTTCCTTTACAAAGAAGTATTGGAAGTAGTATACCTTCGCCCTTTCGAGGGCAGGATCATCTCCATTGTTCCTAGAAGGAGAATGTTTCCCAACTTCCAACTAAAATTCTTGATGTGCCAACTGGGGAAAAGGTAACAGCGGTTCCTGTGGACTAATGGAACTGATTTAAGCAATATATACGCACAATCGCAATATGAAGGGTGCAGTAATGTCAAAGGGCAAGAAACCATTTAGACAGTCGGTTCAGTGTAACATATTTTATAGAAAAAACAGAGAATCATATGTACACTTCTTTTCAGTCAAAAGCGCAAATATTTGTGCATTGGGTTCCCAAGTGAAAAATGGAACCAAAATGTGAATATACAAGGTGAATAGTTATATACACGGTTTCCATGAATTCTAAGAAACGACCATTCAGATACACTTTTTTTAACAGCATAGGTAGACAGTGATACACGCTGGGTAATGGTCCGTTCTTTGTGCTTGTCGACGACGTTTCGACCCTTCTATCAATGCGGGGTCTCCTCAGGACTAGTGATGTAGGGACATCTAAAACAAATTAGGGAAAGCATAAGGCCCATGTACCGGCACAAATGCAAGAAATTAATGAAAAGGACTTGATATGAATTGTGATGAGCGCAGCCTTGGTGAAAGTGATGTGCCACAGTGAAAAAGTGAAAATAATAACTCACATGAGGACCCAGCCGGGTTCTTCCGTGATGAGATAAGAAAAGGCAAACAGTCAATAAGTGCGATGTCTTATTTCTGGATGTGCAATACAATGTGCTCATTGAAAAATGATTTTACCTCCGTGTGAGGCAAGGCAGGCACTTCAGGATGTGATAAGGCCGACAGGCTCTTCAATTAGCATGCTACAGCCGTAGCGGTGCGGTTAATCCCTTTGAAGTACTGGGTACAGTGACAGCGCACTGTGTTTATCTGCGGAGTAAAGGGGAGCGGAGAGTTGGTCTCAAGTGATTTAAAGAAGGCTCTGGCGGCGCCTAGAGGATATGAAGGTAGTGTAGCGTCTGGAAAGCGATCATAACCCCATCTGTTCAGATTTCTTGACAATAAATGAAGAGAGGGCTGTGAATCCAACAGAGGCCCTAACATCTCCTGATTTGGTTATCTCTAATGATAGGCACCATATAAACTGGAATAAGATTAGGGATTATCCCTTGAAGCTGGCTGCCCTTAAAGCAGAGGTCATGGAGCAAACGGCTTTTATTGAGTCTAGAGCTACTAGTGCCGAATTCCCGCAAATTATGATAGATTCCCATTTATCCCTCTTTGCCAAGCTAAAAACTTATTTTGTTCAAGCTTCCAGGAATGGTTTAACGCCAACTGTAGGCTGGCCCGCCAGAAATTGATTGAAGTGCTTAAATCTAGAGATCACTCTGGGGTGAGAGACGCTAGGGACAATTACAGGCGAGTGCAAAGGGTGGCAAAGAGAGAATGGGACTATGAAAAGTGGCAGGAACTCAGAAGTGCTTGTGTAGCCAAAGACACTAAATTATTTTGGAATATTGTTAATTGGGATCGGGGAGGGTGTCCGGAACCGCCCCAAAATAATGTAGCGCAAACGCAGTGGCTTGACTTCTTTATACCCCAGTACGCTAGAGGCCCCATAGATGATGTTTCATTTTTTAATTCTTCTAAATTTAATCAAGGTATGGTGTTTTCCCCAAAGGATGTAGACATAGCACTTGATTGTGTGTCGGGTGGGAAGGCCCCCGGCATGGATGGTATTCCCGCTGATGTTTTTTTAAGCGATAGACCAACTTGGTGCCAGTATATAGCTTTCCTAGCTAACGCTTTGGCCAACGGGTCCCCAGTCCCACCATCATGGAAGGGAGCCGAAATTATCCCCGTTTTTAAGAAGGGAGATAAATCTCTTCCTAGTAACTACAGGCCCATTAGTCTTATTGACTCTATACAGAAAGTAGTGGGCCGATTGGTGCTAAACAAAGTACAAGTGTGGGCTGAAAAGCTTCAGGCCGGGTTCCGTTCCTGTACTAGCACCATTGACCAGGTTTTCCGGTTTATTACCATCTACTGGAGAACCGTGGTCTTGGGCAAGGGGTCATTATATGTCATCTTCGTAGACCTCAAGTCGGCTTTTGACTTAGTCCCCAGGGGAAAACTGTGGGGGGTGTTGGGGGAAATGGGGATGGAGCTGGAATTGTTAACCCTACTCGTGCGCCTACATGAGGACAATTTTGCAAGAATCTGGTGGGGGTCACAGCGGGAGGTTACCGATTCCTTCCCTGTCGAGCGTGGTGTACGGCAGGGCTGTGTGCTGGCTCCCACCCTGTTTTCTTTGTACATCAACGGGGCGGTTGAATACCTCTCCCGGATACCATCTGACGCCCCCATCCTGGCAGGAACTCGTGTCCCGGTCCTCATGTTCGCGGACGATACGCTGATCGTCTCCAGGACCCCAAGTGGTTTACAGAGGGCTGTGAATGCTTTTAGTGACTTCTGTATAGAAAGAGGGCTTGAAATCAACACTTCTAAAACGACGTTTTTGTCAATTAACCAGAACAAGTCTTTCAAGGGAAGGATTTTACTAAACAATGTGCCCCTCGAGCAGGTGGATGCTTTTACGTACTTAGGCATAACACTACAAAAGGACATGGGCTGGAAAAGTCATTTGAACCTCACAATTTAAAAATTTCACCAGCATATAGGTGCCTTGACAAAGAAGCATAAAATGTCTCTTACAAAACCTGTCACCCCGGCCCTTGAAATTTCTAACATTAAGGCGGTGAGTTCAGCTCTATATGGAGCAGAACTGTGGGGATTCAACGACTTAAGATGTATAGTCCTGGCAGAGAACAAATTCCTACGTTGCCTCACAGGGGTCCCTCAAAGTACTCCAATGGTTCCTCTACGCCTAGATTTGGGCAGGAAAAATATAGAAGATATGGCAAAGCTACGCCCGCTTTTATACTGGAGGCGTTTATGGTCTACACCGGAGCTTTCACATTTTGCCCAGGGCCTCAAAGATGTGATTGCTTTAGATCGCTTTCATAAAATAGGATGGCTCAAAGAAATTAGAACCATACTTATTAAACTTGATTTGGTGTATCTCTGGGATAGCCCGGAGACCTCAGTTTTTCCAACTAAGATGGTTCTAAAGCAAAAATATTGGGAATTGGTTTTCTTAACATCTTTTCAATCTATTTCTGCCACTAGCTTATCAGGCCGGTTTTTGGATTTCAAATCCTGGCCTGTGTGTGAGAAGTACTGGGATCTCATCGAGAAGCCATTTGATAGGAAACTGTTCTTCCAATTTAGGATCGGCTCTCTTCCTATTAAATTTTTTACATGTAAATGGGCTTCTAGCACTAGTGGCAAGTGTCATAAATGCTTGACAGAGGATGAAACCATTCCACATGTATTTTTTATTTGTCCGCTATATGCGGTACCGCGACGCAAATGGCTGAGACCAATTTGTTTATTCTTTGGTACACGGAGTTGCATCTCCGCTTTAAGAGTTCTAGGCTCCGATTGTAGTCCTTATATAGCTATTGCTGTCGCTAAATTTTTAAGTTGGTTTTTGGGCCACACGCACTTGAAATTTTACTGCCACTGTTTAAATTCTAACAATTGTTACCATACCCATGCTCTGATAAGTGATGTTCTTTCTTTTTCCTAACTGGGGAAATACACATACAAATGTTTTATACTGTTTTTATGATTTTTTTAATTCATAATGGAGCTTTATAGAATTTAATAACTTTTTTAAACTGTGCAAGTGTGAATTGTATTATTTATATAGTCTTGTCATGTTTGTTGTATTTTTTTGTGCTTTTATGACATATGTCGAAATAAAGCTTTATGAAATGAAATGATTTAAAGAAGGGAAGGGGGAGTGGGAGTGTGACAGCTCCTGGACTGGGACTTACCCGGATAATTTAATGACCGGATGGATCTCCGTGTCTTTTGCAGAAGCCGCGTGAGTCAGCTGCAGTCTGGCCGCGTGATTCAGCTTTTGGTGCGATGACACCGCTCGTTTGCAGTGACATTTGTTTTATGCAGACTTTTCCCGCCATTCTCCATGAAGAACCGGCAGGCTTGTATGTCGATCACCGCGACACTGTTCGATCCGGTGATCGGTACCCACAAAGGGTAAACAGTGAAGAGAGACCTCCGCGTGTGTGCAAAGTAATTCAAAAATTAAAAAATGTGGCACAAAATTACAAGGTTGCACTTGGGATGATGGAATTATTATGGCAATTCAAAATACAGGGTGCTAGGTTCGGAAGGTGCTTAATTACTATGTACAGAGGGCATTTCCTCGCCGATCTGCGGCCGTATCAGTACAGGGAACAGGCATGCATTTGAAAGATGAAACATTATACATAATGCAACCACCGTTATAGAACTAACTATTGTATACAAATTGGCTTGGTGGGGGTACATTTTCCTTCCTGTGTGATTTACGGCCAGTGTACCACAGGGAACACGTGTACTTTACGGAGAAGTGCATATTGCAAATCACGCTCAGCGGTGTAAACACTGTTTCAGACCTCGTGATACAAATAATAATAATACTAACGTTCACACAGCTTGGCGGTGTAGTTCTTTAGTCTGTGGCACACATTGCCAGGTATTACATTGTTAACTCCACAGACCGTAGTGGGACTTTGTTAGGGATACATTTTACGTCCTATACAAATGTACATTGTGAAGTGTAATACAGAATGTGCACTGTGGTATACACACTGTTTCAGACCCCCTGACATAAATAACTTGCTCACAGCTTAGTGGTGTTTTCTGTGGGTGATTGAGCAATACACTGTAAGTGGTATGTCACCAGTGCTGTATGGTTATTTGGACAGGGCGGGTCAAGTAATGGTTTATCAATGGAGTGTCGTGACATAGCCTCTCCATTCTTCGGCAGAGTTGAGACCCTCTTCTATGGAATTAACCCCATCTATCCAGCGACATTCCATACGCTGGAGTATGTTTATGTCACCTCCTCTCTCTGGTAAAGTGGCAATGTCAATAATTTGCCATTTAATCTCGTCGACAGTGTGATTTTTCTCATTGTAGTGCAACACCAAGGGGGCATTCGGTACAGATCTGCGAATGCGACTGCGGTGTTGGCTGATCCGTGCCTTGACTGGTTGTTGTGTTTGACCGATATACGGGAGGCCACAGGGGCACCAAATGCAAAACACTACATTCCGTGTGTTACAATTCGAAAAGGTTTCCAAGTTGTGCTTTAGATTGCCATGTTCAGATGTGGTAGTGTTGAATGTGAAATCCTATGAGCCGCAGTTAACGCATTTATGGTGCCCCTTTTTTTTAGGGAGGCCCCATGCGTTGATAAGTGTGTTGGCTGTGTTGTCTTTTCTGTCTGTTGCATATCTCACAAGATGGTCTTTTATGTTTTTTCCTCTTTTGTATGCAAATAGTGGTGTGTCTATTGTGGGATCTATGCTTTTGATTATATTCCAATTTTTCGTAATGAGGTTACGCACCTGGTTAGTATGTGTGCCAAAGGTGGTGACGCACACAATCTTTTCCAGAGTTGGTTTGTCTTTGGTTTTCAGTAATTCTTCCCTTGGACAGTGCCAGGCACATTTAAGGGATCTTTTTACTAGTCTGTTAGGGTAGCCTCTTGTGTCTAGTTTAGCTCTGAGTGTTTCAGCCTCTCTCATATAGTCTGCTTTGTGTGTGCAATTACGGCGCATCCTAAGGAATTGGCCAAATGGTAGGCCATCTCTTAGGGCACGGGGATGATGGCTATGGTATGATAGAAGCGTATTTCTTTCGGTTATTTTCCTGTGGAGGGAGGTGTATAGTACCCCTTTGTCATGATTGATGTTTAGATCCAAAAACGCTATGGTAGATTCATGCACTGTGGACGTAAATGTAAGGTGTGTCTGGACAGTGTTCAAGTATGTGACAAAGCTATTGAAATCTGTGTCAGTGCCTGTCCAAATCACAAAGATGTCGTCGATGTACCGCTTCCAACATTTAATGTTGGAGCGGTATGTGTTGTTGTCATTTAGGGAAAACTTGTGCTCAATGTGGTCCATATAGATGTTAGCTAAATTTGGTGTAAAAATTGCACCCATGCTGGTACCGGAGCACTGTTGGTAATAGTTGCCACCTGATATGAAATAGTTACTTTGCAGGGTGATGCGCAATAATCTAATATTCTAATATAATTATTAATTTCTTGCATTTGTGCCGGTACATGGGCCTTATGCTTTCCTTAATTTGTTTTAGATGTCCCTACATCACTAGTCCTGAGGAGACCCCGCATTGATAGAAGGGTCGAAATATTGTCGACAAGCACAAAGAACGGACCATTACCCAGCGTGTATCACTGTGTACATATGCTGTTAAAATGTGTATATGAAAGGTCGTTTCTTAGAATTCATGGAAACCGTGTATATAACTATTCACCTTGTATATTCACATTTTGGTTCCATTTTTCACTTGGGGACACAATGCACAAATATTTGCGCTTTTGACTGAAAAGAAGTGTACATATGATTCTCTGTTTTTTCTATAAAATATGTTACACTGAACCGACTGTGTAAATGGTTTCTTGCCCTTTGACATTACTGCACCCTTCATATTGCGATTGTGCGTATATATTGCTTAAATCAGTTCCATTAGTCCACAGGAACCGCTATTTCCTTATATACCACCTAGTACCATGGTTCCATTGTGAGTAGGGTTCCCCTGTTCTTCCCCTCAACTGGGGAAAAGGTGGCCTCAGGGGCCTGGCAGAGCATAGCCATTCTTATAAACTTAATCCACTCCTCGTTACTTTTATGGGTTATATGATAATGGGAAAAAATACTGAAATTTAGTGGGACTTCTGAAATTCTGTGATGTCAAGTTTTTGGTCCCATGGAAGAAACTGATGTGTCTTTGCCTCAGTTGAGGCTAGAGGAGCAGACTTGTTCTTTCGCTTTGAATGCTTGTTTTCTCAGGAAGATGAGGGTCCTGCCAAGGAATTGAAGTGAATCAACTTCCCAGTCTTGAAAGACTGGAGAGCGTTGGGCATTGTAAGGCTTTTTCTCAGGTATTTAATGTGGGTTGGCCTCCTCAGCAGTATGAGCAGCTAAATCACATGTGCTCTCTTCCGATGTGAATGCTGGGTAGGTAGTCTGGAAGCGAAAACTGGGCCTTTAAAGCCTTCTCGACTTTCTGGGATGGCTTGGTTGTGGAAGGTGGTGTGAATGTTAAGATCAGATACAGAAAGCAAAATTATTACACTCTCAATAAAGATGGGAGGCCTGATTCTTACTTCTGTAACGCTTTTTCTGGTGGATACAGTATCTGCCTGTGGATTCCTCACCTTTTGAATATCCCCTGCGCCAGCATTCTGCAAAAACTTTTTCCTAGCTCTCCACGAAGATGAGGTCGTCACAATGCTACGGATCCGCTCGCAACGCCGCATGACGTCACCGGAGCCATAAGAGAGCCTCGTCTGCATGATGACATCATTTCCACCCATTTTTTCCATGCCTCCGAGGCGAACAGGTGGACCGACAACAGATTCAAAGTATACACAGTACACACAATTCATACCAATACACATAGTGCAAACTTAAGAGGAAAGCTAAAAAACAAAAGCATTTCCTATAAATATATAAAGATAGATATGAGAGACAATGCAAAACAAACATGTTAAACAAAGCCACTTTTAAGGTATACAAGGGTGGACATCGGGGAGGAGGGTGGGTCAGTGAGGCATTCACAGGCAGATACTGTATCCACCAGAAAAAAGCGTTACCTAAGGTAAGTAACTTGTTCTTCTGATGGATACATCTGCCTGTGGATTCCTCACCTTTGGAATAGAATCCCACAGAGGAGGGTGTCGACCCTTTTATACCAAAACGTCCTGCAGGACAGAGCGCACAAAATGACCCTCCCTCCTCATTTCGGAATCCAAGCAATAATGCTTAGCGAAAGTGTGGAGGGAGGCCCAAGTTGCAGCCTTACAAATGTCCACTACAGGAACACCTTTGCCAAAGCAGAAGCAGATGACTTAGCTGTGGTAGAATGAGCTCTAATACCCTCAGGAGGTTCCTTACCAGCAAGGTCATAGCAAATCTTGATGCACAAGATGATCCACCTGGAAATAGTGCTCTTGTGCACAGCCTTGCCCTTCATGCCTCCAACATAGCCCACAAAGAGCTGATCATCCAATTGCAAGTCTTTAGTCCTATCCAAATAAAAGCTCACAGCTCTTTTTGGATCCAGGCGATTAAGTCTCTCCTCCTCCTTGGAAGGGGGAGGGGGAGGATAACATACGGGAAGAGTAATGAACTGTCCTAGATGGAAAAGGAGTAACCACCTTAGGCAGGAAAGCAGCCCTGGTCCTGAGAACCATCAGCATGTATGGTCAAAAACTGAGGTTTTGAACTAAGAGCCTGAAGCTCACTCACCCTCCTTGCTGAGGTAATAGCCACAAGAAAGACCATTTTAAAAGACAGAAGTCTCAAAGGACAACTATGTAAGGGTTCAAACGGGGAACCCATCAAGAAAGTTAAAACAAGATTTAAATCCCATTGAGGCATAACAAAAGGAGAGGGCGGAAACCTATTGGTAAGGCCCTTAATAAATCTCAAAACAATGGGAGACTTAAAGACGGCTGAACCGGCAAACAAAGAAACGCCGATAAAGCCAACAAATAGCCCTTAACAGTAGCCACAGCACAACCCTGCTGGGCCAAATACAGCGAAAACGGAAGAATATCTGACAAGTGGGCCTTTAAAGGATCAACGGATCTCTCTCCACACCATTTAACAAATCTGGACCATCTGGAGGAGTAAATAGACTTGGGGGAGTGTCGCCTGGACAATAAAATAACATCCACCACATCCGGAGGAAGAGAGAAGGAACTCAGGTTGCCCCGATCAATCTCCAGGCATGAAGGTGCAGGCTCTGGAGGTGGGGGTGTAGAACCTGCCCCTGCGAGAGGAGGTCTGCCCTGAGAGGGAGACGGAGCGGAGGGTGCGATGTGAGGTGAAGTAGCTCTGTGTACCACACCCTTCTTGGTTAATCCGGAGCAATCAATATAACTTGGGCCCAGTTTTGGCGAATCTTCCTCAGAACCCGAGGAATCAAGGGTATGGGAGGAAACGCATAAAGGAGTTGCGAGCTCCAATCCAATTGAAACGCGTCCCCCAGCGCCCCCTGCATCGGATACTGGAGACTGCAGAACAATGGCCAGTGCGCATTCTTGTGAGTGGCAAACCGGTCCGACCAAGGAGACCCTCATGTCTGGAAGATGTGATGGACCACCTTCGGATGAAGCCGCCACTCGTGATCGGCCGAGTAATGGCAACTGAGACTGTCGGCACTAACATTCAGCACCCCGGCTACATGATTTGCAAACACACATCTGATGGCCCTGAGCCCAGGACCAGAGTTGCAGAGCATGTCAACAGAGACAAAACTACCCCACACCTCCGTGTTTGTTGATGTACCACATTGCAGTAGTGTTATCCGTCAGGACCTGAACTGACTGACCGTGAAGAGAAGAAAGGAAAGCTTTTAGTGCCAAACATATCGCCAGCAATTCCAGGTTTGTGTGAAGCAACCTTTCCTCTGGAGACCAAAGACCCTTGATCTCCTGATCCCCCAGATGAGCACCCCACCCTAGAGTGGAGGCATCCATGATCACTGTGGCCACCAGCGGAGGAAGCTGAAAGGGCTTTCCTTGAGACAGGTTGCCCTGCACACTCCACCAAGTCAGCTCTGCTGCAGCGTCTCTGGAGATTCTGACTGACTCCCTGAGAGCTCCGTTGTGTTGATACCACTGCCTGCAGAGGCACCACTGGAGTGCCCTCATGTGCGAGCGTGCATGACTGACCAACAGTATGCAGGAAGTGAACAGACCGAGCAGGCGAAGCACCTTCAGGACCGGAACAACCGCTCCATAGTAAAACAAGGAAATCATCTCCTGAATGTCGGGAATTCTTCGTGGAGGTGGAAAAGCTAGACACAATGTAGTATCCAGTACTGTCCCTATGAACAGGTTGCACTGAGAGGGCACCAGTTGATATTTCGGCACATTTATTGAAAAGCCCAAGTTGAACAGCAGCTGAGTTATTCGCAGATGATGATGAAGCACCATCTCTGGTGACTCCGCTTTAAGCAGCCAATCGTCCAGATAAGGGAAAACTGGAATCCCCGACCTCCTGAGATGAGCTGCCACCACTGCCATCACCTTAGTGAAGACTCCAGGTGCAGGTAAGACCAAACGGTAGGACCGCAAACTGGTAGTGCTGCGACCCTACCGTAAAATGGAAATACTTCCTGTGCGACTTCAGGATTGGGATGTGAAAATACACGTCCTGTAAATCAATCGACACCATCCAGTCCTCTTGCTGCAGCGCCAGAAGAACCTGAGCAGGGGTCAGCATCTTGATTTTCTCCTATTTCAGGTAAAAATTCAAGACCCTGAGGTCCAGAATCGGACGTCATCCTTTTTGGGGATCAGAAAATGCCGGGAGTAGCATCCCTGACCCCTTTCCTGCTCCAGAACCACCTCAATCGCACCTTTCTGTAATAAAGCAAGGACCTCCTTCTGTAGAAGAAGCAGATGGTCCTCAGAACAAAAGCCTTGGCAAGGAGGGTAAGGAGGAGGAAATTCCCGAAAGGGAAGGGCGTACCCATTCTCTACAAGGTTTAAAGCCCAAAGGTCTGACGTGACCGATTTCGAACACTGTAGAAAGTGAGACAACCGACCCCCTACAGGACCCACATGATCCAGGATGGGGGATCTAGGGCTGCTTTCCTGCGTTACCAGGAGGAGTAGGGGAGGAATAAGAGGAGGAGGAGAGATTGTGGGCCGACCCACGTTGGCGACCTCTGGTTCTTTCTCTATAGGACTTATAAAGAGGATTTTGCTGCTGTTGCTGCTGAGGTTGTCACAAGCTATGAAAGGAAGACCTTCCAAACCCTCGATATTTCTTATAACCAAACCCCCCTGACTGGGCTTGTAATCCTAAGGATTTTGCCGTGGCTTTGCTGTCTTTGAACCTTTGAAGAGCAGAATCAGCCTTCTCCCCGAAAAGTTTTGAACCATCAAAGGGCAAATCAAGAAGGGTTGCCTGTACGTCTGGGGGAAAACCAGAGGATCTAAGCCAAGCCTGTCTCCTGGTAACTATAGAGGAACTCATAACCCTGGCCACCGAATCAGCCGTATCCAGGCCAGACTGTATAACCTGTCGAGCAGCAGCCTGAGTATCCGACAGAACCTCCATAAAATTTCCGTGCTCTTCATCAGGCAACTTGGGCTCCAATTGCTTAGCCGAATCCATCAATGCATGTATGTAATGTCCCAACAAACACGTAGCCTTGGTTGATTTTAGTGCCATGCTGGAGGAAGAAAAGACATTTTTAGCTGATTGCTCCAACATTTTAGAGTCCCTGTTGGCAGGAGCCTGAGGAAATGCGCCTGAAGATTGTTTTGAACAGAACTCCTGCACCACCAAACTTTCCGAAGACGGATGTGTAGAAAGAAAGGGAGGGTCTCTTGGAGCCGATCTATATCTTCTTGTCACAGATTTAGATACAGCAGGAGAAGAGAGCGGTTTATGCCACACTTCCAGGATAGGTTCAGTTAAGGCTTCATTAAAAGGCAACAACGGCTCAACTATCGAAGAAGGCAAATGCAAAACTTCAGTGAGCAAATTCGGCTTATATTAAGCAGTAGGTAGTTGTAAGTCTAAAAGCTCCGTAGCCTTTCTGATAACGGTATGATATGGAGCTACCTCTTGAGGTGGAGAAAATTCCTTCGAATTCATCTACAGACTCCTCTATCTCACCCTCTTCAACCTCCTCTCTCTGATACTGTTCTTCCTCCAACAGTCTCTGCGCCTCTCTTCTCGAGCGAAACCTTGGTTGTGGCATCGTGGCGCCGACAGTTCTGGAGCCGGCGTCGAAGGAGGATCCGAAGGTGGAATCGGTGCCGTACGAGGCCGAGAGGAAGGCCCACCAGACGTCGAAGGGGACTCCCTATACGGCTTTGAAAATCTCTGAGCCGGAAACTGCCATGACGGTGCCGTCTGCATGAAAGGCACGAAGGGTGCCTGGGCATAATGCTGAGGCACGCCCAAATTGAAGGCCAGCGGACCCACGGGATCCAAAGGTGCTCCGGTGGGGAAGGCTGCCTTGGCAAATACTCCATACATTGCATTTTAAAAAATGCGATGGATCTAAACCCGGAGTAGGAATTTGAGGATACGGAGTCGAGTCAGCTTCAGCACGAGGAGCATCCGACGTCGGAACAGCCGGATCCACTGACGGAGCCACAGGTTCAGCCTCGTGTACAGGGGAAGGATCATTCTGAACTGGCAAACCCTCCGAGTCCGGTGAACCCCTCGGCGACCGCGCCGGAGTACCTTTTGGAGAAGGAGATCTTTCCAGAGTTACCCGAGGAGATGGTGAAGCAGACACAAAGTCTTTCTGACGACGTCGAGGAGCCAGAGAAGGTGACCTCGAAGCCTTCCTCTTCGACGAATAGCGCTGAGAGCCATGTCTCCTCCTCTTCTTGAGCTTCCTCGACTTCGAAGCATGCGAAGTCGACGACTTCGACTTTGATCTTTTACATCCTCTCCTTTCCTTCTTTGCTTTTGACATAAAAAGCTTGGCCTCCCATTCTTCTAGAACCTTTGGGTTCATTTTACAACAGCTGGAACAGTCCTCCACGTCGTGATCCAACGACAAACACCACAACCAGTCCTCATGGGGGTCAGTGATGAACATATGACCCCCCACTCTCTACAGGGCTTAAATCCTGACTTCCTCGAAGATGCCATTGCAAAGCAACAGTTAAAGCTGAAGAAACAACAAAGTAACTCGACACAGTATGGAGAGTCCCAGAAAACCGTTACGCGTCGACAGAGTGGGAGAAAGGGAACTGACGTCATCACGCCGACGAGGCTCTCTTATTGCTCCGGTGAGGTCATAGCATTGTGACAACCTCGTCGGCATGGAGACCTAGGAAAACGTTTCTGCGGAATGCTGGCGCAGGGGATATTCAAAAGGTGAGGAATCCACAGGCAGATGTATCCATCAGAATAAGTGTTCATGAGTAGGTGTGTGTTAGCATTTCAGATGATCTCTGAAGTAGCCCTGGAAGCAGATTATAATCCCATTCTGTCCCCGTAATGTAACGCTCAAAGCCTTTTAAATTACCAACTATGAGATGAATTTAAGTGAAGAATTGGGGGCAACAGGGGAAAAAAAGAGAAAATACATGTCTTCTACGGGTGATCCCATAGGAGCTTCAGAACAAAGAAATTGAACCCCTTAGGAGTTTAAGAACAGAAGATTGGTAGTAGCAGAGATTATGCACAGAAGTTGTACGTATGATTTAGAGCAAGGGGAAAAGAGGTATGCCATACAGCATACGTTTATTACGGTCTGTAAGGTGAAGAAAAAGGCACAAAATCCTAATCATGAGCATTGAAACAGCAAATTGGCAGGTATGCCAGAAGGGTGGCAAAATTCACAGGCCAACAGGGAAACCCACTAAGTAGCCAGGCATTGAACCTATGGGTGTGGTGTTTATTATCCTTTCTCTGCTTTTCCTGCCCCAGAAGTGTTCTTCAGTTTGATATCCCTCCTAGCTGGCCCTCTCTAACAAGCTTTCCCCAGAAGTAACTCACACCATCTCCCTGTGGGTCGGGCCAGTGATGAATACTAATGCTTTAACCTCCCAGTTTCCATAGCCTCTGTGATGGTTACCTAAGCAGTCTAGCCAACTTGTATGCCCTTTTAACTCCTCTTCTAAGTTCCAGTTAGTGGTACGATCTGCAAGGTGTAGCTAACTAGTAATTCCTGACAGTATTTCCCCAAAAATATCACCTCCCATTTTTGTTCTGTTATGGGTCTAGTTTAGATGGATAGCTTAGGTGAAATTTGTGCAGTATCATGAGGTGTGATTAAAAAAGGCAGGTTCCTATGAGTGCTTGGAAACATTATAACCCTTATAAGACATTAGATAGTGTAATGAAACCTTACTTTGCAGGAACCAACTCTTCTGACCATAGCTCGTTAAGGGGTGCCATCTACAATCACTTAAGCGGGAGGAGGGGCAGTCTTAGCTATCGCTTTTTTGACTAGAAATGTGCCACTGCATGGACTACCCCATGTGCAGGGACAGCCAGCTTCACAATCAAGGGGCCTATTCTCTGTACTACTCCAGATGGACTAAAAAATGGGGACTACACTTTGAAACAGCACACTTAATAGTGAGGGGAGGAAAGTTGGTGTCTGTTTGTATTTTCTTTCTAGTGCGCTTTTGCCTTCTCTAAATGTTGGCTAGCACTATTCTGAATTTGATGTAAGGTGTGTAAAAGGGCATTAACTATGGGCAACTTGGATGGGAACAGGACATGAAACCAAGTTCTGGGAGGGCAACCATGGGAGTAGCCTAATGCACTATGAAGAGAGTTATTATGAGCAAAGTTTTCTATAGCTACCCACTGCACCTTCTCACCCTGATGGATATTCTGAAAACATTAAAGATAATGTTCTAAAGCCTGGTTGACTTTCTTCATCTGTACATCAGTCTGGGAGTGATAAATAGCTGAGTGAAATTAAGCAGGCCCAACCTTTGAGTTAATCCTTTCCAAAAGTGAAATGCAAATTGGGAATTATCCATCTGTTATTATATAGGGGAGGCCATATAAATGCAATACCTTCTTCAAGAATACCAAGATTAGTTTGAGTGCGGGAGGTAATTTAGGCAAGGGAATTGCATTAACCAATTTATTGAACAACCCATTCCCCACAGACTCGTAATGCCTCTTTGTGATCTGGAGAGGTCACTGAACCCCATGGACAACTTAGACCACAGATCTGTCAGTGTGGGCAAAGGTTGAAGAAAGTCCGTGGATTTGGTATGGTGCTCTTCATGCCACTGTAATCAAGCTATCCTGGCTGAAGAGGGGTGAAACCCCGAAACCGGTCCTAGGATGCTTGTTTCCAGTCCAGGGAGGACCTGGCTTGGCAGTTCGGGCTGGACTGTTCCCATGAGGCACAGGGTCAAGACTGATTTGCATATGGCTGGGTTCAAACTGGAACGGCATGGTGAGCAAAAAAACGATGGATTTAGGCCCAGATCTCTGTACTGGGGTGAATGTATGACATTGTTCTGCATTCTGTCCATCAACTGTTGTTTTTGGATTTAACTTGGGCACAGACACATCAATGGTTCTCATAATCATTAATGGATTGCTTTAACCATGGGTGACAGAAGGATTGATTAATTATTGAGTCTTTCTGATTCCTGGATGCCCTATCACGTGACTGTCAAGATACATCTTTAAACTATCTGAGAGTTATCTGATCTGGAAGATAGACCTATCTGCCTCTTTCAAAAGAAGGCCTTAAATTGTAGCAAAAATGTGGAATGATCTTGTAACCAGAGGCTAGTATTAACATTTAATTGTGTGGCCCAAGATAATGCCTATTCACTTCAAAAATATAATAAGAAATAAATCTGGACCTAATCTGTGAATCATGTCTTGGAAATGGATAGGAAACATAATTACATTGTGCGAGGAAAGCTGTGAAATGTCAGAGATCTTCTGTGAACTTCTCAGGAAGAGCTGTAACTGTCCCATGCTAAACTTCAATTGCTTGAGGATTCCCACACTTCCTCTGGAGGCAGTTGAAAAAGCTGTTTTAGTGCTGGTTCCTTTAGAATTCCCTGGAGTTCCTTGAGCCAAGCAAATCTGATTTATTCGATCTAACATAAAGGCTCTCTCAAATCAAGCAGTCTGCATGTCCTCCTTAATCTTGTTTAATGCCTGTGTCATCAGCTGCAAGTGATTTACATCTAGCTCCAGGAGCTACTAGCAATAAGACACCAGGCCTATTGTCAGAATGTCAAATTAACTCTGGAGTGGCTCTTAAAGCACCCCACTCTCTCCCGGCCAAAAGCCTGTTGAAGTCAAAACTATGTGGTGACCCCCCCGCCAAAACAGGCTATGGGGAAGGAAGAGAAAACAAAGGGCTTCTGCGGTTCTCCGACCCCCTCCTTGGGAGCTTAGGAGCACTGGGTTGGTAGGAGCCGTAATTATGTGCACCTATCACAGTTAAGGTATAGAGCATTGAAGAGAGGTATTTAACCAGGTGATAAAAGCCCACATTCCCACACAGAAAATTATTCAAAATGCACCTTTACCCGTCAAGATATGATAATGCCTTTGGAACTGCCCACCAGCTTCCGGGAATCAGCCGTGAGCTGAAATTGTGCTTATTTGCTACACTGGATAAGATGGAAAATAAAAATAGTCACCATTATGATGCGCATAATTACTTTTTGATGCTTAAAAGGTACAGAGAAAGGAATGGCAGCCTAAGGGTGCAAACTGCCCTCCCCCTGTACAAACCTCACAAATGTGCATGAATGCTATGTGTGTGAATGTCATGGAACAAAAAGGAAACCCAGAAACAACTAGCTAGCCAAAGAACCTATATTATGGGGAGCTTCTTTCTTATCCTGTCTCTGTCTTTTCCAATCTGTAAGTGTTTCTCAGTCTGACATCTCTTCCTAGCTAGCACAATATATGACACTATATCCACGTAGCCCAAAGAAGAACACTAGTGCAGCAACATCATTTTTTTCCAATGCTTCCATAACTGATGCCTATGCAGCCTAATCATACTGTACCCCCTGGTAACTCCACATTTGAGTCCCAGTAAGTGGCACAGCTGTCTTTGAACTCCTAACATTGTGGCTTACTTGGATTTTAGAAACTAATTCACCTGAATATTGAGAAATGACTCATGAAAAAAATTCTGCGGAAAGTTGAGTCTTAATCTTGGCTTCAGTATGATTTATCAAATATGCTTATGTTCTTGATCAATCAATCTAGCAGGATTTGTAAAGCACTGCTATTCATCTGCGAGGGTATCCAGGTGCTGAAAGACATGCTGCTCGGGTGGAATCAGTTGAACAACCAGTTCTTGATTGACTTTATTAATTCCTGAAGAGAAGGTGAGGTACGGATTTGGAGGCTGTTCCAGGACTTTGGGGTGAGGTTCGGAAAAAGAACGTCCACAGATGCGGGGGGTGTGAGCGATAGAGAGGGAGGCAGAGTGCAGGTGTCTGGAGGGTCAGTGGAAGCTCAGGTGGTGGTTGGCGTTTCCAGGTCCTTAATTGTGCAGGGCTTTGTAGGCATTGGTCAGCATTTTTTAATTGACATCTCCTGTGGACGGGGAGCAAGTAAAGTTTCTTGAGGTGTGGCTGATGTGGGCCCATTTGGGGAGGTCGAGGGTGAGTCTGGCCGCTGAGTTCTGTATGGCCTGTAGTCTCTTCAGGAGGTGAAAGGTGATTCCTACGTAGTGTGTGTTGCCATAGTCCAAGCAGTTAGTGACAAGGGCTTGAGTGAAGGTATGCATGGTGCTGATTGGGAACCATTTGTAGATCTTTAGGAGCATGCAAAGAGTGAGGAAGCAGGCAAAGGAGATGGTGTTCATCATGGTTTTCATGATTGCCACTATGATTGCTGCCTCACGTCACAAAAGGAGCTTAGAGGAAAATAAAGGAAAGCCGGGGGGGGGGAGATTAGGGGCATCACTAAATATTATGCAATACATAACCACCTACTTCCTAAAATTCCAGTGTTATTCACTAATTGGCACCCTTTTAAAATACTTTTTAGATGGGCTAAAACCAGTAAACAATCTGGTTCCTAAGACTCGTTGAGAACCAACAAGTACAAGGTGCTGTGCCACAGCGAGGTAAAAATAGGGCGCCTCACATAAGCTTCCAATTGGCTTTGCTTTCATCACGGATGTTCCTCCTTTATTTGCAGGGAAGTCACACCCCATATAACACAGACATGGGGAGAGAATCTAGAGTACATCCTCAAACATCACCTTGCTACATATCATGACAAGCCCTCTTAATCAAGAGTGCTGAACTACACTCATTCGGTCACTGGACCATACGACAAAAAATCTGTACACTGTAATAATCCAGACCCTGGTGCATGATAAAAAAAAGACAACATGCTCTGACTAATTTCCATGCACAGCCAAAATATTTCATTGCTGCAAAAAGTCTGCCAATTTCATCAGAGCTAGAAGGCAATCACATCACCCAATTTACGCATCACACCTAGAAAGGAGAAAGAAAAACAAACCTCATCGTGGTCAGATAGAACAAAAGTTCACAGTGATCAAATAAAGATTTCTCAGCCGTCTTTATACTTTAAAAGTTTATTAATAATTACTGAATGTCCACCAGGTGAATGCATACCAATGGACAATGGCTTCAGCTACTGTGTTCATACAAATATGATCTCATTGCCACCTACAGGAACAGGTCATAAATTGGGAGCTCATAAAACATGGAGAAGGCGGCTCATTGATGTAGTGCCATGTGAGTTTGCAATGACTGAACCCTTGTGGCTCCTGATAGAACAGTGACATAAGCATTAGAGCATAGCGAAGTGAATGCAGGTTTAGAATATTGAGTTTGCGGGTACACGCAGAAGAAAAAAGATGTGTTATACTAAGATCCATGTGTAGCATAGTCATTGGCGAGCACCTGGGCTGGGGAGGAGGTTACAACTGGTGATGAGACAGGGGATAAGTAACCCAAAGATTGACAGTGCTCTCCTAGAGAGTTTGCTGTGGTGCAGCAAACTGCTTGTGCATACCACGTGTGCCTCCTTCGAAGTGGAGAATCGACATTTGGCATATGTGGAATCAAAGTGCAGCCTCAAGCCGTGTAGAGCATGTGAAGATAATGAAGGCTTCACTTAGACGTCTACACTTCTTTAGTCGAAAGCCGGCAGGGAGGGCCGCAAAGAGAGGTACCACGCTACTACGCAACCTAAAGCCATGCATCATATGGAGTGAGAACGCTGCAAGCAGAGGAGCTGTGAAGCAAAGATCAACCAGGTGTAAGGGAGTGCAAAGTGATGCTTACTAGCAATGAAATTCAAATACAAGAAACGGTCATCTGCTTACCAGTACTGGGCGAAGAGAGTCATTGTGCTGTAGCGCTGGGGGAAGTAACCCGGGGTTGTGCTTGCAGAGCTGCCCATACCTAAAGTGGCACACCACCAAAGCAGCCATGGAAACAAAGAGGGAGGTCAAAGTTCCATGGGCTGTCCAAAATGACTAAGGCCAGCACAGCGCAGGGCCTCAGAGATGGTATGGATGAAGGAGATCCCAGCAGATGGTATCAAAAAGAACTGCACCCTCAGTATCAGCCAATCTCGTAAATGAATGCAATGCCACTGCCGCCGCCTTCTTAAAACCACCACCGCCATTCGATACCACCAAAAAGTTGAATATTAGTGACAGGTGGACTACCTAGATGGAGACATTTGATAATTTCATTGATGCGATTGAATAAGCCAATAACAAGACGATTATCAAGTACCTTAAGAATTTTGCTGGTGAAGGTGTAAAAGAAGTCACAAAGAAAATGCTGTGGTCTGACGAAATTACATACAGTCAAATGAAAGCAGTCTTGAATCTCAAGTTTAATTCAATACCAAATGTAGATTACAAAAGGTACATTTTCTGTCAAGAACAATAGAAAGTTGATGAGACCATTGACAAATTTGTTAAGAGACTGGATACGCTTATCAAACACTGTAAGTTCAATTAATTTATTGATGAGGAAGCTATACACCTTAGGTGATTGTCAGATTTGCTCAGTTGATGAATTTTGAGAGAAATTTATAGTCTGGAGCGAGATCTCATGGCAGCTAGAGCTGAAGAACGTGCTGATAGACAAGCTGCTTGCATAGAGGCCGGAGGTGCCCAGAGTGAATTAGTCATGAATGTGAAAAGTGAGCCAAAGTACAAGGCCGATGATGCAGAGTTAATTCTCCACAGAAAAATAAATTGTGCTTCAGGTGTGGATTTTCATTTCCACACTAAGGTAAATGTCCTGATGTTAGACTTCTGGTGGTGTTTCCCCAAACTTTTTTGCTTTTTCCTCCTGAGTTTTGCTGATTCTCTTGTAGTGGCCTTAGGGCTTTGGGGACTTTCCCACTGTAAGTGCAGTGTGAAAGTGCGCACGGCCTTCCTACACATGTTAGAAAGTGGTGCTTACTTGATGCTTGTAACATTTCACAAGCCTGTCATTGCAGGCCGGTGTGCGCATTTGCACCTATGGTGTTTTTAGACATGTGTCCAGCCTGCAATTGCAGGTCTGTGTGCACAATTGAGCTTATGCTCAGGCTGGCTTTTCTAAATCACTAGCCAATCCTGAGAGGACCTTTCACCACCCCTTCAGCACCTCTAGGGTACATCTTAAGGGGTGAAGTGAGTGGTAAGTGAAAGGCCGGGCAGGTACATGTGTGTTTCTTGCCCAGGGAGTGAGGAATACCCATGTGTGTTGTCACTACCTGCGGGGTTGCTCTTTCCATAGGCAGTGGAAAGTACTTCAGGCTGCAACAGTGGGCAGCAGTGGAGCAGCCTCATAATGTTTCTTAGCTTTGGCTTCACCATGACAAACCCTTTCCTGTGGTAAAGGTGGCTTTGTCATTACTAGCTTAGAAATGCCACTTTTAGAAAGTTGGCATTTCTCTGCTCTAAAACTCTGCGTACCTTTTAGTTTGATTCTATACCACACTGGAGGCTGGGGAGCACATCTGGGCATTGCAACTGGGACAACAGACCTCTGCCATTTGAGAGCCTAGCTGCATGGATTGGAGGAAAAGGTTTTGACACTTGGCCTCTGGAAGCCAGATCATGGTCCCATCAAAGATTAAGATATGCATTCCACGGCCTTATGGCAAGGGAGACATTTGTCGTTCAAAGGGAGGCCCTCTGAACCACCCCCACTTCAAAGGCACACTACAGTATAATTACTGCTGCCAAACATCAGCAGGGCAGAGATACACTTGTGGGAACGTGGGGCCGGAGAACCTGGAACTGCGTGGTGCACACTGCCAGAGGAATCTGTTGTGCACAAGAAGAATTACTAACATTGAAAGGGACCATGTGCCCTTGCTGAAGAGTGGCTGGCCTGGGCTGACTACCTGCTGCTGTGTGGCACCCTGAGGTGTGCTCTCTAAGGGCTTGTTGGCTTTCCCCTTGTTCTTTTGGAGGTCTCAGGGGCATCAAAGATCACCTAAGAGGAACCCACACTATCTAATTGTGACACCTGGAGAGCGGTGCCCTCTCAACTGCTAACATCATCTGCTGAATCCCAACTGGTAGCACCCCGTAAGGGTGGAATTAAGATTTGTGCCTGGATTACCTTATGTGGAACCCCAGAAGCCTTTCCTGCATTTGTCGTGTGGCCCCTGCATCGTGGGGACCTAAACATGCACAAGCGTCTTGTTGGTGGTGAGCGGAATCCTTGGTTGAGGGATCCAGAGTGGCCCGCTTCGTCGATCGTACCGCATCCCCCTCGTGTGACACACTGACTGCATGCTCATTGCGTGCGGTGTCTAAGTCAGAGGTTGTGACCCTCGGAGGTGGGGGCGTAACCTTAGTAGTGCCTCATTCTACTTTGTGTGGCACTGCTAAACCTGTGCCTGTGTAATTGCCAGGTGCTACCAGTATCAACGCACACCGGACGTTGTGTCTCATTCCCAGGGAGTTACGGGAATTGCAACTATTCATTGTGTGCACCCAGAACGGCCTGATGCGACCTGTATTAATGTGCACCAGGCATTGTGCTTCCTTTCCAAGGAGGTACTGAGAGTGCGACTCTTCATTGTGGGAAGCCTGAACTGTCTGGTGCGACTCGTATCACAGTGCACCAAATGTTGTGCATCTTTCTTCAGAGAGGCTCCCATGTGTCATTCCTCATTCATCGATTGTTACCTTTTTGGCCCTCAGTGTGGTGGACCAAGTGCCCTCTTCTCACCCGGCCCCCCGACGACATTGTGTTGCCAGGTAGTATTACCCGGCTCAGGCTGTGTAGTGAGAGTGATTGACTGGGCTGAAGGAACGCTTCCGAGAGCGATCGGAAGTGGATCGAGAGACTGTGTGACCCCCCCCTCCTGTTCTTCGCAGAACTGAGCTGGTGCTGGAAGGCCCTTGGGGAACCCTTTTGACTGACAGACTATTGCCCTCAGCCCGCTTCTGCTCCGCTTCCTGTGGTTGAACTTCCCGAGTAGTGGCCAAAGCCCCATTTGATGACTGCCTCCTAATTAGTCCTACTACCTACCCTAACCTGCTTCCCTGTGACCTGCATGTGGCCTAGTATCTGGGGGGGGGGGTGGATTTCTCCCATCTGTGGGGGTAGGGTAGTCGGGTGAGTTGGAGGGAGGCTTGGGCCATGGGGGTCTGCAGTGTGCTATCAATTGAGCGGCTGGGTATCAGTTGCACTGCATTACGGTGCTGTGTGCGTTCTGTATGGACCTGCCTGATATCTGTTGCAGCACCATTCGAGGGAGAGGGAGAGAGTGCGAGAGAGAGAGAGAGTATGTGTGTGTGTTTCTGCGTATATGTGTGTGTCTCTGCATGTGAGTGTGTCTGTAGACCGCCTGCGAGTAACGACACAGGCCGGCAGTGTTGGCTTATACATTGAGTTTTTGCCAGAAGAACACAATGTTTGACATTGGTTTTACCCGTGAAGCCTCGGTCTGCGGCGCTGCTAAAAAGTGCTATATTCATTGCATGTACATATTTCTGACATTGTTGAGACCTGGGGCACACCCTATAACTGTGTGGTATTGAATTATAATATTTGCCAGGCTGGGCCTAGGTTCGACAACGTGTTGCACTGCGTAAGGGTGCTGGAGGATTGGGGGGGGGTTAGGATAGGACCTTTCCGAAGTGTGCATACTACGGATGCAATTTATTTTAAAACAGTTGGGCTTAGTACTGCTAGTAATATTTCCAAGTGTGATTTATGCCCAGAAATACATACTGTTCATGTTCTGTTGATTCCTGGGTGTGTTGAATACAAACGTTATTTACATACATGTCTCGTTTGTGATGCTCAGTGTATTTATTGTGAGCTAATGCTGTGCCAATGCTTTACACATTGCCTCTGTGATAAGCTTGATTGCCAAGCTACACAAGGGTGAACACAGGTTATACAGCGAATGTAACCAACCACCCCAGACCGGACTGGTAAGTTCTTTCTGGCTAGGGCATCGCCACATCCAACTAGAAAGTGCCAGTTACAACACCCGTCATTGGGCAAATCTGCAAAGGTTGTGGAAAAGAGAACCATTTTGAAATGGTTTACAAGGTGAAGGAAAAAGTAGGTGCGTCCTGGCGCAAAGATAAAATGGCCACTCAAACGTTCCAGAAGCAATATTCAATGCGCACTCATAAGGCTAAGCGCCCACATAAGCTGAGGCAAATTGACACCAAACGAAGTCGATCAACATCTAAATCTTTGTCGAACAGTTCTTCTGTATCAATGTCAAGTGAAAGTGAAGGAGATGGTTGTGCCATGTCGATGTTTACCTCAGAGAAACGTACGCATTATGGACTGGCCGCATGTGTGGGGGAAAAAAAAAGGTCCAAGAGATGTCGACACGACAAAGCACCAAAGTCATTCAAACATTGTCCGGAAATCACACTGAAAGTCAATGGTTGTTCAATACCTTTCATTATCGATAATGATGAGTCAATAAATATCATGCCTAGGAGAAACGTAATGAACGGTCTCCATTGCCCGACTTGCGCCATTGAAATTTAAAGTATATACGTGGGCTGCATCAATGCCACTAAAAAGTCAAGGTTCATTTGTAGCAACGATGAAGCATAAAAAAACAAAAGTACAAGGTACAGCGTCAATCGCATGTTTACTCAGCTTCTGCACAGCTGCTGATATTGGACTGGTATCCTTGAACTATAACATTAATGCTCATCACAAAATAGTAAGTTAATTCCTTTTGTTTTTTCATGGGTTGGGAAAACTCAAGACAATGAAAGTACACTTACACATTAATCAAGAAGTCCGTCCTATTTCTCAAAGACACAGATGAATTGCCTTTCATTTACAGGACGCTGTTGAAAAATAACTTGAATCCTTAATGTTAGAAATTGGGTTTCTGGTTGGCTAAGGTATGCACCTACGCCAAGCAGAATCCACCACTCTAGTCAAGGAAAGTAAGTTACACAACAAAGATAACCTGTACTCACCACCTGGTAGCTTGGTGCACAACAGGCAGGCTTATCATCAGAAACAATGTGAAAAGCGTTTACACACACACACACACCCACCCACACCTACCCACCAACAACACACCACCCCCCAAAAAAGACATGAATCATAAATACTGTGCTTATTATGCAAATACTGAAATAGTACTCATTATCCTGACAATGCAAGAATCAACACAACATTCATATCATCAATGCACGTCTAGGTTAAGGGAAGAGAAAACACATAAATCACCATATTTTGCCATAAATACTTTGCAGGTAATGCAGTTTTGTTCAGAGGTGATCACATGAAATCCACAAGTAACCAAAAAGCATAGGGCCCAGTGCCTCTGCACTCATACCAGAAGTATTACTGTAGATTTGTGAACCTCATCATAAACAAAAGTATTTATGCATAAAATGTAGGGCTCAGGGACACCTGTGCACCTACTACATGTTATATGGTAATTTAGGCAGTTTAGTTCCTAAACCAGCAAAGCCTCCGTCGAGGTCTCCCCATAATGTGGCGTCACAGGCAAAGTGCCCCACACAACAAGGGGGTGGGGGTACACTTCGGGGCCACGTGGTAGACATCGTTCGGTCCCTGTGCTCAAATGAAAACTGCAGCTGCCTGTGAGCGTCCAATGCAGCTGCCAAGCCAGTACCTTCTAGGTACCACCAAGGTGGCTCCTGACCAGGGCACGGCGTCCTCCGTACCAAGCAGGGGCTCAGAAGCTGTTGACGGTGGGCTTCGGTACAGGGCAGGCGGCATCTTTGTTGGGCTGACAGGCCCCGCCTACCACTTGACGTCAGCAGAGTTCCTCCACTCCAATCTTGCCCTCCCGCCTGGAATTTCACTCACATCCGGGGTGGCTCTCTCCAAATGGAGAGGGGGCGCGAGGGGAACTGAGGAATGCAGAGGAAGCACTCATACGCTACACCAGGACCAGGCCTCACAGGGTTGGTTCAGCACCAGTCACCAGGGTACACGTCTGTCCCCAGGGGTAGTAAATTTGCGAGCTCACCACGAGCTGACTGTAACACACAAGGAATGCAGTAAATAGTGCTCACCACATACTGAGATGCATTGGAGAACACTTGGGGGACACCCAGGGAGAGGCAGGCAGGCCAGCACATCAAGGTCCTTGGCAAAGTGGCAGTCTCTTAAGCAACCTAACAGGCAGCAGGCCAGCACAACAAGCAGGTAGTCCTAATGGCGGTTCCTCCTGGCAGCACAGCAGTCCTCTGGTGCAGTATGTAAAGCCAGAGTGTCTGGTTACAAGTCCCGTGCAGTGTCTAAAATCATGGGGTACGATCTACTGTACTTATACTCTTAAATGTCTTTGTTCAAGGGGTGACTTCAAATGAAACCCTTAGAACTGCGCAATAATCCCTTTCAACTCAGCCCTGGCTCCAGATATCAGTAGGGGGTAAACAGCCCTTTCTGTGACACAACCTATACAAATGTAAAGTGTAAACAACTTCTCCCAGCCCAGGAAAACCATCAGTATGCAGATGAATTTAGATGAAAACTTTGTCACGCACAACCCTACCTGTGTTATGGCTGTCTGGAAAGTATGCACCAAGTGTAGCTGTGAACCAGGCCTAGACATGTATTGGAGCCAGGCTGCAAAGCACAAAGAGTCATAAGCACAGAGAAATGCCCACTTTCTAAAAGTGCCTTTTCTTTAAAACAGTAATATAAAATCCAACAACACAGGTAAGTAGGATTTCTCACTACCATTCTAAACATGACAACGCCACTTTTTTCAGATCGAGAATTACCACTTAAATATATATAAGGGAATTCCCAATGCTAGCCTATGAGAGGAGTAGGGTGCTCAGCAGTGAGACACAAAATAGGCTGTGACACACATAAAGGCAGATGTCTGACCTTTTACTTACACAGCACCATGCCCATAGGGCTACCTAGGGCCTACCTTAGGGGTGGCCTATGTGTAATAAAAAGGCAGTTTAAGGCTTGGCAAGTAGTTTTAAATGCCAAGTCAAAGTGCAAGCACGCTCTGCAGAAGCAGGCCTGAGACACGTTTGAAAGGCTACTTCTGTGGGTGGCACAAGCAGTGCTGCAAGTCCACTAGTGCCATTTAATTTACAGGCCCTGGGTATATGAATACCACTTTACAAGGGACTTTCATGTAAATTAAATATGCCAAACAGGTGTAAGCCAATCATACCATGTTTAAAGGAGAGAACACATGCATGTTAGCACTGATTAGCAGTGATAAAGTGCCCAGAGTCCTAAAGCCTACAAAAAGGTCAGAAAAATAGGCAAAGGGAGGCAAAACATTTTGGGGATAACCCTTCAGAAAGGACCAGGTCCAACACTTACTCAAACTCAATATAATTGAGTTTCCACTGGTCTAACTCCATGGGTTTCTCCCATAGTGGTAGTACCCAAAAAGGACAGTGAAGAAGCTGTACGCATCAGCGTGGATATGCATCAAGCGAACAAGGCAATTGAGGTCCGCACATTGTCAACATAATAACACAATTGAATGGTGTGAAGGTGTTCTCTCGCCTTGATCTGAATACAGGATATCATTAGTTGAGATTCAAGGAGAATTGCAGCTACACTGCAGGTACATTACAACCTTTTCTACAAATGTTGGTCTGTTCTGTTACAAAAGACCAAGTTTTGGTATGTCATTAGCTGTGGAACTATTCCAAAATGTCATTCAACAAATCATACAGCCAATCATGAATGCTTTCAGTTACAGTGATGACATATTGGTTTTTGGAGCTACACAGAAGGAGCAGGACAAAGCTTTCACGCAAGTATGTCAGTTGCTCGACGATGCTGGTTTACATTTGAATGCTAAGAAATGGGAGTTCCATAAGACTAAGTTAAAGTTCTATGGCTATATCTTTTCTGATGAGGGCATGACACCCAATCCAGCTAAAGTGCAAGCGCTGTCAACTGACAGTCCCCTATAAGATGTTTCCATGTTACATACATTCCTTGGTATGGCCAGCTATTGCTCTAGATACATATGAGACTTTGCCACTGTCAGTGCGCCATTAAGACTCAACGAAAAAGAAGGTTTAGTTTTCTCTGGTCACATGAATGCGAGCAAAGCTTCCAGAAAATCAAACAAGCTATTGAGAACACTACTGAAATGGTATACTTTGAGCCAAAGCTTCATACTGAGGTTGTTGTTGATGCTAGCCCTGTTGAGTTAGGCGCCTTCCTTGCACAGTGGACACCCAAATGCACAAAGACGTATTGTGGCATATGCAAGTTGAAGTTTGTTCCAAACCAAACATGCTTATTCACAACCTGAGAAAGAAAGCTTAGCAGTGGTGTGGCTTAGTGAACATCTCCACGTATTGTTGTATGTGAAGCCTTTCACGCTTGTGACAGATCATTGAGCATTTTGTTTTGTTGTTTTCTTTTTGTTGTTGTCCTCATTCTGCCAAATCTCTTACTGGTGATGCTCTTCTAACGGTTGCCAATATCTGGAGAACAGCCATTCCACACAAGAAAACAGCTGTTTCCAATTCCAACCTCTTACCGGGTTGACCCAAAACAGAGGAAACCAGGACCGACAACTATATTTGCTTAATCAACGGACCTACTTGATCGCTGACTCCACTCCACCAACAGTATCTACACTTTTTCTTGGCTTCTTACATCATAGGCTATATCCAACGGACTTGTCGAGATTAAGTTCTTTAAATAGTCAGAAAAACAAGGTGTGCTCCCAGACTTCCATAACCTGGAAATTTCCCGCCTTGCCAAAAGTATTGCGTAAAAGATAAACTTAGAAATCACTGTCTTAGTTAATTGAGGCCCATCTTGGTACAGTCCAAAAAAGAGAAGTTTAGGGCTTAACTTAATCTGTTTCCCTGTTACATCCACAAGGAACTTACATATCTCAGTCCAATAACAAAGGATCTTCGGACATACCATAAACATGTGGGTGTCATCGGCTAATGAAGACGAGCATCTTGGGCAAACATATGGGTTTCCGGTAGCTTTTGATAGCTTGGATGGAGACCAGTAAACTCTATGTGTGGTAAAAAGATGGTTTCGCTTGAGTGAGGCTGGTTTCACCACTGTCTGTAGTATGTTAAAAGAGACTTGCCAAACCTCGTTAAGATCTTCACCCCCAAGATCTTCTGCCCAAAGCTTAGAGATGTCTAAAACCAACTTATCTTCGGCCTCCATCAAAGTCCAGTACCACCTGGAAACTAGCTTTTTTAGCGGACCTACTCTCATTGCCTGGTCTAACCATTCATCCTCACCCTCCTCTGCCCAAGTCTGTGAATTCCACCAGGAACTAAGTTGGTAGTATTTAAACCTAGCTAATTGGCCCCCAGTTAGATTACTCAAGACTTCCCAGCTCAATAGGCCCGATGCCGTTTTAAGATCTCCCCAATGGAATAAGCCCGCACATTTAAGTGGCACACTGAGTTGATCTCTCAAACATTCAGGGGTTCCATTAAGCATTGTTGACCATCTTTGGCAATTCAAAGGCAATAATGCCTCCTCGGATTAAACGTTGGAGTCTGCGATTGCAGTAACACATCTACATCATCGTGCATCGCCCAGGAACAGATCAAAACCCTGCTGACTACTTCTCACAAATGCCACTACAGTGCCCTGGCACTTCTTCTAAGACGGCTGAAACCTACATAAATTTCATCGTGAAACCAGTGCCCCAGCTGCTATTTCAGTGGAACAAATTGGCACTGCCACGAGTCAAGTTAGTGGCATGCTAAAATTGAAGGTCATTATTATACATCATTCTTGGTACCAGCACTCTAGACCTCCTACCAGTGACAGTGAATACCAGAAGTTTAGAAATGTCAAAGATGAACTGTCTGTTACTCAGGAAGGTATTATTCGAAGATCTTTGAGAATTGTCATTCCGGAGAGTCTGCAACAAAACATAATTGAAGTTCCCCTATGAACGATATCGTGGAAATTGTTGCCACCAAACAAGCTCTCGAAGACAGAGTCTGATTTCCACATCTCGGCGAGAGAGGTGAACGAGAATTGAAGACCTGTTATCTATGCAACTGCCTGTCATCGCAAACCAATCAACACAGCTTAAATATGTTAGAGTTGCCAACACATGCATGGGAAAGAATTGGCGTTGATTTCTTCTGTCCTCTTGACAGCAGACATCACCTGATGATGATCGTTGATGAATAGTCCTGTTTTCCATCTATCAATCAAGAATGAGTCATTGAGAGAAGAGATAGCATATTCGCGACATGGGGTGTTCCTGCAATCTTAATGTCTGACAATTGCCCACCTTTCAATAGTTGAGAATTGGGAGACTTTTTCAGTCATCTTAATACGAAGCATCAGAAAAGCACACCTCTTTGTCGACAGGCCAATGGCCTTGTTGAACATTTCTGGAGTACTCTTAAGAAAGCTGTCCAGCCTTTGGCATGTGCAGCAAAAGGTTGGCCTTTGGGCCCCAGGAACTCCATTCCCTGGGGCAAAAACATATATATTAAGGGTAGGAGGATGTGCAGCCCCCTTGCTGACTCTTAATTGGCCCCAGGGACCCCATCCTCCGGGGCCAGTTCCAACAAAAAGGCAATGGGGCTGCGTGCAACCTGCCTGCCCAAGCTTTAAAAGGCCGTGGAACTCTATCCTCTGGGGCCGAATACAATTAAACAGGGGAAGAGGGCTTGCAGCCCCCCTCCTCAAGCCTTCTCAGGCCCCGGGACCACAATCTATGGGGAGTCCCTATCTTCAAGCCTTATTAGGCCTCAGGGACCCAATCCCCACAGCGAAATGAACAAGTTATTTACCTTCGGTAACAATATATCTGTAAGAAACATTAGTAGTGATAGATTCCTTACTTTAGAATTACCCCTAGGCGTCAGACTGGATCTGGAAAGTTTTAATCAGCAGTACCCCTGCACGTCGGAAAGTGGTGTCGTGCGTCTCCACGTCCGTCATTGACATAGTGGTCACCGAGATGACATCGTGGCAGCTACTTAGACACCGCCCTTGCGCGCTGACGTCAGTTCTGTACACGACTTTCCGTGCCAGGAACGCAGAGCTATGCAAGATACTGACCACTGGTGCCTTCAAACTAGGGTCCTGAAAGGGATGACCTTAACCCTAGAAATCAGTACGCAGAACGGGGAAGATGGTTGGGGCGGTAAGGAATCTATCACTACTAATGTTTCTTACAGATATATCGTTACCGAAGGTAAGTAAATTGTTCATCTGAAAGAAACACGTAGTGATAGATTCCTTACCTTAGAATAGATACCCCAGCAATGCCAACCCCGGTGGTGGGTCTGCGAACCAAGATCACACCAGGAAGTCCCAGAGAACAGAACGGCCAATGAAGCCGTCTCTCCGGACTTGGCTGGCTGTCCAGGCAATAGTGCTTAGTAAAAGTGTGCAGCGAGGCCCATGTAGCTGCCTGACAGATGTCTTGCAGGGGGACACCACGTCCCAATGCTGTAGTGGCTGCCGTCGCCCTGGTGGATTGGGCGCGCAGCCCCACAGGAGGCTCCTTCTTAGCCAGAGAATAACAGGCCTTAATACACAAGACGACCCATCAGGAGATAGTCCCCTTGTGTGCGGCCTGGTCTTTCTTTGCACCAACGTAGCCAACAAAAAGCTGGTCACCCACCCGGGACTGTTGTGTGCAGTTCAAGTAAAACGAGAGCGCATGTTTTGGGTGCAGACAGTGGAGCCTCTCTTCCTCTCTGGAAGGATGCGGAAAGAAGGTGGGCACAGTGATGGTTTGCCCAATGTGAATAGCAGTGACAACTTTTGGCAAAAAGGATGGCCGGGTTCGGAGCACAACCTTGTCTGAATGGACAGATAGAAAAGGAGGTTTACAAGAAAGAGCCTGGAGCTCACTCACTCGCCTAGCGGAGGTGATGGCAACCAGGAAAGCAGTCTTTAGAGTTAAGAGACGTAAAGGACAATTGCGAAGAGGCTCAAAGGAAGCGCACATCAAGTATGTAAGAACCAGATTCAAGTCCCACTGTGGTATCACAAAAGGAATAGGAGGGAAAAGGTGAGTAATGCCTTTGAGGAATCTATTTACAACAGGGGACTTGAAAAGAGAGGGCTGATCAGGGAGCCTGAGAAAGGCCAAAATAGCAGAAAAGTAGCCCTTGATAATGCCCAGAGCAGAGCTCTGCTGGGCCAAAGAAAGAAGGAACAGAAGGACTTCCGAAAGAGGGGCAGAAAGGGGATCCACAGCCTTTGCTGTGCACCAATGCCACAAACTTGTTCCACCTGCAGGAGTATACCAACTTAGTGGAGGGCCGCCTGGCCGCCATAATAACATTACAAACTTCAGGAGGCAAGTCAAAAGGAATCAACTGCCGCCGCTCAATCTCCACGCAAGGAGGTGGAGACTGGACAGGTTCGGGTGGAGGACCGTCCGCTGCTGCTGCAACAGAAGATCCTCCCTAAGAGACAGTAGGATCGGGGGATCGATCGTCATACTGAGTAGCTCGGGATACCAAACTCTTCAAGCCCAGTCCAGAGCCACAAGAATGACTGTGGCCCGGTCGCGCCTGATCTTCTTCAGCACTCTGGGCAGAAGTGGTATAGGCGGAAAGGCGTACAACAGATTCCAACGCGCAGAACTGCTGACATTGCGCGTTCTCTTCGGTGGCGACTAGATCTAACCAAGGCTCTCCCAACTGTTGAAAGAGACCTTGCGTCACGTCCAAGTGAAGACGCCATTCGTGATCTATCATGCACCTGCGGCTGAGTTCGTCCGCCCTGGCGTTCAGGGAACCTGCCAGGTGTTGAACCACCAGGAAAATGCCCTGATGTTCCAGCCATGTCCTGAGACGCAAAGCCTCCTGACATAGGGTCCACGACCCCACCCTGTTTGTTGCAGTACCACATGGCAGTGGTGTTATCCGTGAACACCTGTACTACTCTTCCCCGGACAGAGGGAAGGAATGCCTTCAGTGCAAGTCGGATCGCCCGAAGCTCCAGAAGGTTGATATGGAGCCGGGACTCCGCCGGAGACCAGAGGCCTCTGATCTCCACCCCTCCCATGTGACCGCCCCATCCCAGGAGGTACGCCTCCGTCACCACTGTGTGCTCCGGTTGGGGAAGGGAGAGGGATCTGCCATTGACCCAATGCCGGTTTGTGAGCCACCACTGCAGTGCCCTCCGAGATCTGGACGGACTCGGACAGGTTTCCCTGGTGCTGCGCCCACTGCAACTTCAGGTCCCACTGCAGAGCCTGCATATGCCATCTGGCATTATCGACCAGCAGTATGCAGGAGGCCATGAGGCCCAGCAGCCTCAGGGTCAGCCTGACCGAAACCCAGGATAGAGGCCGAAAGTTTGGAATCAGAGTCTGAATATCCTGGACTCGCCGTTCGGGAGGATAGACCTGAAAGAGCATCGTATCCAGAACCACTACGATGAAGATAAGCTTCTGAGAGGGAATCAGGTGCGACTTCGGCACATTGATGGAGAACCCCAGAATATGCAGGAGGTCGGCAGTAGTGTGGAGGTGGGAGACGACTGCCTGGGGCGATCCCACCTTCAACAGCCAGTCGTTGAGATAGGGGAAGACTGGAACCCCTGATCTGCGCAGATGAGCTGCGACCACCACCACATTCACTTTCGTGAACAACCGAGGGGCGCTGGTAAGGCCAAAGGGAAGCACGGTAAACGGAAAGTGCTTGTGGCCCACCGTAAACGGCAGGTAACGCCGGTGGGCCGGCAGGACGGTAATGTGGAAATATGCGTCCTGCAGGTCCAACGCTACCATCCAGTCTCCAGGGTCGAGGGCAGACAAGACCTGAGCCAGAGTTAAAATCTTGAACTTCTCCTTTCGGAGGAAGCGATTGACGTTCCAGAGGACTAAGATAGGATGCAGGCCCTTGTCCTTCTTGGGCACCAGAAAGTAGTGGGAATAAAAACCACAACCTACTTCTGGCGCAGGAACGCGCTCGATTGCCCACTTGGCCAAGAGGGCTACAACTTTCTGTTAAAGAAGTGCCAAGTGATCCCCCGACATGCGGTGGTACTGGGGTGGCATGGCTGGAGGGGTAGTCTCGAAGGGAGGGAGTAGCCCCTTCGGACTATTTGTAAAACCCACCTGTCCGTAGTGATGGTGCACCAGTGGGGGAGCTGATGGCGAATCCTGCCGCCCACTGGCGTGTGATGGGCCTGAAAAACCGGACTAGGAAGGTTTGGAGGCAGTGGTGGCCGGGGTGGAGGTGGACTGACCCGCCCGCTGGCCCCCTGACCCGCCTCTGCGGGTCCCACGCCCATGCTGAGACTGCAGCTGCTGCGGCCTGTGGCTCTGGAGAGAACATGTTGGGGTGCCCCTTCCGTAGCCACGAAACGAGCAAAAAGCAGAAGGCAGAGGAGGGCGAGTGGCCGAAAGGCCCAAGGACTTGGCCGTAGCCCGCGAGTCCTTAAAACGTTCCAACGCACTATCTGCCTTGTTGCCAAAAAAGCAAATGCCATCAAAGGGGTGTTCTGGACATCTCTCGAGAAGCCAGTAGTCCTCAGCCAGGCGTGGCGGCGGAGAGCCACTGTCGTGGAAATCGCTCTGCCCAGTGAGTCAGCGGTGTCAAGGCCACATCGAACTGTGAACTTGGCTGCATCTCTCCCTTCAGTAATAGCCTTGGAGAGCACTGTACGGGCCTCTTCCGGGCACTAAGGCAGCACCTGCGCCACCGTATCCCACACAGAGTGGGAATAATGGCCCAAGAGGCATGCGGTG
The DNA here is from genome assembly GCF_964204655.1 of Triturus cristatus. Taxonomy (NCBI): domain Eukaryota; kingdom Metazoa; phylum Chordata; class Amphibia; order Caudata; family Salamandridae; genus Triturus; species Triturus cristatus. Next base: position 177,267,836 of record NC_140580.1, on the reverse strand, counting down.
TTCACAGACCACAGCCCTGAACTGGCGGAAGAAAACATCTTCTTCTCAAACTGTTCTAGTCTCTTGGATTCCCTATCCAGAGATGCGGTAGGGAAGGTGCTTTGGGACGTGGAGGCTTGGACAACCAAGCTCTCAGGGGTGGGGTGTTGGGAAAGGAAGAGGGGGTCACCCGCGGCCGGGCGATGGCTTTGGGCCACGTTCCTATCCACAGGAGCTCCTGTGTTGGGCCTGGAACAGATGCCCAAAAGAATGTCTGAAAGTGCATCATTAAAAGGCAGCAGTGGCTCCGCAGAGGTAGCTGCCGTCTGAAGAACTTCTGTCAGGAGGTTAGTCCTGATGGCCACTGTTGGGAGTTCGAGGTGGGGAGCCTCGGTCGCCCTACGCAACACCACTGGATAACTCGCACCCTCCTCCGTAGCCACGGTAGGAGGAGTTACAATGCCAAGGTCAGAAGAGGCGTCGAGACCCCTGCCATCCCCCATGTCCTCAACCCAGTCCGGGTCAAACTCACACTGTGCTGTGAGAGGGTTCTCAGACCCCTCCCAGTCCTCCCCTTCCTCCAAAAGCTGTGGGACAGGCCGAAAATAAGGAGGCTGGACATAGGGATAGAAAGGCCCCATCGGCGTCGGAATCGGCATCGAGCTACTCCGTTCCGGCGCCGTGTCCTCAACAGGGCTGAAACCGGGGATGGCATCGTCCGGGGGCACGGGCGACGTTGAGAGTGGTGCTGGTGGGGTCGCTGGTGGAGGTGTCACTAGGTCAACTGGCGTCGACCGGGATCCAGGCCTGGATCCTTGTGGGCCCTGTGGCGCCGAAGCAGACAGCGATGCCTGAACCTAAGCCGCCGACAGTGAAGGGCGAGGACCCCCAGTCAGGCCCGCGGGGCCTGATGGCCCAAAGAGGCGGGCCATGGCTGACAGAAATTCCTGCAGCTGGGCCGGAGTCGGCGACGGATCCAGTAAGGGTGGGTAGGCCGACGGCAGCACAGTAGGCTCCGCCAGAGCCGCGGGGGAGGCACCACCCGCTCTCTCAGCCATGATGGGCGAGGGGAAGCCGGTGAGCGATGACGCTTCTTCGACTTCTTGTGATGCTTCGCCTTACCTGACCCCGAGTGCGAAGACTTCGATCCTGAAGAACGATGGTGATGGCTCAGCGACCGGTCCCTCGACCTCCCACGGGACCGGGACCTTGAGCGACGCGGAGCAGACTGCCGGACTTCAAGCAACTTTTGGGACTGCGAATTCGGCGCCCCAGGCAGTAGAGACACACGCGGTGCGGGCCCGTTACCGACATCGTTCGATGACAGTCCCCGAAGTACTTGAAACAGGGCATCCCTACAGCATCAGGAGTCAAACGAATCAAAAAGAAGAGACAAAAAGTCCTAAAAAAACTCAGTCAAAAAGTGACTGGGGATACCGCTCTCTCCAGATCTGCGCTTGCTGGCGCGGAAAAAGAAAGAACTGACGTCAGCGCGTGAGGGCAGCGTCTAAGTAGCTGCCGCAACGTCATCTCGGCAACCACGACACCGACGGACGCGGAGCCGCACAACGCCACCTTCAGATGCGCAGGTGTACTGCTCATGAAAACTTTCCGGATCCAGTCTGATGCCAAATTATCACTACGTGTTTCTTTCAGATATAATTTTTTTAAAAGGGGAGGGGAGGCCGCGCTGTCCCCGAGCCATACTAGGCCACGGGGATCCAATCTTCCAGGGCCCAACCAATAAAAAAGGGGAAGGGGCCATATGTCCTGCTCCCAAGCCTTCAGAGGCCCCAGGGACCCCATACCCAGGGGCTGTCTTTTGTTTAAAAGGGGAGTCGGGAATGCACACCCACCCTCCTGAGCCTCATTAGCCCCAGGGGACCGCCATCCCCCAGGGCCAAAATGTAAATAAAAGGAGATGGGGCTGCACAATCCCCCTACCCAAACCTTTAAAGGTCTTGGGGTCCCAATCCCCTGGGGCTGTGCCTTATTTGAAAGGCGAGGGGTGATGTATGGCCCTCTATCCGAACCTTATTAACCCCGGGGATCCCAGCACCCAGGGTCATGTGTTTATTTTTAAAGAGTAGGAGGGCTGCGCTCCTCCCATCTGTCGAGGATTCTCTTTTAAATAAGTGGGTTCCTCGGTGCACACTCAGGGCACCCACCAAGCATGTGTTGGGGGCTACGGAGAAAGCCCAAGGACCCTTGTGGCCCCCACAGCCCCAGCTGGAGACCAGCATGGTGCGGGAGCTGGCATTGTTCCAGCTATTTATGCTGCTCCCTACGGTCGAGCGCAATATGTTGTTCTGTTTCCATGCCCACGTCAGTGCAGGCAGAAGTCTGCTTACAGCCGGCTGGAGCATTTTTAAAGCTCCCGTCGGCTTGGAGCAGACTTTGGGCATCATTTAGATCTTGGCGGGGCCATGACAGAGTGGGATTTTTAGACGGTGTTCCCGCCCGCCCAATTTTAATGCTGGAGTTTAATGGGCGAGAAGACCGCTGAGGTCCTGCCAACTGCAACAGGACTTTTTCTCTGCCCCTTTGGCGGTGTGGGCTTCAGCAGGTGTCGACTGAACTCCAGCCAGAATTCCCACTGTCAGTATTTGGTACTGGCTTGTTTTTGAGGGAATTCCGACAGGAATCACTCCTACTTGGAGTCAGTGGAAAATGGACGAAAAGGGGTGAAGACTCACCTTTTTTAGGGGTAAAGGCTGCGGTTCCCTCCTCTTCACCTTTGTCCAGGTACCCCCCTGCCCTGGCATACCTTGACCACGACAGACCGGCACTGATGGACTGGAAGGTAAGTGAACATCGTGTGTGCGGATATACAGTGCTTGGTGTGTGTATGTTGGCGGGTGGAGTGCACAATGTAAAACATGGAATCACTACACATAACCTACATACACAAATGGACACATGCACAACATATGTTATAAGTAAAAAACTAAAATCTCATTTACCCTTCTTCCCTCTACTACTGTTTCCCCCTGTCTTCACCTCACCGAGAGAACACCACCAGCCCAACGGGAACATCCATACTGGCTCGGAGGAACCCCGCCATCAGGACAGAGATGGAGGGCGGGTCACCAGCACAGTAGACCGCAGCCACAGCGGTCTTCTGTGTATCATGTATACATCTAAATACGGCGGGCGGGACTCTGTCAAGCCAACGGAGTACTGGAGACCACCAAGATATAAATCAGAGCCTTTGTGTTTGCTCCCGTTTGGTGGGAGATTTGAAAATGCACCTGGCAGACAGGGGTGGACTCTGCAAGACACAGCCCTACTGACACCCCTGTCCCTATGTGTGTGTGTGTGTGTATGTATATATATATATATATATATATATATATATATATATATATCTCGATCTATCTATCTATATATGCACTATATGTTAATATCAAATTGGTGGTAGCCATTTTTCTTTTTCTTCGCTGCGATCCCACAGGGCTCACTGCAAACAACTGCTTTTTTTTATTTTGGCTCCAGAGGGAGTCCCTCTGGGTCCCCTCATGGGGCCTAGGGGAGCAGGAACATCAGGACAGAGGTCTAAGTTTCTGTCGAGCCCTTAACGGATCTACCAAGAACAAGCCTATCATGTTGTCGCAGTCAAAGGTCTTTCATAACGACCCATAATATATATTTTTTGTCTGAACATTCCAGGAAAAAATTTCTTTCAAGTCATGGAACTACAATACTACAGTGGTCCCCAAACTCTGGTGGGCAATGAGAAGCATTTGAGTGCGAAATGAAACTATGTGTAACATCTGAAACAAAACAGCACTTACTGACACAGATGTGTAGGTAAAATAATTGGAAAAAATGCTTTTTAAAATACGCCACAGGCTAGAAGCTGTGGCCGAAATTTCAGTTAAGACCAGTCTACAACGGGGTAAACGTTATTTTCAAGGAGGTATTTGAAACATATTGGCAATTTGAACGTTCTAAGGCATGTGATAGCAGCAAAAACTATACAAAATGTGTTAGGCTTAGAAGATGTGGGTTTCTCCTCCCAAGAAGTTTTGAGAACATTTTGTGTCACTATGTGTTTTTGAAGCCCATAAAATCAGTACTTTGTAAAAAACACAAACGATTTAAAACACACTTATTAAATGGGGGTGGTGACATTTCCCCGATGCTTTCATTAGAAAATGTAGCAACCAATGATGCTTTCTAAGTAGCATTTTGTCATTAACACTGTTAAAACTTGCAAGAGTGGAGTGTTTAGATTTCTCCTCCAATAACTGTTTGGAAACTTTAGTACCAAATGGTGTAATTTTACTGCAAATAAGAGAACATCTGGTAGGATTTAAATGTTATGTGTTCTGGTTATTTATAAAAGGCAAACGTAGATGATTCGAAACAAAGTGCCTTTGAAATTCAAAATTATGGTACATCTTACTTTTATTGGGTTACATTTCAGATATATTTAACATTTTTGGCACAATGAGAGTAAGTGATTGTCCCAGTATCACACAACTTCCCAACACTCCAGCTGGAGTTTGAACTCAGTTTCACAGGTTCCAAATTCAGCAACTAAGCCATAAAGACAGACTTCTGTGGCAAGCAGGGGGTGCCAAAAACAAATAAACCACCAGTATAACCATTAAAAACAAAGTCAGCAGACGTTCAATAGTGCAAATCACTGGCAACAGGTCTCCAAGTTTAACAATAGTATTGTATTCCCTGTATGGAGTCAGTACATTTTTGTTCGAGCATATGTAACCCAGCATTGCACACATAGGCTAAGTATACTTTTACATTGTTAGAATTTTTGGGCCAGTTACCCAATGCTGGTACAACTTTTAAGGCACACATTTTCATGATACATGTGTTAACATACATACACTACCTTGAATGCTTCCATAATGCTGCAAGTAAGCACTCTTGCCACACTCCCTAGCGCCCCAGGTAGAGAACTGTATTTCATTTGCATATGAAGCATTTTTAAAACGGCTCCATTAAGCACAATGCAAATTTCCATATTTCCCCAGAAAGCAGACTTTGCTATTTTCAGTAATACTTAATTTCCATAAGTCTCGAGTAAACACACTGCAAATGCCATATTGTTCCAGCTGTTACTACATTTTGATGTTTTCCACAACACTGGTGGTAAGCACACACAGCACATTTCATAATGCTGCATTAACAGAATGCATGACGTTTCCCAGGCTGGTAGGCCTTGACTCAATAGATGCTCTGCTGGAGCACATCAACAAATTAAATCAATTAGTGTTAATAAAGAGAAAGAGGTTAACTGAGTAATACACCTTGAAATTTACATAAACCAGTCCAGTCTGTATCAGGAGTACTCTTTTGGTGTTATCATTGTGTATGATCGTTCTTCTTTACAGAGAATCATGTAAGGAAATTGCAGTGTCTTACTGTCTTCTATCTGATGAGTCTTGCTGCCTCCATCGGAGACTTGAGCAGGAAGCTTGTGGTCCCCAATGATCACTGTGCACCACTATAGAACTTGCAGCCACACTCTCTAGAGCCCCAGGATCCTGGAAACATTGTGTTCTCCCTTAACATGCTACTTGGGAACAGTTATTAGAGTAGTCAGAGGAAGAGAGAAATCTGAAAGGCTGCATATGCTCACTTTCACACAAACGTGTGTGCTCTGTAGCACTAGCAAATTGAAACCGAGTTGTCCCATAACTGTCAAGCAACAGTTTAGAGCACTGAGAGCAACATGTTGGGGACACTTGGAATACTCTACTACCCACATCTCGGCATACATGCTTTTTGATTCAGCGATAGATCACAAGGAAGGGGCCAAGACACCTTGGGAAAGGAGATTGGCTGATAAGGAAATCATAAAGATTAGAGCAGGGAGCCTGGGATTAGGCTTTTGATGCACCTATTACTGTGGCTAACATCCAGGTGTAAACTCTGGTCACTCCCATTAATTGTGTTCTGGGTCAATCAGCTTCAGAGTCCTGCCTGCTATAACAGACATCCTTTCAGGAGGAAAGAAGAAAAAGAGAAATGTGCACTTCAAAAGAAATAAATCCCAACATAAAATTTCAAAGACCCATACCCTATATCACATTTTGTCGGAAGGTCAAGCAATGCCAGTCTGGCTCCGTATCGGAGTTGGGTATGACAATGAGATGGGCGCCACCATGGGGTGTCAGCAGTGCCTGGAACGATTCCACTGGAACGGGCTCTGGGGAGGTTTGTGGTCTTGCAACCGTAGCCAATCTGGATACAGGAATGGATGCAGAGGGCCAGACTAGCGTTGAGGGCGGACCTGTCAGCAGGAATCAAATGGAGGCACCCAAAGAACGCTGGGGCCCAAAGGTGCTCTAGAGGGGTAAGCCAATCCAAATATTAGGTGCATGGCCTCACAGAACTCCCTTACCTGAGTGAGGGTTGCTCTGGGAAATTCTGGGAAACACGGAGCGTACCCAGACCCGGGCTCTGTGACTACATGTGGGAGTGGGGCTTAGATCGATAGCGATGTTCCTGCAACTCATCTGGAGATTTAGACCACCATGATGAAGTCGAAGAGAGCTGTTTTAGGCCATACTTCAAGCCCTCCACCTATTCTCTACTATAAAATGCAGTCATGTTTAAATGGATTCCGACCTGTCTTCAATGTAACATATCATTAATACACGAAAGTCCTGCCACACAACAGGACGATATTACACATTAACTCAGTAGGTCTATTTTACATTGCATGATTTTTTTTTTTTTAGCAGAGCTAGCTTGAAAAAGGTGAGATTTTTTTCAAACGTTAAAATATTTCCCAAAAAGTGGGATTGTAACATACTTCTCAATTGTCTGTTAAAAAAAGATAAGAAAGGAAAATGCTACATAGCCAGTATGCATCTGTTATTGGCATATAGAGCTGTAGATTTATATGGGTTAGCATAGATCGTCCTCTGGTGTTGGGCCCGGATGCTTGCACTTTATTTTTCTTTGAAGAAGTCTTTGTAGTCACGAGGTAGGTGACTCCTCCTTTTGGTGATAGTGCGCATGGGCATCAACTCCATCCTTAGATTGTTTTGCCATAACGGGTGATGATGGAGTTAGTAAGAGTAGTAAAGAGATGTCCATGTAAAATGTATCTAAGTAAGATAATACTGCAACAGATAGAGGTACCCGGGCAGGCGGGTGGGTGCATATGAATCTACAGCTCTATATGACAAGAACAGATGCATACTGGATAAGTAGAATTTTCCGATCGAGGCATAGGAGCTGGAGATCATATGCATTAGCATAGACTATACAGCAGTTATCTTCACAGCGGTGGCTAACCTGTATCTGTTGCAGAGGTTTGAAATAGTGTTCTTAAAAATGCCTGGCCCACAGTAGCTTTGTGTTTTGCAAACACATCTACACAATAGTGCTTTGTGAATGTGTGTGGTGTAGACCATGTTGCAGCCTTGCAGATGTCATCTAAGGGTATGTTCCCTAAGAATGCCATAGAAGCCCCTAGCTTGTGTGTAGAGTGCGCTCAAGGGGGAATTGTTAAGGTGCGTTTAGCTTTAAGGTAGCATATTTGGATGAACTTAACTAACCACCGTACAATACCTGCCTTTATGTGGTGGGGAAAAAGTAACAAAGAGTTGTTTAGGTTTCCTAAAAGATTTGGTGCTTTCAATGTAATAAAGTAGCGCTCTTTTCACATCTAATGTGTGAAGAGCACGTTCTGCTACTGAGTCTGGTTGAGGAAAAACATGGGTAAATCAACAGACAGGTTGAGATGAAAAGCAGAAACGACTTTGGGTAGAAATTTTGGGTTAGTCCTAAGAACCACTTTATTGTGGTGAATTTGTAAAAATGGTTCTTGAATGGTTGGTGCCTGGAGCTCACCAACTCTCAAGAGATGTGATGGCAATAAGGAAGGCTACCTTCCAAGTCAGAAACTGTAGTTCGCATTTGTCCAAAGGCTCAAATGGTGGGCCCATGAGTCTTGTAAGGACTATATTAAGATTCCACACAGGAGAAGGTGGAAGTCTAGGAGGAATGATTCTTTTGAGTCCTTCCATAAATGCTTTGATAGCAGGTACACGAAACAAGGACAAGTGTTGTCTGTTTTGTAGGTAAGCTGCTATTGCAGCAAGATGCAGTCTTATTGATGTATATGCTAAGTTAGCCTGTTGTAGGTGTAAAAGATAGCAAATTATGTTTTGAATTGAAGCATAAAGCAGATCGATTTGATTGTTATTACAATAAATTACAAATAGTTTCCATTTTACTGCATATCCTGCTCTTGTGGTAGGGCATCTAGCCTCTCTAATGACGTTCATGCAGTCTGGCGGAAAATTAAGATAGTCAAACTATGATTTCAGGTGCCAGATCGCAAGGTTGAGTTGACTGGGATCTGAATGCCTTATCTATCCATGGTTCTGAGTGAGAAGCTTGGGGGAGATGTGTAGTTTTTGATGAGGAACTACTGATAGTTCCAACAGTGTTGTGAACCATGGTTGTTGAGCCCATGTGGGAGCAACTAGGATCATTATGAGGGAGTGTTGTTTGAGCTTCCGAACCATGGAATTAGCGGGAGAGGTGGAAAGGCGTAAACAAATATCCCTGACCAATTGATCCATAGCACATTGCTTTGGACAATGGGTGTGGATACCTGGACGCAAAGTTTGTGCATTTTGCGTTAAGATGTGTGGTGAACAGATCTATCGCTGAGTAGCCCCACATTTGGAAAAATGGGAGAAGAACTTCAGGGTGTAGTTCCCATTCGTGGATCTGTTGTCTTTGACGATTGAGCAGATCGACAAGCTCGGGCTTCAGAGCTGCTTATTTCCCTTCATTGGCTCCCAGTTAAGAAGCGGATTACTTTCAAGGCTCTCACTTTAGCCCACAAGGCACTCCATTTGGTTGGGGCCTCGTACATTCAGAAACGGCTTCTTTTCTATAAACCCACCAGATCTCTCCGATCTGAATGTCTTGGCCTGGCAACGGTTCCTCCCATTAGAAGGGTCAGGATAGGTGGTCGTTCCTTTACACAACTTGCCCCAAAACTATGGAACTCCTTGCCTGTGGATCTGCGCCGTACTTCTAATCTGCTTGCCTTTAGAAAGGCCCTGAAAACTTGGCTTTACAAGCAGTAACTTGTTATGTTTGTGTTTTCCTCCATCTTCTTTCTCAGTTTGGGGTCAGAAAGCGCCGGGACACTCCCTGGAGTAGCTGTGCGCTATATAAGCAACCCCAATAACATAACATAACATAACACACATCTGCAATTTGATTGTTTACTCCTGGGAGATGCTCTGCAAGGAGATCTATTTTTTTAGGTATGGCCAATCTCCATATGCTTTGAGCTAGGTGTGAGAGCTGTAGAGAGTGTGTCCCTCCCTGCTTTTGTATGTAGTACATTGCTGTCATGTTGTCTGTACGAACTAGGACAACTGTGCCTAGTAGATGGATCTGAAAAGCTTTCAGTGTTATAAAAATTGCCAGTAGTTCCAGATGGTTTATGTGGAGTTGTTTTTGTTGTAGAGTCCACATGCCCTGAATGGTATGTTTTTGAAGATGAGCTCCCCAACCAGTGAGGGATGTTTCTGCTGTGATCACTATCTGTGGAACCGGGTCGATGAATGGCCGCCCTTTGGAAAGGTTTTGTGTATTCCACCACTGCAGAGAGCGATGAGTGCGGCCGTCCACCAACACCAGATCGGTTAAGTGACATTGAGCCTGGTTCCACTGACATGCTAAGCATTCCTGTAGGGGACGCATTTGGAGTCTTGTGTAAGTAACAATTTGAATGCAAGATGCCATCATTCCAAAAAGTTTCATGAACACCCGAGCTGGTAATGAGTGTGAAGGCTGAAATTGTGATATGAGAGTTTGCATGTTGCTTATTCTGACAGGGTTGAGGTATGCCAGAGCCTTGCATGTGTCTATTGTGGCTCCCAGGTATACTCGCGTGTTGGAGGGTTGGAGATGAGACTTGGTGAGGTTTACAGTGAATCCCAAGTCCCAAGTCGTGAAGGAGCTGAACTGTTGTGTGAGTCTGCAGCTATGTTGTGTTGGCTTTTATTAGCCAGTCGTCCAAGTAAGGGAAGACGTGAATGTATTGTCTTCTCAAGTGTGCTGCGACTACTACCAAACACTTGATGAACACTCTGGGTGCTGTAGTTACGCCGAACGGGAGAGCTTTGAATTGGTAGTGTTGTCCGTCCACCACAAACCTGAGATATTTCCTGTGAGCTGGGTGAATGGAAATATGAAAATAGGCGTCCTTTAAATCTAGAGTGGAGAGGAAGTCGCCTTACTGAAGCAGTGGGAGCACCTGTTGTAGTGTGCCCATGTGGAAATGATCTGACTGAATATAGAGGTTTAGCTGTCTGCGGTTCAATCAGACCCTCCAGTTTTTCGCAATTTCGCGATTCGCTAAATAATCCCAAAATCAGCTGAAGGGCACGATGACCGCGATATCGACCTTTTTGGCCGCGAAAAAGGTCTTCGGCAGGCAGCAAAAAAAGATGGTGACATCTTTTTGGCTGTACGCGCCCGCGTCACCACATGGGCGGGTACAGCCGTAATAGCTAGCTGCTTACACCTTCTGCATTAAGGCATCTGCGTGCGTGGCTTTAGATGAAAAGGCAAGTCTACGAGAAAGCCGGGCAATATTTGTCTTTCCGCTTCACTGTCCAAATAGCCATTTCTTCATTTGAATGCGCACACATCAAGATTCCCTCAAGAACCGAGAGGGTTATTTCGTCTTCGTGAAGCAAGACACCAACATTCTCTCCTAGCATCCCATCACTCCCACAACATTCCATGTGTACCTAACACTCCGCCTTTCATTCCTCTAACATATCACCACTGCGCATCTTCCTTTTTATGACATGCTGTCAAAACTGCTTATTCATCGCCTTTTTACTCTTGAAAATGACTGCGACGTCATAAGGGAACCTTTGGATCAAAGTAATAATGTACATGGGACACCGAGTGGGTGCTGCCTCCTGCCGCGCCCCCACCTTCACTGCACCCCAGCATTGCAAACATCCAGACATTCTGTCCCTGCTTCGTTGCCTCTCCCTCAAAGATAGGAAAATGACGGCCTCAAACATTTAGCCTGGGTTGTGGTGCCGCCAATCTGTTTATTTTTTCCAGGGCGCTGCATGTCCCGGTTCATTTTGAAGGAGCTGTGGCTGTTTCTTGCTCCAGAAGGCGCTACATGTCCAAGGGGACAGGAGGAAAGCGGGTTACATTGGGTGCGGGAGTTCGTGCGGTCTAACATTTTTCAACTGGCTCAAGAAGAGATTTTCAAAATGCCAAACAAGGCTGCCACAAATATATTTATCTTAGCCCCAGAGCTTTCGTGAAATACAACACAATAATAATGAAGATTTATTTACAGCTGGACCCCGCAGCCCCCGCGGTTCGGTGGGGCCCCCTCAGCACAATACTCTAGCTGGAGGGCTCCCGACTGATGTCAGAGGGGGTCTGGTTTCATTACGCCAGTGCTGCGTAGAGCAATATTTAACATGCTTACATGCTATGCACTTCCACCCACTAAGATCCTGTGCCCTAGGGCGCCTGAGGAATCGGTATCATGCCTCATGGGTCCAGAAGGCAGTGGTGCCCGGCAGGGGTGCGTACATGGGTGCTAGAACATTCCAGGGAGAAATAGGACCCCCTCTCATGAGGTTAGGATTGTAGCTGTGCTTCCAATGAGATGCAGACACTTTAAACATGCCTATTTCAAAGTGGAGTACTCTGCTAAAACAGTTTCCATCGATTTAAGGCTGAAAATGAACGATTATGAGGAAAATAAAGTGCCGCAAAAATGCCGCAAAATTTCCATATTTGTGCCGCTAAATTTCCATATTTGTGCCGCTAAATTTGCTAATCCATGCCGCAATATCCTGGGGGGTCTGTTCAATATAGGCCTGAGAGAGCCGTCCTTTTTTGGAATTAAAAAGTATAGGGAGTACACCCCCGTCCCCCGATGATGTAATGGGACTGGTTCTATTGCATGTTTTTGTAACAGGGAGAGAACCTCTTGTTTTAAGAGTGCAAGGTGTTTTGGTGACATTGCACGCTCTTTTGGAAGGAGAGTTGGGGGGTACATGTAAGTTCCAGGCAATAACCATACTGCATAATTTGTAATACCCACTTGTCTGTGGTGATTGAATTCCCGACAGGCAGGAACTGTGAGAGTCGTTCCCCGACAGGTGTTAAATGATCGGGGGTAGTGGAGGAAAGTCATTGTTCATTGGCAGGGGGAGTGCGGGTGGAATTACCTTGTCTCTTGTTATTATTTCCCCTGTAGCCTCCTCGAAAATAACCTCTGGAGAAGGTGGATTTGTGGTTTTTATAAGAGGAGGAGGGAGTCTCCGACGACACTGTGTTTGAGCCACCTCAATAAAAGGAGCGGCAAAAGCAACCCCTGCTGGAAGGTAATTGTAAGGCACCCATGGACTTAGCAGTTTCAGTGTCCTTTTTCATCTTTTCAAGTGAAGTGTCGACTGTTTGCCCAAAAAGATGCTCTTTGTCATAGGGCTGATTGAGTATGGAGGATTGGACCTCCTGCCTAAATCCAGAGATTCAAAGCCAAACGTGCCTGCGTAGTAGTATGCTGCTGCTGTTGATGGCACGAGATGCTGTGTCTGCTGCATCCAATGCACATTGTATGGAAGTATTGGGGATAAGCTTTCCCTTCTTGAATGAGGTCGTTAGCCTTTGTTTTGTATACATCAGGCAAGTGTTGGATGAGTTTTTCTAACTCATCATAGTGGGCTCTGTCGTAGCGTGCTAAGAGGGCCTGAGCATTGGCGATTCGCCAATGGTTAGCAGCCTGTGAGGCCATTCGTTTGCCTGATGCATCTATTAATTTAGACTCCTCGTCAGGAGGAGGGGCGTCACCTGTAGTTTGGGAATTAGCTCTCTTGCGGGCGTTAGATACGACAAGAGAGTCGAAGGGCAACTGTCTCCTAATATATACAGGGTCTGTAGGAGCGGGCTTGTACTTTTTGTCCACTCTAGGGGTCAGTATTCTGGCCCTGACAAGGTCCTTAAAAACCTAATCTACGTGTTTTATCATGCCCTTGAGCATGGGCAATGTATTACTGGATTTCTGTGAATGTGTGAATGTCTCCAGAAGAAAATCCTCCTAAAGCCTGTATTATCAGGAGGGGAGGGTCTGGAGGGATACAGGTCAGGGTCTTTATTGTTATCTTCCCATGGATCAGTGTCATGTGGAATGTCCTGTGGCTGATCCTCGTCCCTATCCCCGTCCCCATAATCATCATCCTGTGGTTCAGATGAAAATGCGGGTGGTGGTGAATTTGATGGTGTGATTAGTAGATATGGGTTAGGTGGAGAAGGAGGTATGTAAGGGGTAATTAGGGTTTTTCTGTTTTATCTGTTTTTTCTGTTATATACACTATCATCATTCCTTACCTGATTGCTTTGAAGATACGAAGGTTTTTGTTTCCCGCCGGGCTCTCCATGGAGAACCCATCGGATTTATGTTTAACAAATTATTGTGCGACAATAAGAAGACAGTATATTATAATTTTAGATTTGTAGGGAATTGCTCTTATCAGATTAGACTATTCCAGGTATAATCTTGATTTAACCTTGCCCTTTGGTGCATGTACACCATACAAGACTATGTTTCTTGGTTTTTTTAACAAAAACATCTTGTTTTATTTACATATTATTAAGTTTGATTGTTTTTTTTTTTCTTCCAGTCTGAAATCATTAAAAGAATCGACTTGCTTTCATTCTTAATTTGTTATCATCTTTGTTGGCGTCGTTCAACCCTATTTACCGCCAAATCGTTAACCAGGCAAGTAGTCTCCGTCCACCTTCGTATTCAAATCATCTCCTTCCTTTCTTTTGTATCAGTGTACACCATCTTTTTCCTCAGTTATTTATATGTGTCTTCTTATATACATTTTTCTATTTAGTTTTTAGACATATTGGACTCATCTAGTATCGATCCTATGTGTCCATGACAACTCCACTGGTTTATAATATGATTCAGCTTAGGTGAGTGCAATTTATATCTTGTTACAGACTCACCCATCCGTAATTCTTCGTTTTTTAATAGTCACTTTATGACCCTTAGGTGGGGTTCTGTGGTCTGTCCTTTACTCTCAGCCTTTAGTCCATGTAGTGAGGAGTTTCTAGAAATGTGCAGTTTTTCCTTATTCATTTTTTTGTATATTCATGTTTGCAAATTTAAAAATGTATCTTGATTTATTAATTGGAGACCCAATCTGATTGCTCTCAGGCTGCACCATTTGACTTAGATTGGGCAACTAATGAATATTATTTGTGTATTGAATTTACTAAATGTATAACCAATGTCTTGACTATATGATAGCAAAATAAATGTATAACTTATTAGAGAGATATAATGATTTTCATATGTTCACAGGCCCCTCGGACAACAGAAACTTATAAAACTTACGCCCTGAAGAAGGTGGCACCCACATTTCTGGGTGATTGCACCGAAACGCGCGTTGGCGTGTCCTGCTGTACTGTTTGGTTGTTCCCATCACCCCAACAGTTTATACCAACTATTTGTGGAGAGTATTTCTGTGTGTATATTTTAAATGTGGTGAAAATGAAAGTATAGTTTAATTATTGGCTGTGTAAAGTTGAATGTTTTGCTTGGTTAGTATGAATGTGATATGATTATTTTTATACCCCTTTGACTCTTCTGATGGGGCCAGCTTTGGATTCTGTAAATATCTTTTCAAATACCATATTGAGTTGTTTTTGGATATTCGGTTTCCTTTATATGCATCAACAGAATTACTAATAAACATTATAATCTTCAATTATACATTTGGTGTGCTCTCTCTCGGATGATCCAGCCTGAGTGACTTTGAGGGTTATATATCAGAAAGATTTAGTCTATTCATTATTATCTAGACAGGTAGAGCAAAGCTTTTTTCTCTTGTAATTAGGGTTAGTACCCATGTCCTCCTTTTTCATAGGGATATGACAGTCCTCAGATTTAGCTCCTGTTTTTTTGGAAGAATGGCTGTAAGTTGTCCAGTTTTGGGATCGATACTGAGTCTTTTCTGTTTTGGGTCCAAAACTGTATCTTCGGATAGAAGTTCTTTGGAAGGAGTGTCTTTCCCCTTAGTAATGGGTTTCGGCATGGAAGCTTTATGAGGGTCCTTGTACCCCGACGGTTCCGAGTCCGAATGCTTACTTTTGGTGTGTTTAGAACCTGAATCTTTCGGAGCGGGATGTTTTGGCTCCGATTGTTTTGGTGCGGAGGTTGACGGCTCTGAACTTTTAGGTGCCGAGGATTTCGGCGTGGACAATTTCGGCTCCGAAGCTTTTTTCGGCTCCAGGGCCTTCGGTGCCGAAGGTGTCTTCTGTGTCGGCGATGGTGCAGAAGGTGGTGTTTCGGTACCGGAATGGGGCCGGCTCGAGCCAGAGCCAGAAGGCTTGTCCTTATGTTTCCTAGCCGTGCCGGAGGGTGGTACACTGGAATCTTATTGTCAGTGTCGACCCGAGTTCGAGAGTGGGGGTGATGCTGAAGCCTTAGTCTTTTTGGGATGTGTTGTCACATGGGGATTTGTACTCCCGGTACGTTGACCCGGGGTGATGTTCAGGTCTTCCTCTATGCAGGAGTCGACTTCGGAGACGGAGGCCAGTTCTTCTGCTTCGGCCTGTAAGTCTGTACGGGGATCCTCTGAATCTTTGCCAAAGATGTCCAGTACGGAGTTGCTGTCTCTTTGCATTTCGTGGCGTTGAGCCCGACTGTCACGAAGAGTCTTTTTTGATCGGAAGGATCGACACGCTTCGCAGTCTTTCTCGTCGTGTTCCGGGGAAAAGCACAGGTTGCAGATCTGGTGCAGGTCGGAGCGTGGGAACTTAGCACGACACCCGGGACATAGTTTAAATGGAGTCCATTAAATCGACTGCTGGCATGGCCGACACAGATAGGCCCGACCCGAAGTTCCCGATCGAAGGTTTTACAAATTCTACGATGCGCGTCGAGTGGGAAACCGTGATCGAAAGACAATACTGTCAAGGGTAGAGGATTGCACGCCGACGGTGTTCGAAAACTATACTAGAGCGTAGCAATACACATCCGAACCCGATGGCGGAAAAAAACAATCTAAGGATGGAGTCGATGCCTATGCGCACTATCAATAAAAGGAGGAGTCACCTACCTCGTGACTACAAAGACTTCTTCAAAGTAAAACAAAGTGCAAACATCTGGGCCCAACAAAAGATGACGATCTATGCTAACGCATATGATCTACAGTTCATATGCCTCTAACAATTTCCTCTGTTAAAAAGAAACCTTATGTATAGAAGGGAGAAATAGTTGAAGAGCAGCCAATATTAATCACAGATTGGAATTAGAATATTCAGGTTTTATTAACCTTTCAATAATAGAATGGTGTTTAAACAAAGGAAAATGGTAACGCTTGGGCAACGTGGTTTGGGGCAGTCTTTACTATTCATACTTAACATGTTCGGTGAAAGATGGGCTTTAATACATCTACAGTTTGTGCATTAAAAGCACTTAAGGTAAACTTTAAAAAGGTGTTTTTTTAAAACACATTAAAGCACAAGTTACTTGCGTTCGGTAACGATATATCTGTAAGAGACATTAGTTAGTGATAGATTCCTTACCTTAGAATTACCCCCAGGCATCAGACTGAAAGTTTTTGTCAGCAGTACCCCTGCGCATCGGAAGGTGGAGTCATGCAGCTCCGCGTCCGTTGTAGGCATCATGATCGCCGGGATGACGTCGTGGCAGCTACTTAGACGTCGCCCTCGCGTGCGGACGTCAGTTCTGTACACGACTTTCCGTGCCAGGAACACAGAGCCATGCAAGATACTGACCACTGGTGCATTGAAACTAGGGCCCTGACAGGGATGACCTTCACCCTAGAAATCAGTTCGCAGAACAGGGAGGATGGGTTGGGTGGTAAGGAATCTATCACTAAATAATGTCTCTTACAGATATATCATTACCGAAGGGAAGTAACTTGTGCATCTGAACAAGAGACGTTAGTGATCGATTCCGTACCTTAGAATAGATACCTCAGCAATACCAACCCCGGTGGTGGGTCTGCGAACCAAGATCACACCAGAAAGTCACAGAGAACAGAACGGCCAAGAAGCCATCTCTCCGGACTTGACTGTCAAGGAAATAATGCTTAGTAAAAGTGTGCAGCGAGGCCCACATGGCTGCCTGACAGATGTCTTGCTGGGGACTCCACGTCCCAATGCAGTAGTAGCTGCTGTCGCCCTGGTAGAATGGGCGCGCAACCCCAACGGAGGTTCCATTTTAGCCAGAGAATAACAGGCATTGATACACAAGACAACCCAGCGGGAGATAGTCCTCTTGTGTGCAGCCCGGCCTTTCTTGGCACCTACGTAGCCAACAAAGAGCTGGCCATCCACCCGGAAGTGTTGTGTGCGATTCAGATAAAATGAGAGCGCACGTTTTGGGTCCAGACAGTGGAGCCTCTCTTCCTCTCTGGAAGGGTGCGGAGGCGGAAGGAAAGTGGGCAAGGTGATAGTTTGCCCTATGTGGAAGGGAGTAACAACTTTTGGCAAGAAGGAAGGACGAGTGCGGAGCACAACCATGTCCGAATGAACCAACAGAAAAGGAGGTTTACAGGAAAGAGCCTGGAGCTCACTCACACGCCTAGTGGAGGAGATGGCAGCCAGGAAAGCAGTCTTCAAAGTTAGTAAACGAAGAGGACAGTTGTGAAGCGGTTCAAAAGGAGCGGACGTCAAATAAGTAAGAACCAGATTCAAGTCCCACTGCGGCATCACAAACTGAATAGGAGGGAAAAGGTGAGTAATGCCTTTGAGAAATCTATTTACGACAGGGGACTTGAAAAAAGAGGGCTGATCAGGGAGCCTGAGAAAGGTCAAAATTGCTAAAGATAGCCCTTAATAGTGCCCAGAGCAGAGCCCTGCCGGGCCAAAGAAAGAAGGAACAAAAAGACTTCTGAAAGAAGGGCAGAAAGGGGATCCACAACCTTTGCTGTGCACCATGCCACAAATTTGTTCCACCTGCAGGCGTATACCAATTTAGTGGAGGGACGCCTGGCTGCCAGAATGATATCACAGACTTCAGGAGGCAAGTCAAATGGAATCAACTGTCGCCGCTCAATCGCCACACATGGAGGTGGACGCTGGACAGGTTCGGGTGGAGGACCGTCCCCTGCTGCTGCGACAGAAGATCCGACTGCTTCTTCGGGAGGATCGGGGGATCCACGCTCATACTGTGTAGCTCGGGATACCAAACTCTTCGAGCCCAGTCCGGGGCCACAAGAATGACTTGGGCCTGGTTGCGCCTGATCTTCTTCAGTACTCTGGGTAGAAGTCGTATAGGCGGAAAGGCGTACAATAGACCGCAACTTCACTCATGACAAAAAGCGTCGCCGAGCGAGTGTCGCCTTGGAAATTCCAACACGCAGAACTGCTGACATTGCGCGCTCTCTTCGGTGGCAAATAGATCTAACCAAGGCTCTCCCCACTGTTGAAAGAGACCTTGCGCCACCTCCGAGTGAAGATGCCATTCGTGATCCATCATGCAGCTGCGGCTGAGTTCGTCCACTCTGGCGTTCAAAGAACCTGCCAAGTGTTGAACTACCAAGGAAATGCCTTGACGTTTCAGCCATGTCCAGAGACGCAGAGCCTCCTGACATAGGGTCCTAGACCCCGCCTTGCTTGTTGCAGTACCACATGGCGGTGGAATTGTCTGTGAACACCTGCACTACTCTCCCCTTGACAGAGGGAAGGAATGCCTTCAGTGCAAGTAGGATCGCCCGGAGATTCAGAAATTTGACAAGGAGCCTGGACTCCGCCAGAGACCAGAGGCCTCTGATCTCTGCCTCTCCCATGTGGCCGCCCCATCCCAGGAGGGTCGCATCCGTCACCACAGTGTGCTCCGGTTGGGGAAGGGAAGAGTGATCTGATGCTGACCCAATGCTGGTTCGTGAGCCACCACTGCAACTGTTGTGCAGTGCCCTCCGAGATCTAGACGTACTTGTACTGGTCCCCTTGATGCTGCGCCCACTGGAACTTCAGGTCCCACTGCAGAGCCCGCATATGTCATCTGGCATGATTGGTCAGCAGGATACAGGAGGCCATGAGGCCCAACACCCTCAAGGACATCCTGACCGAAACCCAGGACATGTGCAGAAAGATCGAAATCATAGCCCGAATGTTCCGGACTCGTTGTTCGGGAGGATAAACCCAAAACTGCGCCGTGTCCAGAACTGCTCCGATAAAGAGGAGCTTCTGAGAGGGAATCAGGTGCGACATCAGCACTTTGATGGAGAACCCCAGTAAAAGCAGGAGGTCGGCCGTAGTCTGGAGGTGGGAGACGACTGCCTGAGGTGAGCCCACCTTCAACAGCCAGTCGTCGAGATAGGGGAAGAATTAAACCCCTGATCTGCACAGATGAGCTGCGACCACCGCCATCACTTTCGTGAACATACGAGGGGCGCTGGTAAGGCCAAAAGGGAGCACGGTGAACTGAAAGTGCTCATGGCCTACCGTGAACCGCAGGTAACGCCGGTGGGCAGGCAGGACGGGGATATGTAAATAAGCGTCCTGCAAGTCGAACGCTACCATCCAGTCTTGCGGGTCTAGGGCAGACAAGACCTGAGCAAGTGTGAGCATCTTGAACTTCTCCTTCTGGAGGAAGTGATTGACGTTCCGAAGGTCTAAGATAGGATGCAGGCCCTTGTCCTTCTTTGGAACCAAGAAGTAGTGCGAGTAACAACCACTTCCGGCATACTTCCGGCGTCGGAACGCGCTCGATGGCCCCCTTGGCCAAGAGGGCCAAATTTTCCTGCTGGAGAAGTGCCAAGTGATCCTCCGACATGCGGTGGTACTGAAGTGGCATGGCTTGAGGGGTAGACTTGAAGGTGAGAGAGTAGCCCCTTCAGACTATCTGTAAAACCCACTTGTCCGAAGTGATGGTGCGCCAGTGGGGGAGGTGATGGCGAATCCTGCCGCCCACTGGCGTTTGGTGGGCCTGAAACACCAGACTAGGAAGGTTTGGAGGCAGTGGTGGCAGGGGAGGTGGTGGACTGACCTGCCCCATGACCCACCTCAGCGGGTCCCACGTCCATAGCTGCGCTGAGACTGTTGCTGCGCACGCCTGTGGCTTCGAAACAAACGTGTTTGTGTGCCCCTTCCTTGGCCATCAAAGGAGCGAAAAGCAGAAGCCGAAGGAGTGCGCGTGGCCGAAAGGCCCAAGGACTTGGCCATAGCCTACGAGTCCTTAAAACGCTCCAACACACTGTCGCCAAAAAGGCGTGTGCCATCAAAAGACATGTCCATCAGAGTATTCTGGACATCCCCAGAAAAGCCAGTTGTCCTCAGCCAGGCGTGACGCGTAGCGCCTCCGTCGTGGAAATCGCTCTGCCCAGCGAGTCGGCGGTGTCAATGCCACAACGAATCGTGAATTTGGCTGCGTCTCTCCCCTCAGCAATAGCTTGGGAAAGCACCGTCTGGGCCTCCTCCGGACACTGAGCCAGCACTTGCGCCACTGTATCCCACAGAGAGCGGGAATAACGGCCCAAGAGGCATGCGGTGTTCACAGACCGCAACCCTGATCTGGCGGAAGAGAATATGTCCTTTCCAAACTGCTCCAGTTTCTTGGATTCCCTGTCCGAAGGTGCGGAATGGAATGTGCTCGGGGACGCAGATGCTTGGACAACCAAGCTCTCAGGGGTAGGGTGTTGGGAAAGGAAAATGGGGTCACCCGGGGCCGGGCAATGGGATTGGGCCACATTTCTATCCACAGGAGCCCCTGTGTTGGGCCTGGACCAGGTACCCAAAAGAACGTCTGAAAGTGCATCATTGAAAGGCAGCAGCGGCTCCGCAGAGGAAGCCGCCAGCCGAAGCACTTCTGTCAGGTTAGTCCTGATGGCCACTGTAGGGAGCTCGAGGTGGAGAGACTCGGCTTCCCTACACAACACCACTGAGTAAGTACCACCCTCCTCTGTAGCCATGGTAGAAGGAGACAGTGTGCCAGGTTCTGGAGAAAAATCCAGTCCATCTGCGTCCTCCAAATCCTCTTCCCAGTACGGGTCTAACTCGCATTGGGCTGCGAGAGGGTCTTCAGACCCCTCCCAGTCCTCCCCATCCTCCGTAACCTGCTGGGCAGGTGGAAAAGAAGGAGGAGGATTGAGAAAGGGATAGAAATTCCCCATAGGAGTCGATCGACACCGGTCCAGCACCGTCTCCATGTCGGGGTGGAAGCCGAAGACGGCATCGGCCGGGGAACCGCCCGGCGGTGCCGTAGATGTTGATGGAGGTCGTACGAGGCCAACCGACAACGGCTGGGATCCATGCATGGATCAATGGGGGAGGTCTCACGGCTCCGAGGCCGGAGCCGTCGACGACGTCGGGGCTGGAGCCAATGACAAGGAAAAGGGCGAGGACCCCCAGTCTGACCCGCGGGACCCAAAGGAGCGCTGGCAGGGCCCGACGGGCCAAAGAGGCGGGCCATGGCTGACAGAAATTCCTGCAGCTGGGCCGGAGTCGCAGATGGACCCGGGAAGGGCGGGTAGGCCATCGGCAACTGCGTAGGCTCCGCCGGAGCCGCGGGTTTGGCACCACCCGCACCCTCAGCCGTGTCGCTGACAGGCTAGGCGAAGAGCGATGGGACTTCTTGTGCTTCGCCTTACCTGACTCAGAGTGCGAAGACTTCGTCGAACGATGGTGGCAGCTCGGTGAGCGGTCCTTCAACCTCCGACGGGACTGGGACCTTGAACGGCGCAGAGCCGACTACCGGGCCTCAAGCAACCTTCGGGACCGCTCCTGCAAAGTTTTCAGAGCCATGGCCCGTCAGTAAGGGCACCCTGCGGGGCCATGGTCACACCCCAGGCAGTAGAGACACTCGAGGTGCGGGTCAGTCACTGACATCGTGCGGGGACAAGCCTCGCAAGACTTGAAACAGGGCATCCCTATATACCAGGAATCAAAGACTCAAAAGAACAGAGACAAAAAGTCCCAAATAACTGAGTCAGAAATTGACTGGGGGTACTACTCTCTCCGGATCTGCGCTTGCTGGCGCGGAAAAAGAAAGAACTGACATCAGCGAGCGAGGGCGGCGTCTAAGTAGCTGCCGCGATGTCATCCCGGCGATCATGACGCCTACGACGGACGCAGAGCCGCACAACGCCACCTTCGAACGCGCAGGGTTACTGCTGACAAAAACTTTCCGGATCCGGTCTGACACCTGGGGGTATTTCTAAGGTAAGGAATCTATCACTAAAGTGTCTCTTTCAGATAGAATATATACAATCAATTATGCAGTTAAGATAGACTAAAAAAACACAATTGCATTATTTAATAATTCTGTCTGTAGAAGGAAGAGATTGTAGCAGTTGTATTCAAGGTGCAGCGAACAATTGACAGAATGGAATCTGAATGTGTCGGTTTTGTTTACCTTTTAAGAAGAGATTTTTGTTAAGACAATAATATATGGCCAGGACCAGTGGCACTATGCAATTATGTATTTAAAGCAATTGCCATACGATTTTGCTACATATTTTGCTGCATGATTTACAGATCACAACAAAAAAAATATTTTTGGTGCAAGTGGATCAAAATAATACTTCCAGAGAATGTGCTACATAATTTGCCGTTTCTTATCCCATAACTGAGATAACCATGCTGCATAAATTGGTCCCTTATCACTGCATTACCCTATTAGACCTAACATTAACAGAACATACGAAACTTTTTAAAATCACAGATTTGCATACTCCATTTGCAAAAGAGGCTGACTTTGAACAGGGGTTCTCACCCCAATGACATCAATCTACAATAGATTCACTCTGCAAAGTTTCTAAAAAAGCTTCTGTCTACTCTACAATACTGGTCTCATCAGGCCTGGAAAACCCCCAGAATATATGGCCCTCTGTTCCATCTTGTTCTTTGTGATAGTTACAAATTATAGGGCAACAAAAATACTTTTTTGCAGCGATAAGACATCCAAACGTTACAAATGAAAACAAACAGTAGGATGGTTTTTTAAACTCCCTTAAAGTAAACCCCTTTAATAAAATATACAGTACTAACTTGGAGTGTATTCAGCTGCACAGGAAAATTAGTTTATTACCAAAACGTGTTCCTGAGAAGTAAGAGTTTACTGGCAGTGATAAATCAGAGATCTAAAGTAGAAAATGGAGGAGACTATTTCACCCAAAAACAACAGCTAATATCCTCATTGTGATAAAATACGGCTTTTAAATGTCACAAAAGAACAGCCTTTATATTCAGAGTAAATTTTCCAAACCCCTTAAAATGAGGAACTTAACATCCCATGGTATTTCCTTGGCTGGCGTCAATAAACTTGTCTCACAGTATTGGGCAAAGTGATTCATACCAGTAGGAATAAAAACAACAATATACTTCAGTTTTAAAACTTTTATTCAATTAACATAAATACAAATGGTTACAGTAAGTGTCGCTGAATTGGCGAAATTTCGGACCATTAACCAGTCAAGTATAAGAAAAATGTACAAGAATTTCAATTGCAATCAAAAGTGCCGTTGTAAACGATTCCATTTGTGGCATCGATGTTTGTATTCCTCAAAACTTCCTTGCTTTAAAAAATGAATTATCATTTTGCTTGTTTTTGATTTATTATCAAAATTCAAGAAAAAGTCGAAACTGTTTTTCCAAACTGGTATCAAAAAGTTATTTATCTAGCATATTTGAAACCAGAAAGTTAATGATTGCTGGTCATGAGGATGAAGGTGGAGTTTCCCGAAGATGTCTCTAGTTCTGTTTGCTGATAGGCTGCGTTTCCCTGATTAGCCACTGGAGGGCCTCCGACCGCCCTTGCCTCTCCAGCTCTGCTCCGGTCACTTCTCTGCATTTTGTGTGGTAATCGTTGACCCAGTCCACCTGAAGAAACAAATAAGGATGCCTTTTGTTGATTTATGGCCTTAAATGAATATGCATGCTTTTAAGTGCAGCTCAAATTGACAAGGTAAGAAACAACACTTGATGCCCTTATCTCAAATCAATATCTTTGATTCCAAAACAAGGAAAGGATCAAGAGAAGACAGTATCCTTCTGCCCAAGCTCATGACTGGAAGCAAACATCCTAGGATCGAGCTTGATATGGATTCTACACTTTCAGGCACTGATCGTTCATATTCTGGATCCCATTCAATTGACTTCTATAAAGAACAGTCATTCAGTATATTGAGCGCTATGTTGTCTATTTAGACACTAACTCTTTGTCGTGCTTATTAGAGTTTGATGACGTAATTACATTATTATTTAAATGTAGGTAATACTAGATTGCACTTGACTGATAAATAGAGTCTGGGGGCCTCATTACGAGTTTAGCGGTGCGGGACCGCCCGCGCTGCCAAACCCGTGGTTGAACCGCCTGCCAGATTAACAGTTATCTCCTGTCTGGCAGGTGGGTCTTTGGGGTTCCCAGGGTGGTGTCTATGAACCAAGCACCACAATGGGAACGTACAAATCAGTACCTGCATGGCATGGACTGCTGCAGCCCATGCCGTGCAGGTACTGGGGTGCATGCACACAGGGGGGCACCACATGTGTGCCCCTGCATGCACCCTATGGCCCTGAGGCAACAGGGGGCTTTGAACGGTACCCTTTGTTTGATCTACGCCAGGATTTTCATGGCGGGCTCATTGCCACGAAAACCATGGAGAGGAAACTTGGCAGGACCGCCGCTGTCCCGCCGAGCAAACTGCGGCCTCAAGACCGCTGCGCTATTGCCAGGGATCTCTGGGATCCGAGGTCAGCCCGACCGCCCTGCTTGTAATAGGGTGGTTAAAGACTGTCAGCACCACATCCTGCGAGTCTGGTGGCCTGTGGACCACCAGACTCGTAATGAGGCCCTTGGTATCTTCTTCATTTACTTAATGAGTAAATATGACTAGCTGATTGAAAGTTGTTTATAGATTCAAGAGTGTGTGGGCGCCATCGGCTAGCGTTGGCAGGGGAATCCAAATAACCACTAGCTATATGTCAGGATGTTTAATACAACAAGCAGTCCACAAATGAAAAAAACAGCCAAAAGCAAATTAGAATACTCTATGCACTAATTACCATTGGCTGGATCGAGACATTTAACCCCCAGAATGCACCTTTCAGGTGCTGCATTGTTATGGGGTTAAGAAAAGGAAATGTACTAATAGTTACCAGAGATGATGCATTCATATGTCAGGTCGCTAAAAGTAGAATAACAAGTATCCACAACACTGAGTGGTTGAGCACACGCACAATTGGGTTTGCCTTAGGAAAAGTCCTACAAAGGAACATGGGATGATGCAGAACATACGACAAATATAAGTGAGAAAAATACAGGACGCGTATTTAGCGTCAGAAACCTCATCGTCGATTAGTAGTCATATAAACGAACTAATGTAAAATGGCCAAGGCAAAGGTGCAGAGTATTTCTTGGAAATTCATTCAACAGCAATTATAATTTTGGGAGCCCTAATAAGTGACAACGTAGAATTTCTCTTATCCTGAATGAAATGCATATTCCAACATTAACCTATCCCTGTATATGGACAACAAAGATAAACCAACATGCAATTTCGGTAACTGGTGCTCCCGGTGAAGATACGTGAAATAGAGAAGAAATATGCAGTGGCCACTTCTTTGTTCTGAAGAGTCAGCAGACACATGGGTCACAAGAGATTTATCACTTACCTCAAAACAAGGGCTTCAAGAGATTATTAGCTGGAATGATCTTTAGACAAATAACATATACATTGTCCTACAGGATACTGCTACCTGTCAATTGTGCTGAAGACGATCCATGTAAAGCAATAGTGTGCCAAAGTGTCAACAGAATATTTCAATGAATGTTGGACATTATAATGCTGGAATTATATAAGCCCAGGTTCTGCATTAACTTTGTCCATGTCACCATTGCTTATTGTATATCATTTCCTGTGCACTTTTCATATTTCTTCACTATTTCACTTGGACTGTGTCAGCACCAGGAGCACCTATTGCCAAAAATGCATTTTGGTTAGTTTTTGTTGTCCACAATACATGCATATGTTAATTCTGGTAAATGTCTTTCATTCATTCATTCATTCATATGAGGGACTCTGCATTGGTGCTTAGTGAGGCTCCTAAAACTAAGAGTGGTCTCGAATGAATCTGAAAGGAACACTCTGAACCTTTGCATTTATACTTGCCCGAGTTCCTAGGAATGCTGAGTTTGCCCCCTGGTCTATCCAACGTAACACGGTGGCACCAGAAGTGCTTATGTTAGAGCGTACTCAAAACTTTAAGGAGTGTATGCATTGGCAAATTTGAGCACATTATTTTTTTGATTACATGTAAAATTCCCCTACTTTTTGCTGGACCTCATCTTCACTATTTCCCACTCTGGGGGATTCTTTTTTCCATAGTTTCACACAATTGACTCTGTACATACCAATGGTTTTCGTGGGACTATGTATTGATATGAACCTTTTG
This sequence comes from Triturus cristatus, assembly GCF_964204655.1. Lineage (NCBI taxonomy): Eukaryota > Metazoa > Chordata > Amphibia > Caudata > Salamandridae > Triturus > Triturus cristatus. Next base: position 177,241,421 of record NC_140580.1, on the reverse strand, counting down.
GTGGCATACATTTTTTATTTATTTAAAAGAGTTTTATATAGTGCTGGCAAGACCTGGGGGTATCAGAGCACTTTTCAGACATGATCTAGCCAGTGATAAGGAAACATTAGTTGCAGATATCACAGACTTGTTGAGCGTTGGGTCACATAAGTTCTGGGGAGGAGCGAGGCCACAGTAAATAGTGAGCTAGGTGATAGAGTCCGGAGTCATGAGGTGTCGACTGAGAAGATCTTTTAATTGTCTTTTGAAGCTCATTTTATTTCACCAGATCTGAACTTACCTTTTCAGATTCTGTGAAGGGCTGTTACTTTATAGCATGGTTTGTGATGGCTATTTTATCCTAGACTATACATTATACAAACATATAGAAAACACTGCAAACACGGGACGCAAATGCTAAAGGGAGTATCTGTTATGAGGACCCTGGCAGAGTTATCCGTAACAGGCGTAAGACAAATATTAAAAAATATAGTTGCGTGACAAAGTTCTCACCTCCTTTTGAGTCAGTAAGTGAACACTGATCATTTTCGTCTGCACTGGCACCAGTGTAAGTGGCTCGAAGGTCAGGCTGCCTCGGTCTCGGAAGTTATGCTGAAACACAATGTAACAAACAAAACCAGAAACATCAATTTCCGGTCCGAGGGGTCAAGCGCAGAAACATCGAATATATCACTGGGCTCAAGACTGTGTGACAGTAATATATTTATCAGTGCGACATGTTGGGATTTGTCTGATAAAGGCATTCAACCAAAAAGATCAACTCTCATGAGAATGGATCAGTTCAAGAACTAACAGTTATTGTAATAGCGGAAGGTACAATCAAGAGGGTAAAATAAAAATGCAAGTTTCTATAGACACACCACACAATAGCACACGCTAAAACAATTGCTTTTTGCATAGTTTACCTTTGGGTCTGGACAAAAGCTGCTGTTTACCTTACAAGAACATCCACTACTCATGCAAGCATCATACTCATTTGGGTGCATATAAAGGTAAAAGACACAGCATCAGCGTTGCCCATTCGGAAGCTATGGTAACAAGGTAACCCTTCAATTACTCTGCTCATCAATCAATCAATCAATCATTTGCATTTATAGAGCGCGCTACTCACCCGTAGGGGTCTCAAGGCGCTGGGGGGGGGGGGGGGGGGGGTGGGGGGCTGGGGGGTCAGTGCTCGAAGAGCCAGGTCTTGAGCTGCCTTCTGAAGGAGAGGTGGTCCTGTGTGGCGCGCAGGTGGCTGGGAAGAGAGTTCCAGGTCTTTGCTGCCAGGTAGGAGAAGGACCTGCCTCCTGCGGTGGCTTTGCGGATGCGAGGCACGGCTGCCAGGGCTTGTCCGGTCGAGCGTAGGGTGCGAGGAGCGGTGTAGAAGGAGACGCGGTGGTTGATGAGTTTTGGTCCGATATTGTGCAGGGCTGTGTGTGCGTGGGTGAGGAGTCTGAAGGTGATCCTCTTGCTGACTGGAAGCCAGTCAGCAAGAGGTACCAACACATGTACAGGATTTAAATTTAAATTTAGATTTAAATTAAATACATTTGGCATCATTATTGTCAACAAATATTAATAAAAAGCTATTAATTAGTTTCACTGCAATTGTAAAACTTATGAGCCTCCCATTTTTTACGCTTGCAATGGAACTCCTATGAAATTTGATGAACTCAAACGCAGGGAAGCCATTGGTCCAGATGCCATGATCACTTTCGCCATGCAAATGAAGCTGGCCCTTTGATAGCGGACCTTCCCCAGATGTCACCGTCTGCAGAACCAGTGAGAAGGTCAAGCACAGGCAGGCACTTGCCAGCCAGCAGACCATTGCGTGTTAGGAAGCTTATGTCGGCACAAACCTCAATGGTGTAATAAAAAAAATCATTACAGGATGAAGTTTTTTTTCTGCCCATACAATTACACCTAGCCAGTAGACGGCATAAAAGTTAACTGATAAGAATAGAACCCAACCGTTCGGAGGGCAATATAAAGAATAGCTGCATTTCACCATTGACTTAAGGACTGGTGGGCAAGCAGCAAGCCCTTGTGTATTGGGGCTTTTACTGGTAAACAGATATGTTTAATTGTTTATAAAGCACAAACACGAATAACTACAAAGCTTAGAAGCATATAGCACATCTGGAAAAACGTGTCCACATACCAAATACATTAAAAAACGATTACAATATCTCCGCTATAAAAAATGTTTTTGAAACCGATTGGAAAATGTCCGTAATATTAAATAGCATTTCTGAAGCACAACATTCTCAAGTGAAATGCCATCTATGTGCCATCAAGAATGGAAACATTCGCTTCAAACCTGTAAAAATAAACCATCTAGCGTCATGCCCTTCCCAGGACGTCAGATGATGCATCTGGTTGCTTACATCAGTAATTTGTTCCAGAAGATGGCACCCAACGCAGCAAAGCCTCTTACCCTCAACTGAGTTTTCTACACAGAGACCACGTTAAGCTATCACAAAGCTGTTCTTTATTGTGTGTCTGAATGCCACCACATGCCCCTCCATGAAGTTGGAGGCCAACGGTGTGGGGGAGAGGGGGGTGAAACTGGTAGAGATGATATATAAGCATTATTGTTCTGTAGTTGAAAAGCAAAAGCTAAAGGGTTTTTGAAACATCTTTATGAAGCACATTGGAGTATTCTGGAAAAGGCCAATAACAACGTTATTACAATTGTTCTCAGAACTCTCACATTGGCCACCACTATCTGGCTGGCAAGGGTACGTATCTTAGTGCTCAGTCCAAGGGGTTGTGACGTTTCCAATAATCTTGAAAAATTAGAGAGTGAAAGACACCAGATAATTTAAATCTCATAAAAAAATATGTACCTGTAACTCACGTTCTCTAGTGTTGGTTTCTTTCATCCACAACTTTAAATAGCATTAAACAATGTTAAAATGGGCAAAGAACTCTACAATGTGCTTATTTTGTAGCACATCCAGCTCATTTGACATAACTCAATTTCAACCAATGAGGTGGAAGTGATGAACTCTCTATCCACCCGCAGGGGCACCATGGCTCAAACTTCATAGCACAAGTGTGAGGAGTAAGTAAAATAAAAGCCCACTCCTGCCTGGGCAGGATGGAGTACTGTATATGAATGGATGTGAATGCTGGAGAACTGGGGTTAAAGGTCAGCAACTAAGGGCTTGATTTAGAGCTCAGTGGACAGGTTACTCAGTCACAAACATTACGTATATCCTGTCTGCCATATTACAAGTGCATTATATCCAATGGCAATTGCAATACAGCAGCAGGACATCCGTCACACTTGTGAAAGTGTAACTCATCTGCCAAAATGTAAATAAGAACCTAATTTCTTTCCCAACATTGGATCTTTCATATATTCTCATGCATCTACTAGAAAGCAGTAAATAACATTGTAATAAGGGGAGAAGCAGGCTTATCTTTACTCAAACAGATAGCTGAGAACTGCCTGCCCCACCGCTAAATCAACTGCTGCGTTCAATTCCAGGCAGTAGGTGAACGTGTGCCTACTTTTCCACATGGTTCCTTGGTAGATGTCTTGCAAAGACACTCTGGCATAAAGAGCATCAGTTGTCACAATGCCTGGGGTGGAAGGCCCACTCACTCTAATCCAGGAGTGGAGGCTTCACCCTATTATGGGAGAAGGTGATGAAGGCTAAAAGCCAACATGCTACTCCCTGTTTGGAGTGCAGGAAGTGATCTCGTGTAAGGCCAAAAGACACAAACAACTGGTCTGATATCCTCAGGTCTTGTCCTTTTAAAATTTTATGCACCAGCAGCCATCTAGCATGTGCAAAGATATCCAAGTTGGCATTGTCAGGTTAGATAAAAATGAGAAAAACATAATGGGTTCATTCAAATGTAAGTCTGCAGGTCAAGCAAGTATGGAGGTACTTGAAGGGGCTGCATGGACGTTCAAGTACAGCTCCTGTCTTTGTACCATGTACAGAAATGCCTATATTGGCTTTGTAGATTTTGTGGTTGTGGGTAGCGTTTCTGCACCAGAATGTGTCTGCAATCTGTTGGGAATCCTAAATGGCCAAATATCAGGTGATGACATATCAGGCTGACAGACTAAAGACCTGAGATCATGGGTGAGTACCTCTGGATTGTGACTGCAGAGGAGGCTGGGATGAATCTTCAGCAGAATTGCTGGATATGTGGATGGCCTCTAAACATCGCTGTACCAGTACTGGTGAGGTTACGCTGGGGCAATGGTTATCCGGGAACTCAGTGATCCTTCGCTTTCCTTAGTACCCTGGGAATTAGTGGAAATAAAGGAAAGGCATATGCAAAGAGATTCAACCATGTCATCTAAAATGCTCTGGCCTTGGACCTCAGTTGTCAGAACCAGCTGGTGTAGTGCTGACATGTCCTATTCCTTCATGCGGCAAATAAGTCTACTGTGGCTCCATGTGGGGAAGTAGTAATCCACTTGGTCATGGTGGAGCTTCCATTTGTGGCAGTCTGGACGGAGCAGCTGAGCACATCTGCCTGGTTTTTCTGGCATCCCAAGAGATGTTCTACTCCAATGCCACCTCATTGGAGATAGCCTTGCCCTAAGAATTTGTACCTCCTCGGATAGTGAATGTGACCCGTTTCGCAATGTAAATCATTGAGTTTGTGTTGGCCATTTTGACAAACACAGCTCATCCTGCTTACTTCAGGAGGACTCTCTAGCTGAGAGCTCCTACACGTGGGCTCCTGAGTCTCCATTGATGCGTTGATTGTCATTCCTATCCTGATTGTCTAAGGCTGGAATGGAAGACTTGCACTGAGTTTTGACAGAAACCTCAACGATAATAATGCATTCTGAACCTTCTTGTAGCCTGGACTATGTCAACCCATGAGCCAGTAATTTGTCTCCATTGAGGATCCAGTTGATACTGTATACGTATCATCCTGAGGCTGAAAAACGGTATTAGTATAATGCAGGATGATTTCAGGCCCAAGAGGGACTTGTACAGACTGACACAAAATATTTTCACCATTGTTTATAATTTCAGTGTCTTTTCTGTTGAAGACAGGGCCCTTACTAGCCGAGAATCTGGTATTACTTTAAAATCTGGAGTCTTGGTATAGGGTGTACAGAGGGTGGTTTAATGGCAAAATGAGCATGGAGGCACTTGTATCTTCCTTTGCTGGACCTTTGAAAAGTCAGTCGTCCAAGTACTGGTATATCTGGCGACCCTGTTGCAGGAAGGCAGCAAGTAATGACAGGCACTTTACGAAAATCTGTGGTGCACATCCGAGTCTGAAGAGGATTGTTTTTACTCAGTAGAGCTGGCCTCCCCACTGAAAAGTTGCGGTGTTTCCTGTTCGATATATACGAGGATGTAAAAATATGCATCCTGAAGATCCTGTAGGGTCCCGATCAGAAAGGATTGCTTTTCCAAAAATACATTTAGTTCTTTGAGAAACATTGTCCCGTTTTCTGCAAGTGTACAGGATGCTCTTTCATGGGTATATGATTTGGTGGTTTCTGTACAAGTTCGAGGCTGTGATACGAATGTAGTATTTAAAGCAGTGAGTGGTCCAAAACTATGCCATCCGGATGACCCTAGGACGGTGAGGGGGTGGGGGGCGGAAGAGTTCAGAAGCACCTATCTTCCTTCTAGATGTTCTGCCATAGCTTTGTCTTTGACCTCTGTAGGTTGCATTATCCTGGTCAAACCCCTCTTGTCTGGAGGTTTTTTTGGTTTTTTTTATATTTTATTTTTATTCAGGCATTTTTTATAAACATACAAAAACATTTGTCTCTCGGGTTCGTCACCCTTGGTTTACAAGGTATATCGGTTGGTATAATGCTATCTTTAGGTCAGCTCCCCCATTGCTAGCTAGTTTCATATAGTGAAGAGAGAGTTCTTAAAGTGGGAGTGTATAGGATAGATTGGAATAAGTAGAAGGGAGAGGACAGGATAGAAGCATGACTGCATACTTTTCTATGCATAGATAGTCCTTTTGTTCTGGTCTTTGCCATGGTCCCTGATTGGGGCTGCTACTTATGGCGGGTCATAAGGGACTAGCGCTTTGTCCAGCGCTTCCTATAGGTCTCTGGATGACGCCTTCCACGGGGTGTATTGCATTGCCAGGTTGTCTGCTCCTCTAAGGTGGATGATCCAATTGAGCCAGTTCTTGTAGGATATTTTTGAGGAGTCTTTCCAGTTATTCAGCACCAGTTTAATTGCTACTGTCAGGAGTAGGTCCATTAGTTCTCTCTCTCCCTCTGTGGGGAGGTCTGTTCGAATGAACGCTGTGATTAGTGAGGCAAAGTTCCTGATGATTTTGCACTTAAAAATATTGTCTATAAAGTCCATCACCTTATGCCAGAAGTTCTTGAGCCTTGGGCATTGGAAGATCAGGTGTTCTAAATCCCACCTCCCCATGTCGCAGTTCCAGCATGTTGGGTTGTCCCTGAGCCCTAGTGTGTGTAGTCGGGCTGGGGTCCAGAAAGTTTTGTGTAGCAGCCATAGTTTGGTTTGGGCGAGAACTGGTGTGATTTTATTTCGTGTGGCCGATGCCCATATCCTTTCCCACTCCTGTTCTTTTATTGGGGGTTGTAAGTGTGTGTCCCAGTATCTCTTTGTTTTGTTGTTCAGTTTGGATTTGAGAGGTCTTAGTGTTTTGTATATCTTCGATGCTTGGTGGCCTATTTTGTTTATGTTCTTTACATATTGGAAGATCGAGGGCGTGGTGTCTATTAATTTTGATTTTGTTATGGCTGTCTTTATCTTTAAAAATCTGTACAGATCTAGGTCTTCTAGCTGGTGGATTGTCTTCAGTTCAGAGAATGTGGTGTAGTTCCCTTTTCTAATTGATGCGGGTGTGAGATGCCTTTCTCTATCCATGCGTCGAATCTAAGGGTTTTCCCTCTGTATTTAAGGTTGTTGTTCCCCCATATTGCTTCTGATTTTGAGCCTTTGATACTGACCTCCATTTTGTTGTCAAGTTTTAAAAGTGCTATTTTGGTATTTCTCAGTATAGGGTTGTTCGCGTGTGGGTATGCGTTTGTTGTTAGTAGGGCTAGTGGGTTCAGGTTGTTCAGAATGGCCTTTTCTACTTGAAACCACACCAGTGTGTATTCCGGTGTTTGATCTACCCACTGTTTGCCCTGCTTGGCAATGAAAGAGTTGGAAGAGATTGAAATCCGCTAGGTTCACCCCTCCTTATGTTTTCGGTAATCTTAGTTTTTTTATGCTTATCCTCGCTTTCTTATCCCTCCATAGAAATTTGGTGCATAATTTAGCCACCTTTTGGTGGAAGTCATCTGTTAGGAAGATGGGGATCATCCCCGATAGGTAATTTACCAGGGGTGTGATCATCATTTTTAGTGTTTCAATTCATCCCCACCATGTCATAAATTTGGTGACCAGTCCTCTAATTGTTTCTTTATCTTTATCAGTAGAAGTTTCTCATTGTGTCGTATTGTGGTTAGTAGGTCGCTACCAAACAGTATACCCAAGTATTTGATATAGTTGGTCTGCCAGGTCAGCCCTGAGTCTCCCAGGACTTCTCTGGAACAGAAGATGTTCAGCGGCTTGCACTCAGACTTGTCATTATCAAGCTTGTACCCTGAGTGTTCTGAGTATTCTTTTATCGTGGACATTAGCGCTTTTATTGATGCTTGGGGTTGCTCTGTCATTATCAGAATATCGTCTGCGTAGGCTGCCAGTTTTATGTTCCTTCCTTTAAAGTTTATCCCCTTTATGTTTTCATTTACTTTAATGTCCCTAATTAGAGGTTCTAGCGCCAGGAGGAAGAGTGACGGTGAGAGTGGGCATCCTTGTCTGGTCCCTTGTTGTAACGTTAATGTGTCACAAGGAGATACTCAAGACATTCAAAGACTTCTATGAAGACCTCTATAGGAACCAAAAGACACTCGACAAGGAGATCTGCAAAAAATTCCTAGAAAGGCTGCAACTCCCAAAACTAGAATAAGCTGACACTGCAAAGCTAGGACAAGAAATCAACATCACAGAAATAGAACTGGCAATCACTAAAAAAAAACAAGGCCCCGGGCCCAGATGGCTTCACAGCAGACTTCTACAAAGCCTTCCTACCCCAACTAACTCCAACCTTGAGAAAAGTTTTTAACCATACAGTGTCGTCAGGGGTTGTCCCACTCTCTATGACAGAGGCGACAATATAAGTCATACCGAAGGAAGGTAAAGACCACTAACACTATAGGAACTATAGGCCCATATCACTTATCAATGCCGACTGCAAAATTTATGCCAAAATCCTGGCAGCCAGACTGAACAAGAACCTGCCAAAAATAGTAAGTAACACCCAAGTGGGATTCATGCGGAACCGAATGGCAAGCGACAACACACGGCTATTCTGCCACGTACTAGAACAAGTCTCAGAGAGCCAGACACCGGCAGTGGCCATAGCATTTGATGCAGAGAAAGCCTTCGACAAAGTGGCGTGGGCTTTCCTAGAACAATGCATGTACAGTTTCAACTTGGGAGACGACTTTGTCAGAATGACAATGGCCCTATACCAGTCCCCCCACGGCCTGCATCGCGATAAACGGCTCGCTATCTTGTCTGGAGGGTTAATGGAACTGTTCTTGATTTCCGTACTGGGTGAAACATCCCCTGAATGCTCGAGTGTGTCTGAGATCCACGAAAAGGAATCATACCCGGGTGTCTGTACTGCAAGGGTACTAGGGAATCTTTTGTGTCCATTTTTAGGTCTCGTCTGATCCAGCACATGCGCTGGTCTTGCCGAGACATTTGTGTACAGGTTTTCAAAGTGCTGCCTGTGGCCTAAAGGTTGTGTGCACGTGAGGGTGCACGCGCGCAGCCACCATGCGTCTTTCCTCTGCCGTGCTTGATCGCGACCGCGATCACTTTCTCTTTCGCGGGCCGTGTCATTTCGCGGCCGTGTAATATTCACGGCCACGCGGCCAATGCTTGTTAATATTGTCTGCCGCTTATGTTCTTTCCATGGCATTTTCCGTTTTTTCCCATCTATTTGTGCTTATCTACTTAGCCATGTGGCAGATACCCATTAGATTATATAAACGCCATTTCTGGCTTCTCGCAGCACTGTTTATAGACAACGTAGGTCCTGTTCGATACTGACCTGCGATGCCGTTTCCTGGAAATTCTAAACCTTTCCATCATGGCGGCTACATTCTAGGGGTGATTTAGCCCTACAACCAGCTCTCCTGCCAAGTTCAAGAAATAAAAAATGCTGCTTGAAACTGTCCTCTTTTGTCGAGTCTTATTAGAATTCGAGCAGTGGCCGCGCGGCATTCGGAGAGTTTCAGATGACGAGATGTCTAAACCATTTCGAGGCACAGGCGCTCATTCCCACATCATCAGAGTTTTCATTCGAGGCAGACACAGCGATGATTCCTCTCGATATGCGCCTTGCATAAGGCCCAGCTGCGCTCAGACACCTATGCGCGACCTTCAAATTAACAGGAGGCGCGTGCCTTCTGGCGAGCGTGTTGTAAAGCAGCTCCCTCTAGGCCCTTTTCAAACCGCATTTTGATATGTTTTGCTTCCTGTGTTTCCACTGAAATATTTATCTTGGTTGATATTCTCTGCTCGAATTCCCGAATGATCTGCGCTGTGTACAGTTCCAGAATGTGGATTTCTAGACAGCCAGCATGCCGTAAATGGAACACCAGTGTATGTACTTTCAACGTCAGCGCTGGAATTGGAACAAAATAACCCTGGGAACTCCTACCACACACACACACACAACCACACACACACACACACAACCAGACCCACACAAACCATACATACACAACCACACACAACCACACACACACACACACACACAAAACCACAATCACACACAACCACAGACACACACTACCACACACACACACACACACACAAACCCCCCCACACAATCACACACACACACAACCACAACCAACCACACATCCACACACACACAACCACACACACAACCACAACCACACACACACACACCCCGCCCACTCACTGCCTATCAGCCTCCTCTCAGCCAGGTAGCGCGATCGCGATCAGTTTCACATTCACGTGATCGCGATCAGTTTCACTTTCACGGCCGCGTTCACCATGAAAGTGTTCGCGTTTCTAGTTTTATTCAGCATTCACTCTTGTTTCCTAGTGCTTGACAATCCAATCTCTAAAATATTTAAGAAGCCTGCACGTCTCCTGTCAACCATACCACTCCATGCATTTTCTCCGATCCACATAGATATCAGTGGTACAGACAAAAGTAACCAGGTTTCTTATCCTTCCTTCAAGCAATAACCAGAATACTAAACTGCATTTGTGCCCCACTTAGGTTTAAACAGCAAACAGTTCTTCTAATCGGTTTGTTACAGAGGTTGTGTCTTAGGAGAAGGGCAGTGGCACTGGCATGGCAGTTTTATAATAAATTGACTCTCTTAAAAATTTGGTTTCTAACAGATTCTGAGTCCTCCACAACACCCTGTTTTTTTGGCTTTCAGCTATGAAAAGGAGACCAATATTTCCCCCATTTTTATTATTCTGTATCCTCGGTTCAATTCTGGGGTTCTTTTTCAACTTGTTGCTATTTCATTGCGAATCTTACCATTACTAATTCAAATTGTGTTAGCTTTGGCTTATTTGCAATGCAAACTTAATCTCAATAAGTTGGTGTAACAAGCTGCAAGTCCGCTACGGAAGCCCATTCATTTGCTAATTATTTTCCACATAAGGTTGCAAGACCATAAAGTGGAGTTTTCAGGATTTTGAATAGTTTCTTGTTTGAAGATGTTACTCTCTCCTGCGCACCCCACTCCTGTACTAAGGTTACGAGTGACTTGGCACCTGCCTTTCAGAGGTTCTTGCAGCCACCCAAGTCTGGCCTGGCACTGGTGCGTCCCAGCCTGGCACACACCTGGTGATGATCTCCGCACCTCCTTCTAGACCCCAGCTCACTACTGTTTGCAGTCTGTCACTCACCCCTCACCTCCCTGGCACTCACCCTTCACCCCTCAGGCCTGGCAGTCACTCCTCGCACCTGGCACTCACCCTTCTCCCTCTCTGGCACTCAGCATTGAATCTCTGTGAAACTCAACTGTCACCTCCCTGACACTCACCCTCGACCCTCCTGGCATTCACTACTCGCCCCCTTGGCACTCACCCTTCACCTCCATGGCACTAGCCCTTCTTCCCCCTGGCCTGGCAGCTACCCTTCACCCCTTGCACTCACCCTTCCCCGGCACTCACCTTTGACCCTCCGGACTCTTACATCTCACCTCCATGGCACTCACCCTTCATCCCTCTGACCTGGCATTCAACCTTCACCCCCCTGGCCTGGCAGCTACCCCTCACCCTGGGCACTCATACTTCCCCTTCTCGGCACTCACCCTTCCCCACCCTGGCACTCATCCTTGACCCTCCTGACTCTTACGTCTAATCTCCCTGGCACTCACTCCTCACCTCTCTGGCACTCACCCTTCACCCCATGGCCTGACAGTCACCCTTGTCCCTCCTGGCATTCACTCCTCACCTCCCTGCCACTCACCCATGACCCTCCTGGCACTAGCCCGGTTTCCCCCCAAGAACAAAAAATAACAAGCATTGGCATAGCCAATAGGTCTCGCCTTTGGGACCTTATAAGTGTTTAGCCACGCAACAGTTGATGTTGTTGCACCAAGGATATGGTGTTGCATAACTAAATACTTAGAAGGTCCAAAAAGCGACACCTATTGGCTATGCCAATGCTAGTTATGTTTTGCAAGGCATCGTCTACATGTTTCCCAATCAGTGTCCATGTAAGTGTGTGTCTAAGAGCAAGGATTGAACTTCTGGGGAGAAGGCTGTGGAGTGAAGGCATCTGTGTCTTCTTAGAAAAGCAGCACCTGCGAGTTGGTGGAAGACTGTTTTAGTCACCTCCATCACCACATCTATTATTGTAGCTGCCACATTGGCCCTTTCCTTAACTATGCTCGTATCTTCCTCTTTTCAGTCTCCAGGAACTACATTTATAAGGGGAGAGATGTCATGCTACATTTGGAAGTTGTAACAACAAAAGATGGCATTTGCAGCTTTGATTTGAAGTTTCCGCCATAGAATTAAGCCTGCAGTCTAGGCTACCTGTTCCTCCGCCGTCTCTTTGGTGGTGCTTAGGCTGGGGAGACAGCATTTTCCAAAACGTCTTTGGGCTGCTGGCACAATGATCGAGTCTGGCTTAGGATAGCCTTTCAAACCACCTAGAGAGGAATCTGGGACCCTATATTTCTTCGTCAAGCAGGGTACCACTGCCTACACCGTTCAAGAGTTTGCATAAAATGTATACCTGATAATAAAAAGTGCCAAATGTGAACGGACATTATGGCCTTAGGAGTTTGTTCTTTAAAGTCACAAAGAAAGCATTGCTACCCTACCAATGCCATGGAGAGATTGAACATTTTCACTGCCCTTTCCAATAGAGCATGAAAACGGACTATGCCATACGGAGGGGAATGTGGCTGCACAGTGGTCGTGTGTCCCTTTTTAGGGAAGATGTGTTCCTTGCCCTAATGTTCATGGCCCTCCTATTCTCCCTCTTGCAGATTGCTCTCCTTCTCCATTTCTGAAAACTGAGCGGAGTCTGATGTATTCTTTTTTCCCACGTTTCTGGGTGTAGGTAGAATAGGGTGTGTGGGCTGCGAAGGCAATGGAGAGGAGCCCTGAGGAGTGACCTCCAACAACGGAGGAGGGGAAGGCGGCAGAAGCAGCACTGGTACGCGTGGTGGACATGGTGACATGGTCGGCCAAGTGATGGACAAGCTTGGGCTGTACAGCAGGCTGGTGAGAGGGCACCTTCCCAAAAAGTGTCCATCACTTGTTGCAATGTAGTCACAAATGCATCAGGCACCTGCTTAACATGAGGCTCCTAATAGTAGCGTGCATGATTATAAGATGGGTCATAACCTGTTAAAGGATTTTCAACCACAAAAGTCTTAAGCTGGTAGTCCAATTACTGATACTCCTATTGCTCAAAAGCCTCCTCTTCTAATGCTGGTATATAACGCACATCGAAATGCACAGGGCTGCATGTCGCATCTAAAACTTGTTCCTGGTTGCTGACAACCTCCGTTTCACACTCCAGAATCTGAGAAGGCAGGTGAAAGAGTCATGTTTAGTGGAGAATGCATGAAAGTCACTGGAAATGGAATGTTTGACGGGGTTACGGATACTGTTGGCGGGATGATGAACATCAGAGTAGAGGTCGTCGACAAAGGTCTAGTACATGACGATGCCTGTCATAATATAGCATATCATATTTAACCAAAGCTGCAAAGCAATTAGAGTTTTTACACATAGCTTTCAAAAGAGGAAAGAAACTGCCACAAATGTCGTTTTTCTTTCTCATGAGTGCATCAGAGGTAACATCAGTATTCTCATCACTAATGCTCCCAGAAGAGTTGAACACTCACCATACTACTGTAATAAAATATGTGTCAGATTCTGACAAATGAAAGCCAAACAAAAATAATTCAACAAAAGATGCGTTTGAGGGGACAGTCATACAAATGTAAAATCCTCTGTCCATCTAAACTGTTTTGATTTCCAAACAAATCTTAAGTCCGGTCATGTCGATATGTGCAGCTCATCCCGTTTTGCTTTTTTAGGTCTCGCCTAGGCAGCGCTTGCGCTGTCTCTTCAAGACATGCTGTATTCAGGATATGTGCATGAAGCTCCGCCCACTTCTCGCCCATCTTTTTAATTGACTCCTCTCACTGCCCTTCGTAAATGGTGGCTTTTCATTGGTCAATAGGCTTAGAAGCCCCTCCTTAGACCTGCCTTGTAACCTCCCATGAGGACACTCCCTATTACATGTCCTGTTAATCACTATTTTATTTATTAGTTTTGGCGCACTCTTTTCTCATTTTTTTCTTCTTTAACCACAGCAACTGCAGGCAGTCATGATTGCACCTTCTCTGGGGCTACAGCTGACGACAACTCCTCCCCATTCACTCCATCTCTTCCGCTGTAGCTGCCTCCTCCCTCCTGCTTTTTGAAATACAGGGTTAACAATATGGTTATGTTTAGGATTCTTTTGAGCATTTGAGACTTGCACGCTCGTATGACGCAGATTCAGGTCCGCCACTGCTTCAATGTAATCGAGCACTTCCTTCGTGGCACACACTTCACGGACACAATGTTCTTTGAATGTATGCACCTAATGGCCGTGTAATTTATGCACCGGCTTCGCACGATATTCTTTTTATTTATTTAAGCTTTTTTGGGCTGGTGAGCGCGGTGTGCCCACTTCATGCAGCTGCTCGTGTTAACTTTAAGGGTTTATCTAATTCGTAGGCATATCCTCGCAGGCCTCATAAACTTCTTGTCAGCTCGGCTCTGTTAAGTTCCTTGCTGCATTCGAAATGCACGCCGTGTGCTAAATTATTTTTCCATTTCTCTCACTGGCTGAGTGCCGGTGGGGGAGGGACCCTGTGCGCTCTGCCTACCTTCATGGCACATGCTTCAAAGACTGGCCATGCACAGTGCCGCAAGTTTAGTCACAGACTACAGCATATTGGAGCAATACCTTACTGCGGACAGCTACGCTTAACTATAGAAACAGTGAAGGGAAAAACATTCTTGAGGAACGCGAGTAACCCGCCCAAGTGGGAAATTTCGCTTACAAAGTAAATTTGCCACAATTGTATTGAGCTGACCTCCATTTTGTTGTCAAGTTTTAAAAGTGCTATTTTGGTATTTCTCAGTATAGGGTTGTTCGCGTGTGGGTATGCGTTTGTTGTTAGTAGGGCTAGTGGGTTCAGGTTGTTCAGAATGGCCTTTTCTACTTGAAACCACACCAGTGTGTATTCCGGTGTTTGATCTACCCACTGTTTGCCCTGCTTGGCAATGAAAGAGTTGGAAGAGATTGAAATCCACTAGGTTCACCCCTCCTTGTGTTTTCGGTAATCTTAGTTTTTTTATGCTTATCCTCGCTTTCTTATCCCTCCATAGAAATTTGGTGCATAATTTAGCCACCTTTTGGTGGAAGTCATCTGTTAGGAAGATGGGGATCATCCCCGATAGGTAATTTACCAGGGGTGTGATCATCATTTTTAGTGTTTCAATTCGTCCTCACCATGTCATAGATTTTGGTGACCAGTCCTCTAATTGTTTCTTTATCTTTATCAGTAGAAGTTTCTCATTGTGTCGTATTGTGGTTAGTAGGTCGCTACCAAACAGTATACCCAAGTATTTGATATAGTTGGTCTGCCAGGTCAGCCCTGAGTCTCCCAGGACTTCTCTGGAACAGAAGATGTTCAGCGGCTTGCACTCAGACTTGTCATTATCAAGCTTGTACCCTGAGTGTTCTGAGTATTCTTTTATCGTGGACATTAGCGCTTTTATTGATGCTTGGGGTTGCTCTGTCATTATCAGAATATCGTCTGCGTAGGCTGCCAGTTTTATGTTCCTTCCTTTAAAGTTTATCCCCTTTATGTTTTCATTTACTTTAATGCTCCTAATTAGAGGTTCTAGCACCAGGAGGAAGAGTGACGGTGAGAGTGGGCATCCTTGTCTGGTCCCTTGTTGTAACGTTAATGTGTCACAAGGAGATACTCAAGACATTCAAAGACTTCTATGAAGACCTCTATAGGGACCAAAAGACACTCAACAAGGAGATCTGCAAAAAATTCCTAGAAAGGCTGCAACTCCCAAAACTAGAATAAGCTGACACTGCAAAGCTAGGACAAGAAATCAACATCACAGAAATAGAACTGGCAATCACTAAAAAAAAAAAGGCTCGGGCCCAGATGGCTTCACAGCAGACTTCTACAAAGCCTTCCTACCCCAACTAACTCCAACCTTGAGAAAAGTTTTTAACCATACAGTGTCGTCAGGGGTTGTCCCACTGTCTATGACAGAGGCGACAATATAAGTCATACCGAAGGAAGGTAAAGACCACTAACACTATAGGAACTATAGGCCCATATCACTTATCAATGCCGACTGCAAAATTTATGCCAAAATCCTGGCAGCCAGACTGAACAAGAACCTGCCAAAAATAGTAAGTAACACCCAAGTGGGATTCATGCGGAACCGAATGGCAAGCGACAACACACGGCTATTCTGCCACGTACTAGAACAAGTCTCAGAGAGCCAGACACCGGCAGTGGCCATAGCATTTGATGCAGAGAAAGCCTTCGACAAAGTGGCGTGGGCTTTCCTAGAACAATGCATGTACAGTTTCAACTTGGGAGACGACTTTGTCAGAATGACAATGGCGCTATACCAGTCCCCCCACGGCCTGCATCGCGATAAACGGCTCGCTATCTTGTCTGGAGGGTTAATGGAACTGTTCTTGATTTCCGTACTGGGTGAAACATCCCCTGAATGCTCGAGTGTGTCTGAGATCCACGAAAAGGAATCATACCCGGGTGTCTGTACTGCAAGGGTACTAGGGAATCTTTTGTGTCCATTTGTAGGTCTCGTCTGATCCAGCACATGCGCTGGTCTTGCCGAGACATTTGTGTACAGGTTTTCAAAGTGCTGCCTGTGGCCTAAAGGTTGTGTGCACGTGAGGGTGCACGCGCACAGCCACCATGCGTCTTTCCTCTGCCGTGCTTGATCGCGACCGCGATCACTTTCTCTTTCGCGGGCCGTGTCATTTCGCGGCCGTGTAATTTTCACGGCCACGCGGCCAATGCTTGTTAATATTGTCTGCCGCTTATGTTCTTTCCATGGCATTTTCCGTTTTTTCCCATCTATTTGTGCTTATCTACTTAGCCATGTGGCAGATACCCATTAGATTATATAAACGCCATTTCTGGCTTCTCGCAGCACTGTCCTGTTCGATACTGACCTGCGATGCCGTTTCCTGGAAATTCTAAACCTTTCCATCATGGCGGCTACATTCTAGGGGTGATTTAGCCCTACAACCAGCTCTCCTGCCAAGTTCAAGAAATAAAAAATGCTGCTTGAAACTGTCCTCTTTTGTCGAGTCTTATTAGAATTCGAGCAGTGGCCGCGCGGCATTCGGAGAGTTTCAGATGACAAGATGTCTAAACCATTGAGGCACAGGCGCTCATTCCCACATCATCAGAGTTTTCATTCGAGGCAGACACAGCGATGATTCCTCTCGATATGCGCCTTGCATAAGGCCCAGCTGCGCTCAGACACCTATGCGCGACCTTCAAATTAACAGGAGGCGCGTGCCTTCTGGCGAGCGTGTTGTAAAGCAGCTCCCTCTAGGCCCTTTTCAAACCGCATTTTGATATGTTTTGCTTCCTGTGTTTCCACTGAAATATTTATCTTGGTTGATATTCTCTGCTTGAATTCCCGAATGATCTGCGCTGTGTACAGTTCCAGAATGTGGATTTCTAGACAGCCAGCATGCCGTAAATGGAACACCAGCGTATGTACTTTCAACGTCAGCGCTGGAATTGGAACAAAATAACCCTGGGAACCCCTACCACACACACACAACCACACACACACACAACCAGACCCACACAAACCATACATACACAACCACACACAACCACACACACACACACACACACACACACAAAACCACAATCACACACAACCACAAACACACACTACCACACACACACACAAACACCCCCCACACAATCACACACACACACAACCACAACCAACCACACATCCACACACACACAACCACACACACACAACCACACACACACACACACCCCGCCCACTCACTGCCTATCAGCCTCCTCTCAGCCAGGTAGCGCGATCGCGATCAGTTTCACATTCACGTGATCGCGATCAGTTTCACTTTCACGGCCGCGTTCACCATGAAAGTGTTCGCGTTTCTAGTTTTATTCAGCATTCACTCTTGTTTCCTAGTGCTTGACAATCCAATCTCTAAAATATTTAAGAAGCCTGCACGTCTCCTGTCAACCATACCACTCCATGCATTTTCTCCGATCCACATAGATATCAGTGGTACAGACAAAAGTAACCAGGTTTCTTATCCTTCCTTCAAGCAATAACCAGAATACTAAACTGCATTTGTGCCCCACTTAGGTTTAAACAGCAAACAGTTCTTCTAATCGGTTTGTTACACAGGTTGTGTCTTAGGAGAAGGGCAGTGGCACTGGCATGGCAGTTTTATAATAAATTGACTCTCTTAAAAATTTGGTTTCTACCAGATTCTGAGTCCTCCACAACACCCTGTTTTTTTGGCTTTCAGCTATGAAAAGGAGACCAATATTTCCCCCATTTTTATTATTCTGTATCCTCGGTTCAATTCTGGGGTTCTTTTTCAACTTGTTGCTAGTTCATTGCGAATCTTACCATTACTAATTCAAATTGTGTTAGCTTTGGCTTATTTGCAATGCAAACTTAATCTCAATAAGTTGGTGTAACAAGCTGCAAGTCCGCTACGGAAGCCCATTCATTTGCTAATTATTTTCCACATAAGGTTGCAAGACCATAAAGTGGAGTTTTCAGGATTTTGAATAGTTTCTTGTTTGAAGATGTTACTCTCTCCTGCGCACCCCACTCCTGTACTAAGGTTACGAGTGACTTGGCACCTGCCTTTCAGAGGTTCTTGCAGCCACCCAAGTCTGGCCTGGCACTGGTGCGTCCCAGCCTGGCACACACCTGGTGATGATCTCCGCACCTCCTTCTAGACCCCAGCTCACTACTGTTTGCAGTCTGTCACTCACCCCTCTCCTCCCTGGCACTCACCCTTCACCCCTCAGGCCTGGCAGTCACTCCTCGCACCTGGCACTCACCCTTCTCCCTCTCTGGCACTCAGCATTGAATCTCTGTGAAACTCAACTGTCACCTCCCTGACACTCACCCTCGACCCTCCTGGTACTCCTACTTCCCCTCCCTGGCACATATCCTTCACCTCCCTGACACTCACCCATGTCCCTCCTGGCATTCACTACTCGCCCCCTTGGCACTCACCCTTCCCCTCCCTGGCACTCACCTTTGACCCTCCGGACTCTTACATCTCACCTCCATGGCACTCAACCTTCATCTCCCTGGCACTCACCCTTCATCCCTCTGACCTGGCATTCAACCTTCACCTCCGTGGCACTAGCCCTTCACCCCCCTGGCCTGGCAGCTACCCCTCACCCTGGGCACTCATACTTCCCCTTCTCGGCACTCACCCTTCCCCACCCTGGCACTCATCCTTGACCCTCCTGACTCTTACGTCTAATCTCCCTGGCACTCACTCCTCACCTCTCTGGCACTCACCCTTCACCCCATGGCCTGACAGTCACCCTTGTCCCTCCTGGCATTCACTCCTCACCTCCCTGCCACTCACCCATGACCCTCCTGGCACTAGCCCGGTTTCCCCCCAAGAACAAAAAATAACAAGCATTGGCATAGCCAATAGGTCTCGCCTTTGGGACCTTATAACGGTTTAGCCACGCAACAGTTGATGTTGTTGCACCAAGGATATGGTGTTGCATAACTAAATACTTAGAAGGTCCAAAAAGCGACACCTATTGGCTATGCCAATGCTAGTTATGTTTTGCAAGGCATCGTCTACATGTTTCCCAATCAGTGTCCATGTAAGTGTGTGTCTAAGAGCAAGGATTGAACTTCTGGGGAGAAGGCTGTGGAGTGAAGGCATCTGTGTCTTCTTAGAAAAGCAGCACCTGCGAGTTGGTGGAAGACTGTTTTAGTCACCTCCATCACCACATCTATTATTGTAGCTGCCACATTGGCCCCTTCCTTAACTATGCTCGTATCTTCCTCTTTTCAGTCTCCAGGAACTACATTTATAAGGGGAGAGATGTCATGCTACATTTGGAAGTTGTAACAACAAAAGATGGCATTTGCAGCTTTGATTTGAAGTTTCCGCCATAGAATTAAGCCTGCAGTCTAGGCTACCTGTTCCTCCGCCGTCTCTTTGGTGGTGCTTAGGCTGGGGTGACAGCATTTTCCAAAACGTCTTTGGGCTGCTGGCACAATGATCGAGTCTGGCTTAGGATAGCCTTTCAAACCACCTAGAGAGGAATCTGGGACCCTATATTTCTTCGTCAAGCAGGGTACCACTGCCTACACCGTTCAAGAGTTTGCATAAAATGTATACCTGATAATAAAAAGTGCCAAATGTGAACGGACATTATGGCCTTAGGAGTTTGTTCTTTAAAGTCACAAAGAAAGCATTGCTACCCTACCAATGCCATGGAGAGATTGAACATTTTCACTGCCCTTTCCAATAGAGCATGAAAACAGACTATGCCATACGGAGGGGAATGTGGCTGCACAGTGGTCGTGTGTCCCTTTTTAGGGAAGATGTGTTCCTTGCCCTAATGTTCATGGCCCTCCTATTCTCCCTCTTGCAGATTGCTCTCCTTCTCCATTTCTGAAAACTGAGCGGAGTCTGATGTATTCTTTTTTCCCATGTTTCTGGGTGTAGGTAGAATAGGGTGTGTGGGCTGCGAAGGCAATGGAGAGGAGCCCTGAGGAGTGACCTCCAACAACGGAGGAGGGGAAGGCGGCAGAAGCAGCACTGGTACGCGTGGTGGACATGGTGACATGGTCGGCCAAGTGATGGACAAGCTTGGGCTGTACAGCAGGCTGGTGAGAGGGCACCTTCCCAAAAAGTGTCCATCACTTGTTGCAATGTAGTCACAAATGCATCAGGCACCTGCTTAACATGAGGCTCCTAATAGTAGCGTGCATGATTATAAGATGGGTCATAACCTGTTAAAGGATTTTCAACCACAAAAGTCTTAAGCTGGTAGTCCAATTACTGATACTCCTATTGCTCAAAAGCCTCCTCTTCTAATGCTGGTATATAACGCACATCGAAATGCACAGGGCTACATGTCGCATCTAAAACTTGTTCCTGGTTGCTGACAACCTCCGTTTCACACTCCAGAATCTGAGAAGGCAGGTGAAAGAGTCATGTTTAGTGGAGAATGCATGAAAGTCACTGGAAATGGAATGTTTGACGGGGTTACGGATACTGTTGGCGGGATGATGAACATCAGAGTAGAGGTCGTCGACAAAGGTCTAGTACATGACGATGCCTGTCATAATATAGCATATCATATTTAACCAAAGCTGCAAAGCAATTAGAGTTTTTACACATAGCTTTCAAAAGAGGAAAGAAACTGCCACAAATGTCGTTTTTCTTTCTCATGAGTGCATCAGAGGTAACATCAGTATTCTCATCACTAATGCTCCCAGAAGAGTTGAACACTCACCATACTACTGTAATAAAATATGTGTCAGATTCTGACAAATGAAAGCCAAACAAAAATAATTCAACAAAAGATGCGTTTGAGGGGACAGTCATACAAATGTAAAATCCTCTGTCCATCTAAACTGTTTTGATTTCCAAACAAATCTTAAGTCCGGTCATGTCGATATGTGCAGCTCATCCCGTTTTGCTTTTTTAGGTCTCGCCTAGGCAGCGCTTGCGCGGTCTCTTCAAGACATGCTGTATTCAGGATATGTGCATGAAGCTCCGCCCACTTCTCGCCCATCTTTTTAATTGACTCCTCTCACTGCCCTTCGTAAATGGTGGCTTTTCATTGGTCAATAGGCTTAGAAGCCCCTCCTTAGACCTGCCTTGTAACCTCCCATGAGGACACTCCGTATTACATGTCCTGTTAATCACTATTTTATTTATTAGTTTTGGCGCACTCTTTTCTCATTTTTTTCTTCTTTAACCACAGCAACTGCAGGCAGTCATGATTGCACCTTCTCTGGGGCTACAGCTGACGACAACTCCTCCCCATTCACTCCATCTCTTCCGCTGTAGCTGCCTCCTCCCTCCTGCTTTTTGAAATACAGGGTTAACAATATGGTTATGTTTAGGATTCTTTTGAGCATTTGAGACTTGCACGCTCGTATGACGCAGATTCAGGTCCGCCACTGCTTCAATGTAATCGAGCACTTCCTTCGTGGCACACACTTCACGGACACAATGTTCTTTGAATGTATGCACCTAATGGCCGTGTAATTTATGCACCGGCTTCGCACGATATTCTTTTTATTTATTTAAGCTTTTTTGGGCTGGTGAGCGCTGTGTGCCCACTTCATGCAGCTGCTCGTGTTAACTTTAAGGGTTTATCTAATTCGTAGGCATATCCTCGCAGGCCTCATAAACTTCTTGTCAGCTCGGCTCTGTTAAGTTCCTTGCTGCATTCGAAATGCACGCCGTGTGCTAAATTATTTTTCCATTTCTCTCACTGGCTGAGTGCCGGTGGGGGAGGGACCCTGTGCGCTCTGCCTACCTTCATGGCACATGCTTCAAAGACTGGCCATGCACAGTGCCGCAAGTTTAGTCACAGACTACAGCATATTGGAGCAATACCTTACTGCGGACAGCTACGCTTAACTATAGAAACAGTGAAGGGAAAAACATTCTTGAGGAACGCGAGTAACCCGCCCAAGTGGGAAATTTCGCTTACAAAGTAAATTTGCCACAATTGTATTGAGCTGACCTCCATTTTGTTGTCAAGTTTTAAAAGTGCTATTTTGGTATTTCTCAGTATAGGGTTGTTCGCGTGTGGGTATGCGTTTGTTGTTAGTAGGGCTAGTGGGTTCAGGTTGTTCAGAATGGCCTTTTCTACTTGAAACCACACCAGTGTGTATTCCGGTGTTTGATCTACCCACTGTTTGCCCTGCTTGGCAATGAAAGAGTTGGAAGAGATTGAAATCCGCTAGGTTCACCCCTCCTTATGTTTTCGGTAATCTTAGTTTTTTTATGCTTATCCTCGCTTTCTTATCCCTCCATAGAAATTTGGTGCATAATTTAGCCACCTTTTGGTGGAAGTCATCTGTTAGGAAGATGGGGATCATCCCCGATAGGTAATTTACCAGGTGTGTGATCATCATTTTTAGTGTTTCAATTCATCCCCACCATGTCATAAATTTTGGTGACCAGTCCTCTAATTGTTTCTTTATCTTTATCAGTAGAAGTTTCTCATTGTGTCGTATTGTGGTTAGTAGGTCGCTACCAAACAGTATACCCAAGTATTTGATATAGTTGGTCTGCCAGGTCAGCCCTGAGTCTCCCAGGACTTCTCTGGAACAGAAGATGTTCAGCGGCTTGCACTCAGACTTGTCATTATCAAGCTTGTACCCTGAGTGTTCTGAGTATTCTTTTATCGTGGACATTAGCGCTTTTATTGATGCTTGGGGTTGCTCTGTCATTATCAGAATATCGTCTGCGTAGGCTGCCAGTTTTATGTTCCTTCCTTTAAAGTTTATCCCCTTTATGTTTTCATTTACTTTAATGTCCCTAATTAGAGGTTCTAGCGCCAGGAGGAAGAGTGACGGTGAGAGTGGGCATCCTTGTCTGGTCCCTTGTTGTAACGTTAATGTGTCACAAGGAGATACTCAAGACATTCAAAGACTTCTATGAAGACCTCTATAGGAACCAAAAGACACTCGACAAGGAGATCTGCAAAAAATTCCTAGAAAGGCTGCAACTCCCAAAACTAGAATAAGCTGATACTGCAAAGCTAGGACAAGAAATCAACATCACAGAAATAGAACTGGCAATCACTAAAAAAAAACAAGGCCCCGGGCCCAGATGGCTTCACAGCAGACTTCTACAAAGCCTTCCTACCCCAACTAACTCCAACCTTGAGAAAAGTTTTTAACCATACAGTGTCGTCAGGGGTTGTCCCACTGTCTATGACAGAGGCGACAATATAAGTCATACCGAAGGAAGGTAAAGACCACTAACACTATAGGAACTATAGGCCCATATCACTTATCAATGCCGACTGCAAAATTTATGCCAAAATCCTGGCAGCCAGACTGAACAAGAACCTGCCAAAAATAGTAAGTAACACCCAAGTGGGATTCATGCGGAACCGAATGGCAAGCAACAACACACGGCTATTCTGCCACGTACTAGAACAAGTCTCAGAGAGCCAGACACCGGCAGTGGCCATAGCATTTGATGCAGAGAAAGCCTTCGACAAAGTGGCGTGGGCTTTCCTAGAACAATGCATGTACAGTTTCAACTTGGGAGACGACTTTGTCAGAATGACAATGGCGCTATACCAGTCCCCCCACGGCCTGCATCGCGATAAACGGCTCGCTATCTTGTCTGGAGGGTTAATGGAACTGTTCTTGATTTCCGTACTGGGTGAAACATCCCCTGAATGCTCGAGTGTGTCTGAGATCCACGAAAAGGAATCATACCCGGGTGTCTGTACTGCAAGGGTACTAGGGAATCTTTTGTGTCCATTTTTAGGTCTCGTCTGATCCAGCACATGCGCTGGTCTTGCCGAGACATTTGTGTACAGGTTTTCAAAGTGCTGCCTGTGGCCTAAAGGTTGTGTGCACGTGAGGGTGCACGCGCGCAGCCACCATGCGTCTTTCCTCTGCCGTGCTTGATCGCGACCGCGATCACTTTCTCTTTCGCGGGCCGTGTCATTTCGCGGCCGTGTAATATTCACGGCCACGCGGCCAATGCTTGTTAATATTGTCTGCCGCTTATGTTCTTTCCATGGCATTTTCCGTTTTTTCCCATCTATTTGTGCTTATCTACTTAGCCATGTGGCAGATACCCATTAGATTATATAAACGCCATTTCTGGCTTCTCGCAGCACTGTTTATAGACAACGTAGGTCCTGTTCGATACTGACCTGCGATGCCGTTTCCTGGAAATTCTAAACCTTTCCATCATGGCGGCTACATTCTAGGGGTGATTTAGCCCTACAACCAGCTCTCCTGCCAAGTTCAAGAAATAAAAAATGCTGCTTGAAACTGTCCTCTTTTGTCGAGTCTTATTAGAATTCGAGCAGTGGCCGCGCGGCATTCGGAGAGTTTCAGATGACGAGATGTCTAAACCATTTCGAGGCACAGGCGCTCATTCCCACATCATCAGAGTTTTCATTCGAGGCAGACACAGCGATGATTCCTCTCGATATGCGCCTTGCATAAGGCCCAGCTGCGCTCAGACACCTATGCGCGACCTTCAAATTAACAGGAGGCGCGTGCCTTCTGGCGAGCGTGTTGTAAAGCAGCTCCCTCTAGGCCCTTTTCAAACCGCATTTTGATATGTTTTGCTTCCTGTGTTTCCACTGAAATATTTATCTTGGTTGATATTCTCTGCTTGAATTCCCGAATGATCTGCGCTGTGTACAGTTCCAGAATGTGGATTTCTAGACAGCCAGCATGCCGTAAATGGAACACCAGCGTATGTACTTTCAACGTCAGCGCTGGAATTGGAACAAAATAACCCTGGGAACCCCTACCACACACACACAACCACACACACACACAAC